>NC_081426.1:91954519-92697323 GCF_949786415.1 Peromyscus eremicus
TTATTTGTCAGAGGCGTCAGTTGTTTGCACATTGATCTGAAACCTTGTCAGCATGGTATTTGGAACACACGGGTATCTGTGCTATATGTCAGAGAACACACACCCTCCGAATTCAGCCGCTTGGGGCTGAGGAGATGGCCCAGAGGTAATGCTTGCTATGGAAGCATGGGGACTTGAGTTCGGCTCCCCAGAACCCATGTGAAAGCTGGGCCAGGCCTGGATACTGCAGGCTGTGACTACTGCAGCTTGGGGGCGGAGGGGCAGAGACGGGCAGATCCTAGGACCTGCCTCACCAGCCGGCCTCATCTAGACTGGAAGCGCCAGGTTTGGTGAGAGCCATGTGAGAGCCATGTGGGAAGACACCCACCGTCAACCCTGGCCTCCATGTGCTCCTGCACGGTGAGCACACACACACTCTCCCTCCCTCTTCTCTCCTCCCCTCCAGCCCCCTTTGTGGGAGCTATTGCCAAGCTGATGCTGGAGTTCTGAGCTCTCTGCCCCCTCACCCATGACCTGTGGCATAGGTGAGGTATTGTCAGTCTTTTGACTGGTTGCCAATCTAATCTGGGAACTTTTTTTTTTCTTAATTTAGTGCTTTGCGTGTTTCTGAGGAGAAATGGGGAAAGATGGTTTGCTCTTCGCCCTTTGTAGGCTTGTTTCTACATAGTTAGCTCAGGTATTGATTTCTAATTCGAACAGCCCACGGCACCTACTGTGTTTCCAAAGTCCTCGTGTTTAAAAGTTATTTCATTTTTAAGTTTTTCTATTGTGTGTATGGTGTTTTTCCTGCATGTGTGTTTGTGTGTCCTGTGCATGCCTGGTGGCCATGGAGGCCAGAAGAGGTCATGGGCTCCTCTGGAACTGGAGCTGTAGATGTGGGTGGTGGGAGGTCCTACCCAGGTCCTCTGGAGAAGCAGCATGTGTTCATAACCACCGAGTCATGTCTCCAGCCCCAGAAATCAGAACGGAAACACCAGCACATGCTGTTGGTGGCGTTTATGTAGCAAGTGGTGTGTGGTCAAGTCTGGGGTGGGGGTCGGGTGGCTGCCCCCTGCTTTCAGAGAACTTGTAGCCTAGAAGAAGCAGATGCATTAACATGGTGTATAGTCGAGTTTGGGGGGCGCACAGTGATACAGTAGGCTGCTCTGGGGGAGTCATCTGTAGCAGAGTGTGCCTTTGGAACTCCTTGGCAACCTGGGCAAAGGGGAGCAGCCGGGTATGTTTTCTCTGTCCCTGAGGGTCAGTTGAGCAGGTGGAGGGAACGGGAAGCGTATTTCAGCCAGAGACACCCCACTCACTGAGATAGTGGGGTAGGGAAGCAGTAGATCACAACCCAAAGAGCAGGAAGAAAGGCTGCTAGGAAGAGCTGGGTGGAAGTTCTTCTGACACAATCACTAATTGATGTTGGCGCTGGGCACCCCTCAGGTTGATTCCTTTTGCCTGCTTTTAAAGTCCCATGGCAGTATACTTGACTTCACACCACTCCTGTGAAGTGGTTAGATGTGGTAATATTCTCCTCTATCACAATAAGGAAATAGTCCTAAGAGGTTGAATTTTATCCAAGATCACTGAGCAGGTCGTGAGCAAAGCCACCCTAGAGAAGCCGGGATCTTTTGGCTCTCGTCTCCAGTGTCCACCCTCTGTGGCCCCATTTCCTGGTAAGCCTTAATGAAAATAGGATCATTATATATATATATAAAAAAAAATGCGGTTCTGTTGGAACTTGATGCCAAAGTGAGCACAGCAGGAGCCTCCAGTCTCGGTGGTGAGTGTTTCTTCTGCTCACTTCCTTTTAGCTTAGCGAAACCAAGTTCAGGAGACCTCTAAGTGCTCTTCATTTTGGTGTCTAGGAGGCCAGAGATCAGACTGTGGCCAGAATTCTGCTTTTTTTAGTCTGAAGCACTCGCATGATGTAGTAGTGAGAGGCAGTGAAATGTGAACCCCCAACTCAGCTTTGCTGCTTGTAGAGAGAAAGAAATGAAGAAACACTGTTCTTTAATGGTCTTGATCATGCGTAAAACAGAAACCCAGGTCTCCCAGGCCTGTTTGTCTCAGGCACAGTCAGTCTTTGGGAAGCCAGTTTGACAGGATCTTGAAGCTTGGCTCAGCTGTTTCAGAGCTTTTGTGTGACCTTGTGTGACACACAGTTTTAGTCTGCCTGCTGTAAAAACTGCCTACCTACCACAGTGGTTGATATGAGAATGAAACTGGATATTGCACACCACATTTTAATTGATCTTAAGGTTTGTTTTTTTTTTTTTTTTTGTAATAGGGATGTATATCTTGGGGCTGATGGATGCATTTAGTGGACTGATTTCTCCATGCCAAGCCTAGTGATCAATTTTATAATCAATGGTTCAATTGGAGGGAATTATAGTATGTTTAAGAGTTTAACGCAGTGCCAAGTATAATATGCCCTCCATAAGTAGCTGCTATATTCTCTGCTTAATTGAGTAGGGCTGTTGTCCTTGGCTTAAGGCCATCCCCACTCCAGTGGGGAAGTGAGCCTGCTGGAGCATTGGTCTCTCTATAGAATCCACGTGTGACAGCAGAGACTGCGGGAGCCGTAGTGGCACACCTCCACCAGGAGCGTGGACACTGAGTGTGTGTGGGAGTCCTGGTGGGGCACACCTCCTCCAGGAGCGTGGACACTGTGTGCGGGAGTCCTGGTGGGCACACCTCCTCCAGGAGCGTGGACGCTGAGTGTATGCGGGAGTCCTGGTGGCACACCACCTCCAGGAACGTGGACACTGAGTACAGAGACAACAGAACTGGGACTGAGTCAGACTTGGTACCCTTAGGGAAAGCCCTGTTCTTCTTGATGATCAGTTATTGATTTTGGTGTTGTGTTTTATTATCTTGTGTTCCGTAAGAAATCTTTTAAAAAACCTATCATTGAGTTTCAGCTGGCTAGTCAGGACCAGTTGTTCATTCTTTGGCAAGAACTGCCAGGAGAGCCTGGTTCTGCTCAGCAGGAAGGGCAGTACAGAGCCTGAGCCCTGCAGGAGGATGTGGATTTTAAGAGCCAGATTAGCACACGGGGTTGCTCAAAATCTCCTCCCTTTTTGGGAGGCTTCCTTTCGGTGGCAGACTCTGAGGTGCCGAGCAGTACTTTATTTCATGAGGCAGCCTGTTCTTACGCTACAGAAAGACCTGGTTCTCTGACTTGGCTCTAATTTGGGGGAGAGAAGAGAGGCAGAACATCTGATAGATTAGAGCTCTTGCAGCTTCTTTTATTTTTGTTTCACAGTTATTTGTTTAGGTGTGCACATGCGTGCATATGGCATGGCACACAGCCAGAGGCCAGAAGAAAGCTAGTGGGATTTGCTTCTCTCCTTCTACCATTGTGGCTTGCGGGGATTGAACTCAGGTCATCGGGCTTCGTACCTCTACGCACCGAGCCTTCTCACCTGTCCTTTTAAATATAGGTTCCAAGGTAGCTTGGTGCATGTAGGAGGGCTAGTAAGAAAGGGCACTAACCTCCTCTGCAGCAGTTCAGGGTGTGTGAAAATGGGGATATGGGTAGGAGAGAGCACCAGGAGTCAAATGCTGTCCCCAGGAAGCAGAACAAGAGGTTGTGAGGCCCCTTTGAGCACTTTGTAGGCATGAAATTACCTCTAAGGAAAACACACCTTGGAGGGTTACTTCCCACCTCATTCTGTGTCTTGGAAAGAATGGGCAAGCTCTTCTGTGGGTCCTCACCACAGCATGATTTTCCATTTCCACTAACTGCCAGCCACTTTGACTGAATTCCCACTTGCATTCTTGCCCCAGGCAGGGGGAGGGGACTATTGTCCTGAGACCTAGGAGTCCCAGCCTCTGTGCGATACACGTCACTTCTGATGGTGGCTTTTCTAATCCTGGCTGTCAGTCATTGAAATCAGCATATAGGCATATTTTATGCCCAGGTGAAAACACCATTTTTTTTGGATCTGACATTTATCCTAAAATGTGGCACTATCATTTGGTCCAGGTTTTTGACATCTTTTGATGGTTTTTTGGAAACTAAAAGCTAGTTTTGACCTGTGAAATGTCTGGGGATGAGGTTGATGGATGCAGTAGGGTAGGGTCTCCTTAACTCTGGTCGTATCTCTGAACTTCTTGGCCATGACTCAGAAATGACAGGTTCCAAAAATGTCCACAGAATCACCGCCATCAGGGTATTTACTTGTTTTGAACATGTACCAAGGCAGATCCCATTGCATTTTAATTTTGACCTGACTATTAGACTCAATTACAGCATGATGCAAAGGTTGTACCCTTTTTTCTTTTTATTGTTTTTAGTTAGACCAAGTCAAAAGGGTGGATTAATAAACCTCAATTGTGAGTTAGTAACCAATGTTACAGTATAGTACACTTTTTGGTTTCTCGAGACAGGGTTTCCCTGTGTAGTTTTGATGCCTGTCCTGGATCTTGCTCTGTAGACCAGGCTGGCCTCGAACTCACAGAGATCCGCCTGGCCTTGCCTCCCGAGTGCTGGGATTAAAGGTGTGCACCACCACCACCCCGGCTATAGTGCACTTTTAAGTTGTGGAGACCAAGGTAAGACCGCTCTGCATCTGCCTGTTACCTGTGAGCTGGCACACTGACCAGAGCATCACCTGCGTGAGTGGCAAAGATACAAGGGGCCTGTGGCATTATGGTGCTCGCTGTATGCATGGCGGCTCGGCATTGGCACGGAACAAAAGGGGCTGTTCCATTGAAAACTGCACATTTGTGGGCTGCGTACCATGTTTCTAATGTAGAAAAATTATTTTAGATTTAACCTTTTTGTTTCCTTTGTACTTACAAAGGACGTACAGACCATAAACTGGAGTTTCCCCGGCGCTGTCTGTGATGGTGATACTTGTTTCTGTTTAGCTAAAGATGAAGTGGAAGCCTAAGTAGTAAACCTTAGCTCCAAGTCACTAAGTCCTCTCCCTGTTTGTTGTCCTTTACGCACATATAGGCATGTGTACATCCGCGTGAGTGTGCTCCTGTAGAGCAAAATTCCAGCGGAAGTGAGATAAGACTCAGCTGTTATTAAAAATGAGTAGTTTAGGTGCTAGAGAGATGGCGCGGCAGTTCTGAGATCATAGCCATCTTCCAGAGGACCTGAGTTCAATTTCCAGCACCCATGACATGCAGCGTACAACCTTGTGTGACTCCAGCACTGGGGGTTCTGACATCCTCCTCCGGCCTCTGGGAGTACTTACGTATATCACACATATAGACACACAGACAGACAGACAGACAGACACATACACACACACACAGAGAGAGACAGACAGACAGACAGACAGACACACACACACACACACACACACACACACACACACACACACAGACAGAGAGACAGAGAGAGAGACAGAGAGAGAGAAATCTTTAAACATAAAATGAGTTTTAGAAAACTATAATGGGGCTGGAGAGATGGCTCAGTGGTTAAGAGCACTGGCTGCTCTTCCAAAGGTCCTGAGTTCAATTCCCAGCAACCACATGGTGGCTCACAACCATCTGTAATAAGATCTGGTGCCCTCTTCTGGCCTGTAGACATACATGCAGGCAAACACTGTATACATAATAAATAAATAAATCTTTAAAAAAAAAAAAAGAAAGAAAACTATAATGAAGAGCTGAGTTTTAGAAAACTATAATGAAGAGCTATCCATGACTGGCCTCTGGCCTCCACTGTGGCTGCAGTCGTGTTGAGATGATCTCCGTGTCTGTCTTCTTTACCATGGCTTATCACTGGATGGTGTTGGAAGTCAGCCAGCTGTGTTACCTGCTTCCATCTTTTGCCTCCATTTCTGTTACATCCTGTGTCCTCTTAGATTCACTAAGTTCCTCCCTCCCTCCCTTCTCTCCAGCATTCCTTCCTTCCCCCTTCTTCCTTCGTTAGCAGGGCACTTACACACGTTTCAGAGACCCATTGTCCGCCAGCTGCCTTCAACTTAACCGTCACTTTTAGTTGGGTGTGGGTGCGTGTGTGCCGCCAGCTTCCTGCTCTTCCCCACGATGAACTCGGTGACTCTTTCTTCCATAATGCGGTTACTAGTGCTTTGATGGTACAGGGTGGGTCCTGAGGCGAGCCTACCTGTGCTCATCCACACCTGGACCCACCATGATCACCGCTCCCACCATCCAGCTTTTTAAATGAGCTTTCCTCCCTTTCCTTTGCAGCAGACGCTCTCCAATGAAGTTCACTGTGTTGAAGAGATTCTGAAGGTGAGTTCATAATTAACCGTGTGTCATTGGAAGAAATCCTGAACCAGACAGATGCTCATGTGATCTCACTTTCCTGAGCAGTGCCATTCCAACATGGAACATTATTCAGGTCTCTACCAGATTTTACTTGCCAAGATGAAGTTTACAAACTGCAAGAAATTTGAATCAGAGTTTTACAAATTTTCTCAAGTTTTCTGCTTGCCCATAGCCACCGAAGACGGGTACTCACTTCCCAGAGAAGAAATACCTTATGGGTGTAGCATGGGGGACACTAGGCTTAAGTAGCCCCATATCCTGATTCTCACTTTTTAGACAGAGAAACCTGGTGTGCATGGCCTCTTTAATGAGATTTTGAAACTTTAAAGAGCTGAGTGTGGTGGTGTATGCTTTTTTATTCCCAGCACTCCACAGCAGAGAAAGACAGATGATCTCTGTAAGTTTCAGACCAGCCAAGGCTACCTAGTGAGATCCTGTGTGCCTCTCTTACACATACACACACACAAACACACACACACACACACACACACACACACACAGAGAGAGAGAGAGAGAGGGGGGGGGAGAGCAGGGAGGGAGGGAGGGAGGGAGAAAGGAATGATCATATTTAGACTTCTTACTGGGTTCTTTTTGTTTGTTTTTCTTTACTTATTGTGAGTTCTGTGAATGCCTCACTTCTGTAAATGGATCACCATATGGGTATCACCTCTTCTATTTCTTCCTATATTCTATCTCCTGTCCTGTATATACATTATCCACTTGCTCTGATTTTCTTGCACTAGAATGATGTATTCCTTAAACAAAACAAAACAAAACAATCCTACTAGATTCTTCTCTTGAACTATGAGCTTTCTTTCGTCAAGTCAGAGAACGGAATAAAGTGTCATGTGACCCAGTTTGCCTTGAATTCCTAGGAATTCAGAGCTTAATGTATTGCTTGTGTAGAGTAATTGTAGTAATTAGGGAGTTTATATGCTTCTTTCTCTCTCTCTGGCTTATCACTTGCTTCTGTTGGTCTTAATGTTCTTGTGTCTCTTTTTATAAAGTTTGATTTTTTTTTGAAGTTCTGATCTATGGATTTTTTCTCTACTATTCATTTTTCCCTCTAAAATACATATTTACCCCCAAATATACTTTGAATCCACCACCTTCATTAAAAAAATACTAACCAATGCTACTGTTTGAAGTAAGGATATTGGTTATTTTTTTATTTGTGAGTATTTACTTACTCATCCATCTATCTATCTATCTATCTATCTATCTATCTATCTATCTATCTATCTATCTATCTATCTATCTAATCTATCTATCATATCTATCTAATCTATTTATCTATCAATCAATCTATCATATCTATCTAATCTATCTAATCTATCTATCTATCTATCTATCTATCTATCTATCTATCTATCTCTTTTTTACAAAAGGTATTTGGGCAGATACCTGAACTGTACTGGCATCATCTCTGTCTTGCACCAATGTTCATCCTTTTGTCCTTGGCGCTTTTCTGTTACTCTGCAGAGACGTGTTTTGAAATGCTAAAGGCTGATGTTCTTGCTAACTAGCAAGGACGGTGAATATTTAACTAATTGCCTTGCTCAGGTTTTGGTATCAGCCTTTACCTCTCGTGGTTCTAAAATACTCCATTTATCAACTAAAAAAAAAAATAGTGTCTTAATTATAAATTCTCTGAAGCAGTGTGTGATCTGTTCTGTATTTACCCAAAAGTGACTGAGAGGATGGACCTTCCTCTGCCTCCCAAGTGCTGGGATTAAAGGCATGCACCACCACCGTCCAGCTTTCTTGTTAGTTTTTGTTTTTTTTTTTTTTTTTTTTTTTTTTGGTTTTTTCGAGACAGGGTTTCTCTATGTAGCTTTGCGCCTTTCCTGGAACTCACTTTGGAGACCAGGCTGGCCTCGAACTCACAGAGATCCGCCTGGCTCTGCCTCCCGAGTGCTGGGATTAAAGGCGTGCACCACCACCGCCCGGCTCTTGTTAGATTTTCATATTTGTTAGGTGAAGACAGACTGAATCCTTTCTTCAGGGATGACAGTGTTGTAGTACTGGGCACTAGTAAAAGCATCCACCTTCTCCCAGTGCCACTTTAATACACTCAAGTACTGGGAATGCTTGAGCAAAAATTGCAAGCAAAGACTGTATGTTTCCACTTTGAACTCAGAAGTGACAGCTAGAAGGATGCCCAGACACCCCAACTCTGTCCTTTCTGTTCCACCTCTCTGAGCTAGTGGGGACCCCAGTGCACTGTACCCGTCTTTCCTGTCCTGACCCAGTGTCCTCTGCCCAGGGTTCCCACTCTTGATCTATGTCAACAATTTATTCAGATTGCCAGGAGTCCCCTGACAGTCCCCTAAGAGTACAAACCAGCCATGGATGATGTATGATGCTTGGTGTCAGTTTTCACTGGTTCTCAGGGGCCATGTTTAGGCTGAAAGTGTTTTTTCTAATGAAGGGGAAGCAGTGTACTCCCTGAGACCTGCAGCCAGTCCTGTGTTTGAGTGGCCTGGTCCCAGGGGCCTGGGAAGAATACGCGTAGGCCTCACCCCAGTGCAGCCGTCTTGCTGGCTTCATACAGAGTGGCATTATTGCTTGCTTACTCATCTATTTGCCATCCTGACACAATTTGAGATACTAGGATGCCAGTAAAGAGGACAGAGTCATTGCTCTCGTGGGGACCAAGGTAGGAAAGGAAAAGTTACAATGCAGTGATAGGGGCAAGAACAGACAGACAGACAGACAGACCAGTGAACAAAGGAAGTGGGGTGAATAGTGGGGCGAAGTCTTAAGGTTAGACAGGTTTGTGTTTTAGAGAAACAGCTAGAGCAGCACAGCAGGTCTCGGGGGAAATGAGCAAGGAGGAGAGAGGAGGCTGGGGGAGGGGGCCGAAGGGCGAAGGGATGGAGTGGAGTCAAGTCTGAGCCTCCAGACTACCTGCTCAACTTTCTCTTCTTTGTAATGGCCCCAATTTCCCTAATGCCTGAGGCATTTAGGGAAGTGTGAAAATTCTTTCAGACCAGGAGCCACTTAAGATTCTGCAAGAGTTTATGTACCTCACAGCTGCCTGATTCCTTGGGGCACACAGCCTTAGGCTACGGGCGCTGTTAGGGGTAATTGGTAGTAAAAGGTCACAGATGTCATCACAATTCCGATAAATTCTTGGAAAACATTAGGATGCTGTTTCAAGGTCTTCAGTGACTTCCACACCAAGAGTATGCCGACTGAGCAAAGAAGCTCACTGGGTAAAGGATTGAAACGCCTGGAAAACTACGTTTCAGTTAAATGCAGGCGATAGCTGATGTTGGGTTCAGGCTCCAGTCTCAGCAGCAAAGAGTCTGAGGCAGGCGCCTGAGGTAGGAGCCTGAGGCGGGAGACCTCTACCTAAAGGTTGTGCTGTTTCTACTTAACTGTCTTTTGATTCCATGTACCCGAGCACTTACTTAAATTACCCTCACAAAAGTAAGTGGTCAGAGCTTATCTTTTAGTGAGAGCTGATGCCCAGAATTCAGGCCACTCTTGCTGACAGAGATCCAGTTGGGGCAAAGCAGATGGCCTGTAACCAATAAGGTATGAGTTCACTTTTAACAAGTAGTCAGAGCCCACACCAGGGGCTGGAGAGACGGCTCCGTTGTTAAGAGCAGAGTGTCTTTAAAAAACAAACAAACCAATAAATCTCACATCAGTCATGTTGCCTTACCACATCCAATGTCTCTTATTCTCACCTGTTGCTGTGACCACTCACCAGGGCAGCAGGGAAGAGCCAGTAGGTAGGGTGGTCTTGCATGTATGTGCCCACAGGCCATCTTCCCTCAGACAGGAGCCAGGCAGGGTCTTGACAAGCACGCAGTGCTAGGCTAGAGTGTAGTGTGCAGAGGAGGTGACTCGGTGTGACTGAGAGTTGTTAAGTCCCCTTTGTAGCCAGGTGTGAACACGTGACTTCTTTGCAGTAGCTAGGGAGACAGAAGCCTATAACCTCTGCTCAGCCTCCTGCTCCTTCTGGGCTTTGGCTCCATCATTTACGTCTTCCTTTTTTTTTTTTTTTAAAGTTGTAAAAAATGAGTTTCTTCATCTTGAAACGCTTATCTAACACCATTTTAGCTCTCTCAATGTGTGTGTGTGTGTGTGTGTGTGTGTGTGTGTGTGTGTATTCATGTGCATGTACGTGTGTATTCCTGATTATATACTTTTAATCTGCCATACCTATTTCCCCTTAAGGTGGTTTTTGTTTGTTTTTGTGTTTTTTGAGATAGAGTTTCTTTCTCTGTGACGCTCTGGCTATCCTGGAACTCTCTGTAGACCAGGCTGGCCTCGAACTCAGAGATCCACCTGCCTCTGCCTCATGAGTGCTGAGATTAAAGATGTGCACCACCACTGCCCCAGCTCCCTCAAGCTTTTAAGCAAAGTAAATATGATAGTTCTGAAAAGCATATTAATTTGTAGTTTTAGAAATCTTGCCTTTAACCAAGAAAATAGGGAATAAAGATTAAAGTTTTGCTACTGAGAAAAGTTCGCCTGCTTCTGAAAAACGGGTGAATAGTGCTGCCAGGGGAGGGTCAAATCTATTAGAACCCTCCTGAGTGGAGCAAGTGGCCTGAATGACTTGTTTAAGTCAGGCAGGAAAGTTCTTCCTTTGAACTCCAATAATTCCCGGAAGTGCAGTGAAGAAGCTGGGTGGAAGAATGTGCTGATCGCGGCCTTCCCCGGCTCCGCCTGCCCTGCTCAGTCTCCCACTTCCAGTACTCAGAGCTGCCCGAGGTCGCCAGCACCTGCTGAAGCGCCTGTGCACTGTGGCGTTCGGTGCTGGGCCCAGTCCTTTCTACCCCTGTCCTTATGCTGCTTTCTGTCAGTTTTGTAAGTTCCGTGGCCAGTGAGGCCTGGTGCAGGCGTTGTTCTAAAAGTGGATGAAATACCCCGTGAGAATGTGCTTTCTGTGGATCACTATCCACTCTGCATTTTAAGTTCAGAACCAACTGGCATGGATGTTCCACTTATACTTGCTTTTTCTTCCTTTTCCAAATCTCTTTCTAGGAAATGACTCACTCGTGGCCCCCTCCTCTGACAGCCATACACACGCCCAGTACAGCTGAGCCGTCCCGGTTTCCTTTCCCTACAAAGGTAATTAATTCCATAAATCACAACCGGCACAGTGTCTACTGCAGTGAGAGGTCGGGGTGCAGGACAGGACAGTGCCCACAGCAGTGGGAGGTCGGGGTGCAGGACAGGACAGTGCCCACAGCAGTGGGAGGTCGGGGTGCAGGACAGGACAGTGCCCACAGCAGTCAGAAGTTGGGGTGCAGGACAGGACAGTGCCCACAGCAGTGAGAGGCTGGGGTGCAGGACAGGACAGTGCCCACAGCAGTGAGAGGTCGGGGTGCAGGACAGGACAGTGCCCACAGCAGTGGGAGGTCGGGGTGCAGTACAGGACAGTGCCTACAGCAGTCAGAAGTTGGGGTGCAGGACAGGACAGTGTCCACAGCAGTGAGAGGTCAGGGTGCAGGACAGGACAGTGCCCACAGCAGTCAGAAGTTGGGGTGCAGGACAGGACAGTGCCCACAGCAGTGAGAAGTTGGGGTGTTGCTCTGAACATTGTTGCCTGGAATCTTTGGAGACTGGGCTAAAGGCCACAATTTAGCTTTTACAGAATGTTAGAAGGGTTTTAGATAACCTATTCTCCATCTCATATTGGTAAGAATATCTTAGAACTTTATAGGGCTTTATATCTTACAGCATTCAGAACTTCTCTGTCTGGTTTCTCATTTGAAGATCTTTCCTCTAGAGATGGAAAAACAAAGAGAGGGAAATTAACTGAGATAGATTGATGACTACAAGTTCAGGTTTCTAGACACATACATCTATATGAATGCACACACGCAAACCTTGCATATATCTCATAGTTCGTAAATTTTCTTTAAAGTGAACAGCAAACACTAATCCCGGTTTCCGTACAGACAAATGAGTCATGGACCTGTTTTTAAGTGGTTTATCGACACAGCCATCATTTTATTTTTGGCTTTTACTTTAAGAAATACACACACACACACATACACACACACACACACACACACACACACATTTTATGTGTATGGCTGTTTTGCCTGCATGCATGTTTGTGCACCACATGTGTGCAGTGCCCACAGAAGCCAGAAGAGGGCACTGGTTCCCCTGGTACTGGTGTCTTAAATAGTTGTGGGCTGTTGTGTTGGTGCTGGGAGTCACCCTGATCCTCTGGAAGAGCAGGAAGTGCTCCTAACCCTTCAGGCAGCTCTCTGTTCTTGGAGTATGCTTTTAAATAACCTCCAGGACGTATCCCAAACACTTGGAGATCTGCATTGTCTGGCCTGGTATGCATGCATTCATATTTATAGGTAATTCCACAGTACTGTTTTCAGAAGTTGTACCAGTAAAACCCCAAATTTACTGTAGTTATTCTTCCCATTTTATAAACAAGGTCCATCAATAATTTTGCTTGTTTTGTCTTTTTGAGACAGGGTTTCTCTATGTGGTTTTGGTGCCTGTCCTGGATCTCACTTTGTAGACCAGGTTGGCCTGGAACTCACAGAGATTCGCCTGGCTGTGCCTCTCAAGTATTGGGATTAAAGGTGTGTGCCACTGCTGCCCGGCTTAATAATGGTTTTAAAATAAAACCTTAAACTATGCAATTATAATTGCTCAATACCGAAGGGAAGGTAAATTCTGGAAAGCCAGGAAACAAGGAAAGAGATTCCCTGAGGAATCAGATTGTTCCACATGTTTCTTGTCTATTCAGTATGAGGGATGATTGGCTGGAGGGCGGATGCTTGTGCCGTGCAGTGAAACGTGAAATGTAGGAGGTGAGCACAGTGAGTGGTGTCCACACCATCATATAGTCCTCTCTGTATCTGAGTTTTATGAAGCTGTTGTTTTTCTAAGCCTGCAGAGTGTTGCCCTGTAGGCTGTAGGCCACACATCTCTAACGATGACCTTTTTTTCTTTCTAGGATCCTCTGCACGTCAGTACTGCGACCCAAAGCCAAAGTAAGTGAATATCTGGAACCGAATATTGCATTGCAGAACAAAGTGGGCTTTAAAAAAAAAAAAAAAAAAAAAGTTAGCAGATTTAATGATGATACATTTGTAACAAACTTCCACAGAGACTAGGAAAGAAAGCAAACACAGGGCCACTCTGTAGGTATAATTGGAAGTCATCCGTTTTCATGAAAATCAGAACAAATAGGAGTGAGTATTGCATGACTCATGGTTGTTGTTGTTGTTGCTTTTTTTTTTTTTAATGTTTGAAGCAGGGTTTCTCTGTGTAGCCCTTGCTGTGTCCTGTACCCAGAGCTCTGCCCACCCTGCTGGATTACAGGCGTGCACCACCACACCTGCTATGGTTATGTTGAGCACAGCTCACAGTGTCCTCTGTCTGCAGCCAAGTGCTTTGTTCTCGGTCCCTTTTTAAAGGGCTGTAAGTTCTGGAGAATCTGGGAAACTAACAGGACCCCGCCTTCTCTTGAACAGTAACCACTCAGAGCAATGGACCATGTCCTGGTTACTTATTTGCCCGTCAAGCTTTACAAAGATCCCTAGAATATTTGCAGTCATTCAGTTGGTCAGAACAAGTGAAGGGGAAGAGACTCTGCCAGGTGACGGAGCCAGGCAGCAGATGACTGCGAAGGAATGAAGTGTTAGTGCTGTGTAGATGAGGCGTGGGGGAGGGGAGCTTACAAATGTCCACAGAGGCGATTGTGTTCAGTCACCCCCCCCCCTTCTTTTTCTTGATGATTTTTCTTGCTTGAATCTCTGAGATAGGAAGACAGGGAAGAGCCAGAATCAGAACAGAGCCCTCTAGACTAGGGTTGAGTGGGTTACTGTCTGAGAGCATGTCTTTCCCGCAGCTATTTTTGTCAGTCAACCTTCATTGGGCCATAGCCTCAGCTTCTTACAAGCATATGCATGAACTTGACCTACACTCTGCTGTCTGATGCTGGTAGACTAGGCTACTGTTCCTCTGTCCAGGGAGACAGAAGGCCATCTTGTGAAGAAGTCAGAACCAAATGGCCTCTCCACACTGTGCCCTGATTATATTGCCACAGAACTGTGTAAAGGCGTGTAACTGAAATTGATGGCCATGTCAGGCCCTAACACTTGGGCAATCAGTCCAGGAACACATGACCGGTACAGTGGTAGTGAGTCCTGAAAGCGGAGTGCCAGCCCAGCTATGGTTGGGGTTTCTGTATGTCTCTTTTCTTTTTTGCTTTCTCTTCCCTTCTGTCTGTAGGCTTTTGTGCCTCCCGTGGGGGCATGGCCGTGTGGCTGCTGGTTCTAACTGTATAAAGACAGACCCGTTACCCCATCCCACTGTTGAATTGATGGAAGATGGAGCATCCCTTGGCCCGAGGAGCTCTGGGGCTGTCAGACTCTGCTGGTGGTCTTGGGTGTTGCTACCTCAGGGTAATCCAAGGGCTGCTGCTTTTTCTCTTGGTATTTTGGGAATTTTATCCTAATGAGAACGTGGCCTTTGTGGCCTGAAAGAGAGACATGATTGTTAGGTGAGGAAGGGGAGAAGTATAGATTCTTCTGTAAAAAAAAGAATCTTCTATTGAAGAATGTCATGTGCTGGCTAATTTTATGGCAACTTGACAGAAGCTAGAGTCATTTTGGAAGAGGGAACCTCAGTGAGAAACTGCCTCTGCCAGGTTGGCCTGTGGGGCGTTTACCTGATGGCTAGCAGATGTGGGAGGGCCCAGCTTGCTGTGGGCGTGTCGCCTAGGGGCTGGTGGTCCTGAGTGCAGTAAGAAAGCAGGCTGAACAAGCCAGGAGGAGAGCAAGCCAGTAAGCAGCAGCGTTCTTCCATGGTCTCTGCTCCAGTTCATGCTGCCAGGTTCCTGCCCTGACTTCCCTGGGTGGTGGACCACAAAGGTGTAAAATGAAATAAATTCTTTACTCTCCAAGTTGCTTTTGGTCCTGTTTTACCACAGCCATAGAGACACTAATTAAGACAGCAGTGCACTTCTCAAAGAATGCCAGCAACTGTCTGTCTGTCTATCTGTATCTATCTATCTATCTATCTATCTATCTATCTATCTATCTATCTATCTATCTATCTATCTATCACAATGGGGTTTCTCTATGCATCCTTGGCTGTCCTGGAACTCACTCTGTAGACCAGACTGGCCTTGGAATTCCTACTTTTTTTAAAAAAAACGCTGGGCATATTGGTCCTGGTATTTAGGTTTTGGAATCTGGAGAGACATGTAGGGCTTTTATCCGAGTGTCCTGCTGTTTATGTCTGCGCTCACACAACATGGTCGCCTAAGGTTTTCCAGCTTGCAGCCCTGTCAGGACGACCTCTTAGGGACTCCTTGAGAATGCCTCTGCATCAGAGCTCTAGCTGTCTAGGCCATAATTCAAAACTATGAGAGCTGCTGCCACCGTGAGGAGAGAGTGGGTAACTGCAAGGGTGAAAGAGTTGCCACCCCTGCCTAAAAGGTGCCCATGTTAACTTTCCACTGGCTACTACCCATCTGGTGCATTACCTCACTTCCTGTTCCCTGTAGGGCTCACCAGGGAATGAGTTAGAGACCGATCTCTCTGAGGCACCCCTGTGCTGTGGCCCTGAACTTTCTGTCCTGGACCCAGAGTTCTGTGAACCTGGCTCTCACCCCTGCTGGTCACTGTACTCCACACACACCCGTCCTCACCTGGGACAGACCTGGCACCTGACTCCTCCACTTCTCCACATTCGCTCTCCTTCCTCCTGAAGGTCTTTGTGCACTCACACTGGTAGAATCCCACAGATTCTCTGTGATTCAGCCATCTCATGCCTTCCATATAGTTTGCCTTCCTTGGTCATTATAGAGTGGCTATTCAGGAATCGGGACAGTAAATTTACATAATTGCCATGTGTACTAACTGCACACTGCCCTAGGTTGTGAATGTTTGTGGATCTGTTTCATATCCCTCAGGCAACTGTAAGCACATTTAAAGACGGGGCCAGATGTTTTTACACATATTGGTTTCTACCAGGCAGTCTGTAAAAAGGTGCTGAGTGAATGAATTAGGCTATGGGACATTGACTCCAGGAGGGACAGGTAGGACAGAGGCCATGCAGTCACGGATGGACCTGGAAGTCAAGCCAGGTGGGATATGAGGACAGCATTGCCATAGAGCACCCATAAGAACCCAGTCAACTGTCATCAAGAACAGAAACTCTCTGCCACAGCTTGAAAGTTACCGGCAAGTTGGGGTGGCATTCTCAAGCCCTGTATTCAAAGTAGCTCTGGCTTATTAAGGATTTGTTGCTGAAGTTTTGTTTCTGAACAAGCTCTCTCTCTCTCTCAGGGCCGTAGGAGACTGTGCCGAGGGCAGTGGCCAGTGCAGCATTTATACTGTGTCTGGGTACAGGGAGGAGGCACCGGAGAGGGAACTGAGAGTCTATGATTTCATAAGTGTGTGTCCACGCTGCTCTGACTGTGTCTTCCTCCCCACAGAACAATATGATACGCCTTCCAAAACCCATCCCAGTTCCCAGCAAGGAACATCGTAAGTAGAAAAAGGAAAAAACCTACCTTCATTTATTAAAATTTGATAATATGACATTGAAATTTCCCGTGTAAGTCCATTATGTAGGCTCCTCCCTCCCGTTTTCAGTTAATGGCATTCATAAAATACGGCTGCATTGTAGAGGGAGGAAATGGGCCACGGTTGCATCTGGATCAAGGTTTATGCACTACAGGAGAATGTGCTGAGGGGTTTTCTGGAAAGAAAGGTTTTGAGCTATTATTTATGCATTGACCGTGGAACTCAGAAGGCTTTGGCTTTTAAAATCAAACTTACATAGTTTTAGCTTTGGGAATTGAAAATGGGGGATGTGTGGAGTGAGATTTTCTGCCATTTCCTGGCCTATTTAATGGCAGGAGCTTGTCCTGCCTCTCAGATGTTCTTATCCAGGCCAGGCACGGCTAAATGTATTCTGGGTTTTTGGAACACTTTAATCTTCACGTTATAGATGTTTAATTCGGCATTTTGACCCACTTTATTTTATTGAAGTATCGAATTACTATCTCTTTACTGCCCCTCCCACTCCTCCTGAGGTAACTGCTAGGAACGGAGTGAGGCATCTGCTCAGGTCCCCCCTCCATGTCCGAGTTGTCACTGGTAGACCAGTGGTGCAGGTGCTCCTGGGGGCCAGAAGGGGGCGTTAGGTACCCTGGAACTGGAGTTATAGAGTGTTGTGGACCATGGAGTGCTGGGAATTGAACTCTGGTCTTCTGGAAAAACAGCCAGTGTTCTTAACTGCTGAGCCATCTCTTCAGCTCGTTTCTTCTATTTCTTAGGCACAATATTTGTTCCTTGTGTTTTGGAGAATGGGCATTGCTAAAAAACATCAGTTGAGTAGAAGAGTGTATTGCATGTCGCTGTGACTGAATGAGACAGGGTTAAGTCTTTGTTGTCAAAGACCAGCTCCTTGATAGAGTACTTTTCACTTCAACAGAAAAATGAACAGCAATGTAAGAGTTTTGGTAGATAAACTTACCTTGTCTGAAGGATGGTTTCTTTTGCTCCGTCAGAATATACTTTACTGTGGTCTTGGTGGATGAGGAGTTTTTGCTTATTAGTGTCCTCTACTTGAAAAAGACAAAACCCAGCAAACCCATGCCACTTGCGTTTCCCCTTTTCTGTATAGTTTTTTTTCATTTTGGGGAATTTTGCCGGCAGTTTTGAATCACCGGCTTAGACTACGGGGAGAAAGGAGGAGCTGGGCCAGGGACCGATGCCGTTGAGAGTCTGGGAGACCGCCCCAGGTCACCAGGCTCTGCACTTGTTTGTGATGGTTGGATGTTGGGGATCAAGCCCTGGTCAACGAAGAAGGTCCTGGCCATTGTCTGTGGGGGCATCCAGTGGGGAGAACTGAAGCCCCGTGTTCACCCGGCGGTCAGTTCGGCAGGGAGCAGACTGGGCAGAGCAGTGGCACCAAGCACAGGAAGGAGTTGGGTCTCTGGTGTATGAGTGAAGCATGAAAGACAAGTGGGCGCCTGAGAGTGAGTAGGAGGAAGTCACTTCCTCCTCTGTCCATCACATGCAGGCTAGTATCCTAGGAACAGCATAGCGACCATTGAAATCAGAGAAGCCAATGAACTTATATCCCGTGGTGATGGAATTTTCTAAGTAAAAACTGCTAATTGATATTTGAAAGGAGTGCATGAGGTGCTCTTTAGGTACACAGGGTGAGGTCGAACAGGAGAACAGGAGCGGGCAGGTGAGGATGGGAGGAAGGTGGAGGGAGTTAGGTAAGAAGGTTATGTGAGGTTTCAGTAGTGGTGTGGGGTCCTGGGTTCACACTCTTGACAAGTGCCAAAATGAAATGCACCCCACGAACAGAGGAATTCCTTTTATGTGCTTGCCTCTAGTGGAGAGTGAGTTAGTTTATGCCGTAGTGTTCTCACTCTTAGTGTGGCAGGCTCCTTAGAGCCAGTGATTAATTTGATCCAGTGACAATATTCAGGCTCCCATGTAGTTAGGCTGCCTGAGTGGCGGCAGGTGGAGTGTTGGGCAACGGTCTATTGTCCCTTGCACTTCAGGATTGTTAATTGCAGGGTTGTTTATGCTCTGACTTTAAAAAAAAGAAAAAACCAGTCTTGATCCTGGTAGATCTGGAAGTTGCTAACCCATTTAAAAGAAGAGTGGACATGGAAGGGGGAGGAGGCCAGTGGGAGATCCCAAACTGTTGATAGTCTGTGGTCACCCTTGTGTCTGTACAGCCTTGGGTGGAGGAGCGGAGTGGTAGACTGAATGAATGCCTAAGCGGAATGTCTGTTTGAACACGCTGCCTTTGTGTGCGTGTGTCTTAAGCTCTAGTTGCTTCTGAGCCTTTCGGCAAAGCCCTGCCAGTACTGATCACCAAGGTGTTAGCATTGCTGTTTGTCACCAAGTTCAGGGAGGGTATGTTTGTCCAACGGTGCTAGCCTTAGCAGTCCACTTCCTTTCCAAGATCTCCAGTTTCAGGACAACACGCAGCACGTTTCCTCTTCCTAGGGGTTATTGTGTCTTCTGTATGGTTCCTTTCTGGGAGTCCGGGGCAGTTGGCAGCCCCTGGGGTGGGGGGCCGCAGCACCCATGCCTTAGGAGCTGTAGAGAGGTCCACACTCACTGCTGCTCGTTCTCTCTTCCCCCTCTCACTCATGAGCTGCTGGAAAAGGTGCTTTCCTTCCTTTGTTTTTCGTTGCCCCTGAAATCAACCCCTACTTGGAATAAAGGGGTAAAGACAGAAATCACTCTCCCCTTGAAGTCTGACTTACCTGGAAAATCCTGTTCAAAAGAGGGAAGGCGGGACTTCAGGGCTACCTGGCCTTGCAGGAGAAGGAAGGGGCGTTAATGACAGCTAGGGGAAGTCTGATATTTTTGTAAATAACCCTGAGTATTCAAGTTGTCTCAATAGTGCTAGTTTTTAAATACCTTGGCGCAGATGGGAGGGCCAGTCCTCAGTGTACTGGGATAGCACTCAGCTACTATTTTAGTCACTATAGTAAGACTTAATGTCAGCTGAAGGGCTCTGGGACTCTGGCCTTGTTGATTGTGTTTTGTTTTTCTGTAGTCCAGGGGATTGAACCCTGGGCCTTGCTCAGACTCCTGGAAATTTACATCCCCAATCCCCAAATGTCCTTTAGAATGAGGTCTGATGACACAGTTTGCTTGTCCCAGTTAACTTAAATTGTATTAAGAAAATTAATTTTTTCTCTTGCCATTTTATAAAAAGTTAGCGTCTACTGTTGGATGATGTTTTAACTTGGATACTCACAGGCAGCTGTAACTGAAAGTGTCATTGGTGGATAAGTATCATCAGAAATAAATTGTCGAAACTGTCAGGTGGGAGTTTGATGTTACGAGTTGTTGAGGTGTCACCCTCTACTTCAGGAACGCAGGAGCACACACCTTGCTGTCGTTTAAACATTGGCTGCTGCTCTCTTGGCCTAGGTTTTACAGACAGGAGCTGGACTGGATCTGGGAGATTTCAGTTCTCATTTAGAGGGAACAAAGTTCTTACCCAAGTGTGATTCATCTCATCCTCCATGTTCGGGGACCATTCCCCCCGCAGATATCGCACAAACCTGAATTGCTTATGAGACAACAGGAGACATGAGCAGCACTCCTCTCTTGTGCACAAGCTCACTTTCTGCAACTGTAGAGTTTCCTTCTGCTTTTGAAAAATCATAACAACACTCATGAATTCCCCCGTTAGCAAGATTTGATTATGATTTTTAAGTAAACTATAGGTGTTACACATCTCTCTTATTAGAAGCTTGAAATGACTTCTCACTGCCTACCCCTGGTAGCATACCGATGTGAATGCCGAGTCACCGCATCTGGTGTTGTAAACTGTTCTCTGGAAGGTTTTGTGGTTGCTCTTGGCTGGATCAGCAGACACTGCCAGTGTACTTCTGTCTGCTGATTCTCATCTGAGTTAGGTCTTTTGGTTTTTTGAGAAGTCTCATGTAGTCCAGGTTGGCCTGGAATTTGAACTTGCTCTTCTCTGTAGTTGAGCTTAAATTGTTGATCCTCCTGCCCCAACCTTCCCACCTCTCAAGTGCTGGGACTTCAGGCATGTGCCACTATGGTGGCAGTGGCGGCTTCTTCTTCTTTTTCTTTTTCTTCTTCTTTTTCTTCTTCTTTTTCTTCTTCTTCTTCTTCTTCTTCTTCTTCTTCTTCTTCTTCTTCTTCTTCTTCTTCTTCTTCTCCTCCTCCTCCTCCTCCTCCTCCTCCTCCTCCTCCTCCTCCTCCTCCTCCTCCTCCTCCTCCTCTTCCTCCTTGTAACATTTGTCTGTCTGTCTGTCTGCCTCCTCACGTACCACCTGCTGTTCCCATGAATGGTGATGGTGTGGAGGCCAGAAGACAACTTGTAGGAGTCAGTTCCCTGTTCTACCACGTGGGACCTGGGGTCCAACTCCAGTCAACCTGCTTGGCAAGCAGCCGCCTTTACTCTCTGAACCATTTCACTGGCCCATGACATTTTATTTGTTATCTGTTTGGTTTTAGACCAGGTTGGACTTGAACTCAGATCCTCCTGCCTCTGCCTCCTGAGCACTGGGATTAAAGGTGGGCACCACCACACCAGGCCTGGCCAGCTTTTAAATTCTTTATTAAATCAATTATACTCACAGATTTAGACTATAGGAAACATATTTTGCACCAGTAGCTTACATAAGGCATAGAAATTATTTGTTTTTATTTTGTAGGGCGTACTCAGATCTGTCTTCATGTAGTATTCCTTCACCGAGCACTGTCTCCACTTTTAGAATCTTGAACAGCAGATAATGTTTTACTGTTGACTTCTCATCCTATCTAACCTCCAGAAAGAGAAGTTTATAGACTTTCAATGGTCACTGCTATTTTCAGATGAGCTCAGAACTTCCTGTGTGTGCCTTTACTGACTTCAGGAGGATATATCCATAGAAGCTAGGTGTTATTCCATAGCAAGGGGGAGACATGAATGGGACTTTTAATTCTCTGCTGTAGGTGGGAGTGTGGTGGGGTTACAAGATCATTTGTGGTACAGAAAATTAAGAAAGAGTATTTTTATACAAGATAAACCCAGTAGAGTAGCTCAGGGTCAAGGTTAGCTCCTGCAGTGTTGTTCGTGGTTCATACTGAGTGTACTTTGCTCCTGTGGCCAGGCTCCCCCCTCCCTGTTGTGTTATACCTTGGGAAGTTTTCCTCCAAATATAATACCTTTTGCTGGGTCCCCTAGCCAAGCCAGCCTAGCAGCAAACCTGTTGAGTAACTTTTCTTTGCATAGCATTCTGATGGCCAACTGCCAAGTCCCATGACTGAAGGCTGTGTTTTCTAGACACAGTAAAATAAGAATTTAGTTTCTACTTGATAAACATTGAGTGAGATCTTCAACTTACAAGTATCTAAAATTTTTCTTTTTTCTTTTTTCCTTCTCCTTTTTTATATTGTTTGTCTTTTGAGATAGGTGTTTTATGTGTAGCTCTAACTGTTTTGAAACCGTAGACCAGGCTAGCCTGGATTGCACTCCGAGATCAGTCTGCCTCTGCCTCCTGAGCTCGGATCAGAGGTGTGAGTCAGCACGCCCAGCTTCAGTTTTCGGTTTTTAAAAAACTTACAGAGGCAGCAGGGTTTTAGCACATGTGCTGGTGAAATGGTTTCTTGGTGGAATTTGCACACCTCATGCACATGGTCGTCTGTGAAAAGCCCAGCTCTATAATTTATCTCATTGGAAAATATAGTGATTTTTGTTTAAACCGGGGTTTCCTGAAGGAACCATGCCTTCCTACTTCCTGGTGCCTCAGTAAGAAGTGCCGTTCAAATTACCGAGGAGGTGTTTTGAGAGCTGCCAAATGATTTTTAGTTTGTTTTCTGGGACATAAATAATACACAAACAGATTTTTTCCATTTTACTTCTAACTTCAATAGCATGCTTATAAAATTGGAGAGAAGTGTGAGAGAATTATTAGTGATTGATGCCTTTGATATTTGAGGATCTCTGGAAAAAGCGTAAGAATGGGGAGGCAGGGGCCCAAACTGAGAAAACATGTACTACTAAGAAACATTTTATTTTAATATGAAAATTTTGCCATAAGCCTGAGTGCCTAGCAATGTGTAGCAATATAAATTTTAGGAAATGGGCTGACTTTATTTTTCCCTACCAGAATTAGTATCTGTAAGTTTAAAATATTTTCTTACCAACAACAGGGCCATTTGTATTACTAATTAAATCAACAGAACATCGATCATTGATTTTTATCCAAGTAGACAAAAGAGAGTGATTTTTTTTTTGGCCTGTGGAAAAGTGTTCTATATTAATAATGTCCAGTCATCTTGAAGTTTTGTGTGCTTAGCTCTGTTTAAATACTTTACACACCCATTCAGCATCAACACGTGGATGGATAATCATTATTATTGCTTCTCTAAGAGCCCGTGGAAGAAAGTTGTTCAAGTGTATGTGCTGTGTGTATGTGTTCTCTGTCTTCCGTTTGTGTGGACACTCTCACTGAAGGAGCTGAGGGCACAGTCTTAGGGCGCGTTAGAAATGGCTGCCAGAAGTTCCGTAGGGTTCAAACCAGGAGAAAGTTTGGATTTGACATGGTAGGAGCTTGGCTGATCTGCTTCCAGTGTTAAAATGGTAAAGCTTGAGTTGCTAGAAAATTGAGCTAAGCAAGCCTCCCGCTCATTCCGGCTGTCTCCCCCTTTGGTGTCTTTAGGCACGTGTTCTATCTAAATGCCCCCGAAATTATTAGCTCTCTCAGATGCCCCACTGTCCGTCTTTTTTTCCAGCATGCTCGAGGATGACCTGCAGCTCAGTGACAGTGAAGAGAGCGACATTGAACAGGTGAGTGTTGGACTCTGAGACGGAGAATCCTCTAAGTCCACCGAAGGTGCCCGCCGCTTGTCCTAACCTGTGTTTCTGTTCTTTCTTGGAACTTCTCGCCATTACCATTACCGTGAATGTCCAGGCTGCAGAGAAGCCTCCGTCCCCATCTGCACCTCCAAGGTACTGTCTGCGTTTCTCCCCATCGACCCCTCACCACACACCCTAACCCAGATGAGAATAAAGACTTCTCAGTGTCTTTGTAGCTTCACGAAAGGGATGGTACGGGGTCGCAGTTGAAGAAAAGTTTGATTATATTTTAAACCTGAGTCAGCTGTGGGAGGTCATTAGCCCTGTAAAGGTGGAAGAGGCCCTGCAACCACCCACAGCGAGGTTTTGGATGTTAAAATTCTTTGAGCTCAGGGGTTAGAGTTGGTAAAGTGCTCACCTTCTGAGCACCAGGACTTGATTCAGCACCTGCGTAAGAGTCAGGTGTGGAAACAGGGAGGTTCCCTGGAGTCCATGAGAGACCCTGTCTCAAAACTGGAAATTGATTGAAGAGGATACTTCATATTGACTTGGCCTCCATATACACATGTATTCACTAGTACACATACGCATGTTCACTCTCATGCTTACACGCTCGCCCCTGTACACATGTGCATGTTCACCCTCATGCTTATACACTCGCCCCTGTACACATGCGCATGTTCACCCTTATGCTTACACACTCGCCCCTGTACACATGCACATGTTCACTCTCATGCTTACACACTCGCCCCTGTACACATGTACATGTTCACCCTCATGCTTACACACTCACCCCTGTACACATGTGCATGTTCACTCTCATGCTTACACACTCGCCCCTGTACACATGTGCATGTTCACTCTCATGCTTACACACTCGCCCCTGTACACATGCGCATGTTCACCCTTATGCTTACACACTCGCCCCCACCCACCCATTGAGCCAGGTATGATGATGCACACCTGTAATCCTTGTGGTAAGCTGAGGCAATCAGATAGAAAGTTTGAGGCCAGATAGAGGATAGAGTGAGACTTTCAACAATATTTTATTTTATTTTTTTTTCAACACTATTTTAAAGATAAGCTTTAAACACAGTTTATCCTTGGCATTGTGTGCCCAGTGTTTGAGAAGTTAGAGGAAGGAACCCATGTATTTGTGAAACTGATGGATAACTGTGTTTTCAAATCAGTAATATTGGATTCTTCCGGAGCTTGTTCCCAGGGTTTCTCCTCTCTTAGCTTCAGCTGCTTTAAAATGTGACTCCCAGGACATTTAATGCGAGGGGAGCTGCATTACTTTCATCTTCAAATGAGTTAGCCCTGTTTTAGAAAAGGAATGCTCTGAGTTTGGGAAATGGAAACTAATTTTTGAACTAATTTTACAGTATTTTCCTCCTGGTACTAAATATAACAATTTAAAGTGAAAAATGCCTGTCCCTCATAGACAAAGACTTGCAAGGTGCCCAGCCATTTAGAGAGATGGTCACTGAAAAGAACCTGAGTGTCAGTAGTGATGATGTGGTTAGTAATTGTAAAGGAAGCATTAATTACACAGTTCACGGATTCGTACACCCAGCCTGTTTATTTATATCCAGTCTTGTTAAAATTTCAAGTGGCTCATGTTGACTCATAAACTATGACAAACTGGTCTATTGCAAAAGCTAAGGAAAGGCCACAGAGAAGCCAGAGGGCAGGGGACAGCTAGGAGCAAGAGCTCCCTTCCCAGTGGGTCCTGCCGCCGTCACTGGCTCACACCCTGCAGCTGACTCTTTGCTGATGGAGTCCCATGAGGAGCGGACGTCCCTGGACGATGTTCGCTCTAAAATGAACCCAGCCAGTGATTCTTATTACATTATTTATTATCCATTACTTAATAAGAGTTTGTTTTGAGGATCTTGTAGGGAGGTTCGGAAACGTTGAAGGCTAGGGTTAAAGATGTCTGCTTTAGTAATAACGTCTAGGGCAGCTAAGACTGCATATGGTTTGAAACTATATGTCTAGCCTCGATCCATATGTTTTCTCATTGACCTACAGTTAATGGCCGACTTGTAAAACCTGGAGTTGTTCATGCCCAGCTAGTCACAAAGAATGGCCCATTGTCTGACTCCACCAGGAAGTGACTGGGCCACTTCTGAGCTCACCCTGCCAAGGAACTCTGTATTCAGTGGTGTCTGGTTGCTGTGTAGTTAGGCCCTATGTAGAGAATACAGCGAGTTTTACACACTAGCTTTTCCTTAACACTTTTTCTTTTGAGTTATATATAGTAGGAGTCAGTAACCTTCATGAGCCACATAGTAAATATTTTAGCCTTTGTGGGACATGTAACTCTCTGTAACTGCTCAGCTCTACTATCAAAGCACCAAAGCCACCACAGATGGCCTCCAAGACAACAGTTGCAGGCATGTTCTATTAAAACTTCATTTAGAAAACACGGCAGGCTGTCCGGGCCCAGGTTTACCAGCCCTTGGTTAGTCACCTGGCACAGGGTTTGTTTATATCATCTGCCAGATGGCAGGCCAGTGTTGGTGCCGCTCCTCCGGTGCCTGCCATCATCTGGTGACTGGCCACGGATGGTAAGCCAGCGTGGATGCTTTTACTTTCCGGAGCAGGTGGCTGGGCAGAGGCAATGGGGTGTTTTGCTGTGGGCATGCTCCTCTGACTGCACCTCCACTTGCTTGGCAGCGCTCCACAGACGCTTCCGGAACCAGTGGTGTCGGCACGTTCCAGTAGTGCAGAGTCCGAGAGCAGCAGCGCGTCCGACAGCTCCTCAGACTCAGAGAGTGAGAGCAGCTCCAGTGACAGCGAGAACGACGAGCCCCTAGCAGCCCCGGCTCCCGAGGTACTGTGGCCCTTTCAGGAGGCAGGCCAAGATGGCAGTGTGCTGGCTCTTGGGCGGGAGTCAGAGCCGCACACTGCCCCTGACCCTGGAAAGTCTCGACTCTGGGCGATGCTTTCCCACTGTATGGAGCCACGTGCTTCTGTTTGCTGCTCCCCAAGAGCTCAGCCGTGGAGACACACGGACAGGCACGACAGGTTCCTCTGCAGCTGCTGAGCGTCGCTTCCTAAGAGTATTTGCACTCCATCTTTTCTTTTGAGAAGGAAAACTGTTTAAAGTAGGTTACTGTATTAGTGTCAGTGAAAGTTCTTTGAAAATTCTGTGAGTTAAAGGAAATAAAAGAAATGAGCTAGAAGCAAGCCATTTACTGTTTGTAAGTAAGAGAAAGTGAGTGTTAGACAGAGTCCCTATCAGTTGGCAAAAGGGTTCTTTTTATTCCCTGTCTCCTGCATTACAAGTCAAGTGTGTTCATTCTGTTCAAATTGTACCATAATTAACCATCAGGACAAAAGACATTCCATACAGACTTCTCAGCAGTTGCCAACTGCTTATTAGTTGATATCTATTAGGCAAAGTTCTCAAATTGCGAAATTGTTCATTACAGACTCTGATTTGTAATTTGCGGGGGATGAGTGGAAGGTAAATTCCTAGGCTCAGAATGAGCAATTCTCCTGGGGACAGCCCTGTGTAACTGGACCACTAACACAAAAGTTTATCCACACCGGTCAGCTAACACTTTTCTCTGTCCGGTTTCTAGCCTGAGCCTCCGACAACAAACAAGTGGCAGCTGGACAACTGGTTGACCAAGGTCAGCCAGCCCTCGGCACCCCTCGACGGTCGGGGGAGCACAGAGTCTCCACGCTGGCGCCAGGAGAGTAAGGATGGGGACCGCAGCTCTGACCAGCAGCACCCGGAGTCCAGAGACCCTCCCCCGAAGAGTTCCAGCAAAGCTCTCCGAGGGGCCGCTGAGGGGCCCCAGCCTGGGAAGAGGAGCTGCCAGAAATCCCCTGCTCAGCAGGAGCCCCCACCTCGGCAAACTATCGGAACCAAACAACCCAGGAAACCAGCCAAGGGCTCTGGCCAGGCAGAGCCCCAGGTCAACTTGCAGGTGGAGAGTGAACCTGGACCCTTTCCCTATGGCTCGAAAGAGCAGACTTCCAAAGACAAACCCAAGGTGAAGACGAAAGGCAGGCCTCGTGCCGTAGGCAATAGGGAGCCTAAGCCTGAAGCTCCTGTGCCCAAGCCCCAGGCAGCCGTGCCCACCCCCAACGAGAAGAGGAAGCACAAGAGTTCCCCGGCCCCCTCCAAGGCACTCTCAGGCCCTCAGCCTCCAAAGGACAATGCTGGGGACAGGAACCCTGAGCACTTTGCTCTTGTCTCCTTGTCCCAGTCCCACAGTGGCAGGGGCGGCAGTGGCGTCAGGACTAGTGGCTGCCGACAGGCTGTGATTGTCCAGGAGGACGGCCGGAAAGACAGACTCCTGCTACCCTTGGGAGACACCAAGTTGCTCTCACCACTCAGGGACACTCCGCCACCGACGAGCTTGGTGGTGAAGATAACCCTCGACCTTCTCAGTCGGATTCCCCAGCCCCTGGGGAAGGGGGGTCGCCCTCGGAAAGCGGAGGACAAGCAGCTGGCAGCAGCGAAGAAGCAGGACTCCGAGAAGAGGAGCTGTGACAGCTCCAGCAGAGGGAGCAAGAAGAGAAAGGTGAGTACCTGGAGTGTGTGCCTGGCTGGCGGTGTGTGCATGTGTGCATGGTCACAGAGTGACCAGGAAGAGAAAGGTGAGTACCTGGAGTGTGTGCCTGGCTGGCGGTGTGTGCATGTGTGCATGGTCACAGAGTGACCAGGAAGAGAAAGGTGAGTACCTGGAGTGTGTGCCTGGCTGGCGGTGTGTGCATGTGTGCATGGTCACAGAGTGACCAGGAAGAGAAAGGTGAGTACCTGGAGTGTGTGCCTGGCTGGCGGTGTGTGCATGGTCACAGAGTGACCAGGAAGAGAAAGGTGAGCACCACGACGTGCCTGGAGGTGTGTGCATGTGTGCATGGTCACAGAGTGACCAGGAAGAGAAAGGTGAGCACCCCGACATGCCTGGCCGTGTGTGCATGGTCGCAGAGTGACCAGGAAGAGAAAGGTGAGCACCATGACGTGCCTGGCCCTGTGTGCATGGCCAGGGATCTCTGAGTTGTCTAGCAGAGGCTGAAGTCTTTGCCCTGCCAGTGGCACTTGACTGCCACTCTGAGTTCTGTTGGCCTGCACCCTCTTCCCATTCTGCAGGCAGTCACGTGTGTCAGGGCCCCGAGTCACTGAAGAAGTAAGCTTTCTCCACACCCTGCCGCACTCTAAGGGCACATTTTTATGCATGCAGAGATCACTGTTCACTCTCTGGCATATGATGTTTTGTCCTGGAAATTAAGGTCTTCCGTGAATTGGAATGATAATTAGTATTCTGAATTTTTTAAAAGAATTGCTCTAACTCATGGCCCTTGCTTCGTATCTAGAACTGTTAAAGCATATGGGTAAGAGATCCTGAGGAAAGCGAACTGGTAGGGTGAGCTGCAGACTGCTGGGCACCTGCTGTTTAGTACGAGTCTTCATGGGAAACCTGCCTCATTTGAGACTTTCTATTACTTAGGCGTGCTGCTGGTTTGGGCAGTGTCGTCTTTATTCTAAACTGTTGAGCTCTGGCTCTCTTTTTTGTGATGAGGTAAGACTAGGGAGTGTTTCCCCAGGGGCACTCTCACTACCTGCCCAGATCTTGACACAAAAGCACAAAAAGACTAACCGTCATGCTGACGGGATGAGATTTAGCACTCTTGAGTATATGACAAATGTCTTACTCAGCAGTGGAACATGAGCTGAAAATAACGGGAAGGGCCGTGAAGCTTGCTGTCGTGCCTGAGGCCCAGCTGATTTATCCACCTGTTTAAAGATACGGCATGGCTCTAGCGAACTGGAAAGGGCGACTCCTCTCCAGAACCCGGTTGTCGGAGATGCCAGAGTCTGCATGACCAGCACATGCACTGTGGGCAACGCCTTTGGGGTGACTCAAGTGCTTGCTGAAGATGCTGTTTGAGCTAGAAGAGCCAGGAAGGCTTTGGGGAGGGGGTGTAGAGGTAAGACAGTCTGTGTAGCCCTGGCTGTCCAGGAACATGTCGTATAGAGCAGGCAGACCTCAGACTCACAGAAATCACTGGCCTCTTCCTGGCTTCCAATGAAAGTTCTGCACCATCTAGCCAGAAAGATTGAAAAGCTTTCAGAATGAGATGTGGAGTGTGTGTGTGTGTGTGTGTGTGTGTGTGTGTGTGTGTGTGTGTGTGTATGTGTGTCTGTGTCTGTGTCTGTCTGTCTGTCTGTGACCAAAAAAAAAAGTTATCAAGGAATCTGTGGTGGTTCTGTTTAGGAAAGAGTGTTCCTGCATCTGCCGTCTCTGAGCATGTGTCAAGGATACACAGTTTACCTGCTCCTGCTAGCGGGTCTCCCGTCACATCCCCTCTTAGCTGCCTTGGTTTATTTTCTGTAGGGTCACTAATTGTCTGCCTTTCTGCTTTCCACTGCAGTGGAGGGGGGTATTATGTCTTGTGCTGCCTTGTTAGAGCCGTCAGGGATCCCGGCTGTCCATGGGGTCTAGGCCAGCTACTCCCTCTCATCTCTTAGAACAGTGCCTGCCCTTTGGAAGGTGACCCTGCAGGCATGGCTCAGGGAAAGCTCATTTAGGTTAGGCCCAGGGAAGCATTTTGTTCAGCGCTTGGAGCAGTTATGATTTCCTCATCTTAATTGAGCACAATTGAGTTCACTTAATTGAGTTCTTTAAAGTGTCTGGTCCAAAAGAAACTGAGAACAAATGCTAACTGTGGTGCCTGTCAGCATACCAAAGTGTATGCTGGCCTCCAGGCTCCCTCAGCATTTCAGCAAATACTTGTTACAGAGTCCATGCTGGCATCCTGGCTCCTCACAGATCTATCTTGCCCACCACCAAAAAACTTCTCCAGTTCAGGGGCTTCCCAGTCCCAGCTTCTGAGTCTACACAACCCTGCCTTTGGGCCATACACTCTAATGGCTCCTGGTCCTGTCCTCCTCTTGACCTGTCTCCTTTTTCCTCTCTGTCTTCCTCTCCTCCCTCACTCCCCCACCCCCCATGTCCTGGTTCAGTCACTGCTTTCTCTCCCTGCTCTGGACTCTTCCAGATAAAAACCTTCCCCTCAACCATGCCTCGGAGCAGTAATGTCCTCACTTTATACACAAAGCTCTGGCAAGCACTGAGGGATTGATTTGGCTTGGGAGTCTGACTGTGAGACAGGTCAAGATGGGACCCATTGGTTTAAATCCTGGCTGTAATGAAGCCTGACCACATTATAGTCACCCGGGGACGGCAGGGGGCCTCCCACTCTGGTGTTTTTGAAATTCCTAGGCAATCCTGATGCTCCCAGGGCTGGAAGCAGTGGAGCACAACGTTGTGCTCATGGAAGCTGATGCCTGGGCAGAGAAATTGTTCGGGTGTGCTGTGAGTGTGGCTAGTGTGGATAAGCTGCCAGGAATTCTTGCCTGAAGTGTGTCATTAGTTAGCAACTTGACTGAGAAGCTTTCAGATAGGTATGAATAAAAAAGCAGCTGCTGTGTTTACCTCTCAGAGTCACATGTCCTTCCGTGTGGGAGGTATTACGTATGTCATTCATTCTGTGCGTCAGCAGCATGACGGCCATTCAGGCCTCCCTGGCTCCAGCGGGTCACCTGGTATGCAAACCTGGGAACCTGACTCTGGGCCAGAGGTTATACTGACTTCTTTTTCACTTGAGACTGTTCCCAAATCTAGGTTGTGAAGGCCTTCATTTTCAGTGTGAGCATTAGAAAAGGTTTTCTCAACATGTAGTCAGGGACATTTAAGAGTGTTCCAAATTTTTTTCACATTTGTGCGGTTTATTTAAAGGCCCCTCAGAACTTCTCCTGCTCCTGTTATGAAATTTAGTAAAAATTCTCAGAGGATTCACCAAGTCTTTAAAGGCTTTTTAACCTTAATACTCATGAATATCACATGGTAGGGTGGGCATGGAGCTCAGCGTTTGAACACTTCCCTAGCATTTTAGGCCCTGGATTCACTCCCCAGCCATGCAAACTATAAACCAGGCAAGAAGAAAGACTCGGTGGTGTTAATAGCTGTGATGAAGCCATCAGATGTGGCCCCTGAGGGAATTGGGCTAGGAAGAGTCATGAGGCACAGTGGAGAAACTTAGGTAAATACACTTGAACTGAATACTCCTCACTCAAACTATTGACTGTAGTTTAGAAGTTCAAGTACTAACATCCACTTTTTTTTCTTAAGCTAGGATTATGCCTCTCTGATTTGAAAACAAAACAAAAACCACCGAAGGTGGAAGCATTCTAAGAAACTCTAGCAGACATTGAGCTCCACATGGAGCCCTACTGTGTGCTCACCTCTTCTGTAGATGATAGTTCATTTCATCCATTCACCTGAAGATTGCCCCTCAAATAAGTGAACACTGTTTTGATCACGCTATGTTGTTCTCACCATGTAGCCCAGGCTGGCCTGGAAGCCAAGATCCTGCTTCAGACTCCCAAGTGTTGGGATTACAGTTGTATGCTTATTAAATAAGTAGGTGATCTTTCTTACTGGTCATTTCAACAAATAATGGAGGAGTTCACTGAAGCCTTACTCTTGACACAATTGTTTCATTAACTAAGAAACCATCACCTTTGGTGGGGGATCAGTGTATTTATATACTCCTTTATTTATGTTGACAGAGGAAGGGACGTCATTGTGTTTGATAGGAAAAGGTATGTTTCTTCTGCTTGGGACAGTTACTTCTGCCCTTGACTTCCATCCAAAGTCCAACTGTCCTTTCTTACCCTCATCCCCCCAGATTAGTAACCCCAAGTTTTGTCCTTACCAGTCAAGGGTGTGACATCTGATGCCTTAGAATTTATTAAAGTCTTCTAGGTTTCCTTTCTTTCTGCCTGGTTATTGGCTGGAGAGCATGGCAGCCATGTGGCAGCGAAGGCTGGCCTATGTCATCAGTACCTGTGTCTGCCTAACCAGGAAGAGGTGAAGCTGGTCTATTTTCCTCTCCTGTAGTGCTTTCCTCTTGAGATCCAGAGAGGCTCAGAATCTCATGGCTGCTCAGTAGATGCATGTTTGTTAGCTGCTCCTGTCCACTGGTCCATCCTCTCCCTCGCTCATTCTTCTGAGTACACATATGTCCTGAGAAGATTCTTGAGAGAGGCACAGCAGTGTTCAAGATCAAAATTCTGACTCTGGTGACTGCACTCACTAGGGCGGTTACAGCGTTCCTCTGACTTCTCACCTCAGTTGGGCAATGATGTCCCCCCACCCCCCACCCATGCTCACCCCTTCTCCAGGGTCTTAGGTTCCTCCTCAGACCCTCTTGTCTCCACCATCATAGCCAAGCTCCCAGGATCCTTCCACGAGTCAGAACCTGTGGCCCCAAGTGACTGTCGGTTTTAGAAAACGCTGCCTCTGTTTTCCTTTGAACTACAAGGCACCTCATGCCGAGCCTGTGCAAGCCAGGTGCCAGGCCACTGCCCACCCTGGAGGGAGGGCCTGCATAGGCCTAGCTCTTCTTCTTGCTCTTTTGTCCCGTTCTGAAGGTGGAGCAGCACTTGTCACATCACCTAAAGGCTGCCCGACCCCACAACCACAGGCTGAGAAAAGCCAACGGTGCATTGGGTTTGGTGAGCAGCTGTCGGCCCCTCTCTGGAGAGCGCAGGCACCACTGGAAGCCTGTCCTCCCAGAACAGGAATTCCAGACCCTTGACAACAAGAAAAAGAGAGATGTCCTTTTTCTTTCCTAAAGAATACAGTGTCGCCACCCAGAACAAGCTAAAGATCCCATGCCTCCTATGACTTAGTATGTCTTGCTTGTGGAATTCAGTTCTCAGTCCTCAGCACCCGCTACTGTGTGCCCTCACTTTGGGGACCCTCTCTCTGGTCTAGCCTCTCCAGGTCCCCATGCATCCCAGGGTGGCTGCTGCGCCCCCTCAGCTGCCATTCTTGGTTTACAGTCCAGCTGACAAACACCACTGCCACTCTGGAGAAGTCTGGGCCTTTCCAGACCAGAGGCAACGTCCATTCGCCCACTGGGGCACACACTGGGGCCTCTTGCTTCTTTGGTTCCATGGCGGCCTTTCTCTTAGGCATTGGGTACCGTGCTTCTGAGGTCTGAAGTACCAAGAGAAAGCTAATGATTCTGGTGATATGTAAATGCTAGCGTTTTCAGATGCCTGCCTTCGAGTCGATGTTGGATTTCCCGTGAGCCGGCTCCTCTTGTGTCTCTGATTGGCACAGGCTCCAGCTCCAGGCAGCTGGTGAAGAGTACCTTCTTCTGAAACTTACTTGCCAGAAATGTGTGTTGTTTATTGTGCTAGCAAGCATACCCCAGGCAACAAGAAGATAACAAACATTAACGGATCCCATTTCCCTCCTGGACTCTGGTGTAGACAGTGTGTGTTTGGCCTTCCCTCTGCGTGTGTCATGACCTGCCTGGACATACCTTCCATTTAGAACGTGCTGCAGCATCTCGTGTGTGAGTTCATCTCCTCTTAGTTCTCTCCAGATGGGGACGTGTCCCTTGGTTGGAGTGCTTGTTAGGGTATCTGCAGCCTCTGAAGCTCTGGGCCTCAGGTGGCAGGGTGCTAGGCACAAGTGCTGCCCCCGGATCAGAAACCCTGTTCCAGCGTCTCATTCATTCATCTTTGCCTCTCAACCAAGAGATGTGCTGGGTGCTCCCCTCGTTCTGTGCAAAGCCAGCCCCGTCACAATGATGGTGAAGTCTTCTTGTGCACAGAAGCACCTCTCACATCTAAATTTCACTGCAAGAGTCTGCTGCTGGCCTGTGCTCACAGTGGTGTAGACTGGAGCATTTTAGTCATGGCGTTAGGCCTTTCTTACCTCATACACCAGATTTCGTTATTAGGTCCATCAGGATGCATTTCCCAGTCTTCCATAACAGTGGTTATAATTCTGTGTATGTATGTGCTTAGTAGTATGTATATGTATGTAGGTGGGAATGGTGTATGGGTGTGTGTGTGTGTGTGTGTGTGTGTGTGTGTGTGTGTGTGTGGTGTACATACATTTATATACAGATGTGTATATCTGTGCAGAGGCCAGAAGAGGATGTTGAATATCCTGCTGTATCACTTTCCTGCCGTATTTCCAAGACAAGGTCTATCACCGAAATCATCAATTCTGGCAGGCATCCAGCCTCAGCAATCCTCCTGCCTCCTCCCTCTCCTCACAACATTAGGATTATATGGGGGTGTGCACACAATCATGCCTGGCTTTTTATGTGGGTTCTAGGGATTTATTTAAACTGATATCCTCATGCATGTACAAGTAAGCTCTTACACACTGAGCCAACTCTCCGGCCACAGCTGATTTGTCTTTGTTTTTCGAGACAGGGTTTCTCTATGTAGCCCTGGCTGTCCTGAAAGAAACGCTCTCTGTGTAGATTGGGCTGGGCTTGAACTCACAGAGATCCTCTTGCTGCTGCCTCCCGAGTGCTGGGATGAAAGGCGTGGCCACCACCGCCAGGCTGCAACAACTGACTTGTCTTTATTCTCTCCGCTTTGTGATGATCATCCCTTCTCTATGTTGGTTAATGAGAAGTTAAAGCCCCAGTAAAACTAGGAAGGAGATGGAAGGCGAGCTCTTGCGGGCTGGGGTGGGGAGTAAGAGGACATATGACGTGAAAATGGGGGGTAGCAGGGGAGGGAGGGACCAGCATGGTCCCCTTTGAGGGGGAGATGGAAGAAGAGGAGACAAGCACCAACGCAGCGTCTATGAAACGCCAAGTGAGGGGAAGAAATCGGTGTAGAGCCCAGCGTGCGGGTCACCTTTAGCAAACTGGGTCGGTGCCGCCCAGTAAGATGGGAGTGAACCACACAGGTGACTATTTTTCATTAACCACCTTGAAGTGTGAACCAGGAAAAGGAAGCTAGTGACGGTTTTAATAACTTTACCTAGTGTATCAAAAATCTTGTGTCCTCTTACTCAGTATTGACTGTTCCATTCCATTCGTTTTCTACCAAATCTGAAGATTTTTCTCAGTCTGGGCTAGCCAGGTTCACGTCACAGCCTGCGGTCATGGCTGCTTCGCGCAGGCAGAAGGGAGAGGGTAAGCGCCTCCCCTTGGCTGGTCCTCCGTTGTACCTGCATTTTCCATTCTGAACGCTCTCCCCTGTGCACACCGCACTACTAAGAACAAGTATGTCTGTGTGCCTCCCTGTGTGCCTCCCTGGGCAAGTCCATTCCACAACAAACCATACACAGGGGAGCAGAAGTATTCTGCTGTGGGACTGGATGAAAGCACACACTGGGCCCAAGTGTCTGCAGGAGGCCAGGGGGACAGAGAGGCCAGGCCGCTTAGTGTCTGGGCATTCCATGGCCCTGTACGTATTAATCTGTTCTTACTTATTGGAGAGATTTGGGAATGAGGATGCTGAAGTGGTGAGAACTGGGGTCCCCCACGCCAGCTACTATGATGAGTGGTGGGAACTGGGGTCCCTACGCCAGCTACTATGATGAGTGGTGAGAACTGGGGTCCCTGACAGTGTGATGAGTGGTGAGAACTGGAGTCCCTGACAGTGTGATGAGTGGTGAGAACTGGGGTCCCTGACAGTTAGTGTGATGAGTGGTGGGAACTGGGGTCCCTGACAGTTAGTGTGATGAGTGGTGAGAACTGGGGACCCTGACAGTTAGTGTGATGAGTGGTGGGAACTGGGGTCCCTGACAGTTAGTGTGATGAGTGGTGGGAACTGGGGTTCCTGACAGTTAGTGTGATGAGTGGTGGGAACTGGGGTCCCTGACAGTGTGATGAGTAGTGAGAACTGGGGTCCCTGACAGTTAGTGTGATGAGTGGTGAGAACTGGGGTCCCTGACAGTTAGTGTGATGAGTAGTGAGAACTGGGGTCCCTGACAGTTAGTGTGATGAGTAGTGAGAACTCGGGTCCCTGACAGTTAGTGTGATGAGTGGTGGGAACTGGGGTCCCTGACAGTTACTGTGATGAGTGGTGGGAACTGGGGTCCCTGACAGTTACTGTGATGAGTGGTGAGAACTGGGGTCCCTGACAGTTAGTGTGATGAGTGGTGGGAACTGGGGTCCCTGACAGTTACTGTGATGAGTGGTGAGAACTGGGGTCCCTGACAGTTAGTGTGATGAGTGGTGGGAACTGGGGTCCCTGACAGTTACTGTGATCAGTGGTGAGAACTGGGGTCCCTGACAGTTACTGTGATGAGTGGTGGGAACTGGGGTCCCTGACAGTTAGTATGATGAGTGGTGGGAACTGGGGTCCCTGACAGTTAGTGTGATGAGTAGTGAGAACTGGGGTCCCTGACAGTTACTGTGATGAGTGGTGAGAACTGGGGTCCCTGACAGTTAGTGTGATGAGTGGTGAGAACTGGGGTCCCTGACAGTTAGTGTGATCAGTGGTGAGAACTGGGGTCCTTGACAGTTACTGTGATGAGTGGTGGGAACTGGGGTCCCTGACAGTTAGTTACTGTGATGAGTGGTGGGAACTGGGGTCCCTGACAGTTACTGTGATGAGTGGTGAGAACTGGGCCCCCACACCAGTTGCTTGGAGCGTTTTCTTCCTTTATGGCTCCAAGGATCTGGGTTTGGCTGTGGGTTGCCCTGGACTGACTGTGTTTCCTGGATTCCTAGCTCAGGGAACTCATAGCCAAGAGCTTTGCTCTCACTGCTCCGGAGATGAGGGACGCTTGCTCACAGGGTCACCACCGTCTGCGAGAGAGAGCGTGCTGCTCTGAGCCTCACAACTGAGGAGGCCACCATGCCATCCTGTGCGGTTCTTTGCTGGGGTGCTGTGTGTGAGTCAGTGACACATGGCAATGGCTTTTGCCATGAACACCTGTTTTTTTAGTGATTAAATGTGTTTTGCATTTTAGTTGTGTATGTGGGTACTTCTGCGTTATGTAATTCTTTAGAGTCCCTGCCTTCCCTTACTCCCACTGAACATGCTTGGATCACTGAATCAGTTGTCTCTGTCTGTAGAAAGAGGTCAGTGCAGCCTGCCTTCCCCAAGCAGGCTCCACTTTTTCTTTTGGAGACAGATTCTCTCACTCAGCCTAGAGCTCACTGAGTCAGCAAGCCCGAGTTACATCTCCAGTCCCTTAATCAAGTTCTTTTGAAAAATACAAATCTATTTGTATTTTTCTGGGGATGGGCTGGGGAGGTTGAAGACACAATGGGAGGCAGGAAATTAGTACCCCAAAGACCCGTGTGTGTGTGTGTGTGTGTGTGTGTGTGTGTGTGTGTGTGTATGCATGCTGTTGTTTCTGTAGGATATTCAGGGTTCATCTAGCCCATTTCTTTTTTAACAGTACTTTTTATTTTTCACTAGAGAAAATTTTAAGTGTTGTACTTTGAATATTAAACATAAAATAAATCAGTTTTGTAAGTAGATGGTTCTTTTCAAAGAAGTGGGGAGACGCCATGAAGCCACCCCATGTTATGCAATGTGAATAGCATGCTTTATTGATTTTTGTTTTGTTGAGGTGCTGAGTCCCTGCAAAAATAATAATAATAATAATAATAATAATAATAATAATAATAATGGTTTTAAACATTTGGAAACACGATGATGTGTTGGAGTCCATGTCCTCTTGTCCTCTGTTATTCTTGACACCGTCCCTGACCTGAATGTGAAGAATGGCCTTTATTCATGCCAAATGTCACAATAGAAACTCCATCAAAGTTAGAACATCCTGAAGTTTCTTACTTAGCCATAAAGAAGAATGCAGTCATGTCATTTTCAGAAATGGATGGGACTAGAAATCATCGAAATTAGCCAGACTCAGATCCCACATGGTCTGTCTTATGAAGAACCTAGAGTTAAAAATATAAGACTTGGGCTGGAGAGATGGCTCAGCCGTTAAAGGCTAGGCTCACAACCAAAAATATAAAAATATAAGACTTGCCTGGGTATGGTGGCACACACCTTTAATCTCAGCACTAGGGAGGCAGAGGCAGGTGGATTTCTCTGAATTTGAGGCCAGCCTGGTCTCCAGAGTGAGTTCCAGGACAGACGGAACTACATAGACATGACCCCGCCCTTTCTCTCTCTGTCTTCTGTCTCTGTCTCTCTCTCTCTTTATGTATGTATAAGATAAAGCAGGAGAAGGGATACACACACACACACATATGAATGACATAAAGGAGGAGACAGGGTATATATCTATATGTATACGTATATGAATGACATAAAGTAGGAAGACTGTATACACACAGGAATGACGTAAAGTAGGAGAAGAACTCTCAAGCATCAAGGATGGCCAAGAGAAGGAACTGATCAAAGTACATTATGTGCGCTCTGAGAGCGTCACCGAAGTCCATCACTGTGTTAGGTTGCTTTCTCCACCTGCATCACATGCAGTGTGAGTGAGGGCGCGATCTGCAAGATGTCCCCAGAGGTCAAGTTAGGTTTCTTTGCCGTGTCTGTGCCTCCTCCGTGTGTATGATGCTTCCTAACCCTCGCTGTGCTTACTCCCTTGCAGCAGCAGGCTGACTCAGAAAAAGACCATGACAACAAGAAAATCAAACTGGAGAAGGGAGTCCAACCGCACTGTGCTCCCTCATCTTCCCACCCCGAATCTTCCAAAGCGAAGTGAGTATGACCGGCGGGAACAGCCCGGGATGGTTAACCAGGGGGACGGGACAGAAGGCTTTCTTCTGCACTAGAGGCAGCGCACTAGTGATGTGTTCTGAGCCAGTGGTGTCTTCCTTCGTGAGGGTCCCGTCCACGAAGGCCCCGTGAGAACTGACACTCCTCTGACAGCAAACCTAGATTTATCGAAAACATTTCCACTGAAGGAGCTTTTCCTAAATACTGAGGATCACTGTTTTCTTTAGAAAACCTTTCTTTAGTGGTGTTGAGGATGAACTCGGGGCCTTATACCTGCTAAGCAAGGTGCTCTGCCACCCAGCTGATTCTTGCCTGGATTTTTTTTTTCCTGGAAGAAAATAAGAGAAGTGGTACAGTTTAGTGGAGGAGCACTTAGAGCATGCACCGAGGTCCTAGAATCAAGCCCTAGTGCTGGATAGGCATAGGGCAGAGAAGAAGAGTTCCGTCACTGCTTTCTTGTGCTTGTTTGTTTGTTTGTTTATTTATGTATGTATGTTTTTTTTAGCAGGGTGGGAAATGGGTAACATTTGCTCAAAGCCCTGGGGTTCCTGCTGGGTCTTGCTTTGACTTGAGATAGCTCGGGTTCAGTGCTCTGTCTTAGGGATGAGTAAGAGCTACACGGCCTTCATGTGTCTGTGAGTGTGAGAGAAATGACAGATGACAGTAGTAGTGTCAATATGACTATTGATTATAGTGACTATAAATATAATATATTTATATATGTATATGTATATATTTATATATGTATATGTATATATATATATATATATGTATATAATAACGGTGACTATAAAAAGTAACTGTTATTCAAAATTGCCTCACAAGAGACCCAGCAAACACAAGTGCATCACAAGTGCATTTTGGGGGTGGGGCTGAGCAGGGGGAGCATGCCATCAGATAAAGGAGAGTGACAGATGTGGCGGCGGCGGCGGCAGCTGAGCTGGCCTGTTTGTCGGGTTCGGATACAGATAGATGAGAGATGGAAATGGTCAGAGTCTTCCAGCTTAGTTTGTTACTGAGGGTTAGACTTCACAGAGCATCAAAACGTCCCCCAAACCTGGCCCTTCTGCAGCATAGTTACATGCTCTGTGGCGCTGCAGTCTTGTGCCGGTGACCATTTGGTCTTTTGTAAACAAACTCAGCTGTGCTAAGTGTTCTGCTGTGACTGCCCTTGCTCTGCAGGACACCCAGGCCCTCCTCAGAGTCCTCAAGAAAGGAAATGCTTCCTCCTCCACCTGTGCCATCCTCCTCCTCCTCCTCCTCCTCCTCCTCCTCCTCCTCCTCCTCGTCGTCGTCTTCCTCCTCCTCCTCCCAGAAGTCAACCAAAACTGCACACAAGAGGTCAAAGCCGGATGCAGACGCCTGTAGTCAGGACCCTCCCAAAAGTGCCAGCAGCGCCAAGAGCAACTCCAAGGACCCTTCCGTTCCCAAGCACAGAAAAGTGCAGGCCAGGGGCCCCGAATACAAAGTAAGCAGCCGCAGTGGTGGGCGGGGCAGGTGTGTGGTCAGGACATTCGTCTGTTTTAGTACAGACGGGGTGGGGGGGTGGGGGCCCTTTATTAAAGTGAACCAGAGAAAAGTCACACTAGCTTTCATGTGTTTCTGTCACATGCTTGGCTTAAGAAATGGGTTAGTTCAGGTCTTCATTTGGAACTTTAATCTCAAATACTTCAATTATTGATCCTAACGGGAAATAAATCAGGTGGCCTGGCTTCCAGTTAGCCTGGGGCAAGTTGGGGTGGGGGCTGCTCTGTGGGTGTTACCTGCTCTTCCCCTGTAGCTTCAGGTAAATCTACAGCTCTGGAAGCGCTGAGCCAAGCTGGACTGTGGGTTGACTTACTCTGACTTACTCGGCACACTGCTCTCCTGGGCTTGGGAGGGCTGTTGCTGCCCGGGCAATGGTCCTGTCCACTGAGGGGGTGATGTGCACGTGTTTTAAAGGGGTCTTCTGGAGAAGCTGCAAACCCTTTCCCAGTGCCTTCTTTGCCAAATGGTAACTGTAAACCAGGGAAGCCTCAAGTGAAGCCTGACAGGTAAGCCCCGCCCCCTCCTGACAGCTAAGCCCCGCCCTCTCCCTTCTCCCCGCCACGCCCCCTCTCCTCTTCCTCCTCTCTTGCCTGCCCCAGGTAGTCTTTTTAGGTTTGTATGACCCACACCCGCCTCATCTTCTTTCTTTTTGCAGACAGCAAGCTGACTTTCACATGAAGGAGGCTAAAAAGTTGAAATGCAAAGCAGAGGCAATGGTCAGTCTGGTTTTGACGCCCTTGGTTGAACAGTCTCTGATTCAGGGGCACAGCATGGGGTGTATATGTATGGGGGGGCAGCCGGTAGGAAGACTGTGTAGGGGTTCTGGGGTGGGGGGCAGCAGGAGGAGTGTGGCTTCTGTTAGCCACATTGTAAGCAGGATAGTCAAGGTCTTAATGACCGAGGCCTGGGGTGTTTTAGGGGAACTGTGTTCTTTGGCTCCATTAGTTCTGTCTGATTGTGTAGAGACTTACAGACTCTATGGAAGCTGATCTATGTGATGGTGGTTTACTGTATAAATGCTTTTTTTCCAATCCACTAAGTCAGTCCTTGAGATGTACAAAATGGGTTATTATTCAGTCAGTCTGCCCACCCTAACACTGCACAAGGTGAGGACGCCTATTTGCATCCCAGAGTGATCCTGTGCACTGATCTGAGGGATAGATGGCGCCGGAAGGCAGTGCCGGGTGCAGACTGTAAACATGTCCTCACTTGCGCGTGGCTTTCCTGTAGACACCAAGTGTGTTCTTACATCCCTGCAGCAGTTCGGTGGGGTCGCATGTGCCCCGGGTCTTACATTTAGTGGGGTTGTGCCACAGTCAGAAGCAACTATCAGCGGTCAGTTCTCTCTGTCCACCATGTGGGTCCCAGAGTCAGACCATGTCACCAGGCTTGGCAGCAAGCTCTTGCCCGCCGAGCCGTCTCATTAGCCTCCCGGAAGGCACTCTGGACAGATTGCCCCTGTAGAGTCACATACATGCAGACCTGTTGGCTCTTTGTGACCTGACTTAGCTGTCCCCTGTTGGCCACCAGGACTTTGGCCTATGCCTTTCTACCCCAGGTTTCAAGGCCTCTGTTTACCAGATAAAATGGCCCTTGGTTACCTCCCGTGCTTGGTGCTGTGAGGGATCTAGGTGCCCTTTGGCCCTAGGACTGACCCCACCCTACCCCGGGCTGTGTGGTGGCTCAGCCCGTGCCAAGCAGTGCTGCCCTTTCCACTGCCTCTTCCCCACTCTCCAAGATGCTGTAGGAGCTGTGACAGGCATGCCTTTGTTAGCCTCACAGAGTCCTTAAGGAAGTGGGCCTGGGCTGATTGGTATACGATACTTCATTTCTACACCAAGGGTAATAGTCATTTTGGAAACTGCCCAAGAGAAATTGTTTTAAATGTTTAGGTTTGAGAATTAGAGTCCTGGGCTTGGTTACAGGAGTTAAGAGCACTTGCCGCTCCTGCAGAGGACCTAGGCTCAGTTCCCAGTACCACATGGCAGCTCACGATCACCTGTAACTCAAAGTCTAGAGGATCTGATGCCCCCTTCTGGCCTCTGCAAGCAAGCACAGCATGTTTTCACTGTGCACATAGACACATGCAGGCAAAGCAGCCATATCCATGAAAATAAAGGGAATTAGAGCCTCATCAATGAGGAAAACCAGTAATGACCCATATGGCTGATTGAGGCACATTAGTTTGACTTGCATTCTTTCTGTCACTCATTTTTCTGAGCTTATGCTCTCTAGGAAGAATACTAAGCTTTAGAGTGTCTGCAGTGCAGGCGTATGCTTGTGTGTGTCCTGGGATGTGCATGTGACACCCTAGTCTGTCCCTCTAGTGGTGAGATGCGCAGCAGGGGAAGAGCTGCTACATCCCTGTCGCTGGCACATTGCAGCAGCATGTGGAAACCCAGAGCAGCCTAAGATGGATCTGCCTCCGTGTTTCCAACATGTGTCTTTACTGTTTTCTTCCCTTTTGAACACATCAAATTGAAGCATTAGTAAAAGCTACAAGCGGCCCCTGTCAGCCAGCTGCTCTCAGTGTGTGTCACATACGCCACGTGCAGAGACACGGGCTGTTGGCCACATTTCTGCTGAGCTGAATTGGCTGCATGCCACTCGTGGATTCGGGATTGGGCAGACCACCAGAATCTGATTGCTTCTATTTCCACATTTCCTTGAGGGGACTTTGAGAGTTTGTCCCTGTCGGCCTAGGGCATATCCTTGTACAAAAAGCCAACGTGCCAAAGGGGATAAATAGTCATCAAGTGATCAGTTAGATATTTTATATGAGATGCCTATGAGATGGATGATAAACCTCGACCTCCATAAAGAAACTCATGTCTGTTCTGTGAATGTGCTGGCTGCCTGCTTCTCAGAGGTATCCAATGAATGATGATTGATAACGGGGCGGTGCCCTTTGTGCCTGGCGGAGTTCTGAGAGTCGTCTTCATATGGAATTACTTTCTTTTCCCTAGTGAAGTTTTGCTAGAAGCCACTTTTCATAGGTCAGAGCTGACTGCTATAACTCTTCGTCTTGTTCTATTATTCTTTCTCGTGTCTTTCTGATCAGGGGTAAATAAAGACAGTAGAGAAGGAGGATACTGACTGAGAGCTCCCTGTGGCCTCACAAAGCCCGTGTTCTTCTCCCACAGGCGGACAAGGCTGGAAAGGCCTTCAAGTATTTGGAAGCTGTCCTGTCCTATACTGAGTGTGGGATGGCCACCGAGTCAGAAAGCTCGGCCAAGTTGGCGTACACTGTGTACTCGGAAGCTGTAGACCTCATTAAGTAAGTGTTGGGGTGTCGGCCATCCTCCAGATCTGTCTCTCTCCTCACTGGATGTGAAGACATCTAAAGAGGAGACCCTGGAAAGGTCCCTGTAGCTCAGTGGTAGCACCTGCTTGTCAGGACCCAGGCTCTGGGTTGGTCCACAAACTTTTTCTTGTCCTGAATTAAAGTGTGTTCTAGACGAGGGAACACAAGATGACTGGGTGCAACTAGGTCATTTTGCCAAGTGCTGTGAAGAGGGCACCGAGGTCTCAGGAGGGTAGTTTTCCCAGCTTAGGTTTCATATCGGCTGTCTTCTCCAGCACATGCTCCCTGCATTTCATTGGGGGTTTAGCGAGGATGTGGCCAGGCTTGGTTTCAGGAGAGAGCAGGCTCAGGGCCAGGTCTTCTGAGCAGCTTGTGGTTGCTCTGAACCCCTGGGCTTCTGTGTTGCACACATCTTCATGTCCTCTGGAAGATAGGAGAGGGAGCTGGAACAGCCAGCAAACCTGGGCTCCTGTAACCGGCCTGTTTAATTAATCCCAGGCACCTTTGTATCTCCCCGCAGGTTCACAATGTCACTAAAATCCTTCTCAGATACCACGGCGCCAGCACAAGAAAAGATATTTGCCGTTTTATGGTACGTACATTTTCATTTGTTATATAAATAGCACTTTTCTTTGATTAAAAATTATCTTTAAATTTTTTTGAGACAAGGTCTCTCTACATAACTCTGGCTGTCCTGGAACTCTGAGTCTGAGGCCAGCCTGGTCTGTGTAGAGGTCTGCCTGCCTCTGCCTTTCCAGTGCTGAGATTAAAGGTGTGTGCTATCACACCTGGCTATAAATTTATTTTCTTAACATGAAAATTATGGCAGAGGCGAGTGAGCCCCACCACGGCCATCAGGAAATGGTGTCTCCTGTGCTCTTTCTTCTGCCCCTTCGGGGGCTGCTTTGGTCTCAGGAGTCAAGTGACGTGTGTGCGTTTGTTTTTCTGCCAACGTTTACTTTTGGTGGTGGCGTGCAGTGCAGTGGTGAGATGCTTGACACGACTTCCCCCGCCAGAGAGGAGACCCCACTGTGCTCCCAAGGGCTGATTGGCAGGAGCTCTGGCCATGAGGTCATCCCCAATTCACGGGACCCCGTTTGTGTTCACAGTTTGCGCTGCCAGTCCCTGTTGAACATGGCGATGTTTCGCTGTAAAAAAGACGTGGTAATGAAGTATTCTCGCACTCTTAGTGACCACTTCAAGAGTTCTTCCAAAGCGGCCCAGGCACCTTCTCCATGCATGGCAAGGCAAGTGTTAAGTATGGTTAAATAACACACAGTCAAGTCATTTACCTATTGCTTGTGCAATGTTTTATGTGTTTGTGATTTTGAGTTTTTCACAAATCCTGCAGTTCACCTTTATGTGTACTGGCTGCTTAAACTTTAACCATTAGCTACTTTTGACCCTCTGAGAAACAGGTATAAAACTAAATTTACTTTGATGAGATAACATGCAAGGTACAGTGATCCTCTCTTACCTGCCAATAGGTACATCCCAAGATTTCCAGTGGGTGGCCTAAAATTACAGTTCTGAGCCTTCTGAGCCTTCCCCAAGTTGCATCTTTTGCTATACAAGTTCAGTTGAGAAGACAGGAACTGCAGGAGATTAGTAACAGTGGCTGAGCCAGTGTGGGCTCTGGGGCAGTGTATGTGCTGAGCCTGTGTGGGCTCTAGGGTAGTGCAGTGCTGAGCCAGTGTGGGCTCTGGGGCAGTGCAGTGCTGAGCCAGTGTGGGCTCTGGGGCAGTGCAGTGCTGAGCCAGTGTAGGCTCTGGAGCAGTGCATGTGATGAGCCTGTATGGGCTCTGGGTCAGTGCAGTGCTAAGCTTGTGTGGGCTCTGGGGCAGTGCAGTGCTGAGCCAGTGTGGGCTCTGGGGGTAGTGCATGTGCTGAGCCTGTGTGGGCTCTGGGGCAGTGCAGTGCTGAGCCAGTGTGGGCTCTGGGGCAGTGCAGTGCTGAGCCTGTGTGGGCTCTGGGGCAGTGCAGTGCAGTGCTGAGCCAGTGTGGGCTCTGGAGCAGTGCATGTGCTGAGCCTGTGTGGATCTCTTGATTTTTATCTCAGCGCACACAATAGTAGAACAATTTTAACAACACAGTAATAAGACTGTGCCCTCTCTGTTGAATCCAGATGAACAGTGATATTTTCAGGCATGGCTCAAGTTAAGCTGTGGATAATGGGAAAAGTATAACTGCAGACTATTATAGAGGCAGCAGTTTGGCATTTCAAGCGTGTTTAGGTATCTGAGCTCACAAAACTGCTGGAGGCAAACCAACACCAACAGAAACTGGTGTCCTCTCCCTTTGATAAATCTTCAGTAACATTTCAGTAAACAAGAGCTGCCGAGGACCATGTGTACTTGGCCCTTTCCAGGACCCATACTCCGAACAGAAACTGCCCACATTTGCTGTTAGATGCTGACAAACAGAATCCTTAGACTGTTTGCGGGTGAGCATGAACGTTGGGATGTGGCTCCTCATGGTCTTGCCCAGCGCTGTTTGTTCTAAGACAGGACCGCACTGATAGCCCGGGCTGGCCTCGAACCTGTGCTGTTTTTGCCTCACCTCCTGAGTGTATGCAGCACTATATCCGTGTGTTTTGTTTCTTGTTTGTATTCCTCGGGGAGTCCTGTTCCTCCTGGGCCTTGCTTTTAGAGAGCATTGAATGTAATTCAGACCCATGTCTAGCAATCAAAAAGGGAGGGACTTAAGTGGCCTCTTAAAGAACGTCCTGTGCTCCCTCGGGCAGCACGTATATTAAAACTGGAATGATACACAGAAGATTAGCATGGCCCTGTGCAAAGATGACATGCAAGTCTGCGAAGTGTTCCATATTAAAAACAAACAAACAAACAAACAAACAAACCCACATTGTGAGGAAGGAGTCTGGTCCGAGAGCATGTGCTGTCATTCACGTGACTTAGCGAGGACGGCTTCTCTGTACCAGCCCTCACAGCTGCCAGGGTGCAGCAGCCCCGCCACCCGGGCAGCTCCCTCTCTAGTGTTCGACACTGACAGCTCTGTTCGTGCGGCGGCTTCTGCCCCACCTTTCCATCTTCTGTCATGCTTATGTGATTGAGCTGTTTTCCTCCTTGGGCCCAACTGAAGCACGTGAGCTCGTAGGACCAGGCCATCAGCCAAGGACAGGAGAGGGTACTGGGCTCCTGACCACACCCCCTGTGCACAGCCTGCCGCTGGTCTGTATTTACTGGCTCAGTAGGAGTAGGAGCCAGGCATGAACTTTACCTCTGCGCTGCTGTGACCCAGAGAAGGAAAGAGAAATGCATAGAAAGTGGTTCAAGTGTTGGCTCTGTGGCACAGCCTCAGGTCGGTGGCTCTGTGGCACAGCCTCAGGTCGGAGAGTCGGGTCTGACAAGGTTTACTGCCCAGTGGAGGCACAGCTCAGGGTGAGAACCCAGGTCAGTCTTCCACATGTGCCTTTGATCTTTTAAGGGTGTCTTTAGCAGTGATTATTGTTTTGGGGGAACACACCCTGAAATTTAGACTGCAGTCTAGAAACGGTGGTCTGTGATCTGCCAGCTTATGTGATTAACCAAGTCTCTCTCCATCCTTGCAGGAGCACAGGCGTTCCGTCCCCCCTCTCCCCGATGCCTTCTCCTGCCAGCTCCGTAGGGTCCCAGTCGAGTGCTGGTAGCATGGGGAGCAGTGGGGTGCCGGCCACCGTCAGTACCCCGGTCACCATCCAGAACATGACCTCCTCGTACGTCACCATCACATCCCACGTCCTTAAGGCCTTCGACCTTTGGGACCAGGCGGAGGCCCTTACAAAGAAGAATAAAGGTGAGGGGCTGTGGCAGTGGCTGGTGTGGTGTGGCGGTGGGAGGTGAGGTGTTTTGGTTCCTGTTTACGTTCTCATGAAGCAACAGAGATAGGTAGCCACTCTTCTTATCCCTCTGCTCCGCTTCCTAACCGGCTGCAGATCTTCCTTGAGGTCTGTGGTGTGAGCTAGATTTCCGAGGCCGGATCTCTGCTGAGCCACATTAGACTTGGCCTTAGCACTCTGCCTCTTGGCACATGTTGGCATCATTGTTCCGGCCTGAACCGAACCGCTAGCGAAAGGGCGGAGCTGGAGCGGAGGTGCGGGCCGCTGTCCCTCGGCTCAGCATGTGCGAGATGAAGCCGCACTGACCCTTTGATTTCAGCATGTTAAGATGACTGGCTACAGTCCGAGACGTACAGCGTAGCACACACTATTATTGAGACCTGTTTAGGGAGGACCGGGAACTCCAGGTTTGAGTCAGGGGAAGTGAATGGTGCTCGTGCCAAAGTTCACACACACAAGTGCCCGGTGACCACCATTAGATCTTCCCGGTGGAAGAAGATGGCCGGCGCTGTAGCTCTCGATTTCCCCCCAGCCTCTTTGCCTCCTCTCGTGCATTCCTTGATCACAATGCATCACTTGGACACTACACACACCACTGTACTAGGCGTGAGTTACAGATTCAACTCAGGAGGAGGTGGGCTGTCAAGAATTAGCCAGCACTTAGAGACGAGCATGCTAGGTGAGCCACAGGATATTGTGGGGATACTGTCCCCGGACTATTGGTCTCCATTTTAATTTGATGCCGTACATGTGCATTTACTCATGTGTGGTTTGGGTTTCATTGCAGAATTCTTTGCTCAGCTCAGCACAAAGGTGCGTGTCTTGGCCCTCAACAGCAGCCTGGTGGACCTGGTGCACTACACAAGACAGGGTCTGCAGCGGCTGAAACAAGCCCCCAAAGCTCCCTAATGCAGGCTGGGCTTACCCAATGCCTTGGAATGTCTTTGCACAATTGGAAGCCTTGATCCAGTGTAGACGACTGTCTGATCGGGATGTTGACAACACTCAAGAAGTGAAGCGCCGTGAGATGGCCAGTACGCTTGCCCACTTAAACTCACAAGCCTGCGTGGCCATCAGCTGGACACTGGTTAGCAGAGCGGACGATGGTAAATGATCTGCCTTTCCCAGTGGAAGGACAGAAGTGCAATGGAGCCTAACTGGCGTATGAATGGTCGAGACACATTTCTGGTTTTTATTTTCTGTTGGTTTGGACAATAGGATACAAGTTGAACTGAAAGGAAGAGAGGCAGATTCCTGTCATCTCAGTAGCCACACTAGTTCACTTCCAGAAGGAATTTTTTTTTTAAATAATAATAATTTTTGGTGAAGGGTTTTATGGGTATATATTTTTTCTTTTCAAGTTTTAAAGAAAACATTGTTTAATAAATTCTAATGGCCACCTGTAAAATAGAAGTTGTGAAGGATTCCACTGTGCCTCACTTCCGGCAGTGAACAGTGGCTCTGACACTGAGTATTGTCATTTAGAAGATTGAAGGTGACGCCTCCCCCCTCTCCCCTCCCCCAGTGCCTAGAGTCCTGCACACTGTCTAGCTCTGGTCTCTTTGGCTGCACTGAGAGCATCCCAGGTCAGCCCTAGAGGAGCGGCAGCATTTAGATCCAGGATCCGTCTTACCGTCTTCCCGGCATCCCAGGAAGCTTCATACTTCCTGCTGCCACACTCCTGGAACGTGACTGGCTAAGCAACGCCCTCTATTGTTTTACATTTCCCACGGTGCGTGTGGGCAAAGGGAGCCAGTGTCTGCCTTGGGCAGGAGGCTGATGTACCTCATCATCTGTCTCCTAGAGCCCCAGGTGCCGCCGGAGCCGTGGCAGCTGGTGCCTCAGTGAACGAACTCGAGATCTTCCTACAGAGGCTGTATTTTTCTGCTACAAATTATATTTATAGCAAAACTCAACTTTTCCAAAGCCCTTGATTATCCAGGGGATACTGCCTCCCTGAGAGGATGTGGAGATTTGGGGGGATTAATTCAACTTAAAAAAAAAAAAAGAAACCCATCACCACACCCCTTCACTCCAGACCATCTTCTCAGGTACCGTGACTCGATGACGCTGAAGAGGACCTGTGACCCTCCCAAGCTCTACCCCACCCACATTAAACCAAGTCCACTCGACAGAAAGTGAAAGGACACACTCAGAATTCACACCTGCCCATAAGCACAGGCCTTTCACTGAAACTCGAAGGTTATTACTGGAATACTCCTCAGTGCAGTTTTTTAAAAGCCGATTCTTTTTACCCCTTCTAGAAGGTAGACTTTGCACGTGTTATGGCCGGTTGCTGTTTGTTCTCCTCACTCCCCATCTCCACTTCCTACCAGCCCTGCTGTGTGTCTGCATCTGTAGAGAGTGGAGACGGGAGACCCATCTTAGTGAGAGTGCCTGAGGTTACTTGGGTGATGGGTGGGAAGACTTTCTTGGTACCTTGGTGAGTCTACACAGGGGCTGCAGGTGAGTGTGATGCTGGGTGTTTGTCTGTCCTCTGAGCCTTTCATCCTGCTTTGGATAAAGCCAGAGAACAGCTGGCTACCTTGCGCACATCTGAGCATGGACTGTGGCCGTGATCTGACGAAGCAGCTTTTTACTAACAGGCTGAAGCAAAGCCACGTTTCTTTAAAGTTACCTGAGCTGCAGCATGTGGCAGGCTGACCCTGGATCTTTGTCACCTCTTGAGCAGAGTTGGCTTGTGGACTCTTGAGGATCTTTTCCCTTCTCCCATTGCTCGTCTATGGACAGCAAGGGCTGTACCTTTAAAACAAGCTGCCTGTCACAGGGCTGTGATTGGGTCTGGTCGAGGCACATTGTGCCAAAGCACGAGTGTGTCCTGCCGGCAGGCCACTGCGCCCCTTGACTGAACAAGTCCAGCCAGAGCAGGAAGAACGGGGCCGCCTCATCCTTTGTCCTGGACTGTTTTCTCCTCAATTTACTACAGTTTTGTTTGTACCTTGAAAACTAATGAATTTGGACAGACCTGTTTGTACCAATGTGGTCTGTCTGTGAACCAGATAGGTTCCCCGAAACGCTGTCCTAAAGCGAGCGGGCCTCCAGCCGCCCTTTTACTGGAGTGAACACAGTGGCTGGTCAGTGCGTCACTGCTCGTGGTGGAAGCCCGAAGAAACTTTCCAACCGTTTGCACTTTCCACTATATGCTTACAGTTTCCAAAGGCAACTTTCCCCCTGAGGTGATTCATTTGGAAGGACTATAAATTCACCCTTTGAGTGTGTGAGGTTCCTGTAGCCATAGAAGAGCATATACTTCATGGTGAAGTAGGCAGCGTATTGGGAGTGAACATGAATCTTTGCCTTTCCCACCACAAAGGGTGTGTATGGCCTGTCTGGCCGCAACAGAAAGTAGAGGGACACACGTCTTTCCCAAGTGTTGAATGTTTTCAGAAATAATTAAAATTGGATACATGTGAAAGCCCTGCTAGATAAAAGCCCGTGGCTGAAGCCCGTTGCTCTTTGTTAAGGAGGGCAGGCCCCATGGGAGCAGGAGGAGCAGGAGGAGCAGGAGGAGCAGTGTGTGCAGCCCAGCAAGTGCACCCTATGATTGCATGGGAAGTACCCGATTTATTTTGTAGCTGTTTTGACAGTGTTTGTCCATCCTCTAGACAGACAGGACCCCACCCATGCCTGTGTTCTCTAATTCTAGATCTTAGGACGTTTAGAGCGGGTTCTTCCCCATCTCAATTGAAAATGTGCCTTAACTGACACCTTGTGTATTGATGTTAGGGACAGGACCTCGATCTTAGAATTCCTGCTTACAGAGCACTGTGGGCTCCACAGCGACGCTCTCTGATGCCCAGGACGAGAGAGTCATCTAGACGTAAAATTGTGCCTTTGTTGACCAAACAGTTTCTGAAGTAATGCTGTCGGTTTTGCCACGGCTTCAAGGGTTTATGTTTACTTTCCTGTTTTGTGAAGTTTGAGGTGTATTTGTGCATCTTAAGCTAAGTGAGTTGGGCTTAAAAAAATCTTTCCATGCCTCCTACAGATTACTTCTTTCTCTTAATGATTTATTTTCCCAACACTACAAAGCATCTTTGAAAATTTTCCACTTCATCTGTTTCAGTCTTTAAATACTTTAGCAATATTTAACTCTAAGAATGTTGTGGGCTCCTTTTAGAAACACAGAAGAATAGATTTTTCTCCCTGGAGAATGAGCTACGGCTTTGCAGCTGGGAAGATGCTGGGCTGCTGGTCGGTTCTGGTCCATTTGGAGATAACGGGTGTGAGGACTTTTCCTGTGCCTTTAACTTGTTGTCCTGTGGAAGGGAAGTTCAAGGGCAGAAGGGCATGGTGTTGGGATTTTCCTTCAAAGTCTGGAAGTGGTATTTCTACCAGGTAACCCCCCAATACGTGGTCCAGTCATGCCGGCTTACTGTTGAGAACAGTTGCCTTATGGCCATGCTCTTATTGAGGATGCATTGACAAGCACATGTCTTCAGGAGGCTGTAAATCCTTGGGGGTGAATCACACTATATTCTGTCCCACTGTGCATCTGACATCAGCAGTTACTGTGATGAACAAGAAGTGCCTCTTTCCCCACCTGAGGGAGCCAGAGGATAGGAAGGAAGCCTAGAGCTCCCGGGAGCCTGTATGTTGCTACATCTGTCCGTAGGACACTGGAATAAGGCCACTGACAGGCAGGCCACGCTGCACTGCTGGGTCACGCCGTGGTTGACCTAAGGAAGATGGACTCACTTTGCCTAGGTGTTTTAGCAATACTCAATGCAGGCAGTATTAAGTTTGCCTTTGTTCAGGCCATGATGTGTGTGTATTGCTAATACTGCACACCCTCACGATATCAAGTACACACTGTTCATGTTGGGGTGTGTGCACGTGTGTCCCCGAATCTTGTTTTAATTTTTTCTGAATGTGATCATATTTTGGATGATACCTGAGCAGGGTTCCCTTTTTTTTTATTTATTACCATTATATATTATATTATATATTATATATTTACTTTCTTATAATGTTAGAGAAAAGTCAAATCTTGGTATTATTAAAATTGCTTTAAGAATGAGTAGGTTGTCCAGGTGATCATGAAAATCACTGGTATGTCTTTAAAATAATGAGTTTTTCTTTGATTACCATGAAATAATGTGCCAGCTCTCACTAATACGATGGTTTTGTATGCGGACTCGGGAAGCTTTGCTGCTCCCGGGGAAGGTATACAAGAATAAGGGAAACACCACATTTTTATCAGCTTCAGAAACGGAACTGCAAACTTGGGGCTTTTGTGAATAAAATTTAGCTGCCTTGTAGAATCCTTTGAAAGAGGCAGACATGATCTGTGAGAGAATTTTTCTTTTTTTTTTTTAAAGGAGAAAAATCTGCAAAAGGTCCTTCCAAAGAAAATGTGCCACAGATCTTTTGTTTTTCTCTGTAATGAGGATTAAGTGCTGTTTTACAAAATGTAATTATTGACTTGTTCATCTTCACAGTCTTTCCTTTCCACAAGATCAAACTGTAGAAAAAAATATTTAATAAAAATTTAGAGAAATCATTGGAGTTGGGCCTGTGGTTTTTATTTTGCCCACATATGGCAATTCTTGTTTGTTTGCTGGGCCAGGGTCTGTCTGGAGCCCAAGGCTGAGCTCAGGCTCACAGGTCCGCCTGCCTCACCTACCCAGCGCTGGCACACACCGCCATGCCAAGCCGCCAGCTATGGTCAGAGTGACACTCTGCTGTGTTCACAGCATGTTTATATTGTTGATGTGGGGAAGAAGTGCCGCCCTGAACGCTAGGAGCCTCTCTTGGTTTGCTGTGGCAGACAAGCTGTAGAACCCTCAGCGCTGAGGGACCGGGGGATGTCAGGCTCTAAGGAAACCCCTCAACAGTTGTCAGGCTCTAAGGAAACCCCTCAACAGTTGCTGGACATTAGACAAGAGTCAGGCACTGGCTCCGATTTCCTGGATTTGGCCCTCAGCTCCTCAGCTTTCTAGCTCTGTGGCTTTGGACTTGTCACGTAACCTCTCTGGTCTTGTCGTTTATATGATTGCTCCTCCATCAGATTGAAAAGGCCAGAGAAGACCAGTTTAACCCGGTTTTCCATTTTCATCCTCTTAGTCCTAATGACAGAATATGACCCATCGAGCAAGCCCATGGTGAGGGTGACTAGTGTACGTGTAGGAAGGGAGCCTGTGCTCACTGACAGATCTCAGCTGAGGTGGGACTGAGAGATGGGTCTTCTGGGGTATGTGATGTTTTTTCATGAAGACTTGTATAACCTTACACTTCAGCAGTGGCTGTACTGACTCATCTAACCAGCTGTCTCTTAGATACCCAGACTTTGTAATTTGGGGGTGTTACAAAGCTGTGGTTCTCAACCTGTGGGTTGTGACCATTTGCCAAACTTCTATCTCTGAAAATATTGGCACTCTGATTCCTAACAGTAGCAGAATTACAGTTCTGAAGTAGCAACGGAAAGAACTTTATGACTTAGGGTCACCACATGAGGAGTTGTGTTAGAGGATCGCAGCGTTAGGAAGGCTGAGAACCACTGGTGTAAAGGAAATGTCCATGACTATCCCTGAAACAATGCTTGTGAGGAAACATCAAACCACTTCCTGGGATAAATTCTTGAAGTGGATTACAGAGTGAAAAGATGCAGACATTCCCCATCCATACAGAAAACAGAACAAGCAGTACAATACATACACATACCGACCATTCTGAGGGAAAGTGTAGGTAAGGGGCAAACGTTTTCCCCTAAAAGTTTTAGCATGTGCCTCTCTGGACACTTGCAAGTACAGCCACAACATCACTGCAGATGCTAAGAAAACATCCACATTTGACATTCACACCCTGCCAGTGCCCTCAAGGTGTCCTGCAGACATCAACATGGGTTCAACTGTATTGTGCATTTTCTGTGGTCGTTCTGCCTGAGTCCAGGGAGGCGCATCACCGAGGCCACGTTACGACACTCGGCCCCACCGTTCCCACCATCACTGTGCATTTGGATGCTTCAGGAGTTTACAGTGCCCGCAGAGACTTCTGTTCAGGGCCCATTGGAGCGATTTCAGTGTTCAGATTCACTACAAATAATGATGTAGCTCTTTACTGGACTATAAGCAGAGGTCTATAGTCTAGCTGTGACCAGGTCATTGGACTGTCTGGTTTTAGGAGCAGGACTCTGAGCACTTGTGGTTTCCTAGCAGACCACACTCTGCTGAAATGAGACTTAGGTGAGACACCAGGGCTCTGATAATGGAGGCTTTTGCCCTGCTAACAGGCTGGAGGGTGGGCCTGGAAACGCTCCCAACAGACAGTTCTATTTTGGCTGTAAAAGGCCATGTACCTGCTCCGGATTTAAACCCTTCTTTAAACCCCTCTTCCCTGTTACTGGGCTGCCCCTAAGAAGAAACAATTATGGGTTTTTACATCTCTGCTGCTAAATATTCCTGCAAATTACACTCTAAGTACCACTGCTTGGCACCAAAGTGAAAACAAAAGAATACTCAGGTGCCTTGGCCCATCCTCACGGACCCACTACAGACTGCAAGAGGCCATCAGTGGCCCATCCTCACAGATCCACTACAGACTGTAGGAGGCCGTCAGTGGCCCATCCTCACAGACCCACTACAGACTGCAGGAGGCTGCCAGTGGCCCATCCTCACAGATCCACTACAGACTGTAGGAGGCCGTCAGTGGCCCATCCTCACAGACCCACTACAGACTGCAGGAGGCTGCCAGTGGCCCATCCTCACAGATCCACTACAGACTGTAGGAGGCCATCAGTGGCCCATCCTCACAGACCCACTACAGACTGTAGGAGGCCGTCAGTGGCCCATCCTCACAGACCCACTACAGACTGTAGGAGGCCGTCAGTGGCCCATCCTCACAGACCCACTACAGACTGCAGGAGGCTGTCAGTGGCCCATTCTCTTATGGACTCATACTACAGACTGCAGGAAGCTGTCAATGGCCCACTTCCCTGCTTTCCCACCTCCACTGGTGACCTGTGCAGAAGCTGGAGCAGATGTGATGTAACCTGGTCCTCATGACTGACTGGAGTCAGATGAACTTCTGGAGAGGAGCTGACTGAGATGTTCGCTTGGCTCCACCATGATGTTTACTGGCAGAGTCTAATCCACATGTTGGTGTAGTTTTACAAGTCGTCTTTAGGACTGGATCAAAGTTTATACCAAACGTCAAAGTTCTCTTGAGATGTGGGCCTCACTGCATGTTCTAGGCTGGTGTTGAAAACGGTCTGTGTACCAGGCTAGCCCTGGTTTCACTATCTGTGTACCAGGCTAGCCTTGGTTTCAGTATCTATCTCTATTAGTTACTTTTTGTTGCTGAAATACCGTGGCCAGCAGCACTTAATGGGAGAGTTACTCTGGCTCACAGATCCAGAGCAGAGTCAGTAAAGGCGAGGAAAGGATGTCAGCAGGAACAGGAGGTGGAGGGAGAACAGCAGTGGGACGCTTCCTCCAGCAAGGTTCCCGTCCTAAAGGGTCCACAGCCTCTCAGACAGTGGCACCAACTGGGGACCCAGTGCTCAAATGTGAAAACCATGGAGGGCGTTTCCTCAACCAACCAAAGCGTCCTGCCCTAGCTGCCCAAGTGCTAGAAGTATAGGTGTGTGCCACCATGCCTGGCTCAAACTTTACAATTTCTAACGCCGGAGAGGAGGTCTGGGATAAGGTCAGGTTTATTCAAAACAGTGCACTCAGGACACAGAATCAGCCTCTCGCTCCCAAGGGAGATGGGGAAGGTCCGGAGAAGGTCACCGAGCTGTAGCTTCAGCAAGCCCTCCACAGTCCAAGGCCGGGGAGAAGTGGGGGTGCCTCTTCTCCCCTGCTCTTACCCAGTCACGAATCTCCAGAGAAGAACACGCCCATTGAGCCAAGCCGCTCCAATACAATTGGTTATCGGACCAAATTCCCACAACAAATTTCAGTGTCACCACACTCCCTTCCTACCAAATGTGGATTAGCTAACACGGTAGACAAGTGAGAGGGTCGGTTCCCTGGTGAGCAACGCAGAGGTTGACCTCAAGCTGTTCTGACACATGGAGCAGTCAGTCCACTGTGCCACCCCCTGGTCATTCCTTTCTAGGTGCTGGGCCATGGACCTCAGTACCCTGGCATCCTACCACTGAGCCACTGAGTTCCAGCATCTGGCCATTTTATTATTATCTTTACATGGTCTAGTGAAGTGGAGGCTGAAAGGATGTGGTGGGTCTAAGTCAACAGAGACATCTCCACCGGCCTCAGCCACCTCACAGGTGTAAACCCTCATACCAAAAAGGCCTTAAGGCAGAAGGTGGATGAAATCAGGAACAAAATTTGGTCTTGATTTTATTGTCCCTTGTAAAGTTAAATATAAGTCAGGGTTGGTTGAATGGCTTAGCAGGTAAAGGCACTTGCTACGAAGCTGGACGACCTCAGTTTGGTCTCTGGGTATCACGTGGCAGGAGGAGAAAACTGACTCCCACATGTTGTCCAGTGCCCCACCCCACCCAAATAAACAATTTCTTTTTAATTAAAAAAGCCCCCAGCCTGGCATCTGAAGTATCAATAGTGGTAAAGAAGGAAGTATTTTAAATCTGGGCTCAGGCTCTTCTCAGTATGCTAACTAAAGAAAATCACGAAATAAATACAAATTTTAACAAGCCAGGTTTGAAGTTAGGCTTCTCATTAGGGCCAGGTTTCCCAGATATAAGTGCAGAATTGGCCACTAGATGGCAACCGTTTCCTTTGGCTTTAACCACAAAGATTTCACATCTTGTAGAATGAAATAAACAAATAAGAAGCCAGAGGATGGAATTTAGAGAACCGAGAAATTGTTTTTTTCTGGTGGGAATATAATATTGTATGACCGGATTGTATAACCGTGTATCAGGGTTTAAAAACGTTAAAATTAAGTTACATAAATCCCAACAATTTTACAGGCAAGAAAAGGAAAAAACAGTTTATCATCAATCACAGCATTCACCCACAAAATAACCTAGAGAGCCACCATGGCATCACAAGATGTGGTGTATGTGTGTAATGGAAGACCATTTGGAGTGCATGTGACTGTGCATGAGGCTGAGCTCATAAACCTGAGGCCAAGGGAGATAAGCCAGAGGCAAGACTGCACTGCATTAATGTGACTCGCTGCTGCCCAGAAAAGGGGCATATTTATAGATGGCAAGTACGCCAGTGCCACTGCCCAGAAAAGGGAAGGCTTGGGGGAACTAACTCTGGGAGGTGATGAAGCATTCCACGTCCGGATTATGAAGAGCTGGCACAGTTCTGTAGCGTCACCGAGTCACTGACGGACACTTACAAAAGCGTCAGTAAACCTGACCCCAAAGCCCTGCACCGGACCAGGAACTAGGAAACGAGAGAAGACAAACAGTGTGACATTGACCCCGGCTGTCCTACCTCTGGTTCCCAGACAAGAAAGAGGAACACAGCTGTTGTCCAAAGGCTGAGTGGGGAGAGCTGCCAGGGGAAGGGTTTTTGCTACATTTGTTAACTAACAGTAATATTTTTTTTTTAATGGTTGACATACATCTTTATTAATCTTAGCACTCAAGAGGCAGAGGGCCCTAAGTTCAAAGCCAGCAAAATATCTGATCATGTCTCAAAACGAAAAGATTGGCTCAAAATTTGGCATTCTATGACCAAATAACAGTCTGCATGGCTGGAAGCCACAGTGAGTGCCCTCCCTACATTTCCAGGAATGTGATCATCTTGGCTGACCCAGTTTGTCCCCCAGAACCACGTAAAAAGGCTGAGCTTGGTTCACACATAAACAGAACCCCGCAGCTCACCAGCTGGCTAGCTTGCAGAGACTACCTCAAAAAATAAGGTATATAGAGCCTAAAACAACACCAGGTTTGTTCTGCCTTACGGTCTCCAGAGGCACACAGAGAAAATGAAATAACACAGTTCACACCTGGCATAGACACATTCAAATGCTACATAAAAGTGTGAGTCCCATTTTACTTTCCACGGTGTTTTTTCTTGTCTTTATGAAGCCATCTCTTTACATGGTGGAGGTCGTGGTGCAGCACCAGCAGGTCTAAGTCGTGGTGGGGGTGTTCAGTCCTTGCGGGCTTCATGGGATCGATTCCTGACTACCTTGCTATGAATAGCACAGCTCACGCAGTAATGCAGCTTGACATAGAGTTTGGGAAGCATGTAAGCGTCGAAGACATTTGCTTCAGATATATATCCCTGACAGCAGCGGCCTCTACAGTGTTCTGAATGATGATTTTTTTGTTTTGTTTTGTTTTTGTTTTTGTTTTTTGAGACAGGGTTTCTCCGTGTAGCTTTGCGCCTTTCCTGGAACTCACTTGGTAGCCCAGGCTGGCCTGGAACTCACAGAGATTCACCTGGCTCTGCCTCCCGAGTGCTGGAATTAAAGGCGTGTGCCACCACCACCGGGATGAGGAACTTCTTATTGGCCTTGTCTTTGGGCACGCGCCGGTGCAGTTCATGCAGCCGACTGGCTGCACATGGCCATGGCCCTTTTTGGCACGACTGTTGTTTCTTCTTCTTTTGGTCATCTTGGAGCCAAGACCCGAAAGAGGCAACATTTGTTCTTAAACAGGTATAAAGTTCTCGTCATAATTCTTTTCCAAGTCTCTATCTGCACCCCAGGACGTTTCTGATGACTCACAGCACTTCCGTGGATACTGTTAGCTTCCTAAACTTACACACTTGAGACGTTCAGGGAAAAGAAAAACACTTGCCGTGATGGTTTCTCTGCACCGAGGCATCACACTGGTCCTGAATTTTTCTTTTATCATCAAATTCACTCAAGAAACTTTAGGGGTGATAAGTATTTGATCAAAAAGTTCATTCAAGCTGGAGGTAGTGGCATACAACTTTATTCTCAGGAGTCAGGAGGCAGACACAGGTGGATCTCTGTGAGCCTGAGGATAGCTTGGTCTACAAGAGTGAGTTCCAGCCCAGCCAGGGCTACATAGTGAGATGCTGTATTTAAAGATGCTCACTCGCTCTAAGATAGTCAGCAAACCTCAGGGAGGAATGTGGTGCTGAGAGAAAGGTAGTGAGTGCTTTTTCCTCTGGATTGCAGAGGGGCAGCAGCAACACTCTGCTGAAAACACCTTACAAGACAGAGCCTTGACAGTTTGGTGTGATGGTGCCCGCCTCTAATTCAATCACTGGGGATGCTGAGGCAGGAGGACTTCCACAGGTTCAAGGCTGCCCCGAGCTACACAGTGAACTCAAGACTAGCCTGGGCTACATCTTTTTGCCTTCTCAAAAAAAACCCCAAAAATTAAAAGGAAGGGGTTCTGGAATGATAGAGATAATACTGGCAACATTCCTGAATTCTTTTAACACCCCCCCCCAACGCTGCCAGAGCCAGGAAGATACAAAATCCTTCACAGAGACTCTAGAGCACAGCAATCAAAGTATAAAACCTGTTCAATGGACACAGCTGCACTGATTCACCAGGCAGGGGACCAGGGTCCTAGGCACTCACTGGGAGAGTGCTGTGGATAATTGATTGATAAATAAAATGCTGATTGGCCAGTAGCCAGGCAGGAAGTATAGGCAGGACAAAGAGAGAGGAGAAGTCTGGGAAGTGGAAGGTTGAGGCAGAGAGATGCTGCCAGCCACCACCATGAGGAGCAGGATGTAAAGTACTGGTAAGCCACGAGCCACGTGGCAAGGTATAGAATAATAGAAATGGGTTAATTTAAGCTATAAGAACAGATAGCAGAAGCCTGCCACGGCCATACAGTGTATAAGCAATATAAGTCTCTGTGTGTTTACTTGGGTCTGAGCGGCTGTGGGACTGGTGGGTGACAGAGATTTGTCCTGACCGTGGGCCAGGCAGGACCAGGAAAACTTTAGCTACAGGGGAGTCACCTTGAGGAATCAGCTGGAACTGGTAGTTCTGTGCCCTCAACAGCAGGTGAGAACAGGGAAACTAAGGCAGTATCTGAAACAGCTACAGATCTGTGGGCACCAGTAATAACTAATGAGCCCAAGACCACGCAGAGCTGGGCGTGGTGGTTCACACTGGAGCGCAGCTCCTGGGAGGCTGAGGCAGGATCACATAGGCCAGCCTCAACTACAGAGCTCTTGCCTCAAAGCCAAGGGTGAAGACGAGGCTCACTAGCAGAGCAAGCAAGGCCCCAGGTCTGACCCCAGGGCTGCAAACAAACAAAACCAGCCAACCAAGTCCAGGTGACAAATGACAAAGCAGGCAGACATTTCCAAACACACTGCTTAAAACGGACAACGGTCAAACCTCGGTGTGCACGGACAACACACGACCTCAGTGTGCACGGACGACACACGACCTCAGTGTGCATAGACAACACCCAACCTCAGTGTGCACAGACAACACACACAGATACGGAGAAGGAACAGGAAATTTCAAACAGTCAAAGAGAGTACCTTCCTAGTTTGCTGAAAAACTAAAGTTACACGAAACAGCCTCTCCATGAACACACACACACACACACACACACACACACACACACACACTTCTAAACTCAGAGACCAGGGAAAAACATGTAATTAATATTTACAAATATTTTAAGGTGAACATATGTAAAACTTGTGTCAGCAAATAAGTGTCTTTGTTTTGTTTCCCGTTACTGTGACAACTACCCCGACACACGACATGCACATGCACACACGAGTAAAGGAAAAAGCATACCCAGAGAGCCGGCCACCAGTGCTGCTGGGAGCTCCTAACCCCTGGCCAGGAACTCAGGGAGCACCCATGCCTTGCACTGCGGTTTTCTTTTTGGAGCAGAACTGTCACCCAGGCAGGGCAATTTCATTCAAGCTTTTAAGTTACATTTTAAAATTAGCTGAGTAGTGGGTCTGCATAAGACATTTTCATACATCCTGAGTTTTGGTTAATTCTCCCACTACCCCTCTCCTCCTCCTCCCCTCCACATCTTGTCCAATCCCCAATAATCTATGAACCTCCAGCACACTCTGCCCCTCCTTCATATAACATGCACTCTGCTATCCTAACACATGAACCTCCAGCACACTCTCCTCCTCCTTCATATAACATGCACTCTGCTATCCTATGAACCTCCAGCACACTCTCCTCCTCCTTCATATAACATGCACTCTGCTATCCTATGAACCTCCAGCACACTCTCCTCCTCCTTCATATAACATGCACTCTGCTATCCTAACACATGAACCTCCAGCACACTCTCCTCCTTCATATAACATGCACTCTGCTATCCTAACACATGAACCTCCAGCACACTCTCCTCCTTCATATAACATGCACTCTGCTATCCTAACATATGAACCTCCAGCACACTCTCCTCCTTCATATAACATGCACTCTGCTATCCTATGAACCTCCAGCACACTCTCCTCCTCCTTCATATAACATGCACTCTGCTATCCTAACATACGAACCTCCAGCACACTCTCCCCCTCCTTCATATAACATGCACTCTGCTATCCCTCCACTTATAGTTTTTAATTGGACTATGAGACGGTAAGTGGCCACAAGCTTTTCATACATCCTTCCATTGGGTTAGCTTTCCCCTCACTCCAATTTCTTCCATACCCATGTGCCTCTCCCCTGCTTAAACAGATGTACCTGTAATCTACTACCTCCCTTAAAGCCTGGTATGAGAACCCATTCAAACATTCCTCACCAACACAACATGATTAGATACTAAACACTCTTTTTTTAAAATCAGTCATAGAGAAACAAAAGCAAAAAGAAAATTCTCAATTTTGTCACTTATACAAGCATTTTGTACAACTGCAACAATCTCTTATGGAGGCATTAACAGCACTGTAAGTTCATAGTTCACCTAGGAATTAAGGAAATGAATTACACTCCTTAGGAGTAAAACAATATTTACTCAAATGTTAAAAAAAAATAAGCAATTGGTTACATAAACCAGTGAAAGACAATGCTAATTTCTTTAGAAAGTCAGAGTGTCAATACAGTAAAGTGTGGCTTTAACAACTAAAGGAGGGCCCCACAAAGGAGCCTAGAAATGTGTCTTGGAGAAACAGTACACAGGAGGTTGGGTCCAGTGCACTGGTCCCAGTTTCATGGAAGGTGGAGACAAGCACATCACTTAACCCAGATTTTCTTTTTCTTTCTTTTTTTTCCCCGAGACAGGGTTTCTCTGTGAAACCTTAGCTGTCCTGGAACTCACTCTGTAGTCCATGCTGACCTCAAACTCAGAGAGAGATCTATCTGCCTCTGCCTCCCAAGTCCTGGGATTAAAAGTGTGTGTAACCACTGCCTGGTAAGCCCAGGTTTTCAAGGCCAGCCTAAGCAACACAGCAAGACCTCATTAAAAAAATTTTTATAAATGTTTCCTGCCAGGTGGTGGTGGTGCATGCATTTAATCCCAATCCCAGCACTTGGGAGGCAGAGGCAGGCATATCTCTGTGAGTTTGAGGACAGCCTGGTCTACAGAGTGAGTTCCAGGACAGCCAGAGCTACATGGAGAATCCTGCCTCAAAAAAAATAAAAAAATAAATAAAAAATAAATAAATCCAGTGTATTTTTCCACTTATAATTTCAGTATTTTAGCTCTTCTACAGCAGTTTTTGGTAAGTGGTGTTAGCATCTGTGGTTAACATGAGGAGTCCCACAGTAATCATCTCTGAAATGTCATTTCCTCGTTTCTGTGTGCACACTGGTCATCTAAGCATGCTGTTCCTCTACCGCATTCTTACCTCAAAGCATGTCTTTTTAAGGAGACAACCTGCTGATCCTGTTTAATTCTTCTGCTGTTGTCGGGCCTTCAAGGTCATGCTTCTGACTGCCAGTGTTCCCTTTATTTCACATTCTTTTATGAGTACTTTGTATTTCAGAAACAAGGGTACAGACGGAGCATGTTAGATGACCACTGTCTAGTAAAAATCAGAAATGGAGTACACACAAACTCTCTACATATGATAGGAGTCTGCTAAGGAGAATATTTTAAATAACCAAATGAGATACTATGATCCTTGGCCCTGACAATAAATACAACATGCATGCCAGTAACCACGAGTGTCCAGCAATCTATTAGATGAGAAACTGACAGCAGCCACGTTTCAAGTCATTCTCCACATTCTAGATGTAGCTAGTCTGCCAAGTGTTACGGTTAAATGCTTTGAGGGTTGGCTGGAATACAGCTAGCTGTACTAGCGAACACTGACCCAGCCAAACCTGCTCTGAGGCTCACACACTACACATTGCACCAGCAAGCCACCACGTGCTGCTTAACCTCCCTGAGACTCTGGCTCTGGAATTGAAGCTGCCGCCATCCCTCCCCTTCAGACCCGAGTACGTTTTTCTCAGCGTGTCCTTCAAGACCCCTGTCCAGGGACGGCCGCTGTGCTCCTTGGCCCAGTGAGAAAGGGAGAGAAGCAGAACAAGTCATGAGTGAGGACGCTGTGGTGTCGAGCACAGGTGCGTACATTGTAGAAGTCAAAAGACTCGGGGCTGGAGAGATGGCTCAGGTTAGGAGCACTGGCTCTTCTTCCAGAGGACCCAGGTTCAATTCCCAGAACTCACATGGCAGCTCATGACTGTCTGTAACTCCTGTTCTAGGTATCTGACACCTTCACACCAATGCACATAAAATAAATTTAAATAAATTATTTTTAAAAAAGTAAAAAGACTGCTGTCTTGACCTGGAGGCAAATCATCTCAGACACTTTCCTAATGCAAGAAACTCAGCTACCGCTTATCCTGTGATATAAAAATGCTGTGGTGGGAACAACTGAAGGCCTGGGACCCTGCTTCTGGGTGTCTGGGTGTCCGGGGTTTCTGCTGGATGGTGAGAGTCTGATGTGATGCTCTCCTGTCTTTCTGCGGCTTGCTATTTAGTCTTTTATTCTCACTTGCTGTGTACTTAAATTCACTCCGTTGAAACAGGAACCACAGCTATCATGGATCATTCTCCATAAAATCAAAGCAAACAAACAAACAAAACTTGACAATAGAAAAAAAAATAGCCCAATATGGAGACTTTAAAATTTGCCAGATGAAAGATGATACCAATTTGAGCACTTGGGTTTGTTTGCGGTTTGATGTATCTGGTAGGCACTGGGCCAGAGTTCAGATCCCCAGTACCCACATGAATACCAGGTAGGTGAAGCCAGCTGCCTATATATAATCCCAGCACTCTGGAAATGGAGAAGGGGATGCCTGAGGCAAGCTAGCTGTATAGATGAGCTCTGGGTTCAACTGAGAGAGTCTACCTCAGCGAGTGATGGACAGCAATGTAGAAAGTCTTTGATGTTAATCCTGTACCTACACATGAATGTGAACACACATGTGTACCACGCACACATACACATAAAAACAATGAAGAGCTGTTATGTCACAGTGGGATTATCAATATGCTGAGTTTCAGATCTGCAGAAATGTTATTTGTAGAAATTAAGTTTCAATAACTACATTGCAAGACATTAAATGATGAAAAGAACTAGCAGTTTCCATTTCCTCCGTTTTTACCAATAACATATTTTATTAATTAATGACAAACTTGAACTAATCATCAAACTATACTACATAAAGGGCTTTTGTAAAAATGCATTCATCTCCTGATAATAAATAAATGCAGCTTTGTACAATTAGAAAACCAAGACAGTAACAAATAACAAAATAAGAAAATGGATCCTGGGTCCAAAACCCGACTAAACCAGACACCAAGGTGAAAGGACCCTTGAGGTTTTCTTCCCTAGGTGGTCACGTGTGTCACACATTTCTTTTCCAAGTCTCCCCACTGGGCACTGGACTATGCTAGTCTAAAGTTGTTACTAAGACATTCTCAGGCGCACAACTGCATGAGATGGGAAAAATGGAAAACCACAGCCCTAAGAACAGCCAGTACACTTGGTGAGGGCCCAGCATGGCTGCGTTCTGTAGTTCTAAAATTCCAAACAGAAACAAAGGGCTTCTTACAGACACTAATATAGTTTCAGGAATGCCTCAGAAACACACATTTTTCTACTCAAGAACTAAAAGTCACCATCTAGAGACAAAAAGCAAAACATCAATTCATCAGCACCAGGTCGAATGAGCCTCAAGTCCTTATGTTGATGAGCAGACTTGTCCCTCCTCAGGGAAAAATCTGCTGCCTGAAGCTAGTATCTTCAGGAGAAAGAACAGATAAAACTCAATAAATTAAATTTTATTCATCAAAATAAACAGCTATTTTAAGGTTTGGCACTACATGAAACGTCTTCAGAACAAGAATGGGTTCAAAGGTAGATGGCCTCATTATGTGCTAGAGCAGGAAACATCACTTTGTGACCACCACTGTCCAGCCATGGGTCCACCAGGTGTACCCACACCACAGCTGCCGACGTTCAAATCAGAGGGGCCGTATCAAATGCTGGCTGTCTTCCCGAGCATCCCGTGTGGTTGCACAGTTGCTGCTGGGACTCACGTCACATACAGTCCACCACATTAGTGGACCCGTGACCTACATCTCGGATCTGGCTGGTTAAACAGTCACACACGGCTACGCCGGCACCAGCCCTGCAGTGGGACACAGGTCCGACCAGCTCCCACCTGGAAAGACAGGACAAGACTGTCACCACACAGCACTGGGATCCCAACCAAAGACAATATTTGGGACTGTGGGGCTGGTTTTAAAAGACAGTAAGTTTCCAGAGGGAAAAGAGGTCTCCTCAAACTTTATATTAGTAACATAGCATTCCTCTATTGTCTCAACTTTGCTTCCCACAGCTTCAGTTTTCCACAGTAAACCATATTAAATGGAAATTTCTGGAAATAAGCCACTTGGTAAGCTTTAAATGCTATGCTGTTCTGCCTTGCCTAGCCCCTGATTGGGGTGTCATTTCTGTAGATGCTACCCACTCATTGGTCACTGAGGACCTGGACAACTATCATGGTATCAAGTTCTTTTGCTCAAATAACCTTGTTTTACTTAATAATGGTGCCAGAGTGTAAGAGCAGTGACGCCAGCAAATGGACTTCAGCATACTGCTGAACACGCTCCATTTATTAGTAATGGTTCACCTTCCGCCATGCCTGACTTCAGCACTGAACTCTATCTCAAGCATGCATGGCAGGGGAAGCAGAGCTATCTATCCATGTCAAGTGTGATTCTACCTGTGGTCTTGGGTACCCACTCAGAGAGGGTGACCCCAGAGGATAATCGAAGAGCTCAGCCTTAATAACGTGAAATGATGCATTCCACTAAGGAAACAGTATGTTACTTACTTATTCAGCACTGGATCAAATGCCTCCACTGTGTTTAGGTATGCATTGCCGTTGTGACCGCCAACTGCAAAGATTTTGCCCATCACGGTTGCGATGCCTACTCCTCCCCGGGGAGTCGTGAGTGCTGCCACATAATCCCACTTGTTGCTTCGGGGGTCATACCGTTCAACTGAACTCAGAGGGGAGTTATCATCAAAACCACCTATGAAAGAAATATTTAAAAAATGGAATTGCATTTCATAAAAACTGACAACTAAGTCTCAACTCAACATCTTATAAAACTCAAGCTTTTGCTGGTCCTGGTAGAACATGCCGTTAATCCTAGCACTTCAGAGGCAGAGGCAGGCCCTGCAGATCCCTGAGTTTGAGCCCAGCCTGGTCTACATTATGAGTTCCAGGACAGCCAGAACTAGGTAGAGAGACTCTGTCTCAAACAAAACAAAACAAAACCCTCAAGCTTTTTGTTTGTTTTGTTTTTTGTTTTTCCGAGACAGGGTTTCTCTGTGTAGCCCTGGCTGTTCTGGATCTCATGCAGTAGACAAGGCTGGTCTTGAACTCACAGAGATCTGCCTCCCCAGTGCTGGAATTAAAGGTGTGTACCATCATCGTATGCTTTCAAAGCTATTTTAGAGTGATTTACAGAAAAAATGATTACCCTAATACCTCGCTACCACCAACAGCTACAATTTTCTACAAGTCAACTCTATTTAGTCAGTATTGTACTTTAACAGTATTCTTGGATCTTTTTTTCTCTAGGTTTTGAGGCAGGGTTTCAAAAATTGAGAGGTCTTAGCCTCCTTGGTGCTGGGACTGTGGGTGTATACCACCACGCCTGGATTTAAAGTCTCAAGTGAAAAAGAACAGGAGTTGCTGTAGGAAAGACGATTTATAGGAAGGAAGCAGCCATTCATAATCCTATCTGAGGGGCAAGAAGATGGGCTCCCTCTGTGTGCAGGGAGGCCTGAGAAATACTGACCCTCACCAAACCAGGAGGCCCATCCAGAGAAAGGTACTCATTTTCCAGGGCTCTTCTTAAAACCATTCTTGCCAGCACAACTGCTGAGCCGGTGGGCTATGGCTGAATCCTCACCTGTGTTTGCCAAAGCCATGTCTTCCTCCTGTCATATAGTCTATGGGTAAGAACTTTTCAATAGAGCGTAACTGAGCCCACTCCTGAGCGATGCCCAACTGTTATGTAACCTCCATCTTTTCCAGGTTCCTTCTAAGGGAGCAGCAGTTCTCTTTAGTGACTCAACCTGTTTTCCTGATATGAGGAAGTGCTGCTTCCCTGAGATCATTTCCTTAAAAAGAAGGTCAGCCTTGCCAGGCAGTGGTGGTGCACACCTTTAATCCCAGTACTAGGGAGGCAGAGGCAGGCGAAGCTCACTGAGTTCAAGGCCAGCCTGGTCTATAAAGTGAGTTCCAGTACAGCCAAGACTGTTATACAGAGAAACCCTGCCTTGAAAAAATAAAACAAAACAAAACAAAACAAAACAAAAAACAAAACAAAATAAATAAATAAATAAATAAATAAATAAATAAATAAATAAATAAAATAAGGTCAGCCTAACTGGCCTTGGGGGCACAAGAGCGGGAGAGCTGGCCCTGCACCTCACCAACTGCAGCACAGAGCAGGAGAGCTGGTCCTGGTGGTGTGGGTGCAGGTGAACTGGCACCTGAAGGCATGAGAGCAGAGAACTGGCCCTGCTCCTTGCTGCCTGCTGCAGTGGGTGAGCTAGCCGGGGCAATGCTGGAGAGCTCACCCTGGTGGTATTAATGAGGGAAAGTAGGCAAGCTGACTAACCCAGCTACCACTCAGGCCCAGAACCAGAGCTATGAGTTGGTCCACCCCAACATCTACCCCATCTATGATCTGCTGGAGCAGGTGAAAGGGCTGGACCTGAAGATCCAAAGCTACAGAACCTCCATCACACAGGACAACAACAGGATATCCAAGAGGAGTCCCAGTGAGGGCCCAGTATCAAGGGTATAGCAGATGCCAGAGGCCTCGAACCAGACCAATGACTCACTGCAGTGAACACTTACAAGTAAAGATGTATGGACTAAAGGGGAAACTGTTTGACTGGGTCACACTACAGCTTCCATGATGAGACTTTTTTCTTTTTTGTATGTTAATTTTTCTTTTAAATTTTATTTTTTATTGGGGGGAGTTGCAAGGGCAGAGGACAGAGATGAAGGGATGGGCAGATGAATGGAATTGGGATGCATAATGTGAAACTCACAAAGAATCAATTAAAAAAGCCTAAAAAAATAAAGTCAGATTAAAAAAAAATCAAGTAAAACTTTTTTTTTTGGAGACAGGGTTTCTCTGTGTAGCCCAGGCTGTCCTGCCTCTGCCTCCCGAGTGCTGAGAATAAAGGCATGTGCCACCCCTGTCCAATCAAGTAAATCTCTTCTAACAGGTTAATTTTCTTATACAATTGAAATGAAATAAATTTCTAATTTTATGTACATAACCAGATGGATTTTTGGCAAAAATTATAAAAAAGAATATTACAGTCTCATCACAACTGTAATTCTTTTCCTTGTAATAAAATGTTGTTACTGCTCATGTTAATGTGGAAGATCAGGTTTTTAGAGTTACATTCTCCATAGTCTTCTTTATTGGTTCCATGTAATCTCCCTAGGTAATAAGAAAGAGTCAGTGATGGGGACATAGCTCAACAGTAAAGCACACAAGAAGCCTTGGGTTCAATCCCCAGCAGTGAAGAAAAAAAGAAAAAAAAAAAAAACCAATCAAGGCAGAGGAAGAGACAAAGCAGAATGCAGTCAGGCTGTTAGATACGCCCAACCTGCATTCAATGTTGGAGTTTTCAGTGCTCGGAGGGAAGCCAGGGCCTCCTGCATCTAGGCAAGAGCTTTACGACTGAGCTGTCCCAGTTCCCAAGAGGGTTGCTTTAATGTTCAATCTGAGTTGTTCTTTCTATCACATCTGTTTTAGCTATAAAGGTCCCAAAGACTTGTAAGTAGCAGCAAAAACGGCACTCCTGTGACCATGTGACACACGGTGCTGACCTGTCTATGTTAGTTTGGAAGTGTGAAAGGTTGCACACACACTGTAAGAACTTTGGTTTCCACACACTATCGCACACCACTATTTTTGCAATGCCTGCAGTGCAAAGGAGGTGAGGGTGAGGTTAACTGTTATTTCCCTTCCTTTTCATGCAAGAGCACAGAGAGGCTCAGCATTACTGCTACTTGCAAATATTAAATACTAATAACAATAACCCACTCTTCTACCAAGAACTATAACATAACCCTCCCAGTACACTTCAGCAGCCCCCAGGATGTATAACATGCTAAGGACCTCTCTGAGCATAGTTCTTTCTCTGTAAGGGAGATTACCAATGACAACAAAGCAAGGCCTGTGCTGGGCACAGCTGAAGATGCCTAGAGCGCACTGTCTCTACCTCCAGAGACAGTTCTGACAGTTCACAGTCATGTGAGGCCCTGCGGGGGAGCACTGCACTGCACCACCCTCAGGAGGCTGCTACAACCCAGGCCCTGGCCGCCTCCTTTTCATCCAGTGCAGATCGTTCGGATGCAGGTTAAGAATCTGAGGAAGCATAGCTCTAGAAGTCCTTCTAATCCAGCACTTCAATCAGTCAGACGGCAATAGAAAGACTAACACTACTTCCCACGGAAAAGCCACTCACTTTCTTGAAATTGTAATGTGCTTTGAAATGAACAGGAAGGAAAACAAGTCTTCAGGCCTTTTAGGATTGGTTTTAGCAAAGCATATTTAATTTATGTTTCTACATTTACAAATATATATTTTATTCGAATGCAACCCCTACCTTAGATATAATCTAAGTTTTCTTTTGGGATTTTTGTTTGTTTGCTTGAGATAGGGTCTCACTATATATCCCTGGCTTGCCTGGACCTTACTATGCAGATCAGGGTGACCTCAAACTCACAGAGACCCACTTGCTTCTGCCTCCTAAGTGCTGGGATTAAGGGCATGTGCCACCACACCTGGCAGAAGTTTTAAATACGAAGACTGGAATCAAGAAGCCTTAATGTCAACGTTAAGAATTCAAAAGCACATCTCAGGACTGATTCTACTAAAGATTAAATGAGATAACAGTTTGTTACTGTGTCATTTTATGGCATTTGTCATCGTATGTCTTGATAGATTAGAGAGATGACATGTACTCACCAACAACATATAAGCAGCCGTGAAGTTCACTAACACCATTGCCTGCTCTTCGCTGACCCATTTCCTTGACCTCTATCCACTTGTCCAGATGTGGATGGTACCTCTCCACACTGGATAAGGAGGCCACTCCATCATTGCCACCCACTGCATAAACATGGTTCTAAAGGAGGGAGAACACGCATCAGTTGGATCTATCTACAGTCCCAACAGGTGAGCAGAATATAGGGAAACTGGTATTTCATGAGCAATTTGGTATATAGTCAACCCCACAGCTGCTGACGTGAATCAGACCATGATGACCATGGACGTGGTTGGTGCCTCTCCATGGGAAGTGGCTGTGTCACTTACCACTAAAGCCACAGAGCCAACGCCTCCACGGGGAGTGTTCATTGGTGCCACTGTACTCCACTGGTCAGATTCGATGTCGTATCTCTCCACGTCACTAAAGCAAGTATTGTCATCCAACCCTCCAATTGCATATATTGGGCCCCCTAAGGAGGCCAAAGCAATTCCTCTCCTGTAAAAAAAAAAAAAAAAAAAATGAGTAAAACAAGAAAGTTTTATCAATGCAAACCACTTCTGAGGATAATCATCAAAGCATGTGGTTTTCTTCCAATGTTTTAAAATGTACTAAAGTTTCTGAGCATGTGCTCAGATCCCTTGACCTGTACAGTGCATGGCCTACACAGGCTGCTGGAAACTTGGGTCAAGCTCTGTTTTTTTCTTTTTCTTGGGATTGAGCCCAGAGCCTTGCATCTAACAGGAATGCATTCTACCCCTGAGCTACATCCTAACCCTAAACTCAGAACAAATAATAATGCAAAACCCAACAAAAGAGTATAAAGAAATCCAAAGTGTTCAGTTACCAAATAGATAGTTATATAATCGAGGAGTCAATGGTTTGATAAGAGAGCAGTCGGCTATGGACTCAAAAAGCCAACTTCAGGTCTGAACCCATGAGTTCATTTTGTTGCAGTTTCATTAAAACACTGTACAAAGAACGTTCATTTTTCCATCACATGCTTTGCATGCAATGCTTTATTTCTGAAGAGCATTTGTTTTTTCTTCGAAAGGAAGACTTAGCCCCTACTGTTATATGGACAATAAAAAAGGACAAATTATAGCCACCCAAAGTTGAGCTATTCTAAATGCTACAGTAGCCTTAGAGGCCTCCGAGGATAAACGCTTAACTTAGAGTTGGCTTTAGGTCCCCCCCATTTCCCTGGAAACATCAGAAAAGCAAACCTCAGCTCTGCCACTCCTTAAGCTCCCTGGTCAAAGGTGTGGGATGCTCTAGTCCCAGTTATTGTCACATAGCATGTTCTCGGGTGTACTCCTAACCTGCAATCTTTAAGGTAGCCCTGTGTTTACATCATTCAACTTTTTGTGCATCCCTGTATACACTTTATTTTCAAATTATAAACATATATTTCTGCATAAACAGATTATATTAATTGCAAAATGTGCACCCGAAGTAAAAGTTTAAAAGTTGATAGAGACCAGCATAAAGAACAATGCAGCTATCATCATATGGCCAGCACAGCATGAAGGGCAATGTGATTATAATCTCCCTGAGCTCTTGTCCCTCCTGTGAATGTAGACAACTGTACTGTAAACACACTACCCCTCTCCTTTACTGTAGACAACTGTAAACACACCACCCCTCTCCTTTACTGTAGACAACTGTAAACACACCACCCCTCTCCTTTACTGTAGACAACTGTAAACACACCACCCCTCTCCTTTATTGTAGACGACTGTAAACACACCACCCCTCTCCTTTACTGTAGACGACTGTAAACACACCACCCCTCTCCTTTACTGTAGACGACTGTAAACACACCACCCCTCTCCTTTACTGTAGACAACTGTACTGTAAACACACCACCCCTCTCCTTTACTGTAGACAACTGTACTGTAAACACACCACCCCTCTCCTTTACTGTAGACAACTGTAAACACACCACCCCTCTCCTTTACTGTAGACGACTGTAAACACACCACCCCTCTCCTTTACTGTAGACGACTGTAAACACACCACCCCTCTCCTTTACTGTAGACAACTGTACTGTAAACACACCACCCCTCTCCTTTACTGTAGACAACTGTACTGTAAACACACCACCCCTCTCCTTTACTGTAGACAACTGTACTGTAAACACACCACCCCTCTCCTTTACTGTAGACAACTGTACTGTAAACACACCACCCCTCTCCTTTACTGTAGACAACTGTAAACACACCACCCCTCTCCTTTACTGTAGACAACTGTAAACACACCACCCCTCTCCTTTACTGTAGACAACTGTAAACACACCACCCCTCTCCTTTACTGTAGACAACTGTAAACACACCACCCCTCTCCTTTACTGTAGACGACTGTAAACACACCACCCCTCTCCTTTACTGTAGACAACTGTAAACACACCACCCCTCTCCTTTACTGTAGACAACTGTAAACACACCACCCCTCTCCTTTACTGTAGACAACTGTACTGTAAACACACCACCCCTCTCCTTTACTGTAGACAACTGTAAACACACCACCCCTCTCCTTTACTGTAGACGACTGTAAACACACCACCCCTCTCCTTTACTGTAGACGACTGTAAACACACCACCCCTCTCCTTTACTGTAGACGACTGTAAACACACCACCCCTCTCCTTTACTGTAGACGACTGTAAACACACCACCCCTCTCCTTTACTGTAGACGACTGTAAACACACCACCCCTCTCCTTTACTGTAGACGACTGTAAACACACCACCCCTCTCCTTTACTGTAGACGACTGTAAACACACCACCCCTCTCCTTTACTGTAGACGACTGTAAACACACCACCCCTCTCCTTTACTGTAGACGACTGTAAACACACCACCCCTCTCCTTTACTGTAGACGACTGTAAACACACCACCCCTCTCCTTTACTGTAGACGACTGTAAACACACCACCCCTCTCCTTTACTGTAGACGACTGTAAACACACCACCCCTCTCCTTTACTGTAGACGACTGTAAACACACCACCCCTCTCCTTTACTGTAGACGACTGTAAACACACCACCCCTCTCCTTTACTGTAGACAACTGTAAACACACCACCCCTCTCCTTTACTGTAGACAACTGTAAACACACCACCCATCTCCTTTACTGTAGACAACTGTAAACACACCACCCCTCTCCTTTACTGTAGACAACTGTACTGTAAACACACCACCCCTCTCCTTTACTGTAGACGACTGTAAACACACCACCCCTCTCCTTTACTGTAGACAACTATAAACACACCACCCCTCTCCTTTACTGTAGACAACTGTAAACACACTACCCCTCTCCTTTACTGTAGACAACTGTAAACACACCACCCCTCTCCTTTACTGTAGACAACTGTAAACACACTACCCCTCTCCTTTACGGTCTATGTTTCACACTGGCACAAGCCAGCTACTCTAGTCTACACAAAACATCCACAAACCCAATCTCCCACCATGTAGTCCTGTTATAACTGATATGTTTTAGGCTTTAATATACACCCTTGTTTGACACTTCTTGAGCGTTTTGTCTACAGAATACTTGGTCCTCTTGTTTTGGGAGCTGCCACTGTTGGCTGCACTTAGTGGTGCCGGGGAATTCAACTCAGGACCTCGGGCATGTCAGGTAAGCACTATGATACAGAGCTGTATCCTGGGGCTACTGCCTTTCTGAATCCTGTTTTGGTGACATGATTTTAGTTGCTCTTTCATCTAGATGTTGGAAGTTACTATTCAAATCATTAATACAAATTTACAAGAGGCTAAATTACTGAATCATGTAGTTAACATTCTCCCCTTTAGACAAGCTCTAATAATCAAAATACAGTTCAATTTATTAAAGATGAGAATTTAATATATCTTAAAATTGTAAAGAAAACAGAAATTGAGAGAGCTATTTTCTTAACAAGATAATAATAAGCCTTAGTGCTAGTTAGTATCATGTTTGAGAGAAACACTACATGAATTGTCATTAAGGTCAGAAACAAGACAAAAATACCTGCTTCAATTTCTATTCATATGGCATCAAATTATCAGCCAATAAAGGAGGTATGTGAAACAGATTAGAAACCTAAGAACATATAAGGAAGGGCTGGAGGGATGCTCAGTGGTCAAGAGCACTCACTGCTCCTGCAGAGGACTGGAGTTTGATGTCTCACAGTCTTGTCAACCCACTTATAGACGACTGTGTCTCTAGCTCCAGGGGATCTGATGTCCTCTCTGGCCTCAGTGGGCACTTGCATGCATGCATGTACACACACACACACACACACACACACACACACACACACACACACAATCTATAAAGAAAAATGTATTGAAAAACTGGCAAAAGTTGGCAGCATTGCATCGATGCTTATTTCTGACACTGAACTCCAGCTGTGAGATGTTAGATATGGGAAACTGGGTGAAAGATATATGGATACACCTTGGCAAGACGGGAACTTCAAGCCAGGTGATTCTTAGCTCTAGAGGGCTACCCTCCAGCACTGGAGGACTTTTAGCAGCATCCCTGAGCTCTGCCTATGAGATACTAGCAGTAACTGTCTGGCGGAGGAGGTAATATGATCTTCAGCTGAGAATACCTGACACCTGGAACTCTACATACTCTTGGATAACAAGTGTAAGGTCTGCCTGGATGACATGAGATCCTGTCTCGATACAACACAACAAAACAAAAAGAAACAGAGCACAATACCAAGGGCTGCTGAGGTGGCATTTGCCACTGACCTTGATGACCTGAGCCTGACCCCTAGAAACCACGATGGAAGGAGAGAACCACTCCTGTGAGCTCTCCCTGACCTCCACACACGATGGAAGGAGAGAACCACTCCTGTGAGCTCTCCCTGACCTCCACACACGATGGAAGGAGAGAACCACTCCTGTGAGCTCTCCCTGACCTCCACACACGATGGAAGGAGAGAACCACTCCTGTGAGCTCTCCCTGACCTCCACACATGCACTCCTGGTGCAAGTAGGCATGCACCTCCCTTCTCCTCCACCAAATAAATAAATGAGTGCAAAAAGCATTTTAAATAAAGTTAGACAAAATGAACAAAAAAAGGAATGCTACCATATTTGCAACTTTTCTGGAAAACCAAAAACAACAACAACAAAAAACTTAAAGTCGTTTCAAACAAAAAGTTTCCAAAAGAGCAGCAAGGTTTCCTACAGAAGACTGTGGCTACCATGATGGGAACTAAAAGGCAAGTCCATTCATACCAGTTTGAAAGTGCGTGTGTGAGTGTGTGTACACGCACATGTGTGTACAGGTGCTGGAGGAGTCCACAACAGGGTGTCAGCCTTACAAAGCTGGAGTTATAGGTGGTTGTGAGCTGCTCGATGTGGGTGCTGTGAACTGAACCTCTTTAAGAGCTGCACACACCTTAACTGCTGATCCATCTGGCCACATCCTTATGATTCCATTATTTTTTTTTAAACATTTATTTATTTGATGTGCATTAGTGTTTTGCCTGCATGTATGTCTGTGTGAGGGTGTCTGATCCTCTGGAACTAGAGTTACAGACAATTTTTAGCTGCCATGTGGGTGCTGGGAATTGAACCCTGGTCCTCTGGAAGAGTGCTATTGACCACTGAGCCATCTCTCCAGGCCCCTATGATTCCATTCTTAAATATAAAAAATTGTGATTCTTTGACAAAATGGGCTTGAGAAGGATAAGTTTCTAAAAGTAGAAGAAAACTTCAAAATAAGATTTTTTTTTCAGTATTGTCTTTTAACTTTACACTATCAATTCAATAGGAATTTGCAGGGACCTACCTCTTGGTGTTCATTGACGCCTTCATCATCCATTTATTAGTGAGAGGATCAAACATCTCCATGCTACCTAAATGCTCATTCCCATCATGTCCACCCACTGCATACACTTTACCTGTCAAAAAAAGAAGTATTTTATTTAATTCCCAAGTGTTACTATTTACATGTAAACAATACATGACTAGAATGTCATAATAAATTAACTTTTAACATTTCTTTTCTGTTCAACATTGAATTGAGGTCATCAGTAGGAAGTGAAAAATCAGTGCAAGTTTCAATACACATGTCCTTGTGTGTACGGCTATAACGCTTTCAAACATCGTTCTTGGGTTTCACCACTTTTCCTCAAATAGTAAATGAAATCATTAATTCTGCTTTCAAAACAGGGCAATAAAATGGAAAAAGGCTAATAACAAATAAGGAAAATATAGAACTGTTAATACAAAATGACCAACCTTTTTCTGAGTAAAAAAAATAGAATACAGAAAGTGAGAAGACTGTGGTCTATCACCAAACTATATCCTCAGCTGCCTCAGCATTTTCCTACACTGTACAGTTAGAGAAATAAGATTTTAAATCATTACTAAAAGTTAATTAACTGCAGAACCCTAGAAAAATTGTTAGAAGGATTTTAAGAATCACCGTTTCTTCACTTTATGAGAGAACTAATGTTTCTGAAAACACAGAGGCTGGGGATAGCTCGGCAGTCAAGAGTGCTTGGTGCTCTTGCAGACAACCCAACAGTACCACACTGATGTTCGAAACTGTCCAGAACCCCGTTCCAGTGGGATCTGATGCCCTCTTCTGGCCTCTTCTTGCACCACGTACACACATGGTGTACATACATACATGCAGACACACAGTCATACACATAAAATAAAATTAGCTGGGTGGTGGTGGGGGCACACCTTTAATCCCAGCACTTGATGGATCTCTGACTTTGAGGCCAGCCTGGTCTACAGAGCGAGTTCTAGGACAGTCAGGGCTACAGAGAAACCCTGTCTCAGAAAACCAAAAATGAATAAACAAATAAACAATAAAATAAATAATAAAAAAGTCTCTTAAAATATATAAAAATAACTAAGGAGCTAGGAATGTAGCTCAGTTGGCAGAGTTCTTGCTTACCACACAGGAAACCCTGGGTCAGCTTCCAGCACTGAGTAAACTAGATGTGGTGTGCACACCTGTGATCCCAGCCCAAGAGGTAGAAGCAGGAAGATCAGAGGTTCAATGTCAGCCTCAGGTACACAGTGAGTTTCAAGACCCAAGGGACCTTCTCTTGAAAATTTTAGTAAAAACTAAAACTGATTTAGAACTAAAATATTTACTGTAATTGATCCCAGGACATTTCATACATAAGGTAAGTGTTCTACCACTGAGACACGTTTCCAGCCCTTGGCAACTTGAACCAGGGTCTTGCCATGTAGCTCAGGCTGGCCTGGAACCAAAATCCTCCTGCCTCAGTCTCCAAATGCTGGGATTATAAGTATGTGCTACCATGCCCATCCACAAGAATTTTGCTTTTCAGCTGCTCATTTTAAAATTTATATACCAATTTGATAATTTGTATACCAATATACTAATTTCTATACCAACATGCCAAGCATCTGTGGACAGAGGCAAGCAAATGACCACCACTCAAAAATTTCATCAATATACTAAAATACTTTACAGTTAATATGTTTCCTTATAAAAAGAAAATCTCAAAGCTCATGTAATTAAGAAAAGCACCATGGTTTTATGATATCATTCAGCAACAACAGACCCACCTTCCACAGAGATCACACCCACATGCCGCCTTCGGCTATTCATTTCTGGTCCAAAGAACCAACTGTTTTTGTTGATAGAATAGCATTCAATACTACGAAAGGGGTCACCAGATCCACCTCGACCACCTACACAGAACAGCACGCCTGAAAGCAAAGCCACAAGACACAGATCAGTAGCATGGCTCTTTAAAACTTTGTTTTTAATTAGTGGGGAGAACAATTGTCAAATTCTGAGTAACTTTTTTAAAGGGTGAGTTATGAAATCGAATTTTGTTTTTGTCCCCTTTCCTTGAACTTCTCAAAGAATGTGATTCATCGGTTATCTATCCTTTTCTGTATCCTCGCTCATTACAAGTGTCCTTGCTAAAGTCCTAACAATCATCATTTCACTTGTTTTTGTCTAGGGAAAAGGACACACATACTCATATAATGCAAAGAGAGCCTCTGTCCCGGCCACTGAGGAGCTGCCCACCTTAATCAACCTCTAAAGTCTCCCCACTGAACATAAATGCAGAGTCAAATATGTCCACTTACCTGTTTGGAAAATTCCTTTCTTTGGTGCCTGTGACACCCAGGTTTCCTTTCTGTTTCATGTTCCACACACTGCCCACTCATCACTGTCTACACTCTTAGGAGAGGTTCATCTCTGTGTTAAATTGCTCGTATCACGGTATCTTCAATTAACATGCCTAAGCTATGCTGCCACCTGAGCCTACAGAGCCCTGAGACCAGTGTGCCCAGAGCATCTCCTTCCTTCCTTTCCCAACATGTCACAGCTGTTAAGCTGCCCCTATCTCGGTGCAGGTCTCCACCAGCTACAGCTCAGTTGCGAGATCCAGCCTGTCCTCACTAAGAAGCCATTCTGCTTCTAGACTGCCAACAGAACTGTGATGGGAGTGGCACTATTAGGAAGTGTGGCCTTGTTGGAGGAAGTGTGTCACTGGGGATGGGCTTTGAGGTCTCAGATGCTCAAGCCTGGCCCAGTGTGCTGTTCTCTTTTCCTGCTGCCATGGATCTGGGTGTAGAACTCTCAGCTACTCCTCCAGCACCATGTCTGCCTGAATGCCACCATGTCCTGCCATGATGACAACGGACTGAGCCCCTGAAACTGTAAGCCACCCCAATTAGATGTTTTCCTTTATAAGAGTTGCTGTGGCCGGGCGGTGGTGGTGCACACCTTTAATCCCAGCACTTGGGAGGCAGAGGCAGGCGGATCTCTGTGAGTTCGAGGCCAGCCTGGGCTACAGAGTGAGTTCCAGGAAAAACCTACACAGAGAAACTCTGTCTCGAAATACAAAAAAAAAAAAAAAATTACTAAAAAAAAAAAAAAAAAAAAAGAGTTGCTGTGGTCATAGTGTCTCTTCACAGAAATAAAACCCTAACAAAGACAAGGACAATCTGATAAAAGACTATTTCAACACTTTCCCATAACCTCTACCCAAAAACTTCAGCAAATGCCTTGAATTGTAAAAATGGTTAAGATGACATATTTTATATCTATTTATCACAATCGGGAAAAAGCAACTTTAATGTAATTCAGAATCAGTATTCAGAAGGTATAAAGTAGAGATCTGGGGTCTGACCCTCAGTCTCTGATTCAGTCATTTAGGGAGAGATTTAAGGATTGTATTTCTAACGGGCTCCTAGGGGTGACCGTTTTCATCACACTCTGAGTGCCTTCAAGGTAAAACCTTAGGGCTAGAGATGTGCTCAGGGTTAGAATGTTTGTCTGAGGGCTGGGAATCATCCCCAGGACTGCAAGAAAAACAAATGATGCCTTTATCACAGCATAAATGCCCTCTAGTCTAACCCTATCAACAGTTCAAGCTCCGGCACATGCGTCCAGTGCCCATCCTTGGAGCTCCTACAGCGCTTTTGGTAACTATCATTCACCTACACGTGACTGAAATGTCCATACGCTGACAACCACCACCCCAAACTAGAGTACGACTGTGGTAGTGAGCGTTATGCACTAACTAGATAGTGCCTGGCATGTGCTCAGCTGTGGAAGTGAGTGTTTACACACTAACTAGACAGTGTCTGGCATGTGCTCAGCTGTGGAAGTGAGTGTTTACACACTAACTAGATAGTGTCTGGCATGTGCTCAGCTGTGGAAGTGAGCATTTACACACTAACTAGATAGTGCCTGGCATGTCCCTGGCACTCTGGGGAGGTAAAGGAGGCTGAAGAGCATTCCCGCTAACTGGCATCCTGAAGACGATCTGTGTATTATTTAAAACAGAGGATGAGCTTTATTTTCTCTTTAAAACTTTTCCTGTCCCTTACAAAGTAGCCACCAGCACTCTGCACCCCGCACTTGGTGGGCCCAGCAAAGCACCTGCACTCCTCTACTCAATTTATCTGTTCAATTATCTTTCCCCAACCAGGCTGTCTGCTTTTCTACAGCCCGTTCCAGAGTCTGCAACGGAGGAGGCATTTAATGTCTGCTGAGTGACTACAGATGAGTGAGTTTACCCACTCGTGCTCCCTTTCCCACTAATTCAACACTTTGAGTCAGAGAAGCTCAGGTCAGAGGAGACCTAAAAGATCACGCAGTCAAGTTGATAATAAACCGAAGCCTCGAAAGATTAACAGCAGCAGGATTAGAATCCCAGAATGTAATCTTATTCTTAGATGACATTTTTTCTAAACTACATCAGTCACCTTTGAACATGTTAAGAAAGAAAAAAACAAACAAAAAGCTAAAATGGAGGCAAAAATATCAGAATACAAATGTGGTTTCTGTTTAGTTTGGAAAATTCCAGCCCCATTATTGGTTGTCTCTTCCCTAAATGGAAGAACACCATCTACCTCATAAAAGGCTGAGTCCTTTGTTAAAACCCGCTCTGTAATGTTCTTATGAATTATGAGACCACACACTGACATTTGGTATATTCTGGCATGAACCGAGGCTGCTGAGATGGTGAATTTAAATCTGGGTTTGCAGAAGGCTTGCCTAGCATGCGCAGAGCCCTGGGCTTCACCCCACAGCAAACAAACCAGCAGAGAAAACAGTGGACTTAAAGATTTTAATTAAACATCTTAAATGTATGAGACAGGATTCACAAAAATAGAATTCCGTGACGGGGGAAAAAAAAAGGACCCTTTTTTAAAGACATGGTTGGCCTGGAAGTTTACATAGTCACTGTGTAGACTAGGCTGGCATCAAACTCACAAGATAAAAATCTACCTCCATCTCTCTCAAAAAAGTGCTGGGATTAAAGACATAACTAAAAGTGTTGCTAGCTGTAACTGAAAACCTTAATTCTACTTACTAACATAAAAAGAAGAAACAACGGTCTAATTATTTAGAAGAACATCTCCAGAAGCAGGTGGACTCATACTGAAGGCACCCTTTTCTGTGGTATCAGGCTAGTCCCACATCACTATTGGGTAACAATGCAGAGGAAACCTCTGTACAGGATTCCGTTTGCTGAGCTGTTGGACTTCACTTATGTTCTCTTATCCTGGTCAGCCGGGGATACACGGGGACTTCAGGCAAGCCTGGGTTGTATACCCATCTCAAAACCACACACACACACACACACACACACACACACACACACACACACACACTCTTTTCTTGGGGAAATATAAAGTCTAAAAGTGGTATAACTAATGTGAAGCTGTATGCTCCTTAAATATAAGAGCTTTAAATTCTAAGGGCTTAACAGCCCTTCATATAAATGTTTTTATGCTTTTCTTTTGATTTGGTAAAATATAATGACAAGTACTGAAATATGTAATATGTGTCAAGTTCAACGTTTGGCACTATAGATATGAGCCTTAAACATCTTCAGCCATTTCTTAAGAACATGTCAATCTCAAGACACGTCAATAAACAGATTACAAAGCAACATAGCCAAACAAATTCCAACAAAGCTCTCTAAAGGCACCAATGGTGGCCAAAGAATCACGGAGGACCTCAGAGGAAAAGCTATTACTCTAGATTGTGTAGAATTTACAGCCTTTTATAAAAACTGGCTATTGTAGCCAGGCAGACTGTGATCAAGCATTCAGGAAGCAGAGGCAGGGCCGTGAGTTTAAGGACAGCCTGGGCTACAACGGGATTCTGTCTCAATAAAGCAAACTCAAAAAAACAAGAAATTGCTGTGTTAGTGAAACTAAATGATGTACATTAAGAATCGTGGATACACACATACATCTACATACTAATTATTATCTTAAGACACTCAGACCCGAATTATCTGACTATTAAGTTTAGGCATATATAACCCAGCCCTCAGATACGTCAAATGCCCTTTCTGGCAAGTGGCTGAAATGAGCATAATTTACTCACCAGCTGTATGCTTCCTTGGGGTAGTGCGGACTGTGTACTCAAAGTCAGGGACTGGTTTGCTGCTCAAATGAAGGTGATAGTTCCTTGCTTCATCCAATAGATCTCTACATTTTAGGTTTTGTTTGACAATCTGTTCTTTTGCCACAACACCCATAAGAAAATCAACTGGCAATAATGGCAGACGAACCTATGATCATGAACAATTACGAGTGGAAAGTTAGAAGTTGAAAATAATTGTTACACATGCTTTAAAAAATCCAATTATAATCATGCTTTGAATGTGTTTTCTTCCTCTGAATATAAATATAAATAAATTTGCTCTTAATATGTTAAGATTTTGATAACACCATTAAGACTTTTTATTAAATTTGAACATAACTGAGTTGGTGACTCATGTCTGCAGTCCCAGAATATGGGAGGCCAAGAGAGAAGGGCTCTGGATTTGGGGCCAGTCTAAGTGACAGAGTACCAGGCTAGTCTGGGCTATATAGACTCTGTCTCCAAACAACAAACTGAATTAAGTTCCCAATGGTTTTAGCTTTGTTTTGTTTTGAGACACATTTTAATGCAGCTCTGGCTGGTCTCAAACTTGCTGTGTAGCCCAGGATGCTTTCCAGCTCTGCTCCTCTTGCCTTATCTCCTAAGTGCTGCAATTACAGGCACGCATCACCACGTCTGCCTTGTGCTGTGCTGAGGATCAAACCCAGGGCTTTATGCATGGTAGGCAAGCATTCTGTCCAATGAGCTACATCCCTACCCTGATCCAGTATTTTTATCAATTACAAAGTTTTAACAAAGCATTAATTCAGAAAAAGGTAAGTAAGTGAAACTATTCCTCTTCAGGTAGCATCATTTTACTTCTAAGTAAACAAAGTCAACAAAAGGAGGAAGAGGTGGAGGGAGAACAAGAGGAGACAGCAGGAAGGAAACAGACCACAGGGTACAGACCCTGGAAGGCCTTGTTGTTAGTTCCTCACCAAAGTACCCACAGCACAGTTACAACACAGTGACAATCATAACACGCATTCCTGAGGTTTCAAAATAAACTTCAGCATGCAAAGTGATGCCATGTGGTTTTTCCAGAATAGATCTATAATCGTTAGGAATGGCTACACTTTCATTAGGAAAATGCTTCATTAAAACTTAGAAACTTCATAACAAAGTCAGATATAGGTTTCAGGTACAACTATTTCCTAACACAGTATCCATTACTATTTTTCATATGAATATTTTAAATATTTAAACTAAAAATCATTCCATTACAACATATCCAGATTACCTTTAGTGTAGGAACTGTACAGGACATGAAGAGTTAACTAAAGATTGCACCCCTTAGCAATGCACAACGTACTTGCTCCCACGTAACCTCATCCCCACACAGTCCTACTCGAGCCCCACCTGTGCAAGTGTCTCATCCAGCCATTTAGAGTGATGCTGGGGATTGGCAAGAAGCCACTTGATAGCAGCACTGTAGACCTGCTTTTCACTGTCGATGTTGAGATCGCTGGAGGACAGAAGCTTGTGGAGGTGCTGGGGTGACACACTTACGAAGTCTTCACACTCCACCACTTCAGTAAAATGCTCGCAGGCATACTGGTCCGCCATGTCCATCAGGTCTATTCGGTTGTGACTCTCCGCAAAGGCTCGTACTGCCAGGCAATTGGAGGGATGAAAATGTAACTTCATGTATTCACAGCAAGCCCTGGCCACCAGTTCCACCTGCAGGATACAGGCTGCATACAGGAGAGGCTGGACGTTGTCTACTGTCAACGTGAGCCGTGAAGAGTAGACGAATTTCACCAAGTCTTCCACGGCATCACCATCAAAGTCTCGAATCTCAATCAGCGCCTGCTTGGCTTCAGCCATTTCAGAAAGAAACATGGCTCTGAAGTAGGGAATCACACAAGCTAGCACCAGTTTGTGACAGGAGATCAGCTTTGAGCCAACCTGTTCAAAACAGCACACACAATGAGAGGGCAGTTCCAGAGCACACTCACCCTCACGTCAGCAGAGAGTACATGCTGTGGACAAGGACAAGGTTCTAAGCAGCTTGGACTCGAGGGTCATCTGAATAACGCAATCCTTTAGCTATTTAGCCTTCAACCTAGGCCAGTTTCTTAAAGTTAGGTAATTTTCATCTCCCAAATTTTCCACATGGAACTAAAGTTGTCTGTATTATATCATATTTGAGGATCATTTTGTGAAATAGTAAACATTTTTAAGGTAGCCTAAAAATATCATTTTAACAGTTATCTGAGTGCTTGGACTATAACTTAGTGGTAGTGTGCTTGCCTTGCATGTGTGAGGCCTTAAGTTGAATTCCCAGCCACAAAAGTAAAAATTGACAACACTCTATTACATAATAGTGCAATTTCCAGAGAATCACTATTTTAATACTAATTTCCTACCAAAGCTATAAAAATCAATAGCTAGAGTGGTAGTTTGAAAGAGAATGGCTCCCATAGGCTAATATATTTGAGAGTTTGGTTCTGAGTGGGTGGAACTGTTTGGAGAAGGGCTTTGAGATTTCAAAAGTCCATGCCATTCCCAGTTAGCTCTCTTTCTTTCTGCCTCTTGGTTGTTGTCTCAACATGTAAGCTGTCAACTACTGCTCCACACCATGCCTGCCAACCTGCCTGATACCACACTCCCTGCCATGATGGTCATGGACTCACTCTCTGATACTGTAAGCCCCCCATAAATGCTTTCTTTTATAAGTTGCCTGGGCACAATGCCTCTTCACAGCAACAGAAGAGTAACTAAGATGGTCAGCAAATTATTTTCATGTAGATTATAATAAAACTTTGATCTTCTACACCTCTATTTCAATTTCTTGATTTAAAAAAAATTAAAATGTGGTCATGCCCTCCCAACCCCAATGTACTCTTTTAGAATATCCATCCTAAAGTCTAAAGATCTTTGGATAACTATATATGAAATACACAAAAACCTGGCCTTTTACTATACCAACTCTTCTCTGATGTTATGATTTCATCATATTCTGTAAAGTTTATTTCTGTATTTTCCTTTCTGGTACATAAAAATACTTATCAGTTAGCAAAAACATTTAATCTTCCTGCAGTTTCCCCAACAAAACAGCTGCCGTCAGGACACTCCCCCTTAGGGGTAGGAGTTTGTCTTAGCATGTGAGTACTCAGTCTACTCACTAGCACCTAAACAATAAAGGTTGTAAAAATGCTCACCCATATATAACTTTAGAGCTTTCCTTGTAAGGAAGGTATTTTCTTATTTTCCTTATATAAATAAATATACAGTATTTAAAAATATTCCCACTAGTAAGCATAACAGTACACAAACAAGTTTACCTCATGAAACAATCTGACCTGAAGGCAATGTACTGGCTGGTTTTGTTTGAGGTATTGTGCCTATGTAGTTCATTTGGAAATGTAGGGTGAAGTTCTAGTTTTTAAAAGCTATTATTATAAACTATATAGGATAATCGGAAACATAGGTTAGTGGTTAGTCATTAATAACAATCAAATTTGTAGGTATGTTAGGTATGCTTTCCAGATCATATAGAGATATATTTTATAGGTGGTCTTGAAACCTTTCAAAGACTTATGGAATATGGCATTTAAAATGTTTTGTTAACCTAAAGTTTTTCATGACAATGAGACACATCTGCTCCTGGCAGCACCAATTTACTTCAGAGATGATGGGCATTGAAGAGACTCCTTATGGAGGTTGCTTTCATTGTGGCAAGGTTAGTCACTGGGCAAAGAAACTACTCTTGCCTTTGAAGGCTGACAATGTGCTGTGCAGTCTGAACATGCAGGACACACAGGAAAAAAGACTGTTGAACTTTGCCAAAATAAGGCAGGATAGTCCTTCAAAATTCCTGCTTCACACAAGAGTCTGCCAGATATTCTGCAGGGCACAGAAGAAAATGACTGATGAACTTTGCCAAAACAAGGCAGGACAGTCCTTCATATTTCCTGCTTCACTGAAAAGTCTGCCAGATACTCTAGCTGGCACATACCCAAGATGACACAAAAGTTGGCAGAGGATGCAATGGGGGAGTAGAACTGGAAGGAGTTGGGGCATGGGGCTAAATATGATCAAAATACAATGTATTTTGGGAATCCATCCCAAAGAATTAATAAAGGGAAAAATTTCCTTATAAAGTTTTTAACAACTCACTGGACAGATTACAGCAATGAGATAGAGGTAAAAATCGCAGACATATAGCAAAACAGCTAAGAAAACAACCAAAAATTCTTGACTTTTAGGTAGAAAAAAGAAATCAAGAGTTTCAAATTCACAAATTAAGAACATCTGAATAATGTTAATTTATTAACTTCGTATTAATAACAACAATTTGGGGACTAGGGAGATAGCTCCGTGATACACTGCTTGTTATGCAGCATGAGGACCAGAGTTTAGATCCCCAGCATTCACATAAAAAGACCATGTGAGTTTGGCAGCCTGCCTGTAATCCCAGAGACAGAGACAGCAATCCATAGGGCAAGCTGGCTAGCTAGCAGAGTGGAAAAGATGAGCTCAGGATCTAGTGAGAGAACCTGTGTCTCAGAAAATAAAATGAAGGGGGCCTGAAGAGACCTTGTGTCAGCTTGTGGCTCTACCCACACATGTCCACATGCTTACACACAAGTAGAACACACACACACACACACACACACACACACACACACACACACACACACAATAATGATGACGATGATGGTCAGGGTTCTAGAACCAGGAACTAAGAATATTGGTACCACACAACCAGCTCCCTGGAAACCCTGCCTCTTGATGTGGACAGAATCCTCCTCAGCTCTTCACGGATCTTCTCATCTTAGTCTTCCCTCCCAGCCCATCTCTGTTCCTCTCTGCCACCCACCCACGTGAAGAAGCACTCCCTACTAGCAACCCACAGTCACTACACTATCCTAAGATCCAGAGATGGCAACAGAGACCAAGGAACACAGCACCCACCCAACAAAAACTTGACCAGATATCAATACCTTGAATTACCTCAATCATCATGACTCAGATGCCTCGATACCAGTGCAAAAATACAATCATTAACACCCAAGACATATGCCTTCCCCATAACCCAGGAAGCCTCTACAATAGACCCTGTAGCAGAAATGCAATATGGCTAAGGCACAAGGCAAGGACAATTATATATAAAATGGCAATTAGAGCTGGGCAGTAGTAGTGCATGCCTTTAATCCCAGCACTTGGGAGGCAGAAACAGGTAGGTCTCTGAGTTCAAGGCCAGCCTGGTCTACACAGTGAGTTCCAGGAGAGACAGGGCTATATGAAGAAATCCTGTCTCAGGAACAACAACAACAAAAGAATCATGAATTAATAGGTGCAAGAACCTTAATGAAAACAGTTCAAGACATGAAAGCAGAAGTAAAATCACTAAAGGAAATCCAAACTGATATTGCCAGTGGTCATGTCAGAGGAGCAACAGGTGGCAATTGAAGTTCAGGTGTCAGCCACCAGGGGGCGACTTTCTGGTGGGTGAATCTCAGATAGTCAAGTCCCCAAGACCACAGACTCCAGAATGTCTTTGCTTCTGCTCTGCCTTTACATGTTTGCTGCTGCCATCTTTCTCTGGTATCTGGCATGATGTGATTGGGTGTGGGGAGATCCCCACTGCCTGTAATGTAGTGTGTTTATCTCATGAAAACATCCAGTTCTACTGGGCATTTTTGCCTGTGGATTATTATGAAGATGATTTCTTCCTAAGCTGTACTGTCTAATTGATGATGATAATAATGTTAGTTTAAATAGAGTTGTGATGATAAAAAATAAAACAAGGAAGTGTCACACAGCTAGAACTCATGAGTTTCTATTGAGGAGCAGCATAGACTGTGACTTAGGTTAATGATTAAGAAAAACAGCTGAGTCCCAGTAGCCCAGCTAGTTTAAGTTCTTCTAATCTTAATGTTGGGAGATGTGTTCACAGGTTTCAGAGTGCATCACAGCTGAAACAAAGCTTTGAAAATAACTTAGACTAAGATGTTTTCATCAAATAGCTTTGAGGTGAAAAACCCAAGAAGACAATCTAAAGTTTTAGAAAGGCACATAGTTGAATGAGAAACTCTTTAAGGTCAGGGAACAAGAACAAAGTAGACCAATTATCATTAGCTGATGTACCTTTCTTGCTAGGATTGGTTGATGACCAAAGGTGATGATTAATTCCTTATACCCATTCCTGTCCTCAATCTCCTGAGATAAAAAACTGTTGTTGAGTGGGTATGCACCCTAAAGATTTAAAGTAGAGCTGACTGATTCTTTTTCATATATAAAAGTTTAGGCTTGTAATTCCTTTAAGATTCCTTATGAGATTATCTTTCAAGATAATAAAGTAATTGGCCCTTTCTTTGTAACTGCAAAATGCAGCCTGCCGGTAAAAGACCTGACTGAGAAGATTATCTTGCTTGCCCACACGGTTAATCTATAACAAGTTGCTTGGGTATGAATATACGTGGGTTCTTGGGATAATTTGTTTTTCACCTATAATACGTAAAATGTTTAATCATATAAGAGATATGGAAAACATGCTGTCTTTGTACTTGTATTTACTGTAATCATCCACTTGAAAAACAGAATGTAATCACATTGCAATTTTTTTAAAAGATTCATTTATTTATTATGTATACAGTGTTCTATCTGCATGTACCCCTGCCCACCAGAAGAGGGCACTCGATCTCATTACAGATGGTTGTGAGCCACCATGTGGTTGCTGGGAACTGAACTCAGGAGCTCTGGAAGAACAGCCAGTGCTCTTAACCTCTGAGCCATCTCTCCAGCCCCACATTGTAATTTTTATACTGCCTGAAAGACTGTGGTGAGGGTACCTAAGCTTTAAGGGAAAGACTAAAGAGAGAGTTAAAATGGGCTACAAGGAAAACATCAAGAGTGAGGGGAGGAAATCACCAGGAAAATGAAGAATAGAGAATGAAAACGAAGAATAAAGAAGAGGTCTGAAGGAAACCATCAACTGAGTGTGTGTCTTTTCCTGAACCCCCTTAGATAAAAAGGTCTAGTATCCACTGACACCATGGATTCCCTTTGAGCCCTGTGTTGCTGGAGGCTGGCTCCCCAGGCAGCAAAATGAAATAAAATTTGGAAATTAAAAATTTAGGAAGTAAAAAATCCCAAAACAAACCTTAGAGGTATGTTGTAGGAACCCATTCTGTTCAAACAATGACCTTTGGGTTATCTGGCCCAATGGGCGTGACCCTTTCTGGGTACATGACCGGTTAAAACTGAGGAGGGGGAGTGCTCACTCTCTCTTGGGTGGTAGAGACAGTCAAATATCATGAAGCAGCTTGCCTTGGTCCCCTTCCCACCCGGGACAGCAGGACAGGACAGCGGCAGCTGGACCGCCAGGATCTACAGTGGGACGTCTTCCTTGTATTAGTGAGTCTGTTTCTCCACTGCACCCCTTAATTAATTGATATGGCACCTCACACGGCACAGGGAGTTCCTGGAAACAATGTTTCTTCTAGGAATGACCCAAACAGAAGGCTCCACCCTTCTGGATTACCCAGACGATGTGGTAAAAGAGGGCATTGGACCAATGAATGCAGGTCAACAAAAGACAAACAAGGCAACCCTTCACCATCTGGAAATGCCTTGGGGGCCTCTCACAGGACCCCAAGATGAACGTGGTGCAGCCATTCCCCGTCACTGTGGAGGAAACTCCTCCCCAGAACAATTAGAGGATCCAGCACTTATTGTAAAAAACTCCTACTGCTTTTGATGATACAATAGCTTTGGAAGATGATTCAAAAATTCCAGGAAGAACCATAAAACAAATATTTTGGCAGACTTCTATAAATGACCAAAGACCAAAGCTATGGTGATATTTTATTTGTGCTGAAATGTGATTTTATTTGTATGTTAATAAATAAAGTTACCTGAGGGTCGGAGCTAATAGCAAGCCACTTAGCAGAAGTCTGGCAGTGGTAGCACATGCCCTTAATCCCGATCACATGGCAGGTAGATCTCTGTGTGTTCAAGGATACAGCCAGCATGGAGACACACGCTTTAATCTCAATACCAACCATAGAGACTTGGAGGTCTATATAGACAGGCAGTGACAAGGAGTTCATGTGGTTGGGTTTACAACCAATGAGAAGGCAGAACAGAAAGTCAATAAAAAGACACACAGGAAGTAGGTCTCTTTCTGAGGTGATGGACGACAGCAACAGCGAGGGTTAAGAAGGCGGTCTTGGTCTTAGATCTTGGCTGCTGCTCTGACCTCTTGAGCTTTTAACTCTGCATTTGGCTCTGTGTTTCTTACTTAATAAAACCGTTCAGAATTACATCTACACAAAGCTAAGGGTATACTTTAGTCTTTAAGCTCTATAAGTTATTAAGAATTACAGGTTAATAATCACCCATGCTTGTCAAACTTACAGCCATGTTAGTTAGGTTTTCTAGAGAAACAGAGATATATTTCAGATGGATAGGTAATATTCAAACACTTCAAAGACCAGAGAATATGGCATTTAGTGTTTTAATAACTTAGAATTCTGTTGCTGTGAGACCCGATTGCTCCTGGCAGCACTACTCCTGAGAGGATGATGGGCATTGAAGACACTCCATATGGAGTTTGTCTTCTTCTTGGCAAAAATGGCCTGCTGGGCATAGAACGTCCCTTGCTTTGACTGCTGACAGTAAGTACACTGTCCAATCCAGACATATAGGACACAAGGAAAAGTGACTGCTGAGCCTTGCCAAGACAGGGTAGGACAGTCTTTCAAATTTTCCTGATTCTGAAAACAGTCTGTCAGATATTCTAGGCCTGTAGCCAATAGTGGATGACCCAACATTGCAGAGAAACCTTGGGTAACTGTCCAGGCTGCCAGCTGTCCCTGTCAATTCACTGCATGTTTCAGAAGTTGTTTGCTTGCACTTCCTACTTACTCAGGTAATATTTCCCTTCTCATGTGTTTGATGGGGTTGAAGACTAGATGGTCACAGTTACAATACTCTCATATCTTAGCTAAGAGCATATCAGGTACAAGATTTAGACCCTTCAGGATAGGACAGCTATTGGAGTAATCTCCATAATCTGCCAGTTACCCTTGGTCTGGACATTTAGTATGTGTTTCTTGATATTGTTAAAACTGAAGAAGGGGCATGCTCACTCTCTCTTGGGTGGTTGAGACCTAGTCAAGAGGCATGAAGCAGCTTGCCGTTGGTCCCCTTCCCACCTGGGGCTAAAGGACAGTGGCAGCTGGATGGGCAGAATTGGTGGCAGCGGCAATTTCTTCTTTGTTCTATATTAGTGAGTCTGTGTCCCCAATGCACCCCTTAATAAATTTATACACACATACACCACACACACACACACACACACACACACACACACACACACACACACACTCTACCACTGTGGGCTCATGCCTCAGAGTTTGTAAGCCTCACCAATAGCACACAAGAGATAAAAAAGAGAATCTCAGGTTTTTAAGACAAAATGGTAGAAACAGATACCTCAGTCAAAGAAAATGTTAAATCTAAAAATATCCAGTTATAAAACATCCAGGAAGTCTGGGACACTATGAAAATCTACAAATAATAGGACTAGAAGAGGAGGAAACCCAGATGAGAGGCACAAAAAAATATTTTTAACAAAATCATAGAAGAAAATCTCCCAACCTTGAGGAGGAGATGCCTTTTTAAGGTACAAGAAGCAAACAGAACACCAGACAGAACAAGGAAAGAAATTCCTCATGAAACATAATAATCAAAACACTAAACATAGAAAAGAAGATATTAAGAGGATATTAAAGAGGATATTAAGATATAAAAGAGGATATTAAAAGCTGTGACCAAGTAACATATAAAGACAGGCCCATCAGAATAACCCAACTTCTTGATGGAGACTCTGAAAACCAGAAAGACCTGGATAGATGTTCTACAAACTCTGAGAGAACAGGAATGCCAGCCCAGATTACTATATACCCAGCAAAACTATCAATCACAACAGATGGAAGAATAAAAAAAATTCTATAATAAAACCAAATCTAAGCAGTATCTATGAATTTGGATCTACAAAAGGCACTAGAAGGAAAACTTCAACCTGAAGAGGTTAACAGCACCCAAGAAAAATAATCCCAGACCAGTAAATCAAAAGAGGAGGAGACCCTATACCACCACAACAAAATAAGAGGAATCAATAAACACTGCTTATTGATAACTCTTAATATTAATGGTCTCAATTCCCCAACAAAAAGAGAGACTAAAAATTGGATCAGAAAACAGGATCCATCTTTCTGGAGCATCCAAGAAACACACCTTAACATCAAGGATAGACATTACATCGGGACAAAAGGATGGAAAAAGATATTCCAAGCAAGTGGACACAGTAACCAAGCTGGTGTATCCATTTTAATATCTGACAAAATAGACTTCAAACCAAAACTAATTGGAAGAGATAGGAAAGGACACTGCATATTCATCAAAGGAAAAATCCTCCAATGTAACATTGAAATTCTAAACATTTATACACCAAACACAAGAAAGGTTACCAAGTTCATAAAAGAAACACTACTACAGTTAAAACTATATATTGACCATCATACACTGATAGTGGGGGACTTCACCACCCCCTTTCACCAACAGACAGGTCATCCAGACAAAAACTAAACACAGAAATACTGGAGCTAACAGACATACCAAATGACCCTAACAGATATCTACAGAACACTTTACCCAAACACAAAAGAACATAGCTTCTTCTTGGCACCTCATGGAACATTCTCCAAAACTGACTAGATACTCAGATACAAGAAATAGAACTAACCCTCTGCATCCTATCAGACCACCACAGATTAAAGCTGGATATCAACAACAAAAACAACAGAAAGATTACAAACTCATGGACACTGAACAAATCACTACTGAGTGAAAAATGGGTCAAGACAGAAATAAAAAAAAAGTTTTAGAATGAAAATGAAAACACAATATACCCAAGTCTATGAAACACAATGAAGGCTGTTCTAAGAGGCAAGTTCATAGCACTAAGAACCTACATCAAAATATTGGAGAGATCATGTTAGCAACTCAATGTCACACCTGAAAGTTCTAAAACAAAAATAAGAAATAACACTCAAAATGAATAGATGGCAAGAAATAATAAAACCCAGGGCTGAAATCAATAAAATAGAAACAAAGAAAAGGATTAATGAAATAAGAGTTCTTTGAATAATCATTAAGATTGATAAACCCTTGGACAAATTACCTAGATGGAGAGAAAAGATCCATACTAATAAAATCAAAGACAAAAAGATAACAGACATCAAGGAAATCCAGAGACTCAAAAGGACATACTTTAAAAATCTGTACTCCACTAAACTGGAAAAACCTAAAAGAAATAAATAAATTTCTTGATAAATACCACCTAGCAAAGTTAAATCAAGAGCAGATAAGCAATTTAAAGGACCTGTAGCCAGGTGGTGGTGGCACAAACCTTTAATCCCAACACTTGGGAGGCAGGTGGATCTCTGTGAGTTCAAGGCCAGCCTGGATTATGCATTGAAACCCTGTCTGGGAAAACAAACAAAACAAACAAAGTACAAACAAAGACCCATAACCCTAGTGAAACAGAAACAGTTACTGAATCTCCCAACCAAAAAGAAAGTCCAGGGGTAGATGGGCTTAATGCAGAATCCTATCAGATTTTAAAAGAAGAATTAATGACAGCATTCCTCAAAATATTCCACAAAATAAAAACAGAAGGAATATTGCCTAATTCTTTTTATAAGGCCACAGATACTCAGATACCTAAACCACATAAAAACCCAGCAAAGAAAGAGAATTACAGAAGAATTTCCCTTATGAACATAGACACAAAAAATTCTTAACAAAATACTTGCAAATGAATCCAAGAACACATCAATAAGATCATCCACTATGATCAAGTAGGCTTCATCCCAGAAATGCAAGCATGGTTCAATACGTGTAAACTGATCAATTTAACCCACCACATAAACATGCTGAAAGACAAAACCACATTATCATTTCATAACATGCAGAAAAGGCCTTTAACAAAATCCAATGCCCCTTCATGATAAAAGTCATGGAGAGACTAGAGATACAAGGGACACACCTCAACACAATAAAGGTGATTTACAGCAAGCCCACAGTCAACCCAAATGGAGAGACAATCAAAACATTTTCACTAAAGTCACAAATGAGGCAAGAATGTCCACTCTCTCCAAATTTATTCAATACAGTATTTCAAATCTCAGCTAGAGAAATAAGACAACTGAAGGAGATAAAAAAGGGATACAAATAGGAAAATAAAGATACTTCATCTTTATTTTCAGATGATATGAACTTATACATAAAGGACCCTAAAAACTATACAGGAAATCTTCTACATCTGATAATCACTTTCAGCAAACTACAGGACACAAAATTAACACACAAAATCAATAATTTTCCTATAAATGGCAAATGGACTGAGAAAGAAATCAGGGAAACAATACCTTTCACAATAGTCAAAAAAGAAAATAACTTGGGGTAATTCTTACCAAGAAAATGAAAGATCTGTAAAATAAATACATTGAAAAAAAGACACTGAAGAAGATATCAGAAGATTGAAAGATCTTCCATTCTCCTGGATTAGTAGTAGGATTAATACAGTGTAAAAGGCCATCCTACCAAAAGCAATCTACAGATTCAATAAAATCCCCACCAAAATTCCAACACAATTCTTCACAGAATTTTTTTTATTTTAAATTAATTTATTAATTTCCATTTGAGTGAGATTTTCTTCCCCTTTTATTAAACATAGATTCTTTTCTCATACATTATAATCTAAATACAGTTTCCCTCTCTGTACTCTTTCCAGTTCCACCACCTCCTCTCTTAACTGGGGCCACTCCCTTTCTGTCTCTCACTAGAAAAGAACAGGCTTCCAAGAGATAACAACAAAACATAACAAAATAAAATATAATAAAACAAAAACTATCATATCAAAGTTGGACAAGACAGACTGTCTTAGGGTTTCTATTGCTGTGAAGAGATACCATATCCACGGTATGTTATAAAGAAAATATTTAATTTGGGTGGTTTACAGTATCTCAGGTTTATTAGTCCACTATCATCATGGTGGGACATGGTGGCGTACAGGCAGACATGGTGATGGAGAAGGAGCTGAGAGTTCTACATCTTGATCCGTAAGCAACAGGAAATGAACTATGTCACTGGGCGTAGCTTGAGCATAGGAGACCTCAAAGCCCACGCCCACAGTGACATATTTCCTCTAACAAGGCCATACTTATTAAACAAAGTCGCACCTCCTAATAGTGCTACTCCCCATGGGGGCCATTTTCCTTGAAACCACCACACAGGCTAACAGAAAAATAAAAGAGCCCAAGAGAAGGCTCTAGTATCAGAAACCCTGCTCATTCACACACGCAGAACACTCATATTTCGGTACTAAACTGAAAGCTATAGTACACACACAGGGGACCTGGTGTAGACCCACTCAGGCCCTGTGCCTGCTGCTTCAGTCTCTGTGAGTTCACATGAGCCTTGCTCAGTTGATTTAGAGGACCTTGTTCTTCTGGTGTCCTCCATCCCCTCTCTTCCTCACTCTTCCTGCCTCCTCTTCCACTGGGTTCCCTGAGCTCTGAAGGGAGGGGAGTTGATGAAGCCATGTCATTTAGAGCTGTCTTCATAGAAATTAAAAGGACAATTTTCAGCTTAATATGGACAGGTACACACACACACACACACACACACACACACACACACACACACACATACACACACACACACCTCAAAACCCCCGGGATAGCTAAAACAATATTGAATAATAAAAGAGCTGCTGGAGGTTAACACCATCACCAATCTCAAGTTGTAGTACAGAACTGCAGTCATAAAAACAGCATAGTATTGGAGTAAAAACCGACACGTTGATAAATGGAATTGAATTAAAGAATCAGATATGAGTGTACATACCTATGGATACCTGACTTCTGACAAAGAAGCCAGAAATACACACTGGAAAACAGAGCATAGTCAACAAATGGTGCTGGTGAAACTGGATAGCTTCATGTAGGAGGATGTAAATGGATCCATACCATTACCCTGCACAAAACTAAACTCCCAATGGATCAAGGACCTCAAAATAACACCAGATATCTTGAATCTGACAGAAAAGAAAAATGGGAATAGTCTTGAAGTCACTTGCACAGGAAAAGACTTTCTGAACAGAACACCATTAGCACAGATACTAAAGACCAACAATTAATAAATGGAACCTCATCAAACTGAAAAGCAAGCTTCTATTGGAACCAAGAGGCTGGCCATAGAATGGGAAAAGATCTTTGCCAATTACACATATGACAAAGGTTAGTATCTAAAATTTATAAAGGACTAAAAAACAACAGGAAAACAAATACCCCAATTTAAAAATAGGGTACAGAACTAAGCAGGGAGTTCTCAAAGGTAAAACACAAACGGCTGGGAAGCACTTAAATCCTCAACACCCTTAGTCATCAGGGAATGCAAACCAAAACTACTTTGAGATTTCATCATATACCAGTCAGATGGCCAAGATCAATAAAACAATTGATAGTTTATGCAGGCAAGGATGTGGGGAGGTGGGACACTCATCCATTGCTGGTGGGAGCGCAAACTTGTACAGCCACTATGGAAATCAGCATGGTGGTTCCTCAGGAACCTGGGAGGATATGTAGCTTGGATCCGACTCTGTAATTCTTGGGCGTATACCCAAAGAACTCTACATCCTACTACAGAGATACCCGCTCCACCATGGTCACTGCTGCCTATCCACAATAGTTAGAAACTGGAAACAACCGAGAGAGCCATTAACTGATGAATGAATAATGTCAACGTGGTACATCTGCACAACGAAATATTGAAAAGCTGTTAAAAAAAGTGAAATTAGCCGGGCGGTGGTGGCGCACGCCTTTAATCCCAGCACTCGGGAGGCAGAGCCAGACGGATCTCTGTGAGTTCGAGGCCAGCCTGGGCTACCAAGTGAGTTCCAGGAAAGGCACAAAGCTACACAGAGAAACCCTGTCTCGAAAAACCAAAAAAAAAAAAGTGAAATTATGAAATTTGCAGGTAAATGGAAAGAGCTAGGGAAAAAAACCATCCTGAGGTAACCCAAAAGACAAATACTGCATGTTTTCTCTTCTAGGTGGATGGTATCTTTTAAGCCTTTGATGTGCATGCTACAATCCATACAACCACAGAGCTTAGGTACCTGGTAAGGGACTCCAGAGGAGATGATCTCCCTAAGAAGGGGAAATAGAATAGACAGTTATAAAGAAACAGGGTGGGTGGGAGAACTGGAGTAGGCTGATTAAATGGAAAGAGGGATGGATGAGAGGAATAAAAGGAGAAATATGGAGAGGGAAAACTAACACTAAGGGACATTTACTGGGTCATATGAAAACTCATTACTGTAGAAGCTTCCTAAATATATATACATTTATGAAAGAAATCTAAATGGAGTCACCAAATAACTGTAGAGACAATGTTCTAACTAGACATCTTTCACAACCAAATGAAACCTCCAGTGTCAGGAATTGGTTATATCTAGTTGCGTTGTTGGCCCAAGGGGCCTTATAGGAACTCCCAAACATCTCAGGCTATTGCCCAAGCAATTGCTTGTTCTCCACAAACTGAGGGTAAGGTCCTATTGTTAAAGAGAACACTAACCTATCTCACTGAACATGGGGAAGTTGAGCTGGTACCTAACCAGAGGCTTCAATCCCACTGACTAGTGTTCATGGTACTGGAAGGTACTCTGCAAACTACCAAAGGAGAAAGGTGACCATCAATCAACTCAGCTACAAGCCTTGTGATCTACAACAGTGACCTGCCCGTAAGATACGCTAGTGAAATATTGGCACAAACACTGTGGGAGTAACCAACCAGTCTCTGATTGGAATTAAGGCCAACTCCATGAGACGGAACCCATGACAGCACTTCTCAGGTGGCCAAGAACCTGAAACTGAGTAGGTCACCGGTCCAGGGGAAAACCAAATACCACTGTTCTGCTAAAGGAATATAGCAATAAAATGACTCCTAGTGACATTCTACTACACCCAGGACCAGGGCCTCACTCAGCCATCAAGACTCTTCTCTCCTGCAGATGGGAACTAACACAGAGACCCACAATTGGACAACATGCAGAGAGTGAAAGACTTTGGAGCACTCAGTCCTAAATGACATGTCTTCATCAAACCCTTCCCCAGGGCTCAGAGAGCTATGTGGACGAGGAGGAGGAAAGACTGTAAGAGTCCAAGGGGATGGACTGACAATGATACTAAGGAGACAGTGTCTTCCAGACACAACAGGACTGACACACACAAACTCATGAGGAGACTGTGGCAGCATGCACAGGGCATGTACAAACTCAAGCCAGATGGGGTCCCAGTGCTGAGAAGGGGAAGTGGACAAGGGCTCCCACCCCATGAAGAAACCCCTACTCAGCGGAATTAAATAACCAAATGCCTATTGGAATAAACCAGGCTGCTCGGGGTGATAGAACAGCTAAGACAGAGAGAACAGAAAATTCAGGAAAAGCCATAAAGCAATTTTTTGGGCAAACTTCTATAAATGAACAAAGACCAAAATTAACAATAAGAATAAATGTTTTGTTGTCTGGTCTGGTAGACATAGGTGCAGACATGACAATAATTGCACCAGAATTTTGGCATCTAAATTGGCCTCTTCAGGAGGTCAATGCTCAGCTGTTAGGAATTGGAACATTATCTCAAGTGAAATAGAGTGCAAGATGGCTCGAATATATAGGTCCAGAAGGACAGAGAGGAAAATTAAAACCATATGTGGCTAACATAGCTATGAATTTATGGGATCGTGATCTATTACAATAATGGAATACTCAGATTAACATCCCTCCAACCTCAGAAACAACCATAAACTAGCACAAGTTTCTGAGAGAAATATTAGAAGGTATTATTCTAATGAGTGGTCACCAGCCTTCCAGATTGTACAAGAACAGGGTACAACAACTGATGATCTTCCAAAGACATCAACAGCTCTACCTTTAAAATGGTTAACAGACAAGCCTGTATGGGTTCAGCAATGGTCTTTAACAACAAAGAAACTCCAGGCTTTAGAAGAGCTGGTACAAGAGCAGTTAAATGCTCAGCATACTGAAGAATCAACCAGCCCTTGGAATTCTCCTGTACTTGTTATTAAAAAGAAATCTGGTAAATGGAGAATGGTAACAGACCTTAGAGCAATCAGCAAAGTAATTGGGCTCTCTACAATCCAGAATTCCTTTGCTTACTCTGTTACCTAAAGGATGGCCTCTTACAGTTATTGATTTAAAAGACTGTTTCTTTTCAATACCCTTACAAGAAAAAGACAAGAGAAGGATTTGCCTTCACAGTTCCTACTTATAATAATTCTCAACCGGTTAAGAGATATCAATGGAGGGTTCTCCCACAGGGAATGTTGAATAGCCCAACCCTGTGCCAATATTTTGTACAACAGCCATTGGAAGTGATATGTAAAAAATTTCCTAAATCTGTAATTTACCATTATATAGATGGTATTTTACCAGCTGACTCAAATGTAGATACTTTAGAAAGAATGTTTGAAGAAGTAAAGAAATTTTGCCTTGTTGAGGATTACAAATTGCTCCTGAAAAGATACAAAGAGGTGGAGAAGCTATCTTTACTCGATAACCACTTACAAATGAAAAACTGGTTTTCTCCCAAGGAGTCTCACTGGGCATTAACCACACTTAAGGGCTGGCCCATGCCTGTAGTGGGTAGCCATTCCAGCTTTGATCTGGAAGTTCCAACCCCCATTGAGACTTCAGCAACTGTCACGCCTATAAGGCGGGGCCAAGGGAGGCGCCTGGAGACCTGAGATCTGGATGGCCCTGAGCTCTCTCTCTCTCTGTTCCAGGACCCTGGACGGTGGAGGTGGGCCAAGCAGAGCTCCAGAGAACACCACTGGACTGCGATACACCTTCCCCAGACCCCGCGACCTACCTATCCCTTAATTTGTAAGTTATGCCATTAAATAAATCTCCTTTTAACTATGTGGAGTGGCCTTAATAATTTCACCAATACATGCCTAGCAGTCAATGGCCGACACAGACTGATCTCAGTGGTGGTGGTGTGGACTCTTTGTCTCGGGTCGCTTTGTTTGGGCGTTTTTGTCTTCCTAGTCTTTGCTTGTGTGTTATGGCTTCTGATTTTGTGGCGTTTGTGTGTGTCTGTGGTGCCTCTCTCCTTGGGTTGTTTGTATTTTTGTTGCCTGTTCACTTTCTAAAGAGAGAGAAAGAGAAAGGTGTGGAGTCGGGTGGGTGGGGAGTGGGGAGGATCTGGTAGAAGTGAGGGAAAGTGTGATCAGAATATATTATATGAAAAAAGTTTCAATTAAAAAACAACAGTGAATTAGTACAACAACGTGCCCATTCCAGGCACAGAGCAGCAGCACAGGCCTGTAATCCGACACTCAGGAAATTCGAGGCAGAAAGAGCATGATTTCAAGGCTGACTTGGGCTACACAGGAGACACTGATTCACAGAGAACTGAGATTAAAGTCACTCCTGACATTTGTATGTGAGTACAGAAACTCTCGTTTTCTATACTACACCTTAGAAGTTGGGGAAAGAAAAGGCCGTCTCACCTTCAGTGTGACATCGCAGAGTTCCCCATTCTCATAGAACCGAAGGAGAGAACTATGGAAGTCTTTCCATGCTTCATTGGCTTCAAAGATGAAGGAGTCTTCGCCATCACACTCGCTGACAGAAGACCTGCTCCTGGCTGGCTGGTGCGGGGGCTGGTGCGGGGGCTGCCGCCGCCCCTTTGTCACGTGACTCCTAGCTTGTTTCCCATTGGTGGACTCTGAAGCCATTTGCAACACTCTTTTTATGGAGCTCCCTTCTGAAACATCCCATTTACTCTTCTTTTAAGGGTGAGAAGACAGAAGACAGACGTAGCCACTAAACGTTAGACATCTTTCAAAATTCCTTCAATTGCCATTATACAGTGCTGAAATATTAAAAAAAAACACGCAAAGATAAACTAAAAGGTATTATGATTATAATTCATCAATAAGATACATGTAACCACATTGGTCATACTGGAAACCCTGCAGCTTTACACTAAATGTCACATGACTCACTTCATCTAACTACATCGCGAAAGAACAGCTTTAAAATTCAACACAAAAACAAAGGACATAAAAATGGAATATACTGGCTTCAAAATCAGAAGCTGTGAGCTAGATTCTACGTTAGACTGATTCCACCACTGAGACCCTGCTTAAGCTTTAGTTATGTCTTTTGGGAGTGGGTGAGTGCATCACTTACAAGAATATTTCAAGAGTTAAAGATATACAACCAGAAACACGAACAGCTGAACTAAAGTGTGCAGACCTCATAGTATCTGCATTTCCATATAGAATTTATTACTTTCATACAAAATCACACTTACTTCACTAATAAGCATATTTGATGAATATTCATATCATTAATAGATATATGCTACAATCCTGCCCACCTGATAGAGACAAAGGGTTTGAAGTTAAACCATCTGCTATCACTTACTGGCTGTGATCTTTTTTCAAAGTTTTCCTAACCCTCGGGTTCTCTACCTATAAACAGGGCTGTCCCGAGGGTCGCAGAAGTGCACTAGACTTCAGGGGCACTTACAAAACTGTAAACCATGCTGCAGATGTTTGTGTTAGGATGGAAGCTTGCAATAGTATGCAGCTTTTGAAAACTATAAATGCCCTAACCAGAAAGTCAGGTCTAAGGGGTTCTTTTACTGTTAATCTCATCTCTCAGCTTTGTCAGGAAACAAAGTGGGTGATGTAAAATTATGGGCTGTAGTTACTAACATGTCTTAAAGTTTCTGTGGCAGACACAACATGATGGTGATCCCTAACAGGTCACATCTGTCTCTATCTCCTTGCCTGTAAGAAGTGTAATCAACCTCTAAGCTACAGTACGTGGGAAGGTGATGGTGGGCCACACTCTTGTCTACATTAGATTGCACACTTCCACATGGTGTACTTCCTTCTAGGACAGAACAAATATGGACTAGAGTCTCCAGGAAGCGAGCCCAGGTCCTCACGCGTGTGCAACAAGCATCTTACCAACCCAGCTCCCCAGCTCCCTATAGCAGCTCTTTTAAGTTCACATCCCTACTTCAGAGCCAGGCGTGGTGGTGCACACCTATAATCCTAGCACTTGGGAGACTCAGGCAGGTGACTTTCCTGAACTCAGGCTACATTGTGAAGCCCGATCATAAGAAACAGAAACCAAATAAGAACAAATACAAGTAGTGCAATCAAACCATTTCTGCAAAGGGTCAACAAGTACGTGACTTTGGCTTTGAGGGTCATTTGTACTCTATGACAACTACTCAACTCTGCCTTTGTAGTGAAAGAATGGCCCCAAATGAGAATACATGAAGGAGTACAGCTGTGTTCCAATAAGTCTCAAAAGTATTTGGTGGGTACAATTTGGGTGAGTCATAGTTTGTAGACACTTTGCAAGATAACCATCTTTAAACCCAGTCAACCCTGTTCTAAAAATATTAAGACAAACTTACCAAACACAAATAACTCAAAGGTTCTGAACAGAACTGGACATTCTAAGGAGCAGGATAAGCTCTTGTCTAGTCCTGTCCATCCTGCTCAGGATGCAAATCCTGTGCTTGTTTAGTGTATCCAATCTGTAGACACATCCACCCATTAGCACTTAGTAGTAGCTGCTGTGGCATGGCAGTGTGTATCCCAGGTAACCATATGCAGTATCCTAATGCTACATCCAGACCCACCATCCTTCATCTCACTTCCGCCTACGTACTGTAGTACTGTCATCACAAGAAGAGTATGGTATAGTAAGACATTTTGAGAGAAGGGAAGAGACTGCATTCATGCACTTTTATTATAGTATGTTCATATAATTATTCTGTCTGTCTCAGTAAATGCTATTAATTTATTACTGGGCTTAAGTTACAAGTTAAATTTCATGGATGACGATGGTGTATGTGGTATAGAAGTGGGCACATATGTGTTATGGCACACATGTAGAGATCAGAGGACAACTTGATAGAGTCAGTTCTCTCCTTCCAAGTATCTGCATGCATGCACAACTGTCTGTTTGGAGGTGATGCCATCTATAGTCTCAGGGATCTATTGGAAGTCCTGAGACATATTACCCAGGAGCACCACTGTCTGTAACAGTCTCAAATGACAGGACTGCAGAGGTGGGGGTTCTGAAAGAAAGGGAAAGCTGAGAGAAGAGGGGCTGTGGCTTTCAACAGGGAACAGAAGCGATTCAGCTCACTAACAGAACCGTACTGTGTCCTCATGGCAGCAGGGGTCACATGATTCTGCATGTGATGGCACATACATACACATTAGCTAGTACAAAAGACAGGTGAAATGTAAGTTATCATTGTACACCCCTAGTCCTGGAGCCACACATGATGTGACCACCATGGGAAACAGAGGAAGAGTTCAGGGGACTTACTGTCTGTGACCACTGAAAATGAGTCTACAAGTATCTTAAAGAGTATCTTTAAAATTAGAAAAACATTGCTATATTGGATGAAAAAAAAAACTTTTTTTTTTTTTTCAAGACAGGGTTTCCCTGTGTAGCTTTGTGCCTTTCCTGGAACTCGCTTGGTAGCCCAGGCTGGCCTCAAACTCACAGAGATCCGCCTGGCTCTGCCTCCAGAGTGCTGGGATTAAAGGCGTGCGCCACCACCGCCCGGCCGAAAAAAAACTATTTAAGTCACAAGAAACAAATACACCAAACAGAAATGAGATATAACTAGATTAACAATATTAACATAAGAAAATGCACGGAAACAGCTCGATTATTAAAAGATATAGACTTCAACACAAAAGGAGAAGGTACAGAGAGAGGACACCAGCAGGGCCCAATGGCAACATCTAAACCCAGGAGTGGAGGCAGGAGGATTACAACTTTGAGGACAGCCTTGGCTTCACTGCAAGTTCCAAACCAGCCTGTACTACATAGCAGGACCTGATCTTAATAAAGATAAGGGCTAAAGGTGTAGGCTAGTGGTAGGGCACTTGCCTAGCATGTGTTCAGTCCCACAAGAAAAAAAAAAAACAAAAACAAAGTAACCACCAATCAAATAAGCAAAAATCCTGGATATCAAATGTGAAATAATGAAGCTGGTCCCTTACCTTCTGCTACTGACAAACAGTAACTAAATATGGAGTTAGGATCTGAACATAACCCCTGAAATGGTAGACTGCTAGGGGATGGGGCATGCTGTAGCTAGTCCTAGCACTTGGAAAAGGAGGGGAGCAGTGAGGAGGAGAAGGAAAAATGTTATGAAATATTATTTTGTTCTTTCTTTATTTAATATATATACAGTGTATTGCCTGCCTGCCTGCCAGATCTCATTACAGATGGTTGTGAGCCACCATGTGGTTGCTGGGAATTGAACTCAGGACCTCTGGAAGAGCAGCCAGTGCTCTTAACCTCTGAGCCATCTCTCCAGCCCCGTGGAATATTATTTTAACTGGACAAAGATGTGTTACATTTGTTTATGCCGTGGAATATTACTTTAACTGTGTAAAGGTGTGTTACTTTTGTTTATGCTGCATTTGTTTAAGGATGTAAGGATGTGTGATTAATTATGTAACGATCTGTTTCATCTTGCATGCCCAAGGCACCTGATTGGTCTAATAAAAAGCTACCTGGCCAATAGCTAAGCAGGAGAAGGATAGGCAGGGCTGCTGGACAGAAAAAACAAATAGGAGGAGAAATCTAGGCTCAAGAGGAGGAGGACAGAATGAGGGACATGTCTGGGGCAGAAGCCAGGCCGCCGCTGTCAGGCAGCCAGACAGACAAGAGAAGCAGTGAAAGTAAGATATACAGAAGGAAAGAAATGTAAAAAGCCCCGAGGCAAAAGGTGGATAAAGAGAAACAGGTTAATTTAAGTTAAAAGAGCTAGCCAGAAACATGCCTAAGCTAGGCCGAGCATTCAAAACTGATAAGTCTCTGTGTCCTGATTTGGTATCTGGTTGGTGGTACAGAAAAAAAGTTAAGAAATGTCAAGTTCCCTCTGGTGCAATAACGGGAGAAATAAAAAGGCACAACAAACTGGAAGGAAACAGAACTGTCCACATTAATGTAACTGGATATGTGCAATCTCCTGGTTCAAAGAACAAATCATACTGAACCAAAGAGTCTAAAGATTTGTGCAAATTGTACTGAAGGGAAGGAAAGGGAGACAGGAACAACACTGGTTGAAAAGAGTCAGGTGGGATCTGTAGACAAGGAACTCGGTGTTCTTATTCTTCTGCAGGGTTTACAGGAGGACATGTCTGTGCGTCTTTCACCATGATGGACATGTATCAGAAGACATGCTATCTCTGTTCTCCTGGCCTTGAGGAGGAAGCAACGAGCTTCTGCAGGAGCTGTTGTGTTCTTCCTGCTGGCATCTTACCCTGTGTACAGACAGCCTGTGTGTGATAACAGACCTTGTGTGATAACAGTGGGCAGAAAGATGGACATTTGCATTTAACAAGAAAGAAGTGCCAGGAGTTTGATCCTTGTAGTATCCTCCCCTCTCTCTCTCTCTCCCTCCCTTCCTCCCTCCCTTCCTCCCTCTCTCTCTCTCTCTCTCTCTCTCTCTCTCTCTCTCTCTCTCTCTCTCTCTCTCTCTCTCTCTAGTTTACCTAGTTTAACTGTAGAGACATTGTGGTAGAGGTATTCTAGGTTTAATGGCACACCTGATATTAAAGCTGATAGAAGTCAAAAGGTGGGACAGGAGAACATGTCACACTTCAATGGCTAAGGTTCTGAGATGAGGCTTGAGATCTGCACATGCCCTTTGTCCCCAGGAAGGTCCCTTTATGTCCTATTGGCAGACGTTTTTGATGTAAAACATTTCTAAGGAGCACCTAACAATAGTAAGTTTACAAGGTCATAAAATACAAGGTAACCATGCAAAGATCAACTCTATTTCTATGTACTGGCAATGCATGATGGAAACAGAAATTTGAAAAGTTCGTTGCTTCTAAGAAAGGGAGACACTCAGGTCTAAGCCCAATGAAACGTACAGAACCCACACACTGAAGTATGTTATTGAAGCAAATAGAAGCAAACCTAAAGAAATGGGAAGCCGCCACAGTTCCTAGGCTGGAAGACTCAATTTAGTAAACATGACTGACTCAGATTTAAATCAGTTCCAATCAAGCCATACAGGAAGTTTTTATAATAGACACTGACAAGCTGAATCTAAATCTTCTAATGGAAAGACTAAGGGGCCAGAAACAAGGTTTGAGGAATTACCATATTCAATGTAAAACTCAATATTACATGCCTTCAACCACAGTGTCAGGTTACATAACCCCAAGCACAGGAGAAATAACTTGGGTTTAAATAAATGATGGAATCAGTAAACAAATGGGGTAGAATACACAAACTCCTCATGAACAATAATTTCAGGCTGCAGGAGGAGGGGCTCAGGGGGAGAATGACCGCCAACTGTGAGCCTACTGTGAGCCTACTGTGAGCCTACTGTGAGCCTACTGTGAACCTACTGTGAGCCTACTGTGAGCCTACTGTGAGCCTACTGTGAGCAGCCCTTTGGTTCAGTCCACAAAGAGGAAGGGGGTGAGTGTGGAGATTCTAAATAAATTATGGAGACTTTTCATTCATATGTGCATGAGAGAGAGAGAGAGAGAGAGAGAGAGAGAGAGAGAGAGAGAGAGAGAGAGAGAGAATGTGTGTGTGTATGCATGTGTGTGTGTGTGTAGCATGTATGTATGTGGTGGTCAAAGGGCAAGCCTGGATGGAGTCCTTAGGTGTCTTCTACCTTTTGTTTGAGATGGAGTCTCTCTCTCACTGCCCTGGAACTTTGCCAGTAGGCTAGGCTAACTGGCCAGTGAGCTTCCTGGGACCCACCTACCTTTATCACTGAGCTCACCATCATTGTTGGAATTATGTGTGCATGTCTCCACATCTAGTTTTGAGTGCTGGGAATATGAGCTTGAGTTCTCATGCTTTTGAGTCAAATGCTTTTACAGACTGAACTAAGCCTTAAGATACTTTACTACTGAGGTGTGGCCTGTGGATAGTGCCACAGTGAGCTCACTCTAAAGAGCACAGCATGAAACAGGAGAATGAGTTCACGGTGGTGAGATCTGACACATGCTTCTGCCAGGTGATCACGGTGAACAACTGATTCATCTCACGGACTTCTCCAACCTTAACTCCACATGCCGCAGTGAGAACGCACTCTGTGTCCCTTGTCTCTGCTTCTCAGAGCCCACAACCTCAGTCTGGCCATGAGAAAAGCATCAGACAAACGCCAACGAGACCCTCTACAAGCTATCTGACCAGTACTCATCAAAGTCAGCAGAAACGAGGGAAAGCTGGTTACCATGGCAGCAGGAGACCAGGAGACACAGATACTGAATTTACCGCAGCACCCTTGGGGTCCTGGAATGGGGAAAAAGTAAAAAGCAGGAAACTGGAATAAAGTGTCAGCGTTTGTGCTGGTTAGTGTCTTGTCAACTTGACACAAACTACAGTCAGCTGGGAATAGGGACCCTCCATTGAGAAACTGCTTCCATCATATCTATATACGGGCATATCTGTGGGGGCATTTTCTTAATTGCTAATTGATATGGGAGGGCCCAGCCCATTGTGGGTGGTACTACCCCTAGACAGGTGAGCCTGGGCTATATAAGAAAAGTCCCTGAGCAGGCCAGAGGAAGTGTGCAGAAAGCAGCATTCTTCCACAGTTTCTGCTTCACGCTCCTGCCTCAGCTGCCCTAGATGACAGACCACACCTCCAAGATGTGATAAACCCTTTCCTCCCCAGTTTGCTTTTGGTCATGGTGTTACCACAGCAATAAAAAAACAAACTAGGACAACCTTAACTAAAAATATGTATTAATAAAAGGGTACTGATTAATTGAAACAATCCCATCAAAGTAACATAAGGTATCAGTAGCAGGAGAGACGAGCTAAAGGGTCTGTGGCAGTTCCAATACCTTAATAATGTCATGGTAGTTCTCAAACCAGTGTAAACCAGAATGACAGGATGGGAAGTCAGGGCAGAGACATCAATAGCGCACGACCTGAGCAAATGCAGCCAAGTGAATTTCAAAGAAGCAAACCAGTGTAAACCAGAATGACAGGACAGGAAGTCAGAGCAGAGACATCAATAGCACACGACCTGAGCAAACGCAGCCAAGTGAATTTCAAAGAAGCACCAGAGCAATTCAACGGACGGAAAAAACAACTTTTCAGTAACAACAGAACAACAATATAGCCAGATAAACAAAACTAAGTCTTGATGTGAAAATTTACAATGGATCAAAGTTTATTATGAAACTAAACACACTCACTACACATTATATATCACACAAATATAAAGCTTTAAAAAGTCATGATTTATCTTATATAGTACTTAAATGTTACTAAGTGTAATTATAATTAAAATTACAAAACTTTGAGAAGAAAACCTAGAAAAGCTTCACGACCAGGTAACCGCATGTTACCGTTCTGAGATTAAAAAGGAAAGTCGCTGAGGTGGACTGCATTAACAATGAAGGAGAAGCTGTAGGCTGGAGTGTGGGCAAGTGCCTGCCTCCAGGCAGTGCCCAGGGACTCATGTTCGGGACAGGCGGCAACAATGAGGAAACGGTGCCCATGAAAGCAGAACCGGAGCAAGAAGACACACTTGATGAGAACGTCTGAGAGTCACCTCGTGACACACGCTCCAAATCTGTAAAGAACCTGCAAGTTCAATAGAAATAACCCCAAATCTCCAATTAAAATATGGACTCAGAACGTATCACCAGTGCAGATGGTAAATATGTGAGATACCCCACAAAAAGACATTCAGCATCAATTCTTTTAGAGGAGTAGATTTAAACCATGAGGAAAATACCATCACACACCTATCAGAATTGCCAAGATGAAAATATTAATAATATTAACATAGTTAAGAACATTCTGAAAAGTCAGAAGACAATCCCAGGATCAACAACTGAGGCTGCATGAAATTAAACAGCTTCTGCAACACAAAGGAAATAACAGAGTGAAGCGGCCGCCTAAAGAATTGGAGAAAATCTGCCAACTATAATCTGATAAAGGATTATTATCTAGACTCTGTGAAGAACTCTAAATACCAAACCCCTACCAATCCAATCAATAAAGGGGCCGACGAGCTGAACCGACAGTTCTCAAAGGGAGAAATACACATGGTCAATGAACGCTTGGAAAAGTACTAACTCCTTCTTCACCATCAGGAAAATGCAAGTTAAAAATGCTTTGAGATCCGTCTTACCTGTCGGATGACCATTAGTAAGAAAACACCAGGCACCCTGAGAGGACGTAAAGAAACCTGTAGTGCGATATGGGTGGAGATGGAAACTAGTGCAGCCACTATGGGACCCAGTAAGAAACTCTCAAACTACAACTACTGTATGATCCAGCTATACCACTCTTACAACACAGGATTCTAAATCAGCGTCCTAGAGACACTTGCACATTAGGTTTATGGCTCCATCACCTCACAACAGCCAAGACATGGAACCAAGAGAAAACATGGTACATGCACACAACAGAATGTTATTTGGCTGCCGAGAAGAGTGAAATTATCACACTCACAAGAATATGGATGAACTGGAGATCACTAAGTGAAATAAGAGACTCAGAAAGATAAGTATGTTTTGTCTCATACAAGGAATCTAGATTTAAATGTGTGTGTGCACAAGTACATGCCTGTGTGTATGGTGGGGGTAGGGCAGGAGAAAGGGGCTCCATGAGAGCAGACAATGAGGTCTGCAGGGGGAAGGGAAGAAGAGGTAGCAGGATGTGTGTGTCATGAAGGAAGACTATTTGGGTGAGGGAGGAAGGAGAGGTGAGGGCAGTGATGTATAAAAATACAATGAAATCCACTTACCTGTATGCAACAAAATTATTTTAAAAATTAGCAAGTGCTGATAAAGATTAGAAATGCCTGAACCTTTTAAATATTACTGCTGAGAATACAAGACAGTTCAGATAGTCTAGAATATGTTTTGACAATTTTTCTATAGACATGCAGTATGACCAAACAATCTGACTGCTGACAATCTACCCTTAAGGAACATTTACATTTGTTTAAGAACTTGCTATAAAATTTGATAGCTGCTCTACCCACAACAGCTAAAACCGAGAAACAAGCTAAATGGTCTCGAGATAAGTGGATAAACTCACCGTGGCACACCTGCACAAGGACATCAGTCACCACACAAGGGAACGAACTGCACTTCCTAAGCCCCTGAAGTATTCTCAAAAGGACACAATCAGTGTGAGCATCTCAGCAACAGCTGAGGAGTTGCTAAAATGAGAGGCGCACGCACGCACGGAGGGTGTGACTACAGGTGTCACCAGGAGGCTTTAAAGATGAACTGTCCTGTGTCCTGTTACAAGGTATAGATTTGTACACCACAAAGGGCAACTTGATTATATGATAACTGAAACAGAAAACAGACAGCAGCATTCTACCACACTCATTATACAACTCAGAGGACAAAAGTACATATACATCACGCGCGCGTGCACATGAGCACGCGTACACGTGTGTACATTCACAAGCCACTCTGCTGCCTGACAGGTAAGTCAGCTCACAGAATAAGGTATAAAGACATCACCACCACCATGAAAATACTATTGTCATCTAAACTACCAGCAGCATCCTAGTCACAGAGGAGCGTCTTTTGTCCATTTTATAGATGAACTGAGGACACACAGTAGAGCCCACCACCATGGTGGAGGCAAGATTCAGATCATGCAGCAGAGCTCTGAAGACTGTACCATTTACCACCACACTCCTTTCAGAACACTGCAAGGAAGAGATTACGGAGCAAACCATGAACACTGAGATGCCCGCCTTCCCTTCTAAAGCTGTCCCTTCCTGCCCCCTCACCATTTTCCCAGTTCTAATTCAAACGCTGAGCCAGGCTTGAGTTCCAATTTTTACAACACGTAGGTTTCAACTTCTCTGGATTCTAACTGAAAGTTTTCTTACACTTTTTTCCTCTTTCGCTGAACAGTATTGTTTTCAGTGTGTGCTAGAAAATCCACCTTGTATCTCACCTGGACTATCTCACCATGGCCCTCCTACTCATCCTTACATCCAAGGGCAATGCTGCCATATTTATCCAACTTTGTCATTTCCAAACTGCCCAGTACATGCAGTTCAAACAGTTTATAATGGCCTTCTTTGCTCAGCCTTTAATCTATCTTGTTTTTCTTTCATCCATTTTTTATATAAAGTAGGGGGAAAGAAAAATAAGACACCAAGAGCCCTCATTAAATCACTATGTGCCTGCCACACACACACGCTTTCTCACTTAGCTCCTAACAGTACTGAAGGACTAAACATCCCTACCTTGCCTGGGGTTAACCCTCTAGAAAATGGTAGGAGTCAGAGCTTCAACCCTGCTGATTAAACCCAATCTTTTTCTAATGGACCACATACTTCCTCATCCAGCCTTGCAGAATAAATGTGCAAAGCTTGCTTCAGCCGTTTGCTGTGAGAGAATAATGTCAAGGCCCAGATAAAATAACGAGTCTTTTAGGAAGCCTTCTCTAACTCTCCCAGTGATGTGTGAGCTCTTCTTGCTGCGACACTTTGCACATCTCCGATTTGTTCTTTTATTTGTGTTTTAGATTTACTTGAATAATCTTGAATAATGCACATTAACATCTTTTTTTTTCTCTCTCATTTTTCAACACAGGGTTTCTCTGTGTAGTAGCCCTGGCTGTTCTGGAACTTGCTCTGTAGACCAGGCTGGCCTTGAACTCACAGAGCCGCCTGCCTCTGCCTCCTGAGTGCTGGGATTAAAAGCATATGCCACTATGGTCTGGTGCACATTAACATCTTACAAGACGATGACGGTGGTATATTTTTTCAGAGGCAGAGGTAAGGATTCAATCCAAGGTCTTGTGCTTGCATGTACTTACTATGCCAGTGAACTATGTACCCAGCCCCAAAAGATTATATTTAACAACATCTATGTAGTTGCCTGGATCGTGGACATTTGTGAGCTGGGTTACCACATAAAATCTTGGCTAACTCTTATAGTCATAATGATTAGATCAGCAATTCATCTTTCACCTGTCATTTTTCTCATAGACAGATGATAAATAGATCAGATGGATGATACAGATGATAGATCTAGATATACAGATGACAGAGATATACAGATACAGATAGATAAGAGAGAGGTAGGTAGATATAGATGTTGCTCTTAGTATCTGAATATTAGGCTAGCAGGGATCACCACCATATCTTTATGTTCAAATTCATGCACTACCACATCCAGTCTTACAATAGTCATTATTGTAAAATTATCTGAAGTTAGATTTGGCCCAGACTCAAGAGCTCAAAAATGTCTATATAAGGATAGAGAAGCATGCCAATCAGTAAAATGCTTGCCACACAAGATGAACAAGTTTGATCTCCAACACCTATATAAAAAATTGGGTCTGCAGCCAGTCAATTCAAACTGGCAAGCTCCAGATTCAGGGTGGACCACAACTGAAGAAGACAACACTGACTTCTGGCTTCCACACACACGGACACACACGTGTACATCAACACTCACACAGCTGATTCTATGAAACAGACTTGCAGTCGCAGTGCTGGGAACAAAAAACGTTGATCCCTGGAGTTTACCGGCAGCCAGTCTAGCCTAACTGTGAGCCACAGGCACCAGTGAGCAGCCCTGTGTCAAAAACAAACGAGGAAGGCGCCCGAGGAATGACTTTTGGCCTCCATGTACGCATACACATATACATTCACTCCCCCCATAAACACGCCTACACAAAAATGCCTGTATAAAACTCTTTTAAAATAGTCTATTTAAAAATGCAATGTTTCCAACTTTGAAAAGGGACAAGAATGTTGTCCATTGGCTGGCTGAGGTCTTTGTGGGCAGATCTTCGGCAACGTTCGCAGCCCTTGATACCGTGGCACAGCAGCAGGAGCAGCCTCTAGTGTTACAGCTCTCACGAGGCCTCAGGCATCAGCACCTTAGCCCCACCGCGACAAGTGTTACAGCTCTTTCTGAGGCCTAGGACAGCAGGGTTCCTCAGTCGCCCATGGCAGCTAGCACTGCAGCTTCTAGGCCTGTGCAGTCTTTGACAGCTGCAGCCCCTAAGCAAGGCAGTCCCGATCCCACGGCCCCCACGGCCTCCACGGTGCTTCCAGCTCCCGGGTCTCCAGAGTCTGCAGTTATTCTTCCCTGGGTGTTTTCAGTCTTCTCCTTTCTCCTTTGGCTCTCCACCTTCTCTCCGCTTCCACCATGCTTCTGACTCCTCCCCTGACCATTCTTCCCAGCTGGTCTGTGGCCTCTTGCTGCTGTGATGCTGTAATACTGCTGCCGGTGCTGGGGCAGCAGCCACCCCCCCCCCCCCCCTTCTCATTCTCCTTCCACATCACCTCTGCTGCTGCTCTTGTGGCTCTTCCCTCTTCTGTGGCTGTCAAAGCCACTGGCTCTTCCTGGCTGAGTTCCATGTCTGCTGTTCAGCTGCAGGCTTCTCTGCATGGCTCTGCCTCTCCTATGGCTGTCAAAGTTAGAGGCTGCTCTCTGAGCCTCTGCCTCTTTTGCTGACGTCAGAGCCACCGCCATATCTGGCTCCATCACTTTGCGGTTCAACTGCCAGCATTCCACTATCACTCCTGCGCTTACTGCCACCACTCGGTCTTTCCTGCCATTAGCCTCTCGGTCCACCCTACAGATGATGGATGGATGGATGGATGGATGGATGGATGGATGGAGATATATATGTGTGCGTGTGTGTGTGTGTGTGTGTGTGTGTGTGTGTGTGTGTGACACACATATGCATACAAGGAAACACTGGAGTGGAGAGATGCTTTTAATTGAATATAATGTTAGGAGGCAAAACAGGAAGGTATTTCCATTCAGTTCATTACGTAAGTTAATAACCTGTGTAAACAGAATATGGGCGTGTGCACCAATCATTTCAGACCTTCAAGTAAATTATCAACTGTGTTTGTACCAACTTTGACTGTCCCTTTTGCACAGTCCCTCAGGTCACCAGGGGAAACATTCCCTCTCTGGCCAGGAAATGGTTGCATGGAAGGTCTGGAGTGAGTTCTTTTAAACAGTTGTGCTTAGAACCACCTCTTTAGAAGCCAAACTGCTTAGCAGCAAGTGGCTTCAATTGTTGTGTAACTTCCTCAGAGTGCCCAAGGAGGGTTCTAAGTGACATAAGGTTGTCCAGCTGGCTGGCTGGTACTGCTTTCTGTCTTGGGGAAGTCAGGACACCAGGGAAGAGTCTAACAGCCAATTAAGGTATTCAATCACCCCCCATACCATTTTCATTTATATGAAAATAAACTGCAGGAGGAGTGCTTTCGGTAAGAACTTACTATGAACACCAATACTGAGTTTTAACCATATTCAATGGTGCTTTTAACAATGTTCCACGTCTGTCCTGCACTCTAGGAAAAAATGGGTCTCTTGATATGTCTCAGGAAGGCAAAGGTAGGAAAATAATATTCCCTTAAACACATCTGAATCTGCCTAAAGAATTAAATGTGATATGGAACGTATACACTAAGGGCTGGGGAGATAGCCCAGTAGGAAAGTGCCTGAACATGAGGCCCTTGGTTTGATCCCCAACACCCACACAAAAAGCTGAATATGTGATGAGGAAGCGGGAAGAAGTGGATCCCCAAGGCTTCTGGATGGCCAGCCTAGCTGAACCCCCAGCCCCAGGTCTTAGTGAGAAACTCTCTCAAACAATCGAATAAGCAAACAAACAAGGTGGGCATCTCCTAAGAACAACCTGAGGTCGCCCTCTGTCCTCCACAAGCACACACAGATACATGTCCTTGCACACGCATCTACACACACAGTGCCTGTACAACACACAGGACTGTGTATTAGTATTCAGTAACAATGCAAGTAAACCTAAGCTCCAGAGCTTGAAGACAGCAAGCATTCTTTTCCAGCTACCTCTAAGAGTCCTGCCCTTAAGGAGTGAGAGCAGAACAACCGCCTTCTCACAGTCCACTGAGCTGACTTAAGTCTATCCCAAGACACCCCGAGGCACGAAGATAATGAAACATAACCGGAACCTCCACTCTTCTGCACGCCAGTGCCAACCAACCACCAACAAAACGTGCAGTGCTGCACAAAAAGTATGCACAAAAGCAGACGGGTTCTAACGACCTGATGCAGACACTGGGTAACACGCTGGTGTTCTTAACATGCAAATAAAATGTATGACGAGTCACAGAAAACAAGACCAACAACAGAGCGGAGAGCACAGTGCTGAAACAATGTAGCTTATTCTAACTCCCTTTTCACCTTCCAGCATGGGACATCAACATGCAGTGCTCTCACCCAGTGTAACGTACTAACGACTAAGGCAATTCCCAACCACAGCAACTTTACACCACACTTTCCCGAGGAAGAGTTGAGTAGAGAGAGCTCCAGATGAGTGTAGACGCTGTATACCTATAATTCCAGAACCTGGGAGGCTGAGGCAGGAAGGCTGGCTTGCGTTTAAGGCCAACCTAAGTTACACAGTGAATTTGAGGCTATCCTGGGCCACATGAGACTGTCTTTCATTTTGTTTAGACTTACTTTATGTGTAGGAGTGTTTTGCCTGCATGTATACACATGCACCGTGTGCTTGCCTAGTCCCTGGTCAGAAGAGGGTATTGGGACCCCTGGAACTGGAGCTGGGGATGACTCTGAGCCACCACGTGGGTAATGGGGACTGAACTTGGGCCCTCTGCAACAGCAACAAATGCTCTTACCCACAGAGCCATTTCCCCACTTCCATGAAACTCTTGTCTTACAAATTAAAGAAAACAAAACTCCATGCAGCCCCCTGACAGAAGCACCTCTTAACCAGCGCTGTAGGACTGGGGTGCAGGTCGGTATGAGCATCCACCTAGCGAGTGCAGCCTTCCACTCAATCCCAGCACTGCAGACAGAGTGAGGCAAGACTCAGTACTATCACACAGTCACACTGCTATGCCTACTACAGGTAGCAACTGTGCTAACTATACACAATATTTGAAAAAAAAAAAACAGTTTATACGGTTTTTACAATTCAGTTAGATGGAAATTTTAGGTGATACAAAAGCAAAATTTTTAATCAGCATTTGGCTAATTTAAACCAGCAAATTGGTGGTGCATGAATATGCATTTACCATTTTATACATTTGTGAAGTATGATGGCAAATCTACCTTTGTGTAGACATAACCTGACTACATGCAATACTCCACATAACCCACGCTATTCCACATCTCCCCTTACTCTTAGACTAAATCCACTCTTCTGAAATGCCCTTCACCAGTGCCCTTATCAGCCCTTGCTCATTCTTAAGACTCAAGCCTTCTCCAGCCTGCAATCCCAGCATCGGGAGACTAAGGAAGGAGAACTGTACAAGTTTAAGCCAGCTTGAGCTACATAATCAGTTCCATGATAACAGGGGCTACAGTATGAGACCCAATTTCCAAAAAAAAAGAATCAAACACACTTTAACAATCAAGTCTATGGCTGGAGGGATGGCCCAGGAGTTAGGAGCACACACAGCTTCCAGAGGATCTGAGTTTGATTCCAAGTACCCACATCAGGCAGCTCACAGCTCTAATTCCAGCTCCAGGGAGGTCAAACTCCTCTGGCCTTGGTGAACACCTGCATTCACGTGCACATACCTACACACATACATGCACTCACATGCACGCACACATACACCGACCACAAACACACACAAATAATAAAAGTAGACCTTTAAAAACTAATCAAGTCTTAACAATCTCCCGGATTCCTAGGCTGGACTGGGTGAACTGTGTGCCCACCACAATGTAATCTTCCCTTTTCACTGCATTCCTCATGAAGCAGGTGATTTAGACAACTTTTTGGCAACATTTAAAGTATCTGCAGTAACTGTAGTAGGCCCTTCTCTAGCAGCTGTGACAATTCCCTGACATAAACAAGGTAAGGAGAAAAGCATTATTTATCTTGGCTCACGGTTTGTTGGTTCCATGGACTTCTGCAGAACATTACAGCATTAGGATGCATTAGATGCTGTTATCATCTTAATAATAATGATAACATCACTTCAGTAGTTTATTAAGAAGGCTTTCAAATCATGGTAATTACTTCATTGCTTGAACTGGATCCCTCAGTTTATTACAGCCATGATGCGCTGAAAGTCTAGAATACAGAACTAATAGGACATGGATTTTATCTAAATATGTGCATTACATGTGTAAACTATGTTTTTCTGAGGAAACCTACATTGCTCACTGCTTTTGAGAATGCCATAAAGCTGTAAGGCTAGCAAATGATCATAGTTTGAATATAAAGCCAAGCAAAAATAAATGTATCATCATTTGTTGCCCAGTACCAAAGCATAGGCTATTTCCTACTGATCATATAACAGAAAGAAGGAAAAAACAAAAGTAAACCCAAACTGAACTGGTTTAAAATCAGTCCTAATGAGCTGTCATTTAGAGTAAGCAGGTCCAGGCTAGTCCCAGTGATTAAAGCTTGGGTCTTGAAGGCTTGCCCCCTCCCTTGGGAGGCACTCCTGGGAGGTAGTGGCGACTTTAAGGGGTGGGGACGACTACAAAGTCCTGGAGCAGTGGTTCTCAGGCTTCTCAATGCTGCAGCATTCTAACACAGTTCCTCATGGTGTGGTGACCCCACAACCATAAAACTATTTTTGTTGCTACTTCATAACTATAATTTTGCTACTAATATGAACTGTAAAGTGAATATCTGTGTTTTCCAATGGTCTTAGGTGACCTTTGGTTGAGAACCACAGTTTTAGAGTGCTGGAGACATGCTCTTAGAGAGGCTATGGCACATCGGGTTTCCTGTTTGTTTTGCTCCAGGACACACACGCCCCCCACCCCTTGATCTCTGGTGTTACCACAGGCTCAAAGCAATGAGCCAACCAAACTAATCATGAACTAGAACCTCTAAAACTGTGAGCCAAAATTAGCCTTTTCTTTTCATAAATGACTATCTTCACAATTCTGTTATAGTGACAGAAACTGAATAATATGTAGCCAAACAAGAATTGATACTTCCCTAGGAGTCTGAAAACTTTTTAAGTTTTACAGAATGTACATACAAACCAAATTTAGTTTGAACACAGACACAATAAAACATATGATACTAAACAGTAGTCACATAGGTTTGTAACCACACACTACCATTCAACCCATCCGTCAGGCAGTCATCACAGGCTCCACTGTAGATTCTGAGGATGCAAGAACGAATACAAACAGCAGAATCTGTGGTTGGAAATGATGTAAGTTATGTAAGTTTAAAAATGGAGTCTTTAGGAATCTATATGGTAAAGCGATACTTGAAAGAGCAGTTTCAAGTATCTACTGAATAATCAGTTATAAATTTTATGCCCTATTCATTTCATTTTCATGTCTTCTATGGAAATGCTGTTCCACAAACTAGTCTTTGACCACAAAGAGTTTGAGAAGCACTAATCCCTGGGACTCCATGACGGACAACTGTTATGCTTTACACTCAGACATTCACAAGAGCAGCATCTATCATCACCAAGTCCCACAAGCAGATCACCCAACGACAAAGCTCACTTAAAAATGTCTGCACCACTGAGCCTCTAGCCTAGCGGACTCAGAAATCCCAATGCACAGAAAAACAAATGACTCACAGAAAAACAGCCTCAAAGGAATCAGACCCCAAAGTCAGGCATGGTAGCACATATTCTTCATTATATTCAGGCTTATATTCTAGCACTTGGGAGGCTACGCAGGAGAATCACCAGTACAAGGCTGATGACACCTTTGCTACATAGCAAACTCCAGGTCTAGGCTACACAGAGAGACCCTGACTCACAAAAGAAGTCAGGTTCTAATTGTGAGGAAATTTTTTGACTACGTTAACCAGTCTATCATATTTTTCTTTTTAAGAAATGTATGCACAAGTTGGGCAGTGGTGGTGTACACCTTTAATCCCAGCACTCAGGAGGCAGAGGCAGGTGGATCTCTGTGATACTGAGGCCAGCTGGTCTACAAAGAGAGTTCCAGGACAGCCAGAGCTGTTAAACAGAGAAACACTGGTTCAAAATCACCACCAAAAAAATTATGTACAAAGTAATCTTACTTAAAAACTAAAATAAGCCCCAAAAGGAATGATTAAGACATGGTAATAACCCTGCTATTGAGGAGCTTGATCATCCAGACAGGGGGACAGACAGACAGACAGCAGCAATAACCATGTGGTCAGGGCAAACACAGACAGACAGGCTAGTACAAGAGAAGCAGCTGTAGCCTGGAGGGCAAGTGAGGCTGCCAGCTGTGGTCTCTCAGCCCACAGGTCCTCAGAGCCCCCACTCCATGCGAGCACAGCAGAGTCTCAGACACTCCACTTCCTCCACTCCACTGCTGGTGTTGCTTCTCCAGCGAACTCCCGCTAATCAGCCATGCCCTACTGAAGGCTCTCCTCTCACCCCACCACCCTCCTCACTACCATTACTCCCACACCGAATCTCAGGACACCAACTCACTGCTTTAAAAACTTGCATACAAACGATACAAGCTCTACTTGTAAAATTAAAAATGGTTTATACAATTGCTATTTTGGACTCACATAATGAACTGATTTCAAAAGTTGTTTACTATGGAGAACTATGTAGGGAAATTTCATACTGGGCCAAAGAACTTTAGGCATGGGTCATATGAACAATATTCCCAAAGCACTTCAAACTAATTCTAAGAAGGGGGAATGACTAAATGCTATTATTATTGCAGCTGGTATTTTAAATGGGTTGCAATCATACCCTTTTGATACTTTAAAATCCTGTGTACAATGGTCGAATCTCTGTTGATTTTATAGTCCTTAAAAGAAGTGTGATGGAGCCGGGCGGTGGTGGCACATGCCTTTAATCCCAGCACTCAGGAGGCAGAGGCAGGCGGGTCTCTGTGAGTTCAAGGCCAGCCTGGGCTACCAAGTGAGTTCCAGTAAAGGTGCAAAGCTACACAGAGAAACCCTGTCTTGAAAAGCCCCCCCCCCAAAAAAGTGTGATGGAACAGCAGAAATGACAACACTGGGTGTTATTCCTGGGATGCTCCATACTCCCCTGAGCCATTCGTTTATAAAGGAGCAGGACTCGTCTGGCTGGGGAGCCAGCACTCTTTAGGGTATAACAGCTAGACAGGAAATATTTTAGGCTCCGTGGGCTATACAGCCTTCATGAAAACTATTCACTGTGGACAGTTCGGACATGAAGGTGTACATGTGTCCTAAGACATCTGCATGCACAGACAGGCAGCGAGTGGGCTTTGGTCTACAGGCAACAGTTTGACCCTGGGTTTAAGTCAGTTTGCTTCTAGTTGTAAACTCCCACAGCATTACAGAAATATGTTAGCCTGTCTAACACAAGGTCTATAAAATAGTGGCTCATAGCAGAGACTTAGGAGTCAGACAGTCTGGGATTCTCTAGCTGTGGAGGCTGGGGTGAATCACACAAAATTACTCTGAACTTCGGCTTTCCTTTAAGGTGGTTGTGAAATTCAAATGAAGTAATATAAAGTATTTGGCTCTGGATTTAGTATACAGTAGGCATCTAATGAATGAATGTTTTTACTCTGATAAAACACTGGCCCAGAGGTTTTTGAGTGGGAACACAATTCTCCAATTAATATTTTTATTTTACAGCAAAGAAAAAAATATGCTTTATAATGACTGACACTAGGATACAAATACTGAGAATCCTCCACAGCAAAAGATAAGGACTACCGACCTATATCACCCTCTTGTCCTTTTCTTACACACACACACACACACACACACACACACACACACACACACGAACATGCGCGAGCTATGATGACTTACTATATATACACACACACACACACATATATACACATTTCAATCTCACCCAAAGAGGAACTGCTTTCCTCTGTAGTGGGTAAAGAGGCTCAGGAAGAGTCTATCCAACATGCACAGGTGTACAGCAGGGCGCCCAGGAGTCAACACTGGTGAGCCCTGAAGACAAGGCCCAACCCTCACCATTAGTCCAAATATGGCGTTGACCCTAGCCCTGTAGGGGTCTATCCATGTCTCAGTGAACACTAAAATGGTATTAATAATCTTCTCTCCACAAAACAAGTATTTTCCACCTTTTTAGAGTTCTAAAGTAGAATACCCATAAAACAGCAGTATTCCCATCCTTACGCTGGTTTTTTTCCCCAAAAATGATGACCATGTGCTATGTGCATACAGTCAGCTCAAACTCCTGAAGTAGATGTGATACAGTGGAGGTACCCTGCACACAAGCAGCTCTCGGATTGTCTTTATGAAAAGCAACCATGAAAAGCCACAGCTCTGCTATTAGTCCACCAATCCCCAGGGATTATGAACCTTTAACTTTGTAAAGCCCCCAGATTTCAAATAAAAATACCGCCCAATATCAAAGGGGAAAGTCCAAAGGAAAGGCCGTTGCTCAGTGGAGAGCTTGTGTAGCACCACAGATGCCCTCATGCACTCCCTGCAAGCACTGTGAATGCTGTTGGTAACCAGAACCAGGAGCTGCCTTCACAATGTAAAGCCTTATGAAGCCCAGCACTCCATCGCCGCACAGGGAAAATGGTGCATTTACATGTAGTTGCTTCTAAATTCTACTATAAGAGTGAATTCAAACTTAGAAAAAGACTCTGATGTTGGAATTCTCAAGACTAATTTAAGCTGTAACAAATTAAAACTATAAATTACAACCTAGTAATAGAGCTATGTAAGACAGTTAAAATTTTCTGTAAAAATATACCTAATACATTCTTTCTAAACAATACTGAATGCAAAATAATCATCAATTAGGATTTAACTTTACTATTCTGCATACAAAAATATTATATAATCACAAGCATAAATATCTACTTTGAAAGGCAATACATTTGGTATTCTACTGAGAACAAGAATGTCCAAATTTTAGAATAAATCAGGTTATCATTTAGCATTTAAAATAGTATTCAAACATGCTGGGCTGTAATACAGTACTGGATCACCAACTCTAATGCCTGTCCACGCTGGCGGGCAAGGAAGGAGTAGTCTACTATGGTAACGATCAGTCAGTGGCCTTGCCTCCAGAAGAAGGCACTCTATTATAAACATCACCTTCCACTTCTGCTGTGAGAGCCAGCTCTGTGTGGGGGGTGGGGGGGGTGGGGGGTAGGGTGCAGTGTAGCTTGGCAGTTGAGGACTTGCTTACCTATGATTTGAAAAGCCTCAAATTCAACACTTATGCTCTCCCCCATTCCAGTCACTTTAGGAGGTGTAATTGTGAATGCCTGTAATCCCAGGGACCTGGGAAGTTGAGGCAGGAAGATAGGTAGTTCAGAGTCAGCCCAGGCTACACAGCAAGATGTTGTCTCAAAAAGAAAAAAGAAAAGACAAGAACCTTTGAGGGAGAGAGGGCCATGAACCACTTTGAGTATCTCTTGAATCTGCTCTGTCCTCCAGAAAATACAAATACACACTGAATTCTTATGCTCCTGGGAGACTATTTGTAGGCATGCCACAGATTCCAACAAAGAATCACAGAGACAGGAAAAAAGTTTCCAAGGTGTTTCCAATCCTTCATAATTCTACCTCTGATTTACAGGACCAATTAAACAAAGCATAAGCAAATAATAAAGCTCATACAACCAATCCTTCAAAGACAAAACAAAGGTGACTGTTTACATCGCACTGGTCACCAGAGAGTAAACTGTACCGGCAGCATTTTAAAATACAGTATGCGAGTGGGGATATCAACAGGGTTGTAGATTATGGAGCATAAAATGCTCCTGGACATAATAACGATTAATCCTTACAATTCCAGGAACCCAGAGGCAGACAGTATTTTTATCCTCCTCCACAGCGAAGGAAACAGAGGTTCAGATAACAGCTTGCCATGACTAAACAGCCAATGAGTAGAGAGCAGGGATTCTCACCCAGAACTAATTGCAGAAGTGAGCTCAGTCCACAATTATATCCTCCTCGAATAGAGAAAACCAACCGACAGACCACACTGTTGGCAGGGAAGCAGTAAACAATAATTAGTGTGTTTTAAATATTCAACCGAGTTTGATCTCCAGCGCTGCAAAAAAAAAATTAAAAATTTTAAATATCTGATTTCCTCTTGCTTCACTGTTTTTTGTTTTGTTTTGTTTTTCCCCGCGACAGGGTTTCTGTGTGTATCCCTGACTATCCTGGAACTCGATCTATAGACCAGGCTGGCCTCAAACTCACAGAGATCCTCCTGCCTCTGCCTCCAGAGTGCTGGGATTAAATACATGCGCCACCACCGCCCAGCCTGCTTCATTAGTTAATATAAAACTTTTTTCAGAAAAATATATAGTTACACTACATAGTCTACTGCTGAAAATCATAGCATTTTGTTGTTTTATGCAACATTTGTTCTTGCTCGTGTCTTCAGTTCTTCATATATAAAATTAAACTCTTTGTTGAGAATTCAAATATAAGAAATGGGAAGCTTAAATGTCCATTTTTGGTTTTTTGTTTAGATTTTGCTGCTGTTTTGAGGCAGGGTCCCCTACGGCCCAGGCTGGCTGTAAACTCAGTGTAGCTGAGAACGACCTTGAACTTCCGGCTCTCCTGCCCTGGTCTCCAGGCACCCACACCAAGGCCAGTTTGTGCAGTGCTGGACACGGTACCCAGGGCTAGGCAAGCACTCCTTCAACTGAGTTACTGCCTCAACTCCTGACGCCGTCCGGACCCTAAGGTAAAGGATGCATTTTTTTTTTTTTTTTTTTTTTTTTTTGGTTTTTTCGAGACAGGGTTTCTCTGAGGATGCATTTTTGAGTGAAAAGGAAATGTAGGTTCTGATCCCGCGAGGGATTTGGCGGTATTCGACAGCAGGGAGGTTGGTTGAGTTTCCGTGGGGGCAGGAAAATGATACGCTCTGCTTAATTACTCACTGTGATTTTAAATTAGGATTTGGAATTATTACGGAATATATGACGTTACAAATCACTAACAGTATCAAATACTGACAGAATAGCTGTGAGTGTGAAAATGCGGACTGGGATGTATTCAGTGGTGGCAAGCTTGCGGCGAGCATGCACACGGCCCAGGGGGCGCGTGGCGTGGGGTGCGGAGGAGACACTAAGAGAATAAACACGAAACCAAGTGCGTACAAGCTCAATACATCATCTTGTGATTTCTTTTTATATTTCTGTTTCTACTGTTTGGAATTTTAAAGGCAACATGACTAAAGTTTTAAGTAGGTCAGTCGGTTTGGCTGACAAAACCAAAAGGTGCCAGGAGGAAGCCCGTGGAAAAGCAACAGCTAACGAGCAAAGCTACCTGCATGCAGGTTACAGGCTCCTCAGGCATCAGCAGCAGAGGGTTTCTGCTTAGCCAAGAGTATTCCACCCGCCCCTTAGCACGGCCAGGGCTCACCGGACATGCAGAAACAAGAGTGAAAACAATTAACTTATGTAAGAGAAAACCAGTATTTAAAAATTAAAAAAAAAAAAGAAAAAAAAACCACGTGCACCTGGCAGGTTAATTACTTGTGGCAACCCAGGTTCCAAGCAAGACCTTTCCCCGCAAAGTATCCTCCTGCGCGAACAACAGCTTAAGGTAAGAAGCAAAATATCAAGGTTGGTATGGAAAGCAGGTTAACAGGAATATTCAAAACTGTCAAGATTTCCACGAAGAGCAGAAGATTCAACACTCCCTGGAGGGGGAAAAAAAAAGAATGTGACAAGCTTCGCAAACCGTAAGCCTCAACGTCAGGACCGTGCACACCCGGAGCCGGCTATGGGAACCCCAAAGTGAGTCCACAAAGCAGGCACCCTCCCTGGAGAAAGCTGCGAGCTCAGCCCGGAGCGGTGGCCGCCCCCGCGGGTGCGGTTTCCGCAGGACCGTGCGGACAGCCGGAGCTCCGGGAGCCCCGCGCAGGGGACACCCCGCAGGCCGCCCGCCCCGGGGACCCCGGGCACCCCGGGCACCTGCGCCGCCGCTCGGGACAGCGCGGCCCGCGAGGCCCAGCTCCGGGTCCTCTCGGTTCCCCGGGGGGGACGGCGCCGCCCGGCCGCCCCTCGCGGACGCGAGCACGGGTGGCCGCTCCAGGTAGACCCGCGCGCGGGACGACGCGGCGGTTACCTCGCTGTCCTCGCCCGCCGCGCAGGCCGAGCCGCCACACCCGCTCCGCGCCGGCGCCGCGCCAGCCCCGCTCGGACACCCCACGGACGCGCTCGATGGCTCGCTCGCTCGGTGCCCGCTCGCTCGTGCCCGGCTGGGCGGAGCGCGCCTGAGAGCCGCGGGGGCGGGGCGGCGGGGCGCGCGCGGGACTCTGGGAAATGTAGTTTTCGGTTACCTCCTGGGGACCGCGCCCGCGGGCACGCGCTCCGGCCCCTCGTGCCGCTTCACTTCTCTTCGGCCTTGTATCCATACATCCCAGGTTTTCTATCTAGTCCTGTCCGGTTCACCGCAGGCTCTGCAAATCGTGTACAAAACAGCTTGTGTCTGCAAACTAAGGAAGTAATTGACTCATCTACGTACCGAGTGCTAAACGCCATTACTAGCAAAAAAAATGGTGAAATAAATCAAATCTTCAGTAAAGTCACTGGAAATGTAGGAGAAGAAAGCAAGGACATATTTTAGGATATTCCCCTGAACTCTCCCCCCCCCCCCCGGGCATTCCAAAGTTTCCAGAATCTTCAAAACTTCTTAAAAATGTAGCCAAACACTGGGTGGTAGGTAGTCTTGGTACGCGAAGGTAACTTCAGCTGTTAGCCTGGCTGAGCACAGAGATACAAATTGGATCCAGCCCAGGCAAGCTGGAGAGACTCCAGCGCGGCCTGAAAGGGAGACAGGTGGAGTCAAAGCATTGCTCCCACCGGCCTGTTTATGCCAGCTAGGCCCCAAAGGTTCCGTAACCCGCTCAAACAACACCCACAGGTGGGAAGCATTGCCGGTGGGTCTCTTCAGCAGGCCTCCTGTACCACGAGGAACTCAAGTCCCCCGAAATGGAGAGCCCAATCCATCCTTCTCCCTTACGCTGTTTGGTCAGGTACTTCAGTACGGTGAGAAGAAAGTGCTGCAGCTCTGAGCATAGCAGGGTCGGCCCTGTCGTGGCATTCCTGCTGAGCTCCTGGCTTGGCTCCAGACAGCAGCACCTAGCCCTGGTTCTTCCTTTGTTTAACCACACTTTTTGTTTCTCTTACCTTTTGTTTCTCTTATCGCCCTATGTGAATCTTGTCTGAGAGTCAAGGATCAGAGAGTCCCCCAAGGATCAAAAATGTATGAGAAATCAAGTAATTTGCACCTGGCATTTGGTCTCTGGGAGCTCCTTTTGCGTTGCTTTGAAGGCATGGAAATTAACTATCTAAACTGTAAAAAAAGAGTAAATAAATATGCCCTAGGTGAAGGGAAGAGTGCTTCAGTCCTTCCAGGCTGGACCCCCCTGCAGCCATGATAGGCTAAATTCATTCTTAAGATGCCTCTGTGTCTTCATTCCACGGATCCGCGTGAACCCACACACTCGTGTAGCGACCACACAGCTACAGCCCACCCACCCCCAATTTTTTTTTGAAAGTTAAGTATTTATACTGCATGATATTTAGAAATTAAAAAAAAAAAAAAACCACGTGCACCTACCTGGCAGGTTAATTACTTGTGGCAACCCAGGTTCCAAGCAAGACCTTTCCCCCAAAGTATCCTCCTGCGCGAACAACAGCTTAAGGTAAGAAGCAAAATATCAAGGTTGGCATGGAAAGCAGGTTAACAGGAATATTCAAAACTGCCAAGATTTCCATGAAGAGCAGAAAATTCAATACTGCCTGGAGGAAAAAAAAGAATGTGACAAGCTTCGCAAACCGTAAACCTCACCTATAAAGATGAGGAGGCATAGCCCGGGTAAGGCCCTCTCCTAAAAAGTGATACATCCGTAACAATGATTTCACCTAATTATTTCAAACATAGAGATTTTATAAAACAAGATACACTAAAATGAAACAAATCGTGTAGTTTTCTAAATCTAGAGTGTTGGACCCCAAAATCTTGGGTCTCGAGTGGGCGCCCCAAGAACCCAGACTCCGGTCCAGTTAATGCAATAGCAAGAGGTGTTTATTATTGCGGCTGTACAGTCGGGCAAACTCTGCTCCAAAGAGCAAGAGTCGCGCCTACTGCAATCACATGGGTACTTTTAAAGGAAAAATCCACAAAAGCCATAAGATTACAATTCCCATACAATTTCATGGCCTGATCACAGGGTGATCACAGAGTGGGTACAGTCACGGCTGCATGATCACAGAGTGGGTACAGTCACGTCCGCATGCACATTCTTCCCGAAACCTCAAGGGGGGGTATCAGGGCGGGAGTGGAGTTTACACAAAGGTCACAGTGGTCCTTCCTGGAACACTTGCAACTATCCCAGTCACAGTTGAGCACATCTTTTAACAAAGATCTCTTTACATTGTTACATTGTGGCAGGGGTGGTTGAGTAATGATTGAGTCAGGTTGCCCTTGGAACTAGTTTTCTTTTTATGTGCCCCCCCCCCCCCAGACAAGGTTTCTCTGTGTAGCTTTGCACCTTTCCTGGAACTCACTTGGTAGTCCAGGCTGGCCTCGAACTCACAGAGATCCGCCTGGCTCTGCCTCCCAAGTGCTGGGATTAAAGGCATGCGCCACCACCGCCTGGCCTAGTTTTCTTTTTAGTTCCTTATTCTCCTGGGGCTTGGGGGGGGGGGGTGTAAGCCTGAAGGGTTAGGGTCTTTCAAGAGTATTTTCTCAGCTTTTATTTTTTTTCTTCCCTACCTTCATTTACCTCCCTACACAAGTTAGTCCATAAAAAGGGATCTTAGACTCCCCTCCCCTGAGCTCTATGAATTTAAAAACTAGGAAGGATGTGATCAGACCTTCTGGGCCATTTTCAGATTGTACTGAGTGGGAATAAATGGTAATGTTAATTCCCAATCGGCATTTGCATTTTATATTTTAAGTCTTTACCTCTAATCCTGGAATAAAAGGCTTTTAATCCTCCACAAGCATTTCAGATGCTGTGTGCAAATGGCTTTGGAAAGCTTAATCAAGAAGGCAATTTTTATTTATTTATTTATTTATTTATTTTTGGTTTTTCAAGACAGGGTTTCTCTGTGTAGCTTTGCGCCTTTCCTGGAACTCACTCTGTAGCCCAGGCTGGCCTTGCACTGGAGAGGCAGAGGCAGATGGATCTCTGTGAGTTCAAGAAGGCAATTTTACCTCCCCCTGCAATGGAGACAAAGCTTGTAGGCAGCAGGCCAGTCCTGACAGAGCTGCTGAAAGTCCGTGAGAAAATAGACTTTAGCATGCCAAAGACCATGAAGACCATCACCTCCCTACTGTGGCCACATCACTGGCTCATGTCCCTTTCTGCCCACCTATCAACTCCTACCATCACCCTTCTGTGCTGATATATTGTGTGCCCCAATATATTGTGTCCCTAATAAACTTATCTGGGGATCAGAGGATCTGGGGATCAGAGGACAGAGCCAGCCACTGGATTAGACATAGAGGCCAGACAGTGGTGGCACACACCTTTAATCCTATCACATGGGAGGCAGAGATCCATCTGGATCTCTGTAAGTTCAAGGCCACACTGGAAAGAGAGCCAGGCAGTGGTGGCACACAACTTTAATCCCAGCACTTGAGATCTCATAGCTTTGCTTACCTTTAATGTCACACATGTCACAAGCCTTCAATTCCAGGAAGTGACATGGCTGGGTGGAGAGTGGTATATAAGGCGTGAGGAGACAGAAACTAAGCAGCAGTTCAACTGAGACCCTCAGGGGTAAGGACTCGGAGGCTTTCAGTCTGAGGATTCGTGGAAATAAATAGGATCAGCTGAGGAGTTGGCGAGGTGAGGTTGGCTGTGGATTGTTCTGATTCTCTGATCTTTCCGCTTTCACCCCAATATCTGGCTCTGGGTTTTTTATTAATAAGACCTTTTAAGATTCCTGTTATACCCTTCTCCATGCCAATCTTTACTGGCATGCTTAAGTTTCCCTGAACAATTACTTCCATAACCAGGAGTTATGGAATCCCAGCATTCAGGAGGCAGAGCAAGAGTTCCAGACCAGCTTGGGCTATATAGTGATAGCCTTAGGCTAACCTGGGCTACAGTGTGAACGCCTGTCTCAAAAAACCAAAACTGAAAAATGGAAATAAAAAGCAATTACTTCCTGTGTTCCGCCTCTGAGACATGCTGGTAACTCCCTTTCCTGGCCTTGGCTCAGCAGCTCATTTGACACTAATACATTAATGATAGTTTTCCTGTCCAGTACCCATGAAACCAACCTGATAAAGATATCTTTAAACCTCTGGTGATCTGGCTGGAGAGGTGGCTCAATGGTTAAGAGCACTGACTGAGTGCTCTTCCAGAGGACCCAGGTTGTTTTCAGCACCTACATGATGGCTAACAATGAGCTGTATGTAACTCCACTTCTGGAAGATACAACAACCTCTTCTGGCCTCTGTATTCGCATGGTGCACAGAGGTGTATGCAGATAAAACACCCATTCATATAAGATAAAAATAAACAAAATCTCAAAATAAAATAAATCTCTGGTAATTTTTCTTCACTCTTATCTCTGTAATATTACAAGTCCCTTCATTTCTGGTTAGGCTTTTATGATTTCTGCTTTGTTGGGAGATATTTGATTACACTGTGTAAAAATATATTACTGTGATTGGTTTAATAAAAAACTAAATGGCCAAGAGCTAGGCAGGAGGTATAGGTGGGACTTCTGGACAGAGAGAGCTCTAGGAAGAAGAAAGGTGGGGTTACCAGCCAGGTGTGGAGGAAGCAGGATGGGGATTCAGAGTAAAGGTAACTGAGCCACATAAAAGAATGTAGATTTATAAATGTGGGTTGATTTAAGTTAAAAGAACTAGTTAGGAACAAGCCTAAGCCAAGGCTGAGCTTTCATAATTAAAAATGTCTTCATGTCATTATTGGTGAGCTGGCGACCCAAAGAAAAAGCCTGCTACACATGGCACCCAAAGTCTGGCCACATATATCCTCATAAGGCCCAAGAAAGCTTAAAAAAAAAAGTGTGGAACATGGAGTAAATGTGGCTTCCTGTGACTGTGGTCTCTTGGGTAGGCTTGGTGGCATACAGAGACACCGCTACTGACCGCTGCCTGTGGACTGGAGTCAGCCGCCAGCGCCATACCCCAGTGCCATGACTAAGCTGAGCTGCCCAGCAGCTGACAGGGCAGTTTAAGATTTGTCTCACGAGGTCAGAAAATACTGCAGGTGTTTGGTAAAGCCAGGTCCAGACACAGAGCACCTCAAAAGGTACAGTATGTTTAAAAATGTGCTTAGATGGGTATCCACAGTCATAAAAAATAGTTTAAAAATAATAAAGTCCTTAAAAAGAGAGTAAGTAATATAAAAACAGCCACATAAGGATGAAAAATATTATAACACAGGGAGTTTGGACCTTTAATGGTGCTTTGTTAATTTTGAATTTTTTAGATGCTAATGAACAGAAAATGGCAGCTGCTGAGAGACACTGGATTATGAAAAGCACTGCTAAATTAAACCTATATACTTTAGAGATGTCTTGGCTTCAGAATGGAAGTTGGGAAATATGTTGCATTGGGGGAGAGGTTATGCCTTTGTATCTACAGGAAACAAAAAGCTACAGATTCCTTCAAAATTAGTAAAGATCAGATTTGGCCGAGGGAGATTTCCTGAGGATCTTGGCTACAGACATGAGAGAAGAAGCCAGGAAAGACTACAAGACAGGTATATATGTTTCTACTCTTGTTTAAAGTATTGCTCCTAATCACCTCATTTAATAATGTAATGTAAACTTTTAGTGCTTTAAAGCTATTTAGGATAATAAAAAAGTCAGGTTAATAGTTAACAGTTAATAGTTACCCTATAACAATCAAACTTATAGTCATGTTAGGTATGTTTTCAAGGTCATGCAGAGATAGATATTTAGATAGGGATCTTCAAACATTTCAAAGACCTACAGAATATGGTATTTAAAATGTTTTAGTAATATAAGGCTTTTTATGACAGTGAGACATGTCTGCTCCTGGCAGCACCAATTTACTTCCAAAAAAGATGATGAGCATTGAAGAACCTCCATATGGAGTTTGCTTTCTTTGTGGCAAAAGCTAGCCATCTGGGCAAGAAGGTGCCCTTTCCTCAACTGCTGTCCAAACTGGATAAACAGGACACAAAAGAAAGTGACTGTCAAACTTTGCCAAGACAAGGTAGGACAGCACAAAGAGGTACTTCAGATATTCTAGGCCTGTAGACTAAAGATGGATGCTCCAATGTTACAGAGGAATCTTGGGTGAATGTCCAGACAGCCCAATATTTCTGTCATTTCTGTAGGTTTGCAAGTTGCTTACTCTAAACTTCCTGTTTACTCTGGTAATATTATATCCTTCTTGGGTAGCTGATGGAGTTGAAGACGGGATAGTTATAATTACACTTTTCTTTGTTACCAAATTCAGAAAAATACTCACAAAAGAGGTATAAAGTGTACAAGGCTGAGAGACATAAAAGCTTAAATTGTTTATCTAAATAAATGTTTTGAGGTATAAAAAGATAGTTTTGGGTTGGTAATACAATTATGATGGAAAATGGTTTAGATATAAAACTTTGAACTCATCAAGATAAATAATAGGGTAATTTCTACAAATTTGCCAAATACAAATGGATTGGATATTATAAATATAATTCTTACCTGATAATTGTTCTTGATGTATGTATACTATATATACTATATTAGAGTTAAAACCCTTTGCATTTTATTTGGACAAAAAGGGGGAAATGTTGAGAAATATTTGATTACACTGTGTAAAGATATGTCACTGTGATTAGTTTAATAAAAAGCTAAATAGCTAGGCAGGAGGTATAGGAATTTCTGGACAAAGAGAGCTCAGGAAAGAAGAAAGGCAGAGTCGCCAGCCAGACATGGAGGAAGCAGGATGGGCAGTACAGAGTAAAGGTAACTGAGTCACATAAAAGAATGTAGATTTAAAAATATTGGTTAATTTAAGTTATAAGAACTAATTAGGAACAAGCCTAAGTAAGCTAAGTCTGAGCTTTCATAATTAATAATAAGTCTCCGTGTCATTATTTGTGAGCTGGCGATTTAAAGAAAAATCTTGCTATACTGTTTCTTTTACCACTTTGCCTGCATAACCCTGACAACTATCCAATATCACTTAGACTTTTTAATCAGGAAGACTTCTCCCCTCCCCACAGTCCCTCGACACACATTGAGACCTATTTTTATCCTTACAGTAGCACTAACCTGCAAGCATTTTAATTGGTTATCTGTCTTTTTCATTTGTCTGAAAATTTTCTTAGAAAAGAGAAACATTGTTGTATGGTATTTTGTTTGTGTTCTGACAAATAAAGCTTGCCTGGGCTGAGCTAGCCACTAGTTAACCATAGAGGCCAGGCAGTGGTGGCACACTTTAATCCCAGCACTTGGGAGGATTAAGCAAGAAGATCAGGAATTCAATACCACCTTGGGCTACATGAGATTGAACCAGTCTAAAAGAGAAACAGAGTAGGGTGGTAGTGGCACATACCTTTGATCCCAGCACTTGGGATCTCATGCCTTTTATCCCTGCACTTGGGAGGTGGAGACAGGATCTCAGCCCTGCATTCTGTTTGAGGATTTGTAGAGACAGGAGCTCCTATTCGGTCTGAGGATTGGTAGAGGTAAGAAGTTTCTAGTAGTTACTGCTCTGCTTCTCTGATCTTTCAGCTTTCGCCCTAACATCTGACTCCAGGTTTTTATTTAATAAGACTACTTAGGATTGCGCTTCAAAACATACTATTTGATTTATAGTATATTCTTAATAAACAATAAGGGAATGAATATCAACTTTGTGTAACAAATGGTTTTGTATATATTTCCAGGCAAGGGCCAGATAGTAACTATATTAAGGTTTTGGCCCCATAAACTCTGTCATAGTTCAACTCTGCTTCCTAAACAACCATGGCTAGTTCTCACCATGGCTCTAAATATTTGTGTTACAAGTTTGAATGAAAGGTATAAGGGTGCAGCTGTGAATGAGGTGACACTGTAGGAAAATATCTTCACCATTCTTATTTCCACCGAAGATGTACGTGAGGAGTTTGGGGATGGGTCTGTGGGTGAAGCTAAAACAGAAGGCATCCTTGAGATGGCCACTGGGATTTCAGTTGTGCTCCTTGGAAATTCCCAGTGTTGGTAAGACTTTTTAGCTTGTTACTAATGGGCTGTTGCTTTGTCTCCTTTTTTTTTTTTTTTATTTTAGAGTATTAGTTTTGCTACTCTGCCATGCCCAAGTGAAATGACCTTTCACTTGCCCTGATCCTGTCTAGATACATCTGACTCCTCAGGCTGCACATATAGGGAGCTTGAATTCTTTTTGGAACAATGTATGAAATGTGAAGGTAAGAGCAATTTGCACCACCACCACCCCCCCCCCCCCCCCCCGTTCAAAACAACAACAACAAAAACCAACAACTGGGACTTGAGGAAGGGGTGTGATTCAGTGGTAGAGCATTTTCCTTGTGTGTGCAAAGCCCTGGGGTTGTTCATCAGCACACACACACACACACACACACACACACACATGAATGCACATACACACAAAGAAAACTTATTTTTGAAGTATATGTAAGATGCTTCAAAGGAAAATTTCATTCATACTTTTTTTGAGACAGAGTCTCACTATGTAGCTCTGTTTATCCTGGAACTCACTCTGTAGACCAAGCTGGCCTTGAACTCAGAGATCACCTGCCTCTGCCTCCCAAGTGCAGGGGTTAAAGGCTTGCACCACCATGCCCAGCTTATTCATACTTATGGTTGGAACTGGCAATATGTTTTCATAACATTGTGTTTCCAGTTCATGTTTTCCAAATTATGAAAAGTACTTCTTTTGCTGAGATAGGATTTGCTATGTATCCCAGGCTGGCCTCAAACTCTCAACAGCCTTCCTATCTCAGCCTCCTGAGTGCTGGGACTACAGACAGGCATTGCTACCATGCCTGACTATGAAAATCTTTCTTTGTATTTTATTTTATTTTATTTTATTTTATTTTTTGTTTTGTTTTTGAGACAGGGTTTCTCTGTGTAGCTTTGTATCTTTCCTGGAACTCACTCTGTAGCCCAGGCTGGCCTCGGACTCACAGAGATCCAACTGCCTCTGCCTCCCAAGTGCTGGGATTAAAGGCATGCGCCACCGCCCACCCCCACCCTCCGCCCCCAGCATCCTTCTTTTTATAAGATACAGTTCTGTGTTATGTTAGCTCTCAGACATCACATTGACATCTTCATAATACTCTTTATCTCTGAAAAGGTTTTTTTGTTTTTGTTTTGTTTTGTTTTGTTTTGTTTTACAATAAAAATAAATGGAAGATCTTCTTAGGTACATTCCCATGCCCTCATCCTTAGTTAGAGAGCTCCAGCATTTATAGGAATGATTACAAAAGTTTACTTCTTATTCCTTCTCACAGTTACCTTTAAATTCAGCCTGGCTATGAGCCATAAGTCTGGGTGTTTTGTGAAACTTTGTTGAAAAATTCTTGAAAGGAATTGAGCAAGCTGAAAGCAAGAAGTATATGTCTTACACTTTTTCTTCATGGAAGGATTTTAGCAGTCATCTTTATTTACTTATATATCTTTGGAGCTACCATGGAGTATAAAGTTATTTGAGGATGGATGGAAGTCACATATAGGAGGATGGGAAAACAATAGGAGGATTGTAAGTCCCTGTGGCCACTGCACCATGATTTAAGCTCTAGACTATTCTCCTTTGGGCGATGAAAACCACTGTATTTACTTACAGCAGACCCAGCCCTGACTAAAGATCAGGCGAAGAAACGTGTGCAATACGTATGCAAGGGAGAATCCGTTGGGTATTAGGTTATGATAAATTATGTAACTTTCTTCTCTCTCATGTGATATTAGCCTGACCTCCTCACCTACGGTGAGTGCAATCATGTGGCCCACGACTTAAACATGTCTACCTAAAAAAAACCCTAGTAATGAATCTGGACTTTTAAATCTCAGTGGTGCCTGAGAAGGCACTGATGTGTTAGGAGTGTGACACATCCTGACTCCGTGAGGAAAGAGTCCAGAAGTTCTAGGTTTGGTACCTTCCCAGGCCTCACCCTACATTGTCTCTTCATTTGGCTTATATTCATTTGTGTTCTTTATTTAAAACTATAAATGTAGCACAATCCTGATTTGTATGTGATTCTAACTAATTACTGAACCCAAGGAGTCATGCGATCCCCTGAACTAGTTGCTGGTTTGTCAGAAGGGCAAGGATCTGAGGCTCCCTGCCCCTGCTCCCGGCATCAGAAGTAAAGGCACTCTTCCTGGGACTGTGCTGCCCTAATCAATGGATTCTACACTAACGTTGGGTAGTTTGTATCGGATTGCACTTCAAGGTTGTATCTGAAGTGGCCACCTCCACCAAGACAGTCTCACTAATGGCTTTGAGGCCCTCCCTGCAAATTCCCATTTTAAGAAGGATAATATTTTCATAAGCAAAATATGTCTGCTTCCAAATTACCATGTGATTTACCCCTAAGTTCTCACGCTTCCCCTCTGTTTGTAATAAGCAATATAAGATTGCCCTTTACTGTAATGGAAGCATAAGTTATAATAGTCAAGAGCCATGTCGTCCAGGCAGTGGCAGGGCACACCTTTAATCCCAGCACTCAGGAGGCAGAGCCAGGAGGATCTCTGTGAGTTCGAGGCCAGCCTGGTCTACAGAGCGAGATCCAGGAAAGGCACAAAGCTACACAGAGAAACCCTGTCTCGAAAAAACAAACAAACAAAAAAAAAGAGCCATGTGGAGATCAGCAGAGAGAAACCACTGATTGAGAGATAACAGGACTGAGTAATCACACAGGGTGTGTGAATTACTGCACTAGACCCTGATCATCTCGCAGAGAAACTCGAAGCTTGTCATGCTGCAATCTTTGTAGATAAGGCAATTGTTTCCCTTTGCTCAAGCGGGGAGTGGTTTGAAGCCACATCTAGAAGTCATACACCCATAATCTTTGTGCATATGGATACAGAAAGCACTTCACATCCTCTGAGTAATTCCCTTTGGGGACTTATACACCAGAACTGAAAAACAGAAAAAAGGCTACAATTTTATATTTCTTGTTCAAGGAAGCGGAGCCAGAAGGAAGCATTTCAGTCCATTTCCTCACAGGCAAAGGCAGTGTAGCAGAAGAAAACAGCGTTCTGTTGAGCCTGTTTGGAAGGTTTCACTTGCTCCCGTAGCCATCCGTGGAGGCTTGAGTTATACAAGCGCGGAGAGTAACTGGATATGTGCCCAGCTGGCGGAGGCAACACACAACTGTCAAACCTAGAAGAGATAAGGCCAGAGTGCTCCGGGCGAAGGTGTGCAACACCCTTGCTGCAAGCCCACAGCAAGCAGCTGTTTACACACCAAGGCACTCAGGACTCTGTGTGTGCGTGCATGCGTGCGTGCGTGCGTGCGTGCGTGCGTGCGTGCGTGCGTGTGTGTGTGTGTGTGTGTGTGTGTGTGTGTGTGTTGGGGACTGAACCCAGGGTCCTGCGCTTGGTAAGGTAAGCACTCTACCAAACTATGACTCTCAGTCCATTCCAGTAAGGGCTTTTGAAAACTTTACCCAGAACAGTCTCCTCCAATCTAAAATACTATTTTTCTTCTTTCTTTTTTTCTATTTCTTTTAAAACAGGGTCTCATGTAGCCCAGGCTGGCCTCAAACCTTGAGCTCCTGATCCTCCCACTTCCACTTCCCAAATTCTAGAATTATAGGCATACACCACTACACCCGGCTTAAAATATTACTTTTCTTTAGGACAAAAACTGGATTGTAAATAAGTGTTCATTTGACACCCCTGTCCCCCATCACCCTCTTTTGCAACCTGATCCTTATCCCTCCCCCCAGAGCTGCAGCTCCCTCAGATTCTCTCACAGTCACTTTACCTAGGAGCTACAGCTACCTCAGGCTCTCTCAGTCTGTGCTCACGCTACCTGGGAGTTGCTAGGAAGCTGCTGTTACACACTCAGGTGATACCAGCAATGTTAGTAAAGATGCAGATGGAGTGTAGCGGAGGCTAGAGAAGGAGAGCTGATATGGCAAGCGAGCACTGGAACCCGAGAGGAGAGAACACTGTGCACAGAGCCTCCTGACGATCACGTGCACAAAAGACTTGGCTAGTGGTGTCCCCATGCAGGAGGTCAGAATAGAACACTTTTTTCTTCCCTTCCCACAACATGCTCTGGTGACACCCCGGCCCTGAAGGAGAGCTCCCAGCTCAGAGGAGGAGGAAATCTGTTACTTCCCTACATAAAGACTGGTTCTTCTGACACCGCGCAGGCTGGAGCAGGTTTGGAAGGGTCTGTCTGGAGAGAAGTAGCACAGCAGCTGCTAATACATTTTTCTCATGCTGGGCTAATCATTTAGAGCGCCTTCATTTCCAATGGTCACATAATCCTCTGGGCTGGCCCAGGAGTCAGCTGATGACCTACTTTAAATCAAGGACCAGCTGGTGAGCAGCTTTGTGAGCACCTCCATGACGTCTCAGGTTCACTGATGCAGCACCACACGCACCCAGCCATCCCTGTCTGCACACGATTTGTTTCCAGAAGACCTTGGACACCAAACTCAACCAATGCCCGAGACTGAGGATAAAATGCTACAAATTTGCCTAATAGCCAGGCATATACCTGTAGACTTTAAATTGTTCCTAAATGTCTATAAAATCTAATACAGTCCAAATGGCTTGCAAACAGTAGTCTCCGTGTTGTATGGCTTCAGGAATAAAGATAAGAAGAGTCCTGTTCAGAGGGCCTAAGGGTTTGTGGAATGCCCGAAGCTACAGCTGATTGTATCTACACATGACTTCATTCTTCTTACGGTTTCAATGTGGTGTCTGGCACGCCGTGAGCTTAAGCTTTGATCTTCAGAACTTCTTGGAATTTTTTCCGAGGGGTGTGAGTGCAGGGGTGAGGGAGGGAGGTTGTAGGTGGAGGTCAGACATTGGCATTGGTGTCCTCCTTTGTTGCTTCCTCCTAAATCTGAGCATGAGTGTGGAGCTCACTGATTTGGCTAGGCTGGCAGGCCAGTGAACCCCAGCACCTGCCTGTTGTTGGATTTGCATTTGTTTAACGATGTAAAGATGTGTTGGATTTGCGTTTGTTTAACGATGTAAAGATGTGTTGGATTTGCATTTGTTAAATTCTGTAAAGATGTGCTGCTGTTTCACCTTGCCTGCCTAAGGCACCTGATTGGTCTAATAAAAAGCTGAACAGTCAATATTGAGGGAGGAGGTATAGGTGAAACTTCCAGGCAAGGAGAATAAGTAGGAGGAGGAATTTAGGCTCAGGGAAGAAAGAAAAGGAGACACCAGGGAGATGCCAGGGGCCAACCAGCCAGATGCGGAGGAAGCAGGAAAGTAGGATGTACAGAATGAAAGAAAGGTGAAAAGCCCTGAGACAAGACGTAGATGAATGGAAACAGGCTAAATTAAGTTAAAAGAGCTAGTGGGACAAGCCTAAGCTAAGGCCAAGCATTCATTATTAATAATAAGTCTCCATGTCTTTATTTGGGAGCTGGTTGGTGGCCCAAAGAACATTCCACCTACATCCTGTCTCTGCCTCCCCAGCTCTGAGATTACAGGCGTATGTGGCTGCACCCAGCCTTTTAAGGTGGGTGCTGGGGATGGAACTGAGGCCCTCATATTTGGGTGTCAAGCACTTTACCAACTAAGCCATCTCCCCAGCCCATTTTTTGAACTGTTTTAATATGCAGTTGAATCTGGACGTGGGATCCTCAATTACAGACTACATTCTTTATTGCCACTTAAATGTATGTGTGTATGCACATTAGCGGGAATTCATCTCATTCTGAGCTGTCCTGATTGTAACCACAAAGGACCAGGACTATGGGGAGCAGGTAATCAGTGGCAAGCTACAGGGTGGATGGAATTGTTGTTCTTTAAAGTATGTTAGACCCTTAACTAAAATCCTATCTTGACCTTGTAGCTGCCACCACACAGCTGGCAGCCCCAGTCCAAAGGTGGCAATTGTCTCCTTATGCCCACCCTCCTACCAAAAGAGGTGTGGGATATCACGCCTCCTATCTATAGCTGGTGTAAACAATGTCTGCTTGCCTGCCGCAACTGCTTTATAAAACACTTGATTTTGAGATCATCAGGGTTTTCCAACTGCCACCCACCCTGGGCTGTTGGGACCTGTTACAGGAGCAGCCTTTTTTTTCTGGTCAGCATCTTCAATGCCTCAATAAACCCATTATCTAAGAGATCACTTGTTCTCTAGAATTTCAGCTGGACAAAGTAGTCCATTTATGTTTAAGAGTTAAAAGTTAAGCATATTTTCTACCTTCATATATTAACTTGGGTCTAACCAGTTAAACTCAATTGTAACAGTCTTAATCCCCACCCCCTACCTGTTCTGAATAGACTTTTATAATATTATGGGAGGAATCATTTTAAATCGGCACTAGAAAGAACAAGCGGGTGTATGTATTCCTACAAGCATTGCCGAAACTTGGGGGCAGGGCAGAGCACGCCAGTAGAAATTAAACTCCCAGCAGGCCTTGCAACTCTACCTAAGGCTTTTTCTGTCTGCAAACAGGCGTAACAGCAAGGGGAGGCAAGGAATGCTGGGACATTTCTCTGCTCTCCTCTGCCCAAAGACACATTCAACCAGTGGGCGAAGGGAGCTGGTGACTTAGAGTCACTGTCCCCTCACTTCCTGTCCGGGGAGGTGACTCCAAGGTACTTTCTAGGCTCTTTTCCAGAGTTTATAAGGGGGCTGAACGCAGTGTCCTGAGCAGACTTTAAATGACCGAGCAATCACTACTGATGCTTAGTTCCTTTCTCCTCTCCTTCCTCCACCAGTGCTTCTCAACTGGAAAAATAGAAAAGAAAATGAAATAGTGTATGTTTATGTGCTCGTATGTTTGTGTGTATTAGTCTGGGTTCTCTAAAGGAACAGAACAGATGGGAGAGGGAGAGGGAGAGGAGGGAGAGGAGGATAGATATGTGCTGTAATAGAGTGGCTTACAGGCTCTGGTCTGAGTAGTCCAGCAGTGACAGTAGTCCTCCTGACAGGAAGGCTAAGGATCTACTAGTTGTTCAGCCTACGAGGCTGGATGTCTCAGCAGTCCCAATCCGGTGCTGAGGTCCTAGAGAGCTGCCCATTTTCAACCCACGTTGGAATCCTGTAGAAGTGAGCTCTGACACCAGCAAAGGAATGCCTCAGGAGTAGGTAGATGGACTTGCCAGCCAGAGTGAGGGCAAGCAGGCAAAGAGCAAGCTCCCTTCTTCCTTGTCCCCTTTTAAAGGCTGCCACCAGACGGCGTGGCCCAGATTTAGGGTGGGTCTTCCCACCTCAGACAATCCAGTTAAGAAAACCTCTCACAGGTGTGCCCAGTTGCTTGGGTTTTAGTTGATTTCAGATGGTTGGCAACCAAGATTAGCCATCACATTGTGTATGTTCTAAAATTTCGGGTGGTGGTTACCTGTGATACCTAGATTCAACTAGAAGGAGAATTCTGGCATGTCTAATGTGGCTGTGTGATAGCAATCAGTTCCTCATGCAACGTCATTAAGTTAGCATACAGTGATGAATTTCATCATGACATTTTCATGCATGGACATTGTACTTTACTCTCTCCCCAGCCATCACCCCCTCTCCTCTCCCTCCATGGCTCTCTTCCCCCTGCTGCTCTCCTCCCTTCCTCCCTCCCTCCCTCCCTCCCTCCATATACTCTCCCCTTATGCTTTCCTGTCACATGGACATGAATTCCATCACCCTCCCCACTTAAGATCTCTTCCTCCCTTCTTGTAGTCCCCTTTCTACACTTATAGCCTGAATACACACACACACACACACATACACACACACACACATACACACACACACACACACAAATTTAGATTCTGCATAAGAAAGAAATCATAGTGTTGACCTTTCTTTATTTGTTTGAGTCAGAGTCTTACTATGTAGCTCTGGATGTCCTGGAACTCACTTTGTGGACCAGGCTGGCCTTGAACTCACAGAGACCTGCCTGCCTTTGCCTCCCCATTGCTGGGATTAAAGTCGTGTACCATTATGCCTGTCTTGGATCCACCTTGCTTAATCTGGTTTATTCTGCGTAGCTTGATGTCCATTTATTTCCCTAAGAATGCCATGTAAAACCAGGGAAGAAGTTCCTATCCCAATTCTGTCTTGATTTCTCCATGTCCTGCAGCCAGAGCGCATGATTTCATCATCTAGTTCTGGCAAGCAGCCACATTGCGGGGTAGCCCGTTAAAAGGTATCTTTTAACAGTCTTGCTTTCTAATGGTGTCTTTTGAATGGACAGTAATGAAACTGATCAATCTTTACTCAGTAAGCTGAGCTTTTCATATCTTCCTTAAGAGATTCTAGGTAGGCGTGGTGGTGCACACCTTTAAAGTCTGCACTTGGGAGGCAGAGGCAGGCAGTTCAAGACCACTTTGGTCTACATAGTACATGTTTTGGACCAACCAGGGCTGCGTAGTGAGACCCTGTCTTAAAGGAAAGAAAAGAAACCCTAGCCTATCACGGTGGTATGTGCTTGTAATCAACTACTAGTTGGATAATCTGAACTCAGTAGGTTGAGATCAACTTGGGCACCACAGTGAGACCCTTATGTCTCAATCAAAGAAGGAGCAAGAGACAGCAGAATCCTGTCTGTGGGACACGCAGATACTTTCAAGTGTTTACTTTTACATATTACATTGAAGTCTGTGGTTTTTCTAAAATAGATTTTAATCTATAAAATTTTATTGTGTTTTCATCTATGCCTTCATTTTGGAAAATCCACAGGAGAAAGTCAACATTCTTTTCTTCCTTTTGTGGTGCCAGGGGATCTGAACTCAAGGCCTTGCACGTGCTAGGCAGGTCACTCCACTACTAAACCACGTTCCCATCCCTTCTTGTTTTAGTTATTGTTTTAAGATGTATTTATTTATGTGTGTGCCTGAGTGTATGTCTGTATATCACATGCATACAGTACCCAAAGAGATCAGAAGAGGGCATCAGACCTGTGGAATTAGACGTGGGTGCGGGTAACTCAACCCAAGTTTCTGCAAGAGCGGCAAGGGATTTTACCTGCTGAGCTATCTCTGCAGCCCCAATTTATTATCTTGAATTTTAATTTTAAAATGACATTTGTCTGCCTGGCAAGAGGTGGCATGCATACATGACACCATCTGTGTGCAGTCAGAGGACAACCTGTGGGAGTCAGTTCTCTCCTTCCACCCTGTGGATTCCTGGGCTAGAACTCAGGTCGTCAGTCTTGCTGGAAAGTGCCTTTACCCTCTGAGCTATCTTGTTGACCTTGTTTATTCTTTTAAATGAACATGTAAACTATTATTTCACAATAATTGCTTCTTTTAGAAGGTCTCCAAGACGTCTTCATCATTGTTTAGATGTCTCATAAGCTACAAAAACCCAGGCAAGCCGACTGTTTGCCACAGCCAGCACTCCATCTCCGTTGTGAGGGTCTACAGGTTAGATGTAGGAACACTGTGATGCATTTAAACTGCCAGATGAAGGTATAAAAATACCCTGAGCTACCATTTGAGATGAATTGGATAAACTATATTTGGGAGAGTCATCATTATCAATAGATTATCACCCAGTGAGGGCTCTATGGCAAATCAAACATGAAAATTACTCTGTGTGGCTGGGATATGCCAGGGGAGGGAGGGAGAAAGTGTAGGTGGAGAAGAGGAAGATGGGGAGTCTTCATTGAGTGTGTTTCAATATGACCTACTTACACAAGGAGAGATGCCCGTAAAGTGCACCGCTGCTCAAGTTGCTCAGAGCCTACCAGGTCCTCGGGGGAAACAGGACCAGCCAATTAACTGGCCCAAGAAGAACTGGGCCAAAACTTGCCTTTGGAATTAGCTAGTGGAGAAGGAATCAAGGGCACCACCGAATAACTGTAAAGCGCTTGGAGCGCCCTCTGCTGGAGCACGTTGGTAAGGGAGCAGGGGCGAAGGACGCCAGCCCGACGCTGGCTCAGAAGGCAGGTTTAAAACAGCGCTGGGCTTTCTGAAGGTCTTACGTCATTCCTGTCGTTTTCCCTCTAGCTTTGGGAGTATTTGACTCGTAGTAGGAAAAGACACGCTCTTGATTTCCGAATAGGCACGTGAACAGGGGCAGCTTTGATGAAGGCCGTTAACCTCACCTCAGAATGCTGACTGCTGAGCAATGAATTACATCCCGGAGTTTCATTCACTGTGTGGCTTTTGCAATGTTGTTTACCTGCTCTGCATGGTGCTTCATTTCAAATAAAACCACCACCACACCACCACCAACGTCAGGAAGACGAGGCACACCAGCGTGAGGACCTGAGCCTGAGCCCCAGCCAGCCACAGTGGTGCGCTCTTGAGCGCCCCCTGCTGTATTGTGGGTGGGGAGACAGGCAGATCCCTATGGCTTGCTGGCCAGCTCCAGGTCTCAGTGAGAGATCCTGTCTCCAAGCTGGAGAGATGGCTCAGGGATTGAGAGCGTTTGCTGTTCGTTTAGAGGACCAGGCACAGGCCCCAGCAGCCATATGGCAACTCACAACCATCTATAACGCAAGTTCCAGGGGGATCCGGTGTTCTCTTCTGGCCTCCACAGACACCAGGTGCTCACACAGTGCACGCACATATATGGAGGTAAAACACTCATACGCATAAAAAGTGAATGAACAATCAAAAACACAAGGTAGGCAGTCCCTGAGGATCAACACTCAAGGCTGACAACTGGCTTACATGCTCACGTGCACACACACACACACACCACCACCAACAACAACAACAACCACAACAACAGCATTCTTAAGCTCTTTGGTAAGTAGGAATGTAAGTGAGAAGCTAACTGACACGAAACAAATTGTCCTTCTCCTCCTCCTCCTAAATAGCCCAGAATCCCATGTTCCCAGGTGGGCCCAGGTCTGAGTCACAGCCACTGTGAGCTCCTGATGACAAGATGATGTCAGTGATAGGATGTTTGCTTAGGATGAGTGAGGCCTTTGTGCGTCCTCAGCACTAGTGTAAACAAACTGTAAGACAACAACAGATGAAATCACTCTCATTCTCACATTGGTGGGCGTGTGTCTGGGTGTGTGTAAATGGGGCTTGAACCTTGGCTCTTATGCTTCCCGTCCATGCTTACTTCTCACTTTAAGTGATGTCTTATAAACTTTTTTTTAATGTTTTTTTCTCCAATCACAAAATATGCCTTTGGTGGGAAGAGGCGCTGGGGTATATTCCCATGTTCCCTACTACCGCACCCCCAGTCTCAAGAACATATCTAATCCACCCTATGAGAGGTTCTTTAGCCACACACTATTTTTAAAAATTAAATCAAATTAAAGTTAATTTTGTGTGTATGGATGTTTTGCCTGCATGTGTCTGTGCACCGCCTTCATGCAGGCCGGAGAAGCCAGGAGAGGGTATCAGATCCCTGAGACTGGAGTGACGGGCAGGGGTGAGCCACATGTGGGTGCTGGGAATGGTACCCTGGTCGTCTGGAAGAGCAGCCAGTGCCCTGAACTGCTGAGCCGTCTCTCCAGCCCACCCTACCCCCACCCACACCATGGTAAAAGTTGTTTTTGTTCCATTTTCTCTCTTTATCTCCAGTGCTGTGGATTGAACCCAGGGCTTTGCCCGCGCTAGGCTAGTGCTCTGCTGGTGAACTTCATTCCAGTCCTTGATGTTCACTGCAGTGCAATTTGTATCGATCCAGGTACTACTTAGAATCCTATAAACTTTAGGTATACGCGTCTTCTATCTCCCATGGTGAAGCTAGAAGGATCTTTCTTATACACAGATTTGAGTCTTTCTTCTCCTGTTTGAAATATTTGATGATTTCTAGTCACGCATAGGATGAGATCCTGATTACTTCATATGATTATGATCTGCCTTTCATTCATTCATTTTGTCCTCCTTCCTTGTTCTGTGAGTGTTGAAAATAGAACCCATGGACTTGTGCCTGCCTGTTGGGTAAATGCTACCACTGAGCAACATCGCTAGTCCTGTTTTGAAAATCAGGCTGGCCTCACACAGGTAAGCTCAAGCTGTCCTGCCTCAGCTTCCTCAGCTGTGGCTCACACCACTATGCCTGGTCTAGGTTTATTTTCACTGTGGTGTGCTCTGTTCTCTCGGCCCAGCACTCTGAATTTCTGGCAGACCCCCAGAGTGCTGCACATTTGCCTTCAAGAACATACAACTTCCTTATCCAATACGGTTCTTTCTCTTTGTGTTTCCCTCTTCTGCTGCCGTAGTTTGGAGACTTTGGCTCTTAAACGTCCCGCAAATGCCCATGTGGTAAAGACTCGGTGTCCGCTGTGGCTGTACTGGGACGTGGTGGAGGTGTTAAGCAGCAAGTCCTAATGGGACATTTTTCCTTCACTGGAAATGTGACCGACTGTAAAGGGGATGGTGGGGCCCTGATCTTGTCTTTATCCTCTTTATCATTTCTGACCACCCAGTGAACAGTCAGCACCACAATAGATTCACACACCATGATGCCTCTCTCCTTCTAAACACAAAAAGGCCTTTAGACGTAGGTTTTATTTTGCTTTATTTTGCTTACACTGGTGAGGCTCCAACTCAGGGCTTCCCACATGCTAGATGATTGCTCTGTACCCCCATCCCTCAGACGTAATTTTAAATGCAAAAGTGAATGCTGGGGTGCAGCCAGTAGTAGTGGGCTTTCTTAGCTTGCACAAAGCCCGGTGTAAGACTCCTCATTAGTCAGCTGGCCTGGAGTATGCAGTGCAGCAATGGACAAGACAGAGCCTGCCTTAAACAAGGTGAGGACTGACTCTTGGTGCCCTCTGACTTCCACGTGTGTGCCCTCACACACAAACACATTTGCACACATCACATGTAACCACATATACATGCATACACAGAAGGATAAATAAGAATATGTATATAAATATTTATAAAAACATTATTCATAATTGCAAAGTGGAAAAACTAAAATGTTTGTCAACTGATGAACGAATAAAGAAAACGTGGCCAGTTAATTTGTTCCCAAAGTCTGATTGTTTAGCTGTTGTCCTGTCTCACACCAGTGTGAAGCCACTGTGCATTCAAGAGGGGTGGGCTTGCAATGTGATCTTTCTCCAGGCTGTTGACCTGCAGTGCGACACCCTCTGACTTTGCTGGAGACTGGAAGCTCCCAGTCAGTCACTCCATCATTGGGGGTGACAATTGACATTCTACGGTATAGTATGATATATCATTTAGTTAAGCTACACTTGGTTGGTTAGGCATGTTCAACCTACTTCTGACTTATAATACTTGCCACTTATGATGGGCCTTTATTGAGAAATGACCTCATCCTAGGATGAGGACTATCAGTAGTCAGACAGACAGGCAGGCAGGTGGGCATACAGACAGACCAGACACACACACACACACACACACACACACACACACACACACACACACACTACAGTTCTGATAGTTGCTGTAGTGTATATGAATTTTGAAAACATTATGTGTATTAGCTAGGTTTTTCTATTGCTGTGAAGAGAAACCATGACCATGGCAACTCTTATGAAGAAAACATTTAATTGGGATGGCACTCTTACAGTTCAGAGGTTCAGTCCATTATCATCATGATGGGAGCATGGCAGCGTGCAGGCAGACACGGTGCTGGAGAAACAGCTGAGAGTCCTACATCTTGCACAGGCAACAGGAAGTCGACGGAGACACCGAGTGGTATCCTGAGCATAGGAAACCTCAAAGCCTGCCCCCACAATGACACACTTCCTCCAACAATGTCATACTCACTCCAACAAAGCCACACCTCCTAATAGTGAAACTCCCTATGAGATTACGGAGGCCAATTACATTCAAACTACCACATAATGCTTAGTGGGAGAAGTCAGAAACAAAATTCCCAACAATCCACTATTCCATTTAAGTTGTTGTGATGTCCAGGACAGGTAGACCCAGAGGAACTGAGTGAAGACCAGCTGTTTGTCACTAAGGACTGTGACAAGAGAACACCTGGGAGCGGCTGCCGATGTGCACGAGGCTTGTTGTCTGTTTTTCACGGTGCTGACACCGTTGTGGGATAAAATAGTGGCTAATAGTTGTACCACTCTGTAAATATTCCCTGCTACGGTTTGATTTTAAATGCCACGCCCATGCATCATTGGCTTAGTTGCCAGTGGGGGGCTTTTGGGAGTGATTGGGTCCTAGAGGCTCTGACCTAGCAAATGGCTTGATCCCTGGATGGAGTTTTACTATGTTGGCGTCATAGTCATACTATGATGGCATTATAGGTAGAGTAAGTAGAAGGTGGGGCCCAGTTGGAGGGTGTAGGTCACTGGGGCATGCCCTGGATTGCTGTGTCTTGTTCCCTACCCCTTCTCTCTCTCTGCTTCCTGGCTGCCATGAAGTAGCAACTTCTGCCACACATGCCTGATGCCAAAAAGTATGTCATATTTTCAGTCATCTAACCCTTGGGACAAGCCCAGGGCATAGCTGTAGTCCTAGCCTTAGTGTTTAGAGGTTGAACTCTGAGAGACTAAATATTTTATTCAATGTTGCAAAAATAAGAAGTGGGCAGAGTTGGCACTAACACCCAAGGGTCTGACAGGAAAGCCCATTCATTCAGTCACTGTAGGATTTCACTTGTCATGATTGCAAGGAAGGCCAGGAGAAAGGTAAATAGAAAATAACCTTTCTGGAAGGGTTCAGGAGAACGTAAGTTATTGTACCTAAAATGCCCCTCTTTTAAAACAGAGCAAAACAATTTATTACTAACTACCTCTGTTTAGGAAAGGTCCCTTCCTGGCGCTTACACTTATGAAACTGCAAATCTTCCATATTATTTTCCTTGGAGAAGTGTGTCTTATTAAGTCTTTGAGTCCTATTTTCAGTGCTCAATAGAATCAGAGATTTTCACTTTATTTTGAAGTGGAAGCTGGAAAAAACAGGATGGGGAACTTGGCTCCACGAGTTCCCTTTCACGCTGCCAACCCAAGCAGGCCCAGTGAAGCTTGTGCTGTTCACAGTGGGATTCAGTTCACATTGCCTGCCAGCCAGGCCAGGGTCTACTTTGTCTCCGCTCAGAGGGGGGCACTTCAGAGCAGGAGCTTTGGCCACACTGGAACCAGTCTGCCAGAAGCTTGCTCTTCTCCCTGAAAGGAAGGCTTGGCAGCGAGGGTGAACTTCCACTGCTGTGATGGATCGTCTTGAGCCTAGAAAATGTTGTCTTGAAGTCTTGTCTGAGCAACGCAAGGTCAAGGCCAGTGGTGAATGTGCTGGGTGCAACAGTGGCTGCCAGTTTCCAGTCTTGCCACCCAGTGGAATCACAGTGAGGCTAGGGAAAAAAAAATCAAGATCATAATGGTTTACCTTCAACCCTTAAAAGTCAGGGCTCCTACAACGGCCCACAAAGCACGCACACACACCAGTATCTAACACCTAGCTGTGTGTCCTTGTACTCTCTTCAACTATGAATGGCAAAGAAATACGAGGTGGAGAGAAGATTACCTTTAAAGAAACTTAAGCCAGGTGGTGGTGGCCCAGGCCTTTAGTCCCAGCAGAGGGAGGCAGAAGCCGGAGGAGCTCTGTGAGTTCGAGGCCAGCCTGGTCTATAGAGTGAGTTCCAGGACAGGCTCTAAAGCTACACAGAGAAACCCTGTCTTGGGTGGGTGGTGGGGGGGGTGGAGAAAAGAAACTTAAAAGGCCTTTACATGAATGTGATGTGTGCACCCTGACTGGCTTCTGAAACGGGGAAAACAGGTGCTGACATTATGAGGCAGTCAGAGCTACTTGTGTATGGACTGAATATTTACTATTAAAATTACCATCTTTTTTAATTTCAGGTGTACTACTCTAGTCTCTGCGCACCCCTGCTGTTCTTGAAAAGAGGAAAAGCAAACAAAACGTGGGTAATTGCACCTGGGAATGGAAGCAGGAATAGGAGCAAATCCATGTGTAGAATGGAGAAGAATCTTTGACTTTAGACTTTATTGTTAATCTGTTATGTGCTGATTGAAATTTTAAATTATTTCTTTTATTTTTGAGATTATAATACAATTACATAGTTTACCTCTTCCCTTCCTTCCAGACCCTCACATATACCACCCCCTGGATTTTCTTTTTCATGGCTTCTTTTTTAATTAATTGTTGTACACACACACACACACACACACACACACACACACACACACACATAAATGGATTGAATTTTTTTTTTTTTTTTTTTTTGGTTTTTCAAGACAGGGTTTCTCTGTGTAGTTTTGGTGCCTGTCCTGGATCTTGCTCTGTAGCCCAGACTGGCCTCGAACTCACGGAGATCTGCCTGGCTCTGCCTCCCAAGTGCTGGGACTAAAGATGTGCGCCACTGCCGCCTGGCTTGAATTTTTGACTTGGGACTTCCCTCACCTTCTTCCTTTGTACAATTGAAAACACTTATAAACACCCTATTGTGTGCTAATGAGTGGCTGTCACACAGAGGACACACTAGGATGAGGGAAATAGGCATGAAAACCTGGTGGTGTGAAGAAACAGAATGGGTTGAGAAGTAGATGGCAATTTTTGCTAGAAGAGAAGCTGCAGAGACCATCAGCTGTATATGCAGGGGTCGGGTCCTCCCGGTGGTTCAGACCGTCGTAAGGGGTTTGTGTTTGGTGTGCCATGGGAAGCAAACTGTTATGACCTCTTTATTTTCCAGCCTCATTCTCATTCTTCGAAGTGTGAAAATAGATTCTGGTGGAGTGGGAACAGGAACAGGCAGAGTTGACGCCACCTCCACCACCCCAGCACTTCCCTAAAGCTGACGTCCTACAGCCATGACTTCAGACAGTGAATTTCCTGTCCTTGAGGTAAACCATTAATACAGAAGCAGATTACAGCAGAGGTGCGTAGGATGTTGAACCCTTTTAATCTATGGTCAAAGGTGAAAGAGAGCCACAGAGAAGCAAAAGGAAATAGAGAATAAGCAAATATGGTGTCTCATCTCGTTAGCTTTTAACCGGGTTGAGTCTTCTTTTCATCATGTATAAATCTCATGGATAGTCCCAAATACTACAGTTCTAGAGCTTCTTTGGTCAGTTTTGGTTGTGATGTGATTCCTGTCCTTAGCTCTGAACACTAGATCCAAGCCCTCAATTGTATTTTGTATTTTCAAGACATTCATTTGTTTCCTTTTCTAAGTCACAGCCAAGTTTGTTGAAAACCTAGCAAGGTTTTTAATGAAGTGGTGAAGTCCATGAGAATTAGCTGAACACCTGAAGGTAAAACAAACTGCCTATGGGTTGATAGGGCAAAGACAATTCAGTCTCTAGGCATAATGAGGAGTCAAACCACGCTAATGGTAGGTTTTGATGACTCATCTAACTTGGTCATAACATTTCTGCTAACGCTAACATCCATAACATTCCACAGACAAAAATTATAGAAGTAAACATTTGGGAGTTCACTGTATATACCTGTGTACACACCATACTCACAAACACAAAACACAAGTAAAGGCAATAAATAAATGTTTAAAAAATTGGAAAATACATAAACAGCCTGCTTTATACATGAAGTAGTGGTGGTTTGAGTAAGAACGGCCCCCGTAGGCTGAGATGTTTGAACACTTGCTCCCAGTTGGGACTGTTTGAGGAGGGTTATGAGGTGTGGCCTTGTTGGAGGAACTGTGTCAGTGGAGAAGGGCTTTGAGAGCTTGAAAGACTCCTGCGTTTCAGGCTCGCTCTCTCTGCTTTCTACTTGTAGTTTAGGATGTGAGCTCTCAGCTCGCCCTCCTGCTGCCATGCCCACCTCATACTATACTTCCTTTCCATGACAGAGATGGGCTTTTATCTCTCTGGAACCATATGCCCCAATAAACCATTCTTTCTGTAAGTTGCCTTGGTCATGGTGTTTTATCACAGCTATAGAAAGCAAAGTAAGACAGAAATGAAATATATTTTATAGCATTTTACACTGGTAACTAATGAAAATAAATATGTGACAAAGTAGCCCTGAACTATAAATCTGCTACAAAAAGTTTTTGTGTTAAATAAACAAGTGTAGCTGGGTGTGGTGGTAAGTTGTCCATGCTCCTGTAAATAACACCTCACTTTTGCTCTCATAAGCAACCCGAATAAATGTGGTGGGTCTCTCTCTTACATGCGTGATGCATGCACACATATGTGTACACACACACACACACACACACACACACACACACACACACACATGGCACGAGAGCAGAAAGGGTATTCAGCTGGGAAGAGGAAGCAGACCAGTGAGAGAGGAAGGGGGTCAGAGGAGGATAATGAGAGGGATATATGATCAAAATACATTATATATGCTAGTAAATATCACAATGAAGCCTATTATTATGCATAATTAATACAGGCTAATAAAAATAAAAAACCCAATCTCCCCACTTGTGCTGCTTGCCTCTCACCTTATATTCTTGTTTTTGTTTTTCGAGACAGGGTTTCTCTGTGTAGCTTTTGGAGCCTGTCCTGGATCTCGCTCTGTAGACCAGGCTGGCCTCGAACTCACAGAAATCCGCCTGCCTCTGCCTCCTGAGTGCTGGGATTAAAGGCGTGCATCACCACCTCCCAGCTCACCGTATATTCTTAAGCACCTTCAAACACAATGCATAATCTTTGGTTATTGTTGTCTTTCTCTTTGTAGAATGTAAATTCTATAAGAAGAAGATCTTTATTTTGGTCTCTGTATTTTCCAGAATCTAGGCAGGACATTGTATGGCATACAGTAGGCATTGGGTAGGTATTTGCTGGGTGTTGAATGAACAGAATCAAAGGAAGGGCCTTCCCTTTCTGCTGTATGCTTACTCTTCATTGCTAGAGGGTTTTCTTAGGCTTTGTGTTCCATTTAAAATGATGTGCAACCAGTATGGAATCTGTACCTGGTTTTGAGAATGCGTTCTGACCCCAGGACAGAGGGTGCAGTGTCATGGGCTATGAGAACCCTGTTTCATTTTGCAGAAAAGCAAAGATGTGCTCAATCTCAGTGGCACCCACAAAGACCCTAGCTAGAGCCTAGTGTGGTTGTGTGCCTGCTGCAGCCCTGGCTCACAGGAGGTTGAGGAAGGGGACCAAGAACATGGGGGGGCAAAGGAGTTTGAGCTACAAAGACAGACTATGTGAAAAAAAAAACACAAAAACTTTGTGAGAGGCCAAACATACCCAGTTATGGTAATATGGAATCTGTATTTTCACAATGTAAAGGAAAAATCCATTAAACTCTAAATTTGTTTATCCTGTATGAAGATCACTGACTTAGATTTTCTTCCTTTAATTTTAGATTCCTCTAGCCCAAGTTCAAATGAAAATTTCTGAAGTATTCTAAAGTTATTTTTCTTTACAGGTCTCATGAACAAATAGTGTAAGTTTCCCCAAAGAACCCTGACTTCACATTCTTACATTACTTGTCATCTTTCAAGATGCTCAAAATATTCCAGAATTTCAGGCAGGGCAGGGCCGGGCCGGGCAGGACAGGGCAGGGCAGGGCAGGGCCGGGCAGGCCAGGCCAGGCCAGGCCAGGGCAGGGCAGCACACAGTGAGCAGTGGAAAAGGTACATGCCTACATGTGGCTTTTTTTCTCTCCTTATGAAGCCACCTGGACCCAACTGTTGTGGAATAGAATAATTGTTTAACTATGTAAAAGACATGCTGCTTTTGTTTCTGCTGCATTTGTTTAACTATTTAAAGATGTGCTGCTGTTTTATCTTGTCTGCCTAAGGTGCCTGATTGGTCTAATAAAAAGCTGAACAGCCAATAGCTAGGCAGAAGAGGAATAAGTGGGGCTGGTGGGTAGAGAGAAAAGGGGAGCCTGCCAGCCCACCAGTGGCCAGCCAGCCAGACACAGAAGAAGCAGGAAAGCACATGGACAGAACATAGATAGCACATAGATGAATAGAAATGGGTTCATTTAAGTTAAAAAAGCTAGCTAGAAATAAGCCTAAGCTAAGGCTGAGCATTCATAATTAATAATGTCTCCATGTCATGGTTTGGGAGCTGGAGATCCAATAAAGCCTGCTAGTCCTAACCACAGGCCTCCACCCTCACTACCAGTCACTTCCCAGAGGCCCAGTCTCTAAGCACCATACCTGGATGAAATTTCTACCCTCTTCATATAAATGCCATATGACTTTAGAGATCAAATTCATGCATGAGTTCAGAGGAACAAATCATATGCAAATCATAACAATTTGTATTGCTCTGAGAAGGGGCAAAAACATACATTAGGGATTTTCAAAGTTATAGATACTGTTTTCATCATTATCATCATCATCATCATCGAGACAGAATTTCACTATGTAGTGCCGGCTATCCTGAAACTCACTATGTAGACCAGCCTGGCCTCATACTCAGAGAAACCGACCTTCCTCCATCTCCCAGGTGCTGGGAACGAAGATGTCCATCACACCTGGCCCTGTTTCTAATACCTTAAAGAGCGTAGAAGTTAGACTTCTAATATCCCAGCATCTTCTTGGACAGACTCTCTGAGTTTTCTTTTCTAGAAAACTAGGAATTATAAAAGCTAATATTCGAAGTTGTAAGGGAAACATTGTTTCCTATAGTGTCAACCACACAGCATGCTTAATATATTGTGTCTTCCATTATTTATCTAGAAACATGATAAAATGTGTCTTATAAATGTACAATGGAATATTACTGAACTATAAATAAGGAAGAAAAATCTGTCATCTGCAGAAATATGAATAGAATTGAAGGATGTCACATCAAGTAGTATAAGCCAGGCCCAGGAAGGTGAATACCATGTTCTTGCTCATTGTAGAGCCAAAAAATAATTATACAGAAGTAGAGAGTAGAGTAGGCCATTAGAAAATAAAGGTGGCATGGAGAAAAAATCAAGATAGTTTTAATATTTGAGTGCACAGTAGGCTGACAAGAGTCTAAGAACAATCAGTTACACATTTCAAATAACTAGAGAAGAGTTTGAAGACTCTCAACATGAAGAAATGGTAATTGACGGGCTGGAAATGCTACCTACCCCAATTTGATAATTGTACATGGGTGCAGGCATCACATTAGAACATCGTAGCCTCAGAAGAAGCACAGATAGAATGTGTCCATTAAAAAATTAAAGAAGAAATTCAAAAAGCTTTACATGTAAAGCAAAAAGTTATGCATCTGTGAGTTACAACAAAAACTAAGGCTTCCTGTTCCCAGTCATCATTCAGTTTTCTTCTCTCTCTCTCTCTCTCTCTCTCTCTCTCTCTCTCTCTCTCTCTCTCTCTCTCTTGTATTTTTAACTTCTCATATCTCTGAACTTTTTCTGATAGACCAAACTATAAAGCACATAGGAAACGTTTTTTTAAAAAAAAAATGTTGTTTACAGGGGCTTGAGAGATGGATTAGTGGTCAAGAGTGATTGTTGCTCTTGCAGAAGACCTGAGTTCTGCTCCCAGCACCCACATCGGGCAACTAACTACTGCTTGTAACTCCAGTTCAAGGGGATCTGATGCCCTCTTCTGGCCTCTGCTGGTACCTGCAATTTCTTGCTCCCTCCTCTTCCCCATGAGTAAAATCTTTTTTAAAATGTTGCTTATTAAACCTAAACCAGCAAAAGATGTCTGACCTCTGGGTTTAGACATCAAGATGTAACGCTGAAGGACTGTTGGATGGAGTTCAGTTCATGGAGTACTTGCCCAAAGCCCTGGGCTCAGTCTTCAGCACTATATGAACTGGTCATGGTTGGTGTACACTTGTAATCCCAGCACTCAGCAGGCAGAGGCAGGAGGAACAGAAGGTCGGGTCATCCTTGACTACACAGAGAGTCAAAGGAGAGACTTCAATACGTGAAACCCACCTCCCCCCTCCCCCCAAAAAAATCTAACTTAAAACCAACTCAAATAACTAACACAGACTCTCTACCATGAACAACACCGGTAACAGACCAGTGAGTCCGGGGTGTTTTATTTTGCTCTGGAGTGCCGGAGCGCCAATCTAGTGTCTCATTCTCCCAAGGCAAGTCACGCACCTCTGAACAACATCTCAGCCCACGGGCAGTTGCTTTTGACCAGCATGATTAAACACATTTATCAAGTACCTCGTGTGTGACAAGCCCTGTCACAGGCACAGAAGGCAGAGAAAGTTGGGGATCTGAAGAAGGCTAATGCTAAGACATGGACGGCCCTGGTGTTCTCTGTTCCCTCTGATGGTGTAAGCAGTGGCACGCACCCTCATCTGCTCCAGCTCTGTCACGCTTTATAGTGAGACTGAAGTACTGGATGCTGTATGTGCTCGGCATTAGAAACAGAACGACATTTCTGTCATCAAAGGAGCATAGTTAACTGTTGGTCTCTCTGCCAAAGCACTTTTGTCCCTTCCTTTAGCCTCCCAGGGAGACAATTGGTCACAGTCTCAGCAGATGCAGGCTCCAGAGAGTGGGCAGCAAGCCGTGGGCAGCCTGCTCCGTCAATTTTCAGTAAGATCTCTGTGCTTTTTATTATATTAATTAGTGTCTTGGCAGAGCGGGCCCAGGACTTTTAAACCAGCAGGGGGTTTGCTGCTCCCTCAATTTGCAGCTTGTGACTGCTCTTTTGTTTTTGTTTAATTTTTCCACTCGCTAAGCACTTGAACCCCGGCATTAGCTGGAACCCTCAATAACGCTGTATATTTAGAGACTGATGTATGGAGACAGATGGTAGCCATGGAGATGAGGGCAACACCTGCTTTGTGTTTATTGCTGGCCTGTGGTGGGCTGTGACTGTTGTCTTAAGGCACAGACAAACACCCTGGCACTCAGGATGAAGGTGAGCATTGGTCACAGGGAGTGTGAGCAACATGAGCTGTGTCTGAGGTGGAGACTGTGAGACTGCAGGGGAGGAGCCGAGAAACATCCTCCCAGTGCAGCCAGCAAGGTTTTCTCCCGCTCCCTGAATTAACTTCGAGACTTCTCAACTCTGCCGAGGACAAAGATGGCCCCTTTGGTCTCTCATCTGATCAGTAATATCCCAGCCTATTCTAACCTAATGCTTCCTTCCCAAATTCATATTCCCTCTCTCTCTCTCTGTGTTTCTCTCTGTGCCTCTCTGTGCCTCTCTCTCTCTCTCTCTCTCTCTCTCTCTCTCTCTCTCTCTCTCTCTCTCTCTCAGTGTGTGTGTCTCCATCTCTCTCTGTCTCTCTGTCTTTTTCTCTCTCTCTTTCCTTACTGTGCTAGAGATGGAACATGCGGGCTTCCCAAATGCTAGCCACCCATTCTACCACTGAGCTATACCCCAGCACCCAGTATAAATCTCACTGCTTTCTATTCCTAGGGCAGCAAGACCATGGCCTTGAAGAAAATCATGTGGGCAAGACCTACAAAAGTAAAGACATGATCCAGTACTTTAAAATAGCTATTTCTTAGTATTAAAAAAATAATCCTAAGCACAGGCCCTGGCAGTGTGCTGAGGAAAAAGGAGAGGAATGAGTAAATAAATGCTTCACGGTACAACCAAACCACCCACTAAAAAGCAGGTTCCTATCTTTTTTTTTTTTTTTTTTTTTTTTTTTTTTTTTTTTTTTTTTTTTTGTTAGCAAAGGGGCCAGCAAGATAGCTTAGTGGGAAAGGGCATGTGTTGTTCTGGCAGAGGACTCAAGTGCTGGTTTCCAGCACTCAGGTCACATGGTTCACAATTGCCTGTAACTCCAGCTCTGGGAGACCCAACACCCTCTTCTCGGCTCTAAATGTACCTGCACTCAGGAACACATACCACCCCCTGCCCACACACATATACACATAATTAAAGATAAAAAGTAAGCTCTTTAAGAAAGTGTTTTGATATGGCTGGAGAGATGGCCCAGTGGTAAGAGCACTGTCTGTTCCTCCAGTGAACCCAGATTCAATTCTCAGCACTTAGATGGCAGCTTACTGTCTGTAACTCTAGTCCCAGGGGATCTGGTGGCCTCTTCTGGCCTCTGTGGGAACCAGACATGCACATGGTGCACAGACATATATGCAGACCAAACACATATGCACATGAGATAAATAAAAAATTTAAATGTTGCCGGGCGGTGGTGGTGCACGCCTTTAATCCCAGCACTCGGGAGGCAGAGCCAGGCAGATTTCTGTGAGTTCGAGGCTGGCCTGGGCTACAGAGCGAGATCCAGAAGAGGCGCAAAGCTACACAGAGAAACCCTGTCTCGAAAAATAAAAAAAAAAAAAATTTAAATGTTATGATACACTCTCAATAAGGAGGTAAAGTTCATGTGAAAAGATCATTACCAAATAAGTTCTTCCAAAATAAGTATAGATCTAAATTTTTAAAACATACTTGCCTCTTCTGGTTCCATATGAGGTGGCTAAGATAAAACTCAATGGGCAATCATATCCCCTTCCCCTCCATGAAGCCAGGTTAGCTGGTTAGAACCACTGGGATCCACGTAAGTACGTAAAGGTTGGGAACCTCTAATCCCAGCACCGAGAAGACAGGAGGACTGCAAGGTTGAGGCTTGCCTGGTCTACGTAGAAAGACCTTGTTTTCAAACAAAACCAAACCAAAAAATCCAAAGACAAAAGAGCAAAGAAGCTGAACCAACCAACCAAATCTCCAAATGAGACAGAACATAATGCTCATTAGATAAAGCTGCATACAGCTCAAGCTTGGTGCCCTGAGTTTGAACCCCAGGAGCTCACAGGAAAAAGGGGCAATTAAAATATAAGTATATAATTTCCCTCCCTCCAACCCCTCCCATATCTGATTTCCCTCAAATCCATGGCCTCTTTTTCTTTAATTGTTATTATTACACACCACACATGCTTGCACACACACACAACCTGCTGAGTCCATTCAGTGTTGCTTATACATAACTGATTTTAGGACTGACCTTTTGGTACTGGGTAACTGTTTATGCAGCTAAGTTGCATCCTGTGCAAACATCTACTTTCTCTAGTCTGTTCAATTTTTATCCCAGGACATAACTTCTAAGGAGCTGTTGCTTTTGAGGAGTTCTGAGAGAACTGTGGTATGTGTACATTTTCGTCTGTCAATATACCAAGAATTTCTCAATTTAAAGGACTTAGGATTGGATGTCATCTTTATAACGGTTTATACACACCATGGGAAAATACTCCTCCACCGTCACACGCAGACAGAATGGAATAATCTCCGTTAGATGATCAAACACACCTCAGAAAACTGTTGCAGCACACAAAACATTTGCTGCAAATACCCTAGGTTCTCTTAAACAATTCCAGTGACCCTTCATAGGATTTAGATCATCTGAAAACATTTGCAACAATCTCCAAAGCAAGGCTTTGTGTACTTGTGATGAGAAGAGAGGGGAACAAATAACATTACTACAACTACTCATCTATACATACAGACACAGACATAGCCAAACACGGTGTTGACAATGTTTAGGCAACAGATTCTTTTGCCCCCTCTGGGGGGCACTGTCTGCAAGGAGGTCTATGAGTCAGCTTGTTGCTGCAAAGAGAAATATGGTGATATTTTATTTGTACTGAAATGTGATTTTATTTGTATGTTAATAAATAAAGTTGCCTGGGGGTCAGAGCTAATAGCAAGCCATAGCAGAGCTGGGCGTTCGTGGCGCACGCATTTAATCCCAGAACTTGGTAGGCAGAGCTAGGTAGATCTCTGTGTGGTCAAGGATACAGCCAGCATTGGAGACACACGCCTTTACTCTCAATACTAACCATAGAAGATCTGGAGGTCTGTACAAACAGGCAGTGACGAAGCAGTCATGTGGTTGGGTTTACAACCAATGAGAAGGCAGAACAGAATGTCTATATAAAGACAAACACACAGGAAGTAGGCTAGCTGCAGCAGATGGGTAAGGCTTTTAGCTCTGATCTCTTGGCTTTCTTCTTTGCATTGGTTCTGTCTTATTTAATAAGACAGTTGGTTACATCTACAGAGAAAAGGCTTTGTAGTCACTGAAGGTCTGCTGGAGGCATAGATGACTGTATGTAGACAACAGCTGTTTTCCTTGGATTATTCAAAGCAGCCACTGTCTAAGGTGGTGATTCTCCATTTAAACAATTTACTTCGGCAAGTTATCTACACTCAGTGTCTTAGAAGTGAGGTGGTGCTAAGGAGTACTGGAGGAGTGGGGCCCCTCTGCCTCGTTCAGCTCTCTTCTTGTCGTCTGGTACTTGGGAGAGGTGGGAGAAGAGAGGAGGAAAGCTGGGAGAGAGCACAACTCTTTGACTCATCAGTTTCAGATATCATTGATTTCTGTATCAGTTCAGTGTCTTTGTTAGGATTTCGATGTAGTGGGTAGCCATTCCAGCTTGGATCTGGAAGTTCCAACCCCCATTGAGACTTCAGCAACTGTCACGCCTACAAGGCGGGGCCAAGGGAGGCGCCTGGAGACCTGAGATCTGGATGGGCTGCACTCGAACTCGGTTCTGGGACCTTGGACGGTGAAGGTGGGCCAAGCAGAGCTCCAGAGAACACCGCTGGACTGCGATACACCTTCCCCAGACCCCGCAACCTACCTATCCCTTAACTTGTAAGTTACGCCATTAAATAAATCTCCTTTTAACTACGTGGAGTGGCCTTAATAATTTCACCAATATTTCTATTGTTGGGATGAATACCGTGGATGAAAAGCAAATTGGGGAGGAAAGGGTTTATTTAGCTTACAGTTCCATAGCACTGTTCATCAAAGGAAGTCAGGACAGGAACTCACACAGGGCAGGAACCTGGAGGCAGGAGCTGATGCAGCGGTCATGGAGGGGTGCTGCTTACTGGCTTGCTCCCCACGGCTTGCTCAGCCTGCTTTCTTAGAGAATCCAGGACCACCAGCCCAGGGATCGTACCACCCATAGTGGGCTGGGCCCGCCCCCATTGATCACTAATTAGAAAATGCCTTACAGCTGGATCTCATGAAGGCATTTTCTCAATTGAGTTTCCCTCCTTTCAGATAACTCTAGCTTGTGTCAAGTTGACATAAGACTGGCCAGCACACTGAGATACTCTAAAGACAGATATAAAAGTGAGAAATATTAAGGGAAATGCCTATAAGAAGACGTGACGACAACCGAGAAAGTTTGTGAGGGTTTCAGGCAGCCCTGCAGGCCTTACCAAGGGCTGGAGAAAGGAGGTCAGGAAAAATTACCTGTGAAAACCATGTAGTTCTTAGGAAAGTTCAGAAGATCAGTGGGAAGTGGGTGAAACTCCCCTGCCTCCTGAGGAAGGGAGCTGCATGCTTCAGCATTTTTTCACTCTTAGTCATTGGCTGAGCAGCCACAGGAATCGTGGATCCCACGGGAAGGTGGGTAGGACACAGTGACTGGTCCTGTTGGTCAACTATGCTCCCTGTGATTTGGGGTCTGAAGGTGGGGGCATTCTCAGGATGCCAGCACTTCTCATAAGACAAATGACAATTTTAATGACATTATAGTCCACATCTCTTCCTTCCATAATTCAGTTTGAATCATAATTATGGTTTTTGCTGATTACTTCATTTCTCTGATGGTCCTTATCTGCACATGAAGGTTCCAGCTTACCACTGGGTGAGTTCTTGTCCTACGTACAGACGGATGCCCTGGAAGCCCTGTCCCTTCTGCTCCAGTTTGGAATTGTCATTCTTTAGGCCTCCATAGCCACAACCCTCTGCCATATCTGCTTCTCTTTGGGCTTTTGTGGGGGACCAGCCCTCACCTTTACCTGGGTACTCTTGAGGAGTGAGGGATAAGAGATTTAGATAGAAGGATAGAGAGGAGAAAAACAGATAGAAACACAGGATAGCCTCAGGAGGGCCTGGATCCTTATCCACTAGCCCAGAACTTTATTCAAAAGGCCTTTTTATAACAATGCCAAGGGGCGAGGCAAAGACCTCCCCCTTGCTAGATACAGCCAAGTGTAGACCCTTCCAAACACCTGGTACCCAGGCCCGTGGTCCAGTCATCCTCTCATGCAGCCCTGCTGGTAAAGCAAGCTCAGATCTCTGTGGGCTCCCACAGGTTTTGAGATCAATACAGCCTTAGTTTACTCTCTCATCTTGCTGAAAACTACCTTCCAGGCACGTCTTGACAAAAGCTCCAGAGAAAATTGAGAACGTTCCCTTTCTACTTGAGTAAGGGAATTGGGTTTCCCTGGCTCTCAATTAATTCGTGTTATAGAAAACACCAGTTTCTAGGCTGTTTTTGCCAGGAGTAACTTGATTGGATTGAGAGGCACCTGGAAGATTCACGAAGCAAACCTCTAAAAGTATATGTGGGGTACTTTCAGAGAGGGGTAGCTAAGGAAAAGACCTGTTCTGAATATGCGTGCTACCACTCATGGTCTGGGGCCTTGGTTGGGATAAAAGAAGAGAGCCATCCAACTAGGCATCTATTGTCTTTCTCTGTTTTCAGGCTACTATGATGTGAACTGCTCTCCCCGCCATTGTGGATGCAACCCTCTAAAACTGCGAATCTAGATACATCATTCCCCTCCTAAGTGTTTGTGGCAAGTATTTTGACACAGAGATGAAAAGTCTAACACAGAAAACTAGTACCCAGAAACGAGGAGGTTTTTTTGATTATCTGATGATGTGGTTCAGAAGCTTTCGGAGTTTGTTTGTAGGAAGATTTAGAAGAGTTCGCAGATGCAGGGCAGAGGCAGTTGTGGGATGCAATTCCACTGGGAATTCCAAAGACCAGATGCCAATAGGAGTGTGGGGAGACAATATTGAGTTCCTGCGGTTTCAGATGGATCAAGGGCCTGCTGAGAATGGACTTGAGACCCTGCATCTTACATCATTGCAAAGAACTTGTCTAGAGTCTGTCCACGGCCAAGACTTTGGGGAAAGGTTGGGTTTAAAGATAACAAACTAATCTGTCTGAGGAAGTTCCGAGGCAGCCCAGCTTCCGCACTGTGCCCTTGTTATTGCTAGCTGCGTTTTGCCAGGTTGATAGTAGGAGCTGGGAACAAAATGAGAGTAGAAAGGTTTTAAAAACTTGCAGTTTGGCCAGAAAAGAAAATCATGCAAAATTGGGACCAAGGGAGGTGTGATGGCAGAAAAGCCTTTCCCCGCTAAAAGGAAGTCATTATTTTTCACTAACACAGTGAGAGCAATCCCTTGAAGGCATTTTAGGGATCAGCTGGGTCCCATCTTTCACAGATTATGGTTGCAAAGGAATAAACTCATTGGAAAGACTGTTCTGAGAAGACGGCCCTGAGATGCCATGTAGGTAAGTATTTCTTTAGCCATCCAGGCACACAGAGGCCTCTCTAGCCATAGTCCAAGAGAGTCCAGGTATTGTTTGAGCTGCCTGCATACCTTGGGATTGTTCACATGATGCTGGTTTCGTTTGCTTGAAAAATGCAAGAGCTACAGGGTCGTGTATGCTTCCAGGCAGATATCAAAGAAAATCTTTAGAAGCTAGGAAATGCTATTCTGAAAATATCCCCCACATCCTAAGAGGCTGGAACTTTTGCTAGACCTCACAACCAGAGTTAATAATACACCTTGAGGTCACTCATGACTTAAGACTGCTGTCCTACTGTGTACTCAGGCTGTTTAACCTTCCCTTAAGGGAACAGTGTAACAAACTAATCTTACTTTCCTTGGATTTCTCATGTAACCAACTTTTACAACCTAAGCTAATGGATAGCCACACTCTTAAATTGTGTACTCTTCGCTGCCCTGAACCCAGATTACGTGTCTATCACTTACTGCAAGCAGCAAATACAGATGTGGAAAGCAACTTCCTAAAACCTATCACGAAGGTGAAAGCAACCATTCATGGTTATTGATTGATAAACAATGATGTTTGCTATTGAAATCAACCATGTATAGATATTGGTTGATACACAATGACATTTGTTTTCTGGGCTAGTCGGGACTTAATCCCTTGTAAAAGTGTCAAAGATTTCTGTAAAGTCTCCCATTCCTTCCCCATGTGATACTTTCTGTGCTGTTCAATAAATACCGAGCAAACCCTTTGTAAGGGACAGACACACACAACCACACAGACGCTTGTACAACAGATACAAGGACAAACAGATTCACAAGACAGCCTTCGGGTAGGCCCAGAGTCAGAGTCATGCAACAGACAGAAGACAGAAGGTACAGGGAGCGCGAAGTAGGGAATTCATGCTTGTTCTTGGCTAAATGACCCCAAGGGGAAGTGCTTTGCTTTCCTTCCTTAATGCAACACTAGTACATTACTGGTGACTTGGACTTAATCACTAATGCGTTATAAAATAGGATTAAATATAGTTAAATAATATGTGCCGTAAATGTTATCTCTAAAGATAACATAGTCCAAGTAGTAAGGAGATATTGTCAACATTGAGAGCAAGTATTGACTCGTGAGATGTTTTATTTGAACAGGCTTATGAGTGTCCCCACTCAGTGCTTTTGTCTAACCTTAGTCATGGTAACTTTCCCAGTTGGTGGTTAGGTTTCACCAACACATTGTACTCTCCATTGTGAAATTTCTCCTGGGAGGGAGCCACTGTGTAGACAGGAACCCTGAAGTCCAAGACTTTCTGACTAATGCTGCCTTCTTTTTAGGTCTTTAAATTTTGTGCTAAACACACACAAAATATAATATTTACTCTTTTAACTATTTGTAAATGTACAGGTCAGGGGGCAGTAAGCATGATTACGTTGCTGTGTCGAGGTCACCACTACCTTGTCCCCAGAACTTAGTCATCATTCCAGGCTGAACTTTGTTGACATTAAGTAGTACTTCCACTCCATGTTTTCTGGGGTGCTGGGAACTATCCCCCATCTGTCTCCATAAACTTGAATGTTTCAGATATTCCTGATAAATCCCTCAATACTTGCAGGATTTGTCTTTTGTGTCTGATTTCTTTCACTTAGAGTAAAGCCTGCAAGGCTCATTGGTTGCAGTGGGTTTAAATTTCTTTCATTTTTAAGACTGCGTAATAGTGTAGTGCATTATTAGGCTATTTACCAATGGATGGACCTTTCTGTGGGGCTGTTGTTTCCTAAGAAACCGGTGAAGTTTCTCCATCCTCTTTCACACGGTTCACAGGCCCTAGTAAACACCTGAATAACAAGAAAGAATGTACCTACACCCTGAAGTGGCTGTGGGGGCTGATGGTTGATGCACTTGCATTGCTCTTTTGTGTAGGAGGCAAACCTTTGCTACGTTAATTAACCATTGGGAATTGGACATCTTGGGTTATCTTCACAATACATCAGGCTTCTATTCAATGAGTGCCATGAATGCAATGTGTCGGGTACCAACCCAACCCAAACAATTCTGTTCATCTCCCTCTTTCTCCTTCCTACTTCTTTCTGCTTCTAGGAAACTATGTCCTCTAAAAATAAAAATCAAGAAAGCAATATATATATATACCTCTTCCTACTCTCCCCCTTGTGAAGAGTAAGGAGTAAGAGTTATTCCAGAACTTACTCTAAAGGAGCCCTCCTGCTACTCTGATTCCATCAAGATAAAAATGTTTCTCAGTGTGAACCCAGACGGTGGCATTCTTCACACCCAAGTCATTGGATCTCTGAGTGGGCAGAAGGTTTTGCTCGGCACCGTGCCCACACAGTCTTGCCAGTCAGTATTTATAACCCTTTCTTTTCTTCTCTTTACACAGTTGCCGGTCAAGGGAACAGCAACAGCACCTTTTGTGTAGACAGTAGGATTACTTCTAGGAGGAACTCAATGTGGTGCAAGCCACTGGTTTACCAAAGCTGGATATCTGGCACCTTCTAAACAAGCTTTTTATTGAATTTATTTCAGGCCAACTATTTGCCTTGGGTTGTTGATCGGATTGTGTTTTCTTTCAAACCTGGCTGTACAGCTTAGAGTTTTGTCTTTAAAGACCCACACTTGGTTGATGCCTAGTAACTATTGTAAAGCTGACAGCTGTCGCTAATTTCTAGTCTGAGCTGAAAGACAGTGTTACACACTCAGAAGAAGGTTGGGGACTGCTGTCTGCTAAGGTTCTCACTCGATTAGACAGGCTGAGCGTGGCTCCCTTGCTGTTAGCAGTGAGCCGTAAGTGCCCGAGGCCTTGAGCTGCTAGTGTTGCCTGTTAGTGTTCTGAATCCCGCAGCCCAGCCCCTCTATGGTGTGGGGCTCCTCAGCAGCTCTGTGGAACTCTTCCAGCTGCAGGGACTGCAGCTCCTTCAGAGTCACTGGGCTCTCTGGTCACGGCTCTCCCCTTTGCCTTTGTGGTTTAGGCTCCCTGCAGCTATTTGCCAACCCCCCCAACCTCCATCACCTCCCTCCATCACCTCCACCCCCTCCCCTGCCCCTCGACCCTCCTCTCTCGCCTTGGCTTTCTCCTTTTCTCAGCTCTCTACAGCTCTCCCTATTCTGCACTTTCTGCTGCTCGTCACTTTGAGGAACCCTTAGCAACCATAGCTTCGAGGTGTGTTTCAGGCTAGTAGCCCTGATGTTATCTGCTCTTGGTGCAACCAGCTAAGCCTACCTTACCCCAAAAGATCACGAGTAGGCAATAAAACCACCCAAAAGGTGGTACTGCAGTGTGTGCATGAAATAACAGTGAACACGGCCTGTGTGTCCAGCTTATGTTTCCAGTCACACGTGTGTGCAGTGTCCTGTCTGCTAACAACAAACTTTTCGTTTAGTCATGCCAGACTGCACAGGTCACTAGATCTGTCTATTGTGATTGTCCTAGGTGGGAATATCTGCAAGTTGGATAGGGACACCTGGAGCAGTTACAGGTTTGGGAGTCACCTGAAGCTGTTGTGGTCAGAGCCACTACGGGATGTCTGGGGCCTCCTGATAGACAGCTCTTTAAGCTTCCATGGAGTTGGTGAGTTTGAAGTCACAGTTGCTACAACTTCTGATGAGAGTTTAGGAGCTGTGGCAATGTCACTCACAGTCCAGCCACGTTTGAGGGCCACAGCAGTGGCTGTCGATCTGTAAAGTTTCTGCTCTGTTTGGGTTCCCCGGGAAAGTATGACAACTGTCAACCAAGCAGCCAGCCAGCTCCTGCCAACCCCGACAGTTTCCGGAGTTTGAAGGGAAGCCAGCAGATGTTAAGAAGTGCTTGTAAACAAGATCCAACAGGGAATTAACATAGTCCTCCAATGAACTCTACCCAGCATGTAACTCATGGCCAAACGCTGCCACAAAGTAGGAAATGCCTGTGTGGAAAGGTCCAGGCTCTCTTGCCATTGTCTTCAGTGTATCAAGTACAGGCAGCACTTCCGGTAGTCACGTCAGACACAGGAAGAAAACACTGAGCAGAAACCATGAGAATCTACGCACATCCAACTTTTAGAAAAACTGAGGAAGTTCGTTTAATTGGTCGACTTTCATCGTAATGATAAAGTGACCCTCAGCCACTTTCCTTCTCCATCTTACATGTTTCCAACTTCCAAATTCAGTTTGGCTTTTGCAATAAAATGGTAGTTTTTAGTAAATATCATAGACTAACAGCTTGGTGGGCACCTGGGCGTGGTTGGTGGCATCTGTATGAGACAGGTAGCTAGGTTCCTGGCCTGGGAACTCTGGGCATTTTCCTGTAGGATTTTAATAGTGTTGGGTCTCCCACAACGAAAATGGAGGCAGCCTGGGATATTAGCCGTGAAAGAACCTCCCTCCTCAGGAAAGAATAGGCGGTCTGCCTCACAGCCAGTCTATGTCTCTCTCGACCATTGTTTCATCTTGTCTATACATTGTAAGACTGCCACAGAGTAGGGAGAGAAAATTAAAATTTTTTCTTTCCCGAGTTTAGTCAAATTGTAATAAACTGTTTTCTTTACCCGTTTCCTGTCTCTCAGAGGCAGAGGCAGAGGCAGAAGGATTACTATAAATCTGAGGCCAGTCCCAGTTATATAATGGGTCCCAGGCCAAATAAGGCTACATAAAGGGACCCTGTAAATTAAAAAAAAAAAATGAACAAAACAAAATAAACGAATTAAAGAATATGGTGAGAAATTACCCCGGGGGCCTGGCCACAGCTGTGGACTTGAACTGCTCTGGCAGGAGGAGGAAGACTGAGCCTATCACTTTTTAAAAAACAATATGCTTTACCCTTTTATTTTATTGGACTTTTCTATCAGGAAAACCAGGCCTAAGAACTTATGAAACTCAACAGCCCAAAGAAAGGGTGCAACATCTGCACCTAGACACCATAACCAGGAGAACCTCTAACGTCAAGATGGCAGTGGTTCCACTAGCCTGTCGGCTGACCGCCCTGTGTGCATGTTGAGGGACCGACAGGCAGAGAACTCCCAACTCTCCCGGGAGCGTCAGCTCAGCTTGTCCCCATTGTAGACATGGGTGACTGACTGCCATCAGTCTGTCCATCTCCCGTTTGTTCATCTGGACCTGCTCCATACATCTGCTCACTTGTCTGTCTGAGGCTGGTCAGGGCTTTTCCTCTCCAGTCTCCACTGTTCTCCAACTTGTTTCTGCAGCTCAGCTCAACCCCGAGGCTCACAACCGCTCTGATGTTGCACTGGGCTCAGTGGCAATACCTTTAGCAGCTCTGCTCTCCTCCCCAGAGAGCCCCTTGGCAACCCTCCCAGCTTCCTCCTTCGCCTCTCGTTAGCCCTCTTTAGAATCCACTGGACTCTGCTGTGGCTCCTTTAGCCATTGGGTAACCTGCATACTACAACCCCCACCCCCTTCTCTCCATACACACACATACACATTCTCATGGTGATGTGCAGTGTGTGATCTGAGAGTTATTTGTAGTTAAGATCAGAGTAAAAGAACTTCTGTTTGGCTTGGCTGGCTCTCAGGGGAAATGGAGACTTCTTGGCAATTTGCTGCCATGGAAGGTGGTTTGCGAATTTATAATTCTAATCTCATGGAAAGACAAATGTGTCATCTGTGTTTCTAACAGTCGCCCACCCTCAGTACAGTTTACCTTGCCTCTGAGCCGGAGCAGTTGTGGGTTGCTTCATCCACCTAGTCTAAGGCCGCACCTTAGAGCAGATTAAGTGTTTCGGAACAGACAAAATTTGTGTTTAGGAGGCAGAGTTCATGAACTTGGGGAAAAGGAATAGATGTCTTTGGGTTTTGGGTATTACAAGTTGACTGTCCAAGTTCACATTCCAAAGGTGAACCAGACTGGGTTTAGGTTGCATTTTATTTCCAGCAAAAGTGTATATGTCAAGCCTTCGACAGAGGTTGATGTCAACCCCAAGCAGTGCTGGGACGTGGATTTCTATTGGACCTGAGGTCTCTCTCGGACCCTTAGATGGCAGCAGAGAAACAAAGGCACCAGAGGTGAGCCCCGTGGCCTCTCTCTACACTCCTTCTCTTCTCACCGATCTGCCGAGCCAGCCAAGCCAAGTGAAAAACAAAATTAAGCACACACTTGTCATTGGGAGTCTTATCTTTTAGATTTCAGCCTTTCGAGGAATCAATCAATATGTAGTAATGTTTTCTTACAGAGAAAGAAAATCCATGGGTATGAATATTCCTTCAAACAACTTTAAATATTTACAAAAATACTTATAATTATTTATTTTCAGCTGAGTGCTGTGGCACACACCTACAATTCTACATCCGAGGGCTAAGATAGGAGGATTCTGTTTAAATACTCATCACTAAATCATGATACTGTGTGCACGGGAACCTAGGAATTCTATGACGTATCCCTAAGTAAATGGTTCACATGGATGGAGTCTTACTGGGGATCTGTGCGCCCTGGCGGTAGCCTAAGGGGCTGCGATGTTGGCGGGAGTGAGAAATATGAACATGAAGGTTGTCGTAGACGGATGTTTAGAAATGCACCTGGTACTTGTAAGGAAGATGTCTACACTCAAAATGTGCAGGACAAGTGGGCCAGAGAGATCATCACCACTACACTCAAAATGTGCAGGAGAAGTGGGCAAGAGAGATCATCACCACGTTCCCAGGCATTCTGCCGAGCTTCAGTTAAAAAGGATTAAAACAAAAAGTGGAAATAATGCTGGAAGTTCATGGATAGGAGGTCAGAGCAGAGGGCTTAACCTGTGCAAGTCTGTAGGTTCAGTCCCCTACAGCAGAATACAAAAGCCAAACCAAACAGCCAACAGACAAAAAACCAGGAAGGTTTTGCACTTCATAACGGGATTTATTTGGGGGAGATTGTGTTGCTGTTAATATGTGTACGGTTGAATATTTTTTAGTGATTGCCTAATAGAGTAAAAAGAAAAACAAATGTGTTCAAGGTCTTTCTAAAGTAAAGAACAAGGTGTTGAGGTTTCACAGTTGCAAGTCTGTACAAATATTTGCTTCACCAAGTTAGGCAAATAAAACTGCTTCATTATTCACTCACATGGTGTAAGAAAAACTGTACACTAAGAAAAATCGGGAAACAAAACAAAAATCCTCCTTTCTAATTGGTATGGCAAGGAAACAAAGTTTTCATCCTGTCCACAAAGAGCAGACTGAGAACACTACGAACCCCTCCATCAAAGTGGAAAGGACTACAACTTGTCAGCATTTGCCCAAGATTATCTTACCCCTTGGTCTACATTTCGATATCTAGCAATAATTTATTTTATAAAAACCACACTGATTATCTTTCAACTTCTTCGTTTAATAGATATTATCTTGCTATATTCCCATTGCCATCACCAAATACTACAGGCTGAGATCTCTACAAGCACAGAAGACCTTGGTCAGCTAATCAGTCTTGTTCATTAGGTGGCTGCTAGTGCCAAAACTACATTTTAAACACCAGTAGCACTTTAAACATGTGAAAGAAAGCTTCAACACGTCAACATCATGTCATTGGTGTATGCACATCTCTGCAGATGTTACTTCATTTTGGTTTTGTGGCCCACAATTGCTTCAAATTGAATATTCTGTATACGACTTATAGCTTTTAAGGCACGTTCAGGAAGAAACCTACATTAAGAAAAAAAGATAAGAAACTTTTCAATGTAAAGTTTTGATACTAGCATCCCCCCCTCAATTTAAAAATGCCCCGAAGCTTACCTGACCTGAATTTAGTTTTCCTCCCTTCTCTGCTTCTTCCTTAGTTTCTCCCCCATCCTCCCCACCTACACTGACCTATACTAGATCACCACTCTTTCATAATAGTAAAATTGTATAAGATCTTATACCAACAATGATCTAAAAACTGAAGCTATGAACTCACTGCTGAGTCAGTGAATTCTGGTGCCAAGAACTCAGAATCCATGACACACACCCTTCCTCCTTATGTTCAGGAGACCCATCACTTTATGAAAGGGAAAACTAAGGAGCCTTTGAAAAGGCTGTTGCCTCCGAGCATATTGCTGTGCCAAGCCAAGCGGCTGCCACAGCTGGCCAGAAACCACCCGCTGTCTACAATAAAATGTGGAGGATTTACATGGGCTGGGTTAGTCAACCTGAGCTGACCGGTGAAGGAAGAGCATGAGTGTACCAAAGGAAGGAGGCAGAAAGAGCATGCTCTATACAGAAAGTCATATTTCAAATTACACTGGAATTGCTAATGCGAGATTTACTTCCCTGTCAGCCCCTGGGCAGAGGGTGGGAAGATGTGGCAGTGGGGGCGGGGGGGGGTATTAAGGGGTGAGGATGACCTGGCTGTGAGGACGACAAGGGTCAGAAGAAAGCTTCTGCAGATCTTTGAACAAACCCCCCAAAGACTAGTGATTGCCTCCGAGCACAAAACTGTCTCTCTCTAAAAGGAGTTAAATGCAAAGAGCAACAAAAAGCCCCGTTGCCAGAGCAACAAATCACACTGAGCGCTCTACAAAGAGGCAAAGGCTTTGAGGTGCCTCCTCGTTCAGGGTTACTGCTCTCATCCCAGGCAGAACAATCAATCATATTTATATCATGGTCATACACATGCCTGGTCCGGTTTGGGGATTTTCCCACTCTAGTGAGACCTGTTTTGAGCTGTGTAGAGGAAATTTGTTCCATGGGATTTTGCTGTCTTTGGGGCTCGTGAGCCTGGAAAGGAAAGAAATGACTCCATGCTAAGGTTCTTGGATTCTAAATGAAATGATGTAAAATCACGTGGAAGTGGATTGTGAGACATTTAAGATGCACACTGTTACAAAGAACTGCAAACACTGAGCACCCAAGTGTTTGGGGGGATGGCCACACAAATGTGGGGACCTGAGTTTAATCCCCAGAAGCCACATAAAAAGCTGGGTATGGTGGTGTGCATGTAGCCCCAGTGTTGGGGGATACGGGGTCTGGCACATCCCTGCTAGTGGACATCTATCCTAGCCTAATTGGTGAGTACAAATCTCAATGAAAGACCCTGTCTCAAAAGAAAGAAGAAAGAAAGAAAGAAAGAAAGAAAGAAAGAAAGAAAGAAAGAAAGAAAGAAAGAAAGAAAGAAAGAAAGACAGAAGGGAGGGAGGGAGGGAGGGAGGAAGGAAGGAAGGAAGGAAGGAAGGAAGGAAGGAAGGAAGGAAGAAAGAAGGAAGGAAGGAAGGAAATCCTGCCTCCACCTGCACCCACACAGACATCACACACATACACATGAATACACACACAGAGCCCTTATGATGTCTCCATAACCTGTATGCTTTAAACTGTCTTTCCTTTGGTTTGCATAGTCTTGAGCAAAATTTGGGCAGAGACAGGATGTATTTTACAAAGGGAATTGGGGACTCAAGGGCTCATTTTCCTCCTCTGGAATGAGTAGGGCGGTAACAAGGGAGACTTAATTTTCACTCCAGGCATGGAGAGTTTCCATAGCAACAGTCACATCTGAAAATCTCTCTGTAATAACATTTCTGTTTGTGTTTTAGTATTTCAGGGTTCTATACTGTACTTACTTTTCCAGTACTAAAGAAATATTGATATAGGATGGGACGAAAATCATTTTCTTGTTGGTAAGTATTCCATCTATCAGGCTTCTTGCAACTTCACTTGTCTCCAATACAGGCCACAACCTAATGGAAAGTGGGGGAAAGAGTTCATCTCTGTTTATACTGTATTTCTTCATCTGGGTGCCGGGATTGGACCCAGCACTTCACACACACTAAGCATGCACTCTACCACTGGGATAAAACCCAGTCCCTCCATTTTTATTGTTTTTAATTAATGAACAAAGGATATTAACCTATCTCTTCACCAAATTCGGAATTAGGCTTTAAAATGTTTCAGGATTCCCCTTATGAATGTCACACACACCCCCTTTCTACATCCCACGCTGATATCTTGTTATCACATTCTTATACTTTCAAGTCCAGTATGTGTGTGTGTTGGCTCACCAGGTCAAAATAACTGAATCATGACAAAGTACAAGGTGGGAAGAAACAGAGGAGCTGGGGACAAAAGGGTGTGCCTAGGATGAATCATGTGATGTTTTCAGGCCTGTTGGATGTAAAGAGACTATTCTATGGCTGAGCACACTCCCTGCTGTATGTGGGTATTCCGTAGAACTGTATTGTTTTGAGGCATTCAGTAGTTAAGATTTGCTTCTGACTTGTTTCTCCTGCAGTTTTATGGGAATTTAAGATTTGTGTAAATTACAGCTTTTTTATATATGTCACGTCTGCTGTCATGGCATTCCTTGATCCAAAGGTTGTGCCCATGTATCATTGAGAAATGCTCATAACCTGTGCCCAGTGGAAAGTCTTGCCCATTAATGAAGACAATGAGAGAAAAACCAAAGCATAAAAATGGGTTTGAAATGTCACACCAAGGTTGGCATGCCTAGGTGTGGCTGAGTGAATGTTAGAGCTTACTTCCCTGAGACAGTGTGAGGTTTCTGAAGGCTCAAGCGTGAGTGAGATGTCTGTGTTTGCGGACTAGCAGACCATCCCACGGCAATGGAAATCAGTACTTTTTAGACTACTGGGGCTCTGTCTCTTCCCTTTCTAATTTCACAATGGAGTCTTCAATCCAGACTTAGAGCCACACCTGATAGAGTACCTTAATGTCAGTTCTAGTGGAAGAAATTCAGGGTTCAGTAGCCTGAGTGAGAAGTCCCTGAGTCCTGGGCATTGCTGTGTCTGCGGCTATGGTTGCTCTAGGGCGCCTGCCCGCCAATCTTAGAGTTTCCACTTTTCTTCCCTATTGTGTCTTCCCTACAGTGGCAGGGCACTCCTCGCCAAGTGCATCAGACTCGAAGCTGAGCACTTGCCAGGATTTTTAGGAGACCCACTCTTCCATGTAAGAAAGCTGTTAGGGATTGAGATGGTGCCACAGGATTTACTTAAATAAAGGTGACGTACTGTTTTTTGTTTGCTTGTTTTTTGGGTTTTTTTTGTTTTTGTTTGGTTTGGTTTGGTTTGGTTTTTTCAAGACAGGGTTTCTCTGTGTAGTTTTGGTGCCTGTCCTGGATCTCATGCTGTAGACCAGGCTGGCCTCGGACTCAGAGATCTGCCTGGCTCTGCCTCCCAAGTACTGGGATTAAAGGCGTGCACCACCGCCATCCAAGTGGTGACATACTTGTTAAATACCTATGACCTACTCAAGGTGTCATTCATTGTCTGGGAGGGCTCCAGCTTGAAGGTCAGCATAACTAACCCCACCTCACCTTGTGCTTGGGTTTTTGGTGAAGCCAGTATTTACGAACACAGGGCACAGACATGAAGTTTTGATACCAGTTTTCCCCAAGGTTTCAAGTTCTGCAGTCAGCGCTCTGTGGAAGCCAACCGCAGCAAACTTGCTTGAGCTGTGAGAGAAAAATCAGCCATCAGCAAAGTTGTAGGACAGTCTCAGTCCCCGGTGAGAAGACAGCTTTGTTTGTTTAGGGCAAGAAGACCCAGAGCCTGCTACTTACAGTTTTTCTGAGAGGGTAAATGAGCATTTGTTTTTAATTTTTTATGTGATTAAGCAGAATTCTGAACATGCCCAGTACCTTTTTTTCTTTTGGGGTCCTGGGGATTGACCTCAGGGATCTGCACATGCTGAGCATGTATTCAACCATTGCTACACCCCAGAGCCCTGTTCCTAATTTCTAACTAGCAAGGATAGTAAAACAACCACTTTACAAACAGGCTTAATGTTTTCCATTCTACATGTGGCCTTTTCTATGGTCCCGTCAACCTTACAAAGGTTTCTTAATCAGGGTTTATTACTGTTATATCTTTAAAAGTATGAGTCAGTAAAAGACATAGAAAATACTATGAAACCAATATTGACAAACTGTTGTGGGATGGTATACATCTCTCCTGTCTTGATTAACGGGTTGATGGCTTCTCTGTTGACATTGGTGGTCTTTGTGGCTTCTTAATTTCATTGAGTATTTGGAGTTAAAGGACTCCAGATGGTGTGGGCATGGGTAGATTTGTATGTGCAATCTTTAACACCAGATTCTGTATTGTTTCTCTGATTATAAAATGTTGATAATAAAATATAAGGCTGTTTTGGGGATTCAATAAAATAGGATAGGAATAGTAACTTATGATTTACAAGGATCTGTACAAGTGTTAATTGCTGTTTTGATCCAGGTGACAAAAAAAATCAGTGTTAAAGGCTCTCTCTCTCTCTCTCTCTCTCTCTCTCTCTCTCTCTCTCTCTCTCTCTCTCTCTCTGTGTGTGTGTGTGTGTATCTCCTCTATGTGTGTACAACAGAAACCTGAGCTATGTTGAAATGTAACTCATCTGTGACCATGTTCAGTGTGAGAAATTGTTTAGTCTGCAGTTAAATTTAGCTTTGAGTGTGCATATAAAGAAATAACAACCTATGCACCCACTGCATCCAAATATCTTGGTAAAATTGTTCCCAGGATTATTACATGGCAGAAGAAGGGAAATCAGATGCCATTCGCAGAGTTCACAGGGGATGTGTTGCAGATGGTGTGTCTGTGTCCCTAGAACATGGTGTGTAGCGTCTGCATCTCCTGGTGCGGCAGGGCCATTCTGTATTCCTTCTCTCACACAGGCGTGCACCTAGGCCACGCTATACCTGTTAACTTCTGTGTGCTTTGTTTCCTAGTCTGCTGTGTGTCTTGTCCCGACATCTACTCATTTAAGGATACAATGGAAACAGTCTAAGAATTTTAAAATAAAATTAGAGCCAATTTCCTGGTTTCAGAAGTCATTTAAAAGTTATGCTAACCTTCCATATACATTCCCTATGTCTAAATTCGCAAGCTGGAGGCCTGAAGTCCACCCCTTAGAAGTCCAAAAATGCAGAGCACTGCTGCTATTGCTTAATACCTACCAATATGGGATGAGATAAGGAATCACTCCGTGGCCACACACTGAAGCCACTGTGACAATGTGGCCAGAGTTTCTTCTTAGCATCGATGGAAGAAGTGCTTTTATGATCTTAAGGTCCATGTAAAAAGAAAAGAAACAATGACCCGGGCATTAGGCAGATCCCCAGGCGGGCCATTTCATTTCTGCTAAGGTAGAGGTATTAGAAATTAAATAGTTGCAAGACTCTGTGGTCCCTTCCACACAAATGACCGGAAGGAAGGGTAAACCTGCTGGCTTGGGACAGCACCGGGAGCTGGGTCCTTTAGCTCACATGCCGAGGACCTGTGCCAACATGCCCCCTTCTTCTTTTCAGAAGGCGCCAAGTAGCTCCTTCCAGGACATGCCATCTAAGCAACATTATCATCATTTTTTATAGTGCTAGAGATTAACCAGAGGACTTGGTACATGCTAGACAAGCACAGTATTGCTGAGCTCTGGGCAACATCTTCAGGGGATAAATCCACAGATGTCAGACCTCAAGCGTAAGTTGGCATCTACAAGTTCTTGGTTTCAATTAGAAGGATGGGGATCTACTTCTATAAAGGCGACTGAAGAACACAAGCTGAGTTCTGTCCTGGTCCACAGCCACCAGATATAGGTAGCAGACCCAAATCTCTTTCTTGTAACAGTATATATGATACACTATGTTATGGGAAACAAAAGATTTTTTTTTGTTTCCAAAAGAAGCCTCACTATACAGTGAGAAATATAACATCTTATGAGAATTTTATAGACCTACCCTTCAAATTCTATGCATATTCCTGGAGCCCAAACCAAATCCCAAACCAGCTCTTGCCTACAGATCTGTGAGGAGATAATGAACATTCGTGGCTGCTCTAAACCCCTATCTTTTGACATATTTTGTGACATAGCTATGATTTGCTATTAATTATTAGATAACTAATATACGAGGTCTCTGTATAGTGTGAGTGGCATCATGGCCAGATCACATTACCATGCATGAGGGGCTGAGGAAGGATGATCTTCGAATCCATATTTGCTCCAGGAGCTACACTAATATCAAGGCCCCATGCTCTCTCCAAAGGGTTGAGACTCACACTTCATTTTCTAACAAATAACCAATAGTAAGAAATCTCCTGACTCATCTTTCTACACTCCAGCATTCCCTGGACCTAACAGGCTTGTTTGGCCCATTGCCCATAGGCTGCATATGGCTGAGATTAGTTATGAATACAAAATTGTGAACTTATTAAAACATTTTGAGATTTTTTTTTTCTTTTTGGTAACCCAATTGTGAACTCAGCAATGAACTTTATAGATGATAATGTTGTCAAAATGTCAACTTATCTCAGAGCCTCAACCCAAAGTGTCCCCAACTCCTGCACACATCTGTTTAGTTTTTTCCATGTCTTTTCAACTCTAAATTTCTATGAAAGGAGGCCACAAACAGATGTACATGGTATATACTTCCTCTAAAACACTGGAAAGATGTACAGAGACAACTCTTAGCAAACTTTCACAAATATTTTTTTGTTGACCTAGAACATGCCAGGCTCTATGTTGGATTCTGTTTGACAAAACAAACCAGATGGTTTTTACTTGGGTGTACTGTGTCCACGTGAACTCTAAATGCCAGAGACTCTATGGCTCGTCTACTCAAACACATTACACAATTCGTGACTTAAAAAAAACCAAACCAAACAACTTTACATTTTCCCACCCCAAAATACTGTGAACTCAATGAGTTTCCAGGACTGAAGAGGTGCCAGACACACACCAGCCAGAAATGTTTCTGACTTACTCACCCAAAAATGTCCTAGGATGTTGACCTCGAAGGTTTTGGTGATCTCCTCATCCTTGGTGCTAAGAAGGTCAGCTGGATATATCGCCCCGGCATTGTTTACCACGATTTCTACATCACCCACTTCTTTCTTTACCTTATAAGGAAATGCACACACAGGGTGGGTTACTTTCACACGGTCGTGGGATTGATAGTGATAGGGATCGATCGGATGGATAGAGGCATTTTTATGTTCTCTATTATAAGGACATATACTCCACTTTGTAATCAGAACATACACATCATGTATAGCTTGGTAATTGCACACTGTTAATGGGTTGTGTGTTCTGAGCTAACCACTGCACTTCCTACCCCTAGCCCAGAAGCCCCCAAAGGAGTACAAGGTTGATACCAGCAGAAACTAAGTGGATTCAACATTTCAAGAAATGCCTGAGTCCAATAACACACAAAAGGAGGGAATGGGGCAAGGGATGATAAAGAGAGGCACACAGACATCCCAAGTCACAAAACCGTGGCTAATTCTCAAGAGGCGAGACTGAGCTCCAGGGAGACTGCCTTTGTCCACACCCACTGCCCGGATAATCCACGGCTGGGCGTGACAAGGAAGACGGATATCTAGTATCTAGTATCAATCTGCCCCTCTCCTCAGGTTGCCAGCTTTCTGAGTACAGAACAGATTTGAGATGCAATTTCTGTCTGTGCCAAATGGCTTCTGTGACAGCTTGGTCACAGTGCCGTCTAGGGATTAGGGTTTTCTTTTTCTGTTTGTTTGTTTTTTTTATTCCACTGCATGAGGTCTCTCAGAGTTCAGACAGGAAGAAACTGCCTCAAACAGTGACCCGGAAGGAGAACTGTCACTAGGTAGGCTGAATGGGTGAAAACCTGTAACTTTGTGCGCAGCACAGCATGGGTAGCGTGAAAGCTTATGAATTTAAGGTTTTAAGGAAGCAAGCATTAATGTTTGTGCTGGTAAACTAATGCTTAAGTTCTGACAAAATGTTTTATAAGTGTTAAGTAATTAATCTTGGTTCTACTACCCGAGGCCACATGATCTTTGTCTGGGTCAAACCTTTCAAGCATGTGTTTACTTTATCTATAGAGAGGCTGGTGGGGTTTAAAGTTAAATGAGGTTAAAGAAGGTGGTAGCTTTTCAGAGGATTTGGTTCAATGAAGCACCTGACGTTTACTTTTTCTTAAAAAAATGGTTATACTGGGATGGTGAGAGGGCTTAATGGGTCAAGGCATTTTTTCTTATTTTCCAGACCAGACAACCCCAGGACCCACACTGTGGAAGGAGAGAACGCACTTTCAAAAGTTGTCATGTGACTTCCACATACACATTGTGGGGTGTGCACCCCCCCACACACACATGTACATGTATATACACATACACATGTACACACACACACTAAATAAATACAATGTTTAACTTCATTAACTGTATGTTTTCCATAAAAGATTAGATTATACACAAACCAATAAAATCTCAGAGAGGAAATAAGACCTAGTAGAACAAAATGTAATTTTAAAAAATGTTAGAAAGGAAAATTTTCTGTCATAGCTGACTGTGGTGGCACACACCTTTAATCCCAGCACTGGGAGGCAGAGGCAAACAGACCTCTTTGAGTTTGAAGCCAGCCTGGTCTACAGAGTGAGTTCCAGGACAGCCAGGGCTATGCAGAAAATGCCTGTCTTGAAAAATCAACCAACCAACCAAATAAACAAACACATAAATAAACAAACAAAACAGAAAGAAAGGAAGGAAGGAAGGAACGAAGAAACGAAGGGGGGGAGAGAGAGAGAGAGAGAGAGAGAGAGAGAGAGAGAGAGAGAGAGAGAGAGAGAGAGAGAGAGAGAAAGAAAGAAAGAAAGAAAGAAAGAAAGAAAGAAAGAAAGAAAGAAAGAAAGAAAAAAGGGATCTGTCATTTCCTCTGGGCCGTTGCTCAAACTTCTGATGAAAGCAAATTTGATTGATGATATGAAACAGCCACAAAGGCCAGAGCTGAGTAGATTTTAATACCAAGAAAGTCTATGTATGTTCTCCTTCGGTCACACAGCAACTTCACTGAGGGCCTGGTGTCTAGGCAGCCCTAGAAGACCTTTTCATTCCCCAGCCCCGTGTCAGCTGATACATATGGTTATATGCAGACACCTGCACCCTGGTTCTCACCTGATCCACAGAGTTGTAAATCTCCATCCGGTTGCTGCAGTCCACCACAAACACGTGCACAATGGCCCCCAGTTTCCGGCATTCGGCTGCAGTTTCTTCAACACCGCGCTGGGGAGGCCGGAAGGGGGAAATGGAAGGGAGGGAGGGAGGCAAATTCAAGGAAAGATAAGCGCTGGAGGAGAAATACTCTAAAACCCTTGTCCCATAAATCTCCTTAAGCATAAGGGAATTTCATGAACTAATCACAGCGACTTTACCGCCCGACCAGCACCAGCAAGGAAGAGAAGCAAGCCTTTCCATGTAGGGTTTTTGCAGCTTTTCATCCTAGCCTGGGGCTTGTGTGTAGGTGATTCATGTAGAGGGACACCATCATAGCATGGAGGGCATCCTCACAAGGTCAGGGGAGATGTCTGAGCACGGAGGGCAGGAGGAAGGCTGCTCCATCCCTTCAGCTCACACTTGGGGGAGCATCAGCCGTAGCAGGCAGTAAGGTGCTGAGCACGCCGCCCAGCAGTGATTCTAGATGGTACGATTCTGACGGGCCTTGACAACTCGAACTCATCCCCCTGGTGCCAGGAGAGGAGAGACTCTTGTCTGAGAGAAGCTTCCACGGAGGAACTGTTACTACACCAGATAATCTACGGGGTGTTCATCCTTCTGGAGCTTTGAATGGAAAGGGCCAAGAGCCAGTGGTTGAAATTGTGCATGAGTCCAGGACATGAAGGCAGCTTATTTTTAGACTAAATTCAGAGGCCTCTTACCTGAGATGAATTGTCCTAACGATGTGTGTGTGTGTGTGTGTGTGTGTGTGTGTGTGTGTGTGTGTGTTTTCTCTGTTGTTTTAGACCAGTCATCACTATCTGTCACTTGCTTACTATGTGTATGTACCCCAAGCAAGTCTCCCACTCTGGCCAGTCTCCAGCCTCATCCTCCTGAGTGTTGCGATTACAGGTGTGAGTCACCACCCTTGGATGTCTTAATTTTTTTTTTACCTCTATTTCGAGAAAATAGGAATTCTTTCCAAGTTTTGACATCTGTTGATTTTACAGGGAATATTATGAGGTTTAAAATAATTTTTTTTTTTAAATTATACTTTTCCCTCTCTGGGCTATCCCCACTTCTCTGTGATGAAGAGTGAGGATGCCTAAGAAGCCCTCTCCTGGGCACACTGGGACAGAAGTGGTGTCACCATCTTGTGAGTTTGGCTGAGGCTGGGTGCCTCGCTTGGGCCCCCTTTGCATTTCATTATCTTAGGCTCAACCGCAGAGCAGTCTCAGAGAACAGACTTTAACCAGGATTAAGAAGTCACTACAAAACCACTGTCCCTGCGGAGAGTCTTGGGGGCTGCAGCACACAGCAGCGGGCTGGGTGGGAGAGTTTTCCACTGTTGTTAGCGGAAGCCTGCTTACTTCAGCTGCCCCCTCACGCCTCAGACCTCTAGATCTGAGGTCTGTAGAGAGTGGCAGTGACCGGAGCTTCAAGCAGGTGCTTTGAAGAAGAAATGATTTATCACTGTTACCTTCTGTAGCAGCACAGCCACTGGCGAGCTGTTCATGCTCCTGTAATGAACCCTCGTCCCAGCGAGCTCATGGTAGCAATCCTAATTAAGCTCGTTAGCTCACACACACACAAGATGTGAAAGCAGAGGGGAGCAGCTAGAAAGGGGGTCAGCAGGAGTGGGAGGGGGCAGGAGATAATAATGGGGGTGAGGTGTGAATACGATCAAAACACACATGTGTATGATGAAACCCATTGTTATGTATGGCTGGTGTTTGCTGGTAAGAGCTTACAAAACCCCTCCGGTGTTACAGTTGATTTGGAGCATGGCAGAATGTAACTCGTTGTCACTTGTGCACATGAAGCACCTTCTGTAGGGTAAGTCCTCTCTGGCCATGCTTCGCTCATCTCGGTGTTCTGCTTTTATTAGTGTACAAAATAGTAGGGTTTTGCGATGGCATTTCCACAGACACACACGAGACACTCTGACAGTCCCATGATGGCTGTCCTCTCCTAGTCCCTGGCAGACCCCCCTCTCCTGTCTATCTGTAGCCAAGGCTGGCTTCACTTCCTCTTGCTTGGCTCCTCCAGGGCTGGGACCACAGCAGAGAGACCATGCCCGGCAGAGCCTTCCCTTTGTGAGCCCGGCTTGTTGGGACCACAGCAGAGAGACCATGCCCGGCAGAGCCTTCCCTTTGTGAGCCCGGCTTGTTTCACCTGACATCATGACCTCCGGTTTCACCCTCTTTAGTTTTATCCCAATTGTAGAGATTTAAAAAAAAAAAAATATGAAGTTGGGATAAGTTATGTGGCTCGCCTAATTTCAGCAGCTTGGAAGCTTCCTAGCTCCTACAGCTCTTGTTATCAAGTTGTACATCATAGTAGGAACAAACAAAACAAAACAAAACCCCCACGACAGTCCTCCAGCTTATTAGTTCCATCTGGTCAACCTGTCGCACAAATCTAGCAAGGCTCCCGGAGATTTATTAAAACTTCGAAAGAGGAAAACAAACAAGAAAAGCTAAATCAAATAACTAAAGAAATACATGCCTTGTTATTTGGTGACTTTAAAGGTTGGCAGGAACATGCATTACCTTATTGATATCCCACAGGACCAATCTGCTTTTCCGCTTTGCAAATTCATACGCAGTCAGTCTGCCTATTCCGTGTCCAGCCCCAGTGATGAGAACAGTCTGTCCTGCCACAGATTTTCTTCTCCGGGGAATGAAAAACTTTACCAGTGACTCCAAGTAGGAGTAGATGATGATGCCTACCAGCAGGAGAAGTTCTAGGACAATGTGCATGGCTCCACACCACCCTCTTCCTTCGGCTCTGTTCTCAAAACAGACACCTCTGCACAGAGCTCCACAGAGAGTCCTGTCAGGTATTAGCGGGCTGCAGGAGGTGAGGCAAGCTTTGCCTTCTGCCCCTGACAAATCAGATACACCTTTGGGTTTTGAAATGATGCCAGTTTCTAACGAAGGCTCAGCATAGGTCAGGGAACCCAGCAGTATGTGCCCTTTGGACCAGCTTATCGGAGAAGCAGTGTACCCTGTTTCAACACGAAACTTCACCTTTCAGAGTTATTCTGGAAATATTGCATCAGCTAATGGTCTATTATCATGGAAAGAACCGACGGTTTCATATAACCTAAAATTCTCCTCAACCTCAGGGTTGCCATGTAAGCTTCATCACCTGAGTCTGAGCCCCAGAGTCCACAGTGGAGGTGGAGAACCAACTCTACACGCCCCCCCAACACGCCATAAAATAAAAATGAGGAACCTAAAATATGGTTCAACAAAGCTTAGCTGTTCAACTCACATGTTCACAGAAGTTCAGCATTAAAGTTGTAACCGTCCTCTGCAAAGCCCCCCGAGGCTGAGAAGAATGTTAGCTTGTAGGCAACAGTTCTCTCCATGATAACACTGGGAACATCAGGAGACCAGGTGTCACAAATCTCCACGTAAAAGTGCCGGGACCTCTGTCTTGGCCCAGGCCGTGGTAACCAATCCTGTGGGCTAGGTGGCTTATTGCTCCGAGTCCTAGAGGCTGGGTAGGCCAGGGTGTAAGTGTGTTGTGTGTTGAGTGGGAACCGGCTTCTTGGCTTACAGACAGTGTCGCCTCACTGTCAGTACATAACAGAATGAGGAAGGGGTTCTCTGTGGTCACATTTGTAAAGGCCAGAGGTGGTCATCGTGACTTAATCACCTTCCAAAGTCCCTACATCCTAATGCAATCATAGGAGGAACTAGATTTCAGCATATAAAATTAAGGGGGACTCACTCAGGCTAGAGTCATTTCTACTAATCAAAAAAAAAAAATGAAAAGAAACCCTGTCCATCAATGGGTGGGTACATAAATAAAATGTATTGGGCATATATACAATGGAATGATATTCTTCCTTTTAAGGAAGAAATTCAGATATATACTACAACATGATGATCCTCAGTGATAACATACAGAATGAATACACCAGACACAAAAGCACAGATGTTTTATGACTCCTAAGAGAGTCACACATAGAGACAGAAGGCAGGAGGACGGCTGATAGAGACAAGGTGTGAGGGGAATGGGGTGTTACCATTTAATGAGTACCGGTCTCAGCCCCGGCTGATGAGCGTTCTGAAACGGACCGTGATGACGGCTGCAGCAGTGGGAATGCACTGATTGCCCCTTAACTGCACATTATAGTATGGTCAAAGTGGTAAACTTCAGGTCACGCATGTGGGACTCCAGCCATCCCATTTATTTTCTCTGTGTTGCATTTCCCTTTTCTAGACCACACAGGTTAAGAATAAAGCATGCTTTATCAACCATGAACTTTTAGCACATACCATGGACTCAACTGTCTTCCAGCCACCCACACACATCCATACCAGAGCTGTAGGAAGCCGGGTGCATGGCACTTCCTGTAATTCCAGCCTTCAGGATGTAGAGACAGGATTGAAAGTTCTAGACAAGCTGAGGATAACAACGAGATTCTATACCTCGATCCACAAAGCTCCCCAACAGAGCCGAAAAGCAGAAAAGAATGAAATAAAAAGCGAGCACGCAGACATGCAGATGCTCTTATCGTATATAGTTTTTCTTATGTTAGTTATAACCTTTTTATTAAAACAGAAAAGGGGAAATATGGTGGTATTTTATTTGTACTGAAATGTGATTCCATGTAGCATGCAAGGAATTTTACAAGTAGTAAATGGTTATAGAAATCAAATAAATAGTAATGGTTTGAATTTATCAAGCACATTTTTAGGCATTGTCTGCAATATATTTTCATTGCAAGTTTAGTCTGGCCATGGTTTAGATCAATTGTTTGCTTCTGACTTGAATCTGGAAGCTTAAACACTAATTTTCTTCACAGCACATCCCAGGACAAGTTACTCTGTAAAAATTTCCCAACTAAACTGGAACCATTTCTGCTGTGGGATGGTCTGTATGTCAAGTGTGTTGCTGATTGGTCAGTAAATAAATCACTGATTGGCCATTGGCTAGGCAGGAAGTATAGGCAGAACAAGGAAAAGAATTCTGGGAAGTGGAAGGCTGAGAGAGAGACACTGCCAGCCGCCATCAGGACAAGGAAGATGTAAGGTACCAGTAAGCCATGAGCCATGTGGCAAAGTAAAGATTAATAGAAATGGGCTAAATATAAGAGTAAGAGCTAGACAGTGACAGGCCTGAGCTAATGGCCAAGCAGTTTAAATAATGTAAGAGTTTGTGTGTTTATTTTATAAGTGGGCTCTGGGACTGGCGGGACTTGGTGGCGGGAGCTGGAGAGAAATTCTCCAGCTACACATTTCCATTATTTAGAGTTTTATTAAACTGAAATACTTCTAAACTCTGTCATTTTCTTCTCTTGGTTAAAGGTCCCTGTTGGCAGACCTATAGAGACATCAAGAAGTCACTTGGATGTGTCCCTGAAGTTCAGAGGAGGGATCCAGGCTGGAAGCAACCTCGTGGGGATGGTGACTGGCATGGAATGTGTGAAGAGAAACGAAGGAAATTATTCTGTGTTTGGTCTTGGACACATGTCAGAAGTGTCATTCTGGTGGGAAACACCAGTGAGGCTGAGAAAGTGCTACCTCTCGCTTGCTTTGACTCAAAGGCATGTATTTAACAGAGCAAAAGGTCACGGGGAGATTATGTGGGCTGATTTAGTCACTTCATAGACAGGAAATTGAAACTCGTGACCATCTAGCCCAGTGGTTCTCAACCTTCCCAATGCTTTGGCCCTTAAAACAGTTCCTCATGTTGTAGTGACCCTAAACCATACAATTATTTTCATTGTTAGTTCATAACTGTAATTTTGCCACTGTTATGAACTATAATGCAAATATCTGATATGCAGGTGGTCTTAGGTGACCCCTGTGAAACAATTGTTCAATCCCCAAAGGGATCGTGCCCCACAGGTTGAGAATTTCTCAGCTTGTGCTAGATTCTAGCTTGGACTAGGCTGTCCAGTGCTCTCTACACTACCGGGCACCTAGAACTGGACAGAAGACCACGAAGTAAGAGGTTCATCTCCCTCAGTCTTTGACAAAGGATGACGAAGTAAAACAAGCCAAACCCCATTAGTTCTACAGGAAATAAACGCTCTTATCGTATATAGTTTTTCTTATGTTAGTTATAACCTTTTTATTAAAACAGAAAAGGGGAAATATGGTGGTATTTTATTTGTACTGAAATGTGATTTTAATTGTATGTTGATAAATAAAGTTGCCCGGGGGTCAGAGCTACAAAAGCTGGGCGGTGGTGCTGCACACCTTTAATCCCAGCACTTGGTAGGCAGAGCTAGGTAGATCTCTGTGTGGTCAAGGATACAGCCAGCATTGGAGACACACGCCTTTAATCTCAATACCATAGAAGACCTGGAGGGCTGTACAACAGACAGTGACGAGGCAGTCATGTGGTTGGTTTTTACAACCAATGAGAAGGCAGAACAGAAAGTCTATATAAAGACAAACAGACAGGAAGTAGCTCTCTTTCGGAGAGGTCTCTTGGCTTAAGAGGCTAGCTGCAGCAGGTGGGTAAGGCTCTTAGCTCTGACCTCTTGGCTTTCCTCTTTGCATTGGTTCTGTGTTTCCTATTTAATAAGAAGGTTGGTTACATCCACACCTGAGAGGCGTTAGACCACACTCCACTGCTGACCTGTTTGTTTCAGTTTCAGGATAACTTACACTGTGGCGTGCAGAGATGGTCCAGGTCCCACACTTCCAAGTGAAGGAACTCGGTGTCTAAACTGTAGTCTTTGTTCTAGGTTAAGCAGTTTCCCTCCCATCCTGGACATCTATATGCCGATTTTTCAAATATATTTTGAATTCTGAAGAAAGTGTGGGTAAATGGAAGTGGAAGCAGAGGACCTTTAGGGCAATAATCTATTCTTGGGACTTACACTGAGGTTATACGGTCAAAGATCAGCAAACTTGGGCCAAAGAAAAGGGCCTGACTTCCCACCATTTCTGGTCTTTGTTTCCAATAAAATGTTAGATTCTGGCAAGCCAGCAGGGCAGCTGGGATGAGGCAGACACTTAAGTAAGCAACTCAAGGGAGGAAGAAGTGACTTTTACTCATGAGGTTGCAATCCAAGACCAGCTCACCTGGTGATTCTGACCTGTGAGAGAGAGAGAGCAGGCAGAAGAGCTGGTGGGCAGGGCTGGTGGACTGTGGTAGTCAGGGCACAGGGTGCACCTGGGCTCTGGGGTGCCCCTCATTACCCCTCTGTCCCACCCAAAGTCCCAGGCTATAGGACAGTGCTGCCATATCAGGGAGGCATTCCTTTCTTAGTTACTGTCTCTGGAAAGGACCTCCCTGGCACACCCAGTAGTGAGTGTTGCTAATTCCCTAGGCATTCCTTAATCCAAATAAACTGACAATCAGGATTAATCATCACATGAAAAGTGGCCCCAGTGCAGGAACACAATCCTGACAGCTGGCAATCAGCCTCTCAGTTCTTGGATTTGGGTGTGATCCTCAGAGGCAACCCTACTGATGAACAAGGTGGATTTTCTCATCAAACTAGTAAGAGGCAGATTTCAAGTGAGGATTAACTTCAAACAACATTGAATAAGCCTCAGACTCTGAGTCAAGGGAGCCACTGCCTAACGTTGGTGATTTAGAACAAGCTTTTTAAGAAACACAGAGAGGAAAAACTAAGTCAGAAGTCCTTCTCCATCCTGTACACATTTACCATCCCTGCAGAGTGGAGCTTTAGACTCAGAGTTACTCTTCTGGGTTCCTGTGGCTCCTGCTCTGTCCACAGCCAGTTTGGGTCCTAAAGGTCCCATTGCACAGGACTGCTGCGAGATCATATGTAGTTTGACTTTCTTTTGGGACCACCAGCTCACGAATAATGACACGGAGACTTACTAATTATGAAAGCTTGGCCTTTAGCTTAGGCTCATCCTCAATTAGCTCTTATAACTTAATTAATCCATATTTTTAATCTATGTTCTGCCACATGGCTTGGTTACCTCTCCTCTATACAGCACGTCCAACTTGCTCCAAGTCTGCTAGTGAAATTCCTGTGCCTAGATTCCTCCTTCCCCTTTCCTCTCTCTGCCTGGAAGTCCTGCCTATCCTCTCCTGCCTAGCTATTGGTCATTTAGCTCTTTATTAAACCAATCAGAAGGTGCCTTGGCAAAGACATATCTTCACAGTGTACACAAATATTTTACAACAATCATGTGGCAATCTCTGCCTGGTGTGTGTCTTAACATTAAAGAAATGAGTTTCTACAACCTAGATGCCCCTCAACAGAAGAATGAATTAAGAAAATGTGGTACATATACACAATGGAGTACTACTCAGTAGTAAAAAACAATGACATCATGAAATTTGCAGGCAAATGGATGGAACTAGAAAAATATCCTGAGTGAGGTAACCCAGACAGAGAAGGACAAATATGGTATGTACTCACTTATAAGTGGATACTAGATGTAAAGCAAAAAATAACCAGACTGCAACCCACAGCTCCAGAGAAGCTAGCTAACAAGGAGGACCCAAAGAGGGACGCATGGATTGCCCTGAGAAAGGGAAATAGATGAGACCTTTATGGGTAAACTGGGGATGAGGAGGGGAATGGAGAGTAGGGCATGGGGGATGAGAACATAAGTGAACAGGATGGTCGAGCTGGAACAGGGATGGAATGGGAGAGCAAGGAAAGAGATATCATGATAGAGGGAAACATCATGGGGATAGGGAGAAACTGGGTGCTAGGGAAGTTCCCAGGAATCCACAAGGATGACCCCAGCTTAGACGACTAGCAATAGTGGAGAGGGTGCCTGAGCTGGCTTACCCCAGTAATCAGATCAGTGAATACCCTAACTGTTATCATAGAGCCTTTCTCCAGTAACTGATGGAAGCAGATGCAGAGATCCACATCCAAACACCATGCTGAGCTCCAGGAGTCCAGTCAAAGAGAGAGAAGAGGGATTCTATGAGCAAGGGGCATCAAGATCATGATGGGGAAACCTACAGAGACAACCAAACCAAACTAGTGGGAACTCATGAAATTTAGGCTAACACCTGAGGAGCCTCCACAGGACTGGACTAGGCCCTCTGCATAAGCCAGACAGTTGTGTAGCTTGATCTGCTTAAGCCCCCCGCCCCGCTCCGCAGTAGGATCGGGATCCATCCCTGGTGCATGAGCAGGCTTTTTGGAGCCCAGTGCCTATGGTGGAACATCTTACACAGCCTTGATGCAGGGAGAGGGGCTTGGACCTGCCTCCCATAAATGTACCAGGCTCTGCTGACTCACCATGGGAGGCCTTGCCTTGGACGAGGAGGGAATGGGGGGGGGATTTGGGGAGGGGAGGCTGGAGGAGCAGGAGGAGGGTAAAAGGGATCTGTGATTGGTATGTAAGTGAATAAAAACATTTTTCTTAATAAAAAAAATGAAAGTCTACCAAAAGAAATGAGTTTCTATTTTGCCAGCTTCATAGGTAAAGAAGCAGGGTACATGCTGGTCACTGCTAAAATTCATCTTTGTGTTAATTTCTGATGAAAGTTTTGGAAGCTAAAATGTGTTTAGTGGAAATCCTGAAATTCACAGTGAGTTCTCTTACTAAAGTTTCTGGAGGCTTCCACCATGCCCGCTCCACTGGCAGGTAAGGTGGGCAAGCCTATGGTACATGGATATTAGCCCAATGAATAAAGCCATTTCTAAGGGAGGTGGGGGCTACCATACCGTATCAGGTGCTTTCCCTTCAAGTGCCATTCTTTTTAAAACAGGGTCTCAGGTATCCTGACTCCAACTCACAGCATAGCCGAGTGTGACCTTGAACCTCCTCCTGCCTCCGGCTCTAGAACCCCGGGATAAGTGTGTGTGCTACCAGGCCAGATTTGCAGAGTGCTAGGGGTGGAACCCAGTAGTTTGTGCACGTCAGGTTTGTACTCTACCAATAGAGCCACATGCCCAGCCCCACCTGAAGCCTGATCATACAGTTCCACCTCACCGAACTTCACATTCAAGAAATTTCTGGAGACAAAAAGCAAAACAAAACCAAGAGAGAGAGAGAAAGAGAGAGAGAGACTTTATTGCATCATTGATTTTCCTTTAAAGTTCAAGTCATGTTCTATGTGTAGCAGATGGAGACACTGAGAACTGAAATCTGGTCCATTTATTATTAGCATCTGTAAGTGTATTCCCCTGTACTTCAGCCTGAAATCCTACAGATGCTTTTATCCCTGTTACAGCATCTACCTCCAGCTTCCTTGGACTGGTATTTCAGGAAACGGTATTTGATAAATGGGATGGAATGTCCCAGAGCACATGAAAACATTGTGAAATGACACTGGACGCAGTCCTTTATTCAGTCTAGAGACAAAGGTTTCTAATTGTATATGGAATAGAAGAGGAAATGTGAATTATATAAACTGAGAGTGCAATTACAAATATTGTAAATAAAAATTGATAGTACAAGCTCTGAAAACTTGGTGATGAGCTACAAAATCTGGGAAAAGTATTATCATGAAATAGATTGTGGTGCCCCCCCCCATCCCTTTTCAGTAAGAGCAACTCTTTTTTTGTTGTTTTTGTTTTGTTTTTTGTTTTTTTGGTTTTTGAGACAGGGTTTCTCTGTGTAGTTTTGGTGCCTCTCCTGGATCTCGCTCTGTAGACCAGGCTGGCCTCGAACTCACAGAGATCCATCTGGATCTGCCTCCTGAGTGCTGGGATTAAAGGCGTGTGCCACCACCACCTGGCAAGAGCAACTCTTGATGTGAAACTGGCTTTCATGAGCATGGTCACACTTCAAGAGGAGACAGTGAAGAAGCAAGATATCGAGACAAACAAAAGTTAAAAACATTAAAATATTGATTAATATGGGAAGAAATCAACTTGAGATGGTAAATCAGCTTTCAAGAAGACCAGGCAGTCTTCATCATTTATCTTTGTATCCAATAACTGCATCAAACTTAATATTGATCCTGTGTTTTAAAACTGCCAGGAATCGCTCAGGAAGGATCCTAGAAGAGATGTGTAAACACAATTAGGAATGTGATACTAAGTACATTTGTAAAACATAGTCATTCAAAACACTTAATATTTAATTTATGATGTAGTGTGTCAGATTCATTATAGACATGATGAAGAATCTTAACTTGAACTTAGATTTTCCATTTCAATTCACTTCCTTCTTAAATGAGGAACAAGGGTTAACTTTCTCTAGGGCAGGAGTGTCCCAAATATCTTTTGAAATTTACACATATATGTATTTATTTACTTTTGAAATCAACATATTCTTCCCTTTTTGAAAAAAGATCTCAGAGAGGAGGTATACAAAGCTGAATAGTTGAGACACTAAAGGGTTAAAAAGAACCCTGAAGCTGGAAAGTAGGTAAAATCCAGCGCTAATATGATGCTTTCTAATTGAAGACATCACTGAAATGTTGCACTAAAGCCTCGAGAAGGGGACGGCTAAATGAAAATGCGGGCAGTGCCCTGGATTTTGAGCATAATGTTGAGCAAATTTAATTGACTTTTGAGTTTAAATTTCCCATGTGTATATGAAAAAAATTATGCCTAATTGTTCTTGTGAACAATCTCTATGTTAGTATTCAAGGCTACAAATAGTGACAGACATGAAGCTCATCTCATTTTTTTTTTCCTCCCCATAGTGCGCACTAAAGAATATTTTAAAACTTGTCACACAGTCCAGCGGGTCTGAGAGAAAGTAAATGGAATATATAAGTCAGTGTAATGACATACAGTGACCTGCTGGGCAGCATTCAGTGTTTGGAAACCGCACACCCTATACAGTCAATAGCAGTAACAGTAGTAAACAGTGGCTCACAGTGAACTTTAGATTGTTTTAGTAAAAAGATTTCTTTTTTTTTTTTTTTTGGTTTTTCGAGACAGGGTTTCTCTGTGTAGCTTTGCGCCTTTCCTGGAACTCACTTTGTAGACCAGGCTGGCCTCGAACTCACAGAGATCCGCCTGGCTCTGCCTCCTGAGTGCTGGGATTAAAGATGTGCACCACCACCGCCCGGCTTGTCTGTATGTTTCTAAGTGCATGGTGTGTGCCTGGGGTCCTCTCAGGCCAGAAGAGGGCACCAGATCCCCTGGAATGGGAGTTATGGACGGTTGGGAGTCACCATGCTGGGAACTGAACCCTCGTCCCCCTGTAAGGGCAGCAAGTGCTCTTAACTAACAAACCATTTCTTTAGCCCTTCCCATGAGCTTTTCACCTAAACTCGAGGGCATGTTCAACTGGGTTCTGAGTAGAAGGGGATAGAATGCTTGTCATACTTAGTATCTTAAGTTTTTTGTTTTTTTTTTAAATCTTTAGTTCAGTAATCCTTAAAATACTATTTTTTTGGACCAGCTGCTCATAGCAGTTACCTATTAAAATACAGATTTCTGAGTCCAGATTCAAATACCCTATATTAAAATACCTAGAAGGTGGCGGGATCTACTTGTTAAGTAGATTTCTCAAGCAACTCCATGCAGTTGTAGAAGCCTCTATCAGAGGGTAAGGGCGGTTGTTTCTCCCAGCTCTCCTGAGGCTCACTGTTACAGCCTCAAAGGCCACACAGATTTCTCAGGTAGGGAATGAGGGTGTGTGTTTTACAGGCATTCTTAATACAACTACTTTCTAAATTCTGCTGTGCCTCAGGGTCACGGGAAGAGCTGGAGGAGCGGGTCTCAGACATCAGCACTTTCCTTAGCCTCTCTGTGGGATTCCAGGGTGCAAAGAATGCTGCAGACACTTTACCACACATCTTCTGGGGAGTCGGAGGGAATACAAATTCTCATTTTGTGTTCCTAACTCTCAGGGACATGGATGCTCATAATCTAAGGACCACACTGCAAGCAAGGCCAAGATCTCTAAAATTATAGATTATTTAGTGGCTCCTATGCTTCAAAATGACTTTTCTATAGCATGAAAACTCCCATGAGATCTGTGAATGAGTATCTAAAATGTAACTTTGTTACCAACTGAACAGACACAATGACAAATAAGTGAACTGCTTCATTCAAAACTTTTCAAGGCCTCTTGCTAGTATTTCTTCCTGCATTACAGATGCTGAGTTTGTTTGTTTGTTTTTTTAATTTGTCTCTTCTAAACTATCTTTTGTCTATGGTTCTATATGTCACTAAAGGTCTGCAAATCAAAAGGGCATTCGAGATTGCTGGAAGGTAAGCTTTGTGGAGAGAGGACAACCATCCGTTTAGCTGACGCAGGTTACAGCAGACAGAGCAGAACTGCTTCTTGAACAAGAATCAGGAGTGAGACATCCTGGACTCCACAGATGGGTCCCCAAATGGGAAGCTTCTTCATTTGGCATTGTCTCCATTTGGAAGCCAGAGACAATGAGAGCTGGTACTTCCGGGTGGGTCCAGTGACGTCTTTCTCACACCACAGTCTTTATGCTGTCAGTTACAGAATTTAAAACCCAAACCAGTTGTCACTGGTAATGTGAGACCATGTCTCTCAGATTTCCTTGAAATTACAAATTGGGCTAGAACCAAGTATTGATGATAATAAGCATTTTGCTTTACAAATGACAATAAGATTTTTAACAAAATCTAACCTTGGTCTCCTTTCATCCTACTTAATTATTGGACAGTAAACATGCTTTAAACACCCTTGCTCATTGATAAGAGACATAAACTTCTTAAAAAGAACTCTAACAAACCTTAAAAACACATGAAAATGTCTCAGTGACCATTCCAGTCTTCCCTCAGTGATTAGTACCCTCAGTTTTAAAAACCCAGAATCTCTTCACCTGTTATGCGCTCGTCACCTTACTCCCATATAACTGCATTGCATCAACTGATTTTAAATCTAGTAGGAACATGTTGACTTCCAATGCCGACCAACCCAGCTGTCACTCACCTTTCCAATACCATCAAAAACGCTATAGCACCTGGAACAAATATCATTTTCTTCTCAGTGAGGATCCCATACATGAGATGTTCTACCACCTCTTCAGGTTCCAGGGTGGGTCCTAAACTAAAACAGAGGCAGGCTTCAGAAAAAAGACATCTTACTGAAGCTGAAGGTGTTGAACAAGTGGAATTCTACATTCTGGGAAAGGCCATTCTGGAACCCAGAGTTCATAAACACCTGTGTAAATGGCATAGCACATTGGAGGGCTACATTGTGGCCTGGTACCTACCATAGGAAGTTCACACTGTGGCCTATAGACGAATCTTAAAAAGTCTTATTAGTAAAAAACAAACCCAGGAGCCAGGTATTGGGGTGAACACTGAAAGATCAGAGAGACAGAACCAGCTTCAGCTGACCTTACCTTGCCAACTTCTCAGCTGATTCTGTTTCCTCAGACTGGAAGCCTCGAGTCCTCATCCAGAATGAATCTCAGCTGAACTGCTGCCCAAAAGCCTAAAAGCTTAACCAGCTCTAGTTCCTGGTCCTCACGCCTTATATACCTTTCTGCTTCCTGCCATCACTTCCTGGGATTAAAGGTTTGAGTCACCATGCCCGGCTGTTTCCAGTGTGGCTTTAAACTCACAGAGATCCAGAAGGATTTCTGCCTCTGGAATGCTAGGATTAAAGGCGTGTGCTACCACTGCCTAACCTCTATGTTTAATATTATGGCTGTTCTGTTCTCTGACCCCCAGATAAGTTTATTGGGGTGCACAATTTATCAACCACAGTAGCCTGGTACCCACCATCAGGAAGTCCATACTGTGGCCTGGTACCCACCATCAGGAAGTGCTGCCGTGATGGACTGAATGTTGTTTGATGTACCTGCACTACCCAAGGTCAGACAACTTCTGAATGAAGTGCAGTAACTGTCAAGTGTGGTTTTAAAAGGTCAAAAGAAATGATTTTCAGAAAAAAGCTCAATTTCTTCCAACATCCCCGTGTTGATAGGAAATTCAGTCATATTAAATAAATGCTCACAATGGCTTTTTTAGAAGCTATAAATCAAGCTGGATGTGGTGGCGCACACCTTTGATCCCAGCACTCTGGAGGCAGAGGCAGGTGGATCTCTGAGTTCAAGGCCAGCCTGGTCTACAGAGTGAGTCCTAGGACAGCCAGAGCTACACAGAGAAACCCTGTCTTGGAAAACCAAAACCAAAACCAAACAAAAACAACTATACATCAATACTATGAGCCAATCTGTTGGGATGGGAAAGAGAGCATGTTGGACAAACAGGAAGACTGAGGAGGATTTCCAGGCCAAAGAATTGGGTTTGATTGATTTATCACTTAAGTAGCTGAGTAATTGGGTAGGGAAAACAAATTCAATTGCTTACAACAAAAACTCAGGTTTTAATGTTCCTTAATTTTAAAAAAAAAGGGTTCAAGGCAGCAGTGTGGTGGCCAGTTTCAACAAGTGACTCTCCAGCGGACAGATTTCCCAGTTTTGCAGGACTTGCTGATTTCCATGGCATTAACGCTCCCTCCCACGGCAGGTCTCGGCTACTCATGCGGCATCACTAGGTGAGCACAAGCGGGCAGCAGCACTCCCTGGGATGTGACGGTGAAATGGACGGACGCAGCTAGAGCTTTGTGCAGCTCTACTACGCAAGCGCCACCTTGTGCACATCTCCTGCTTGTGGGCTAGCTGAAGTAAAATAAAATCCTCTCTCTCTCTTTCACACACACACACAGATGCACACACACAACTTGAAAATATTTAGAGAAAAAAATAGAGCTATACACAAGAAGAGTAAATGTTTTAAAAGTTGGCTATGAAAGAAAAAGATTATCAATTACACTGTGTCTAATAGTTTAGATTATGCTGCATTGTTTATAATACTAATTGAACAGAAAGAGATAAATTATTTCAAAAAGACATTTAACTAAAAACAGTTTGTTCTTGAAACAACAGGGTCTCTGTGGGGGTCCCTGTGACCACCAGGGCCATCAGAGTGTAGGGAATCCAGTTCAATATGACTCAGTAGCTGGTGTTGGTTCAAACTTCTAGAGTCTGACCCCAATTAGTTTATTGTAAGCATATTTAAGCCCAGTATGATTTGGAGAGAAGTTTCAGGTAGAATGCAATCTCCTGTGCACAAGAAGGCATAATCACATCAAAGCTCAATTTAAAGTACTTGTCACTTCCTCCGAGAAGATGCATTCTGGAGACAGGGTACCTGAATTCGCTTATGGGCCTAGGGGAGGATCTGGCATGGTCTCAGTTATATAGAGAGGCCATAGAGGTCACTTGGGTTATTGGTCACCTCCGGTCCTGGCTGTGGGAGCTTGAGGGAACCCCTGGTCATACAGATAACGCAGATCAGCAGACTATTAGCCACCTCCATTCCCAGCCTTCCGGCTTGAAAAACGGGTTATAAAGCCTTTTCTTTGAAATGACAGCCCTACAGATATAACATTCCTGGTTTCCCTAGTGCTGTCTCTAGGCCCAAGGACCTTTGCTCCCAAAAGGTCTCAAACCACATAAAGCTAAAAGTGTCAGAATTGAGAGGAGAAAATAGAGTTTGGAAATCATAGTTGGAGATTTTACTCCCCACTTTCAACAGTGTATGAAACAATGAGACAAGACTAGCAAGGAACAGAAGACTCAACAACACTAGACGTCAGCTAGGCTGACACAATGTAGATAAAGTCTCCCTCCACAACTGCAGACTACATGCTTTTCAAGAGCATACAGAAACATTTTCTTCAGGGCAGGCCATGCATTAGACCACAAGACAAATCTAGGTAAGTGTAAGAAGATTAAAATTGAACAAAATATGTTCTGACTATAATGGATAAAACCTAAAATGGATTGAAATTAGAAATCAGCAACACAAAGGGAACTGGGAAGTTCGCAGCACACACACACGTGTATATCCAGTGGACTAGAGAAGAAGCTGCAGAAAACTAGATGCTTTGAGATGAAAAGAAGGCACACGACAGCAAAACGTATGAGACACAGTGCTCAGAGGGGAACCCAAGGCTGGGAACCTACTTAAAAAAGAAGAAAGGTATCAAATCAATTGATGTGGAAGTCCATATTGAGAAGCCATCCAGACTTCCAAGGGAAGGAAGCTACCCAGCTATGATGCCTACGAACCAGCACAGCAAGGTAATCCTAAGGGCGCAGTAGCAGTTAGTGCCTTGGTAGTAACCGACAGCTCTCTACTTGGACTTAAGTCTCACTCAACAAGAGGGAAATCACACTGGTACTGGGAACCTGGCCAACTCCCCAGGGCCAGTGAAGTCCCGGATCTTAGAGGAGACCCTACGGCTCTCACTCTACTAAACCAGCATGGTCCCTCACTACCTTCCAAATATTTATCCTTTTGAAGTCCTTACCCCCATCAAGGAAACTTCTCTTTGTAACAGATGGAGACCACTGCAGAATTCACAACCCATCAAAAGGCAGAGTGGAAGAGCCCAGTCCAACAGATACATCGACATCACAACCCCTGAACCCGAGGCTTGGGATCATAGCAGAAGAAGGGCGGGAAGACCGTGAGAGCCAGAGCAACAGACGGTGTCCCCTAGGGATGTCAGAAGCTACACCCACCAAATCTCACAAACGGGAGCTGAACAAGGACCACGGCAGACATGCTAACATGAAAGGGAGAAGGCTCACCGGCCTCAACCTTAGGCGAAGAACTGTAGGTGACTAAGGAAGGCTGAGAGCAGGAGAGAGAGTCTTCCCCAGGGAAGAGCACACCACTTGGTTATCCTACACCAAACGGTCAGCCCTGAACACATACACACACAGGAAACATTATATGGACTGAGCAGGTTGTATTTATACATTAAAGAACACACACACATACCACCACCACCAACAACAACCTCAATTAAAGAAAAAGAGGCCACAAATTTGAGGAGTGGGGAGCGGTACATGGGAGGGTTTGAAGGGAGGGAAGGGAAGGGAGGAAATGATGTAATTATATTATAATATAAAAAAGAAAAACATTTAAAAAAATAAGCTATAAGTCAAAAGTAAACCAAACACAAAGCAAGGCAAATTGAGAAACAGAAAAGATTTAATTATAGGTGTGTGGAGTAGAGGCCAGCAGAGAGAATCCATAAGATCAAAACTGACTCTCTGAAAAAAGCCACGAAATTAACAATGTTTAAAGCTAGAATAACTAAGGAAAATAGAAGACACAGAATATAAAGCGGGAATGAAAGCAGGGCCATCTCTAGGACCTCACAGAAATAAAGGTTCTGAGAGCACCATGAACAACGGTATGCCAGTTAGAGTCCACGTGAAATGCACCGACCCCAGAAATAGCAACCACAGAGACTAGCCCGAGAAGAAACTGAGAAATGCAGCAGAACTTTAAAAAGAAATTCAATCAGTATCCAAGACTGCTTATGGAAGACAGGGTCTGACTATGAAGTTCAGGGAGAACCGACAGAAATCGTTGGGTCTTGGTACTTAAGCCCAAGATGGTCTGTAGCCTGAGATACCCAGCTTAGGAAGCACCAAGATTAGAGGTGTGAGGAGCTACACCTGGTTCACAGGCTGCTGCCTTGATATGCTGCCTTGCTATGTGCCCCAGAGTGTGAGGTCAACCAATCACAGGCGGGAACCTCCAAAACTGTGACTCAAAATAAATGCTTTCTCTGTGTAAGTTGATTATCTCGGGTATTTTGTCTGTCAGAGTGACAGCAAGCTGACCCATCTCACAGAGAGAGGAGTTATAAGAGTTAGAGCAAGATCAGCTGGGTGGAGTGGCTCATGCCTGTAATCCCAGCAATAGCGAGTTTGAATCCAGCTTTGGCTGTATGAGTCAGAGACAGAGAGATTATGAACATATCAAACTATGGCCAGAAATAGGATCAAACCTGGCCATCCAGGATTAGAGCACAGTATAAAGGCAAATATAAAGTATATAGTACAGCTTCTGGCATTCAGCAGGTGAATGTTTTGAAATTATGCTATTGCTATCTGTCTTAGCATTTCAATTGCTGTGACGAAAGACCAGGGCCAAAAGCAAGTTGGGGAGGAAAGAGTTTATTTGGCTTACACTTCCATATTGCTGTTCATTATTGAGGGAAGTCAGGACAGGAATTCAAACAGGGCAGGAACCTGGAGGCAGGAGCTGATGCAGAGGCCACAGAGGGGTGCTGCCTATTGGCTTGCTTCCTCTGGCTTGCTCAACCTGCTTTCTTATAGAACCAGGACCACCAGCCCAGGGGTGACCACCCAGCCTTGGCTGGGCCCTCTCCCATTGATCGCTAATTGAGAAAATGTCCTACAGCTGAATCTCATGGAGGTATTTCCTCACCTGTGTCTCCTTCCTCTCTCTGATTTGTATCAAGTTGACACACATAACCAGCCAGTACACTATCCCAGATTATTTAATAAAAACAATTCTTAGTTCTCAAGGACTTAATTGCAATGCATGATAATATTTAATTCCCACAAATTTAGACTACAGTGACCTCTAGCTGTCATGGAAAGCCTGTTTCTTTGGAGTATGTTACCTATATAAACACAGAAGCAAAAAACTACACCTGAGTGCCCTTTAGAGTGGATTTAAATACCAACATTAATATGAGACGCATCATTTCAAATTCAGCCACTTAGAAGCTGTTCCAGTTTCTTCAGTGAGAAATCTGGCTTTGTGTAACCAGGTCTGAGGTTCCATTCTACTGCTCATGGGTGAGTTGCTAGATTATCGGTAAGCCTCAGTCGACTCATCTACCCGATAACGAGACAGCATCTGCCCCAGCACTCAAGGTGTAAGAAAAAGACAGTGTTAAGTGCTTGGCTGGGGTACGTGCCGCCATTCACGTTTTTAAAATGTCCTGTAATTATTTCTTGTATGGATACAGTTTTGCCAGAAGAGGGCACTCTTGCCTTGTTCAGCCCATCCCAGGGCGAGGTTAAACCAGCAACAGCTTTAAAATGTGGCATCTGATTTTAATAACTGAAAGATAGCTGGGGTTTTTAAGAACACAGATGCCAATATTTTAGTTTAGCATCTAAATCCTGGTAAGAGAGGAAAGTGGCAAGTGTTACTTCGGCACACCTGCTCTTGGATTTAATGAACAAGACTCCCTTCTCAACTGCTCCACAACCCCAACTGATCTGTCCCTTTTCTTCCTTCAGGGTCAAATTAGCGTTTTATAGTTAATTCAGATGGAGTTAAGAACTGGCTTTTTGAACTAGACAGTCTTGCTTTGGGGCTTTTTGTTTGTTTTGTTTGTTTGTTTCTGGGTTTTTGTTTTGTTTTGTTTGTTTTTTTGCTGTTTTTGTTTTGTTTTGTCCTCAGGCAGGGCTTCCCATGTTGCTGAGGTAGAGTGTTGGGACTACAGGAGCCTACTAGAAGATCCCCGGGTTCATTCTTGCTTTTGTTTCCTAACAAAATCGTGTCTTAACATAGATTATTTTGGGGTGAGATCTCATGACACTGAAAAGCTTCTGCACAGAAAACGTAATCACAAGTGAAGACAGACAGACTACAGACTGGGACAGAATCTTAGCTTGCTGAACATCCGACAGAAGATTAATATCTAGATTGTACAAAGAACTAAAAACCTAAATAAATATCAAGACACCAAATCCAGGCAAGAAGTAAAAGGAACAGATAGTGCTCAAAAGATAAAATACAGTCAATAAACATGGAAAAGACGCTCAGCTTCAGCAGCCACCAGAGAAAGACGAACACACCACCATGAGCTTCCACCTCCCCTAGTCAGCATGGCAGCGCTTCCAAAAGCAAACCAGAGCTCAGGTGAGGACATGTCAGCCGTTAAAAATACCAGGACAAGCTCTGTTTCCTCACACACACTGCTGGTGAGGAAGTGAACCAGAAGGGAGATCAGGATGGAGATCTACCATAAGGTCCAGGTATACCATTCCCAGGGTGACGGGAGGGACTCCACACCAGCCTGACACAGAGACACTTGCACACCAGTGTTCACTGCAGCTCTATTCACAGTAGCTAAGTGATGGAGAGGACTTAGGTGTCCAACAACAGGGTAAAGAAAATGTGATGTACACACAGTGAAATTTTCCCAGCTGTAAAGATGAAGTTACGTAGTTTACAGAAAAATGGATGGAGCTGGAGATAATCTTATTAAGTGAATCAAGCCATGCTTTCGCTCATTTGTGATTCCTAGGATGTATAGAGATACATACAACTGTGTATGTACACACGATGTGAACGTACAAGCAGGGGCTGGAGAGCTGGCTCAGCCAGTAAAGTACTTGCTGTGCAGCATGATGATGTGAGTTCCATCCCCAGCACCCAGTAAAAATTCAAAAAGCAGATGTCTGTAGCGGGGGTTGGGGGGAGGGCGCCTGTAAAGTGTTTGTTACAAATTCAAGTTGTAACAATAAATATATTCTTCTTACTCATCTTTGAAGTTAACATCCTGTAAAATGTATCTATACGTAGTACCGACATTATAAATTTACTAAATGTGAATCAGCCTATGGTTTTAGGAAACCTGGTTGATCTGACTAAATGCTATTTTTATCAACCATTTCCCTGCAAAATATATACTTCAAGATTCTTAGCATCACACTTAATGACCATAAGACAGGAGGGGTCTTTGATTGTCAATCAGAACAAGGTTTCATAACTAACTTCTAACCACACTGTAACTCACCATGATGAATTTTACATAACTTTTTTTTTTTTTCTCCTCAAGACAGGATTTCTCTGTGTAACAGTCCTGGCTATCCTGGAACTCACATTGTAGACCAGGCTGGCCTCAAACTCACTGAGATCCACCTGCCTCTGCCTCCCGAGTGCTGGGATTAAAGGCCTACACCACCACCACCTGGTGAATTTTACATTTCTAGCCCCAATCCTAATTGCTGCTGAATCATCTGGCAATCTGTTATTAGTATAAATTGCATCACTGTATAGATCTTCATAAATTGTTACTAGTTTGGTATCACTTGCATATTGCTTTGTAAAACAAATCCTCTTAGTGGTTTCAAAGTAATTAATTAAATAAACAAAACAGACGTTCCCAGGTTAAAAATAAAAAAGAAAAGAAAGAAAATGTCCTTATTTAATAGAACCCCAAGGACAATGAATATGCACGGATGGAAAAACTACAGAGAAAATGATTTTTATACTACAGATGGACTTAGGAGGGCTCATAGCTCAATCATGATCTTTTAGCGTTACAGTGGCTGTACACTCTGTAACACTGTATTTCAAATGTTAACTTCAGCATTTTTCTGACTGGGCAGCCGCAGCTTCCAGCGAGCACAGCAGACCCCCCCCCTGCCCCCACTGTGCTGCTGTGGTGTTAGGTAGGGTGGGTAGGTCACATGCATTTCGGCTCACCAGGCTCTCAGTTGTGATGGCATTACAGGGGCACGATCCTACTGTAGGCGGGAGCATGTGTGTGATGGGCCCTGGGGGATTTTTAAACAGCTCCGTATTTTGGTCCAGTGTTGGCTTTCCACCCATCCCATAAATTTAAGATAGAAGTGCCATCTTCCTAAGTGAATTACCTACATATCTCCTCATTAATCTCAGATACATTTCACAAAGATCAGCCAAATTAGAAGAGAGCAGAACAAAATCTGAGGGGGGGGGTGCGGAATAAGCTAAAAATGTTTATGTTATCCATATAACCAAATAGAGAATCCAAATGCATAGCCAAGTACATACATGAATTTATGATATAAATTTAGGGCAGTGAGGGAAATAATGAGTTATTAAACAATAGAACAGAATAACTCGTTAACTATTTGGGAAAAGCAATTAGGCTGTGTTGTAACCTTAGTTCTTTCTCAAGCCAAAGTAAGTTGAGGTAAAGATTTAAATGTAAAACATACAGCCATAAGAGTCTATCGAAAGGACTGGAAGGTGGTGTTCCTGGCAGAGCACCTGCCTGGCATGTGTGCAGAGCACTGGGCCCAGTCCTTAGCTCTGTCACCGCCATCTCCTCCCACCCAAGCTACTAGAAAGTGCTCTGGGTAGATACAAGTGTGGCATGAGAGGGAAACTTTCCAAATACCTCATGGAGCCTAAAGGCCATGGGAGGAGCAACCAATGTGACATGTAAAGGGATCTCAGATACACGAAGGGCTGTATGCTTGAAAACTCTGCAGCTCCCTAGAAAAGGGAGCAGATACCAAAAAACAGAAAGCAGTTATTAATATAAAGATTACTCGTGTCTGGAGTTGGCAATGATTTAAAAAGAGCAGGAAGGAGGCTGATGAAGGAGTAAGATACCTGCCCTCACTGTGGGTAGAGTGTCAACTAGTGCCTCGCTTCTGGAGGGGCACTATGTAGGAATAATGGCAATTTCTAAGTATTTGATTTGATATACCAATGAACCTTCATGAATCAACCTGAAGGAAATAATTACCCAAATTTGAAAATACCCATACACAAAGATACTCATTACAGTCTTGCTGTTTTAAAGATCTGAACAATTTAGTTAATTCTTAAAATCATCACCAGAAGACCCTATTATTCTGAAAACCAATATCATTTACATTAAAGCTCTGAATTTTATGCTCTGAAAACAGGCTCCAAACAGCATGTGGTAGACTGTTCAATGCACACAGTCAATGGTGCTGGCAGTCCTCTGCGTACACGGTCAAGAAGATACGTTCAGGACGTGATGCTGCTTCCTTATGTGTATAAAGTTCACGAGTGTGACTTAAACTCTGTCAGGAATGGTGTCTAACATCTTTCACCCCAGCCCTGGGGACACGGAGGCAGGTGCATGTGTTCAAGGCCAGCCAGGTCCACCTGGTGAGGTCTTACCTCAGTTAAAAAATAAAGTTTATACTTTTATTTAACACCTGTAAAGCTGTCTAGAAAGATGTTATCCGATATTAAGAGAGGGTCCTACCAATGAAGGAAAGGGTTTGTTTTTGTTGTTGTTGTTGTTGTTTGTTTTTCGAGACAGGGTTTCTCTGTGTAGCTTTGGAGCCTGTCCTGGAACTCACTCTGCAGCCCAGGCTGGCCTCGAACTCACAGAGATCCACCTGACTCTGCCTCCTGAGTGCTGGAATTAAAAGCGTGCACCACCACCGCCCAGCCAATGAAGGAAATTTGAAAGAGGATCTTTCCATTAGTATTTCCTATAATGTTTGAATCTTAAAAATATGCATTATGGGCCAGGTATGGTGGTATAAATCTTTAATCCCAGCACTTGGGGTAGGGGTGGGGTAGGCGGTGAATATCTGTGAACTAAGCCCAGCCTGGTCTACATAGTAAGTTCCAGGCTAGTCAGATCTACGTAATTAGACCTGCATTATAATCCCTAAGACATAAAGCTAATGCTGAAGAGATGAAAGATGAAAAATGATCCCCAGCGCTGATTCTCTGGGATTGTTTTTTTAACCAAAGAAACAATTGGTCTGGAACTCATTTTGGAAGATAATCTCTAAATGCACCAAGAGAAGAACTTTTCACACCGTAGCACCAGAGTCACCTATGTGGCTTTTGACCAGGGATCCAGGCAGCATCCTCACCACTACCCTACCTCAACCAAACAACGAAAGTCATCTCTGGGGTTGGAGAGAGCAGCGTTTGTCCCAATCACTCAGGACACAGGAACGAACGTCCGTGTGAGTCTGAATAGCGCTGATCCAGGTGGCAGAAAGAAAAGATTAGGCAGTTCACCTGCGTCATTCAGATCTGCCTTACAGTCACGCTCTCCCCACTCCTTTGTTTCCGCACCTGTTTTCCCACCACCTACAAGATCTGAAAGCAAGGTGAACTGACAGCATCGGATGTCAGCTATTTCAGGGATTAATCTGTTCAGGAGCCCCCCCCCCCCCCCACGCCCCAGAATGAGATCCATAGCAACCGCCCGCACTGCGCTCTCGCTCCGGTCCCAGCTTACTTGGTACTCGGGTTCTTGATGAAGCCTGTGTTGATGAAGTTAGGGCAGAGACATGATGTTTTGACGCCGGTTTTTCCCAGGGCAGCCAGCTCGTCAGTCAAGGCTCTGTGGAAGCCAACAGCAGCAAACTTGCTGGAACTAAAAGAAGGGAGTTTTCAAGTACATTCAAGAACACTGTGGTCCTGTGGTTAGGCGAGCTCTTCCGACCAGCCGCGGGGGCACCCCTCCTCACAGGCCGGGGGCAGATTTAGTGGCCCAGAGCAGCACAAAGGTAAATTCCTAGACACGTGAAAGCCTCAGGCACACGGCACACAGCATTTCCTACATGTTACATCCCTAATCGGCTGGATTTCAGTGCATCAAGGCAGCTGACAGGAGCTGGACTGTTTGCTTTCACTATCGCTGTTTCCATAAGCTCCAGGTCACTATAAATCTGTTCATTATTTATTCTAAAGCAGTCATGGGATTCAGTGGGAAGCTCTTCTGTACACACCCATTCTTCCTTTAAGTCACAGCTTAGCTTCCTCAGAGTCTTCCCCCCACCCCCCATTATACAACACTCTTAAGCTTTCTATGACAGAATGTTTCAGATTTGTAATGAAACATTGACTGTGTTTAATTTTTTTGTATATATAAGTTTTAAAAATTATCTGTTCCTGCAACTGTATGCATGCATGTGTGTGCATGTGTGCCATGTGTATATATTTGTGTAAAGGCAAGATTTTAACATTGATTTTATTATTATTATTATTATCATTATTAATGCACTTCACCTTATTTTTTGAGACAGGGTCTCTCTCTGAACCTGAAGTTTGCCCACTGGCTACACTGGCTGATCAGCAAGCCCTAGAGATCCTCCTCTCTCTGCCTGTCCAGTGCTGGGATGTAGGCGTAGGCGTGTGCTGCTGGGCTGGCTTATCAGGGAGGCGGGGGATCTGAACTCCGTTCCTGAGTTTGTGTGGTCAGCCCAGCACTTGACTGACAGAGGCATCACCCAAGCCTCTCTTCTCTTACACTTTTACCATACTCTCCGTGACTATATTGGTGACAAATGAGTCACCAGGGCCTCACCTAGGACTGGCTTCTTAAGAGGTCCTCAGTAAATATTTGTCAAGTAAATGAATCATACATAGTGCAAAGCAATTCTTACAAAAACATCTTCATTTGGAAATATTGCGAAACCACTCTAAATGGAATTTTATTTTTCCAGGTAGCTTTAAAAAGAGCTTTATTGAAATATAAACTATATAATACTTTAAATTTTATATTAAAGCATATAATACTTTATATTTTATATTAAAGTATATAAAGTTATATAATTCAATCATTTTTTGGTATCTTACATTACTAATTTAAAAACTGTCATAAGAGACACGTAACATAAAATCTGTCACCTCAAATGTCTAGTTCAGTGATATTAATTACCATATGGTTTATGCTTTTAAATCTCTATGAATAAGAAATTAGATAAGGTCTCCATACAAGCTTGTTAACTAAGTTGTACTTTGAAAAACAGAAAGCTGTAGGGAGTTTTCTTTTTTTTTAAAGCCTAGAAACACACTGCACTGTAAATGAAATACTGTTGGTTTCAATAATGAGTTGGAAAGCCTTGGTACACTGAAAAACGTCACAAATCAAGGTGATGACATCTAAGATTAATTAATGTAGGGCAGGAGCTGCTCCCGTTAATCAGATGCTTTCTTTCATTTAAACTTCACAACAACTCCGTGATGTAGGTGTTTTCATGAGTGTGGTTTACCAGAGCGGAAGTCAAGGTTCGAGACGCAAACTACAGTGGTAGAACCAAACTGGAAATGGGAGCGAGAGCGGCTGAGAGGCAGCTTGGCAGCTGAGAGCACTTGCTGTTCTTACAGAGGCCCGGGGTTCAGTTCTCAGCACCCACATGGCTGCTCACAGTTGTCTGTAAGTCCAGTTGCAAGGGATCGAACACTCTCTCCTGGCCTCCACAGGCACCAGGCTCACATGTGGTGCACATACAAACAGGCAGGCAAAACATTCACAAGCAAAAAATAAAAATAAAAAAACCTTTTAAAAAAAGTAATCAATAAATCAGACCCAAATATCCTACAACCTAAAGGTGATATGCTTCTGACCAAATCATCAAGTAAAAAACAAAAAACATGGGGCTGGAAAGATGACGTAGCGGTTAAGAGCACTGACTGCTCTTCCAGAGGACCTGAGTTCAGTTCCCAGCACCCACAAATGGCAGCTCACAACTGTCTGTAACTCCAAGATCTGACACCCTCACACAGAGATACATGCACACAAAACACCAATGCACATAAAATTAAAAAAAAAATTAAAAGCAAACAAAAAAACCAAAAAACACAAATGGCTGAACATCTGCAACACATAAACAAGAGAAAAGGTTAAAATGTAGCAGCTTGGGTGAGGGGCCTCGCTTAGTGTGGAGTGCTGGTGTAGCATGTGGGAGGTACTGAGTTTGATCCTCAGCGCTTCAAAACAAAACTCATTGAAAAAAAATGCAAGCTTTAAGAACAAATAAGAGGCTGGGCGGTGGTGGCGCACGCCTTTAATCCCAGCACTTGGGAGGATCTCTGTGAGTTCGAGGCCAGCCTGGTCTACCTAGCAAGTTCCAGGAAAGGCGCAAAGCTACACAGAGAAACCCTGTCTCGAAAAACCAAAAAAAGAAAAAGAAAAGAAAGAAAGAAAAAAGAATTAATAAGAGGCTTGTTCCAATAGAAAAAGACTCAAGGAAATTAGAAGAAAAGCCACGAAATAAAATATCAGCAGAAACAGACATATAAACATGCTCATTTCGGTCATAACCCACAGAGTATACACACTAGCATTTTTCTCTAATAAGTAATGGTCAAATAACGTGAAAGTTCACATTTTTTCAGTTTGTCTTTCGACATACAGGTGGATTTCCTCATATTGAGCCTAATAATCTTTTAAACTCTGGATCCTAGCTTTTAAAATAAATTGAGATTAAAACAAACCTATCAGAGCTTTCTGTTTTCTGAAGCACAGGTTAAACCAGCCCTATCTGAAAGGCAGTTTGACAAGGGCGTCGAATTCATTGAAGTTGAACAAATTCATGGTGCCCTCCTCCTTGATTCAGAGTCACGGCCAAGAGCTAACACCACAGAAACCATCAACTGTGTTTCTAAAGGTTAATGCTGGGGTAAAGCTCATGAAAGTGAACAGCCGAAAACAATTTAAATTGTCTGTGATGGGCAGCATTGGATCCTGTGTTCTGGTCACACCAGTTATCAAGCAGTCAAATCTATATGATTGGATCCAAGTTGGTGTAGACACTGGAGCCTAGAACTCACTTGTCTGAAGGCACTTTGGGGACGTAATGGTCTTGCTGAGCTTGAGGTTTATAGGGGTCGGTTGACCTGCTGGTAGCTAATCCTCAAGAGGGAGGAAGCCTGCCAGAGATTGCCTCTGGCTCCTCCCTGGGTCTGGAGTTTTGTTATTTCTAGTAACTGAAAGAATCCTGAGAAAGTCTTGACAATAATGAATAATTGAGTAGTGACGCACATAGTATCATGTCACAGAAAATGAAAATGATGTTGGCAGTCTGGGTATGGTGGTACATGCCTTAATCCCAGCACTTGGGAGGCAGAGGCAGGTGGATCGCTGTGAGTTTGAGGCCAGCCTGGTTTACAAAGTGAGTTCTAGGACAGCTAGGGCTACACAGAGAAACCCTGTCTCAAAAAAAGAAAAAGAAAGAAAGAAAGAAAGAAAGAAAGAAAGAAAGAAAGAAAGAAAGAAAGAAAGAAAGAAAGAAAGGAAGGAAGGAAGGAAATGATGCTGGCATATATTATGTACAACCTAATAATTTTAAATTAAAAATGCAAGACTATATTGCAGTTGAGTTTTTTTGTAGCTCATTTGTTTGTTTTGAGACAAAGTCTCACTATGTCCCACAGGTTGGCTTTGAACTTTCTATACAGCCCAGGCTGGTCTTGAACTTGTGATCTTTCTGCCTCAGTGACACTAGACAGGGCTAACTATAGATTTCCTTTCTCTCCTTCATTCTCCCCGCTCTTCCCCCTCTCCTTCTCTTTAAACTCAGGACTGAGTACAGACTAGGCTAGTACTCTCCCGCTCCAGCCCTTGTTTTTTGAAAGTGTCTCTCTATACAGTCCCCACTGGCCCTGAGCTCACAGACCCCTGATGCTCTTGCATCTACCTCCAATACCGAGATTGCAGGTGCATACCACCACAGCCACAACTAAAGGCAGGTGTTTTTCTTACATGTGTGACTGTGTTTAAAGTGTCCAAAAAGTTGTACCAAATGATTAACTTGGTTATCTGAGTTTGGTGAAATTATCAACAAATTTTCTTTTACTAAAATCTGTTTTCTGAGTTTTTTTCCTTAAGTGAATCAAAAATGCAAAAACAGCTCAGAATTAACAGTCTCAAGTGTTGTCTAAAAAGAAGGGTATGCATGGATTACAAGCATCAGTGATTAACTCTGAGCCACCAATAATGCATCAGTGTGGCTTTAAGACACGGTACTTCCCCTTGGAGTCTGTCAGCCAGGATCAAGCTCAGGTTTGGATTTTCTACTTCCTGTTCCTCCTGTCTCCTGTCCGACTGTTGTATGAGTCTGCATCCACCTGAAGGCTGTGAACTGTCCCTGGGTCTACATCTTCTGCCTTTGAGTGATTGTGTGTGTCTGTATCTAACAGAGGGTCTGCTCTGCATCCATTGAACAGCACAGAAAGCTGTTCACATAGGGAAGGGATCAGATACTCTACAGAAACCTTTAACATACATTTACAAGGGATTAGGTCACTGGCTCCGACTGATCCCGATTGACCCTGACTGACCCAGATAACAAACATCATTGATAATCAACCATGTTCATAAATGGTTGTTTTCAGCCTTTAGGATAGATTTTAGGAAGCTGCTTTCCACTTCTGTATTTGTTGCTTTCAGCAAATGATTCATAAGCACTGCTCTGGATCAGGGACATGGAAGAGTGAGTTAAGATTGCAGCTATGCATTAGCTTAGGTTGTACAAGTTGATTACATGGAAAATCCAAGGATACTAAGGTTGGTTGTACACTGTTCTCTTAAAGGCAGTGTACCCGGTAGTTTTATGTCAACCTGACACCGGCTAGAGTCATTGAAGGAGGGAGCCTCAGCTGAGAAAAATGTCTCCATAAGATTGGGCTGTAGGCAAGTCTGTAAGGCATTTTCTTAATTAGTGATTGATGGGGGAGGACCAGCCTAGAGTTAGTGGTGTCATCCCTGGGCAGGTAGTCCTGGGTTCTACACCACAGCAAGATGAGTAAGCCACAGGGAGCAAGCCAGTAAGCAGCACCCCTCCACAGCCTCTGCATCAGCTCCTGCCTCCAGGTTCCTGCCTGTTTGAGTTCCTGCCTTGACTTCTTTCAGTGATGAACAGTGATGTGGAAGTGTAAGTCAAACAAACCCTTTCCTCCCCATGTTGCTTTGGTCATGGTGTTTCATCACAGTGAATAGTAACCCCAACGAAGACAGGGAGGTTAAACAGGCTGAGTCCACAGAAGGATGACAGACTCAAGTGACTTCAAGGTGTGTTGTTCACTCTGGCTGTGAGGTCCTCCCTAAGTTCCAGTCACTGAGGATGTAAGAGAGATTTTCGGAATGTTGCATCAACATAGAGTAGGTTTGAACTTCAGGGTGAACCTAGATATGAATATAGGAAACCTAAAAGTGAGTAGACTACCCCCTACCCTTTGCAACATTACCTCTATTCTTCACTATAGTCAGGATTATTATTTCTGACTTCCAGTCATGTTTTAAGCAACATTTCATTGTAAGCTAATGTTCAGTCAGTTTTACTGAGTATTCCAATACTGGCTATGTGTGTTGACAAAATATATTTCCAAGTTAATTGTTTTCTTTTAAAAATCAACTCTGATTAAACACAGGACAAACAGCTTAGGTGCCTATTTAACATATCAGAACTTGGTTGCCAAGTTCTCCCAGCATACCTCAGTCCTACCTGTTATAGGGTATGGCTGGCATACCTCGCCCCTACCCTAAACTTCTCCAGCCCAGGGGCGGGGCTGCCCTTCCCCCAGCTGTCCTTCCCTACATAATCCCGCCACTTTGGCTATGCCAGTCTCTCGGCCAGTCTCTCGGCCCAGGCTGCCCCTCTTGATCAGCCATCCTCTCCCTTCACCCTTTCCCTTCACCTTCTCCTAACACAGCAAAGGGTCATGTCTGCTGTGGGATGGTCATTCTGTATGCTGTGGATATATGTTGCTACCATTGGTTAACAAAGACGCTGCTTTGACCTATTGGCAACACAGGAGACAGCCAGGCAGGAAATCCAAGACAGGAGGAAGAAGAAAGGCGGGGTGAGAGGAGACACTGTGAGCCACCACCTGAGAAGCAAGATGTAGTGGAACTCAGGTAAAGCCACGAGACATGTGGCGATACATAGATTAATAGAAATGGGTTCATTTAAGATGTAATAGCTAGCTAGCAATAAGCCTGAGCCATAGACCAAACAGTTTGTAATTAATATAAGCCTCTGTGTGTTTATTTGGGACCCAGCGGCCATTGGACACAGGAAAACTTCTGACTACACATGTCCACTCTGGACTTTCCCAGATGTCTCTGCCTCTGGCTATGCTCTCCCACATCTATAATAAACTTTCTCCTCCACTATACCTAGGAGCTGTCATATCCTTTCATTTTTATTTTATTATTTTCACTTAAGGAAGGGGGTGGATCAGGGAGAAGTTAGAGGGAGAAATGGGAGGCTGTGAATATGATCAAAATACAATGCGTGAAATTCTCAAAGACTTAATAAAATATTATATTAAAAAATCAAGATACCATAAAAAACCATTTAACAAATATCAAAAATCATCTTAGGGAAGAATCAAAAAAGCTTTGTTCTTCCTCACTATAAATTCAGTTTTGTCACTATGTAATTTCATGTTAATCATTGGAACTGTTCAGCTATAACTTCTCAAGTATGACTAATTTTCTCCCGAGAAAGACGGTCAGAGAGTTATAAGAAATTCTGTTGCTGTGACAACCAACTACAGTGACAGGTGAGGGCCCGGTTACAGAGAAAAGAACCAGTAATTCTGTCTTTCCTTCGTTCATCCCAAAAAGAGCAACTAGAGAACACAGAATCAGTTTCCAGTGGCCATATTCTGGGAGCCATGAGGTGGGGCCCTATTGTCTTTTGTGAATATATGGAAGTGGAAGTGACATTACAGCAGGTACCCCCCAGTTACTGAGCAATCTCAGGATCCCAGAGTCAGTGCTAAGTTCATTGTGTTGTGGGTACATTAGATACTGTTATTAAACTATGTTATGGATGAGGAAAATTCAGCACAGAAGAGGTGAGCAACTTAGCCTAAGGTCCTAAGCCAGTCAATGCGTAGTCAATGCTCACATCATTACCCATAAGAATCCTATCCTAGAAACATCCCAGATGTTCATAACGTTAGAACAGGCAGACATGTTGCCGTATAGTCACGTGATACAAAACTATGTATGATCAAACAATAGCCACTAATGGCATTGTGGGCACATCTCACCAATACAGTTAGATTCCACTTACATAAAGATCAAAAACAGGCAAATTTAACCTGTGTTGTTACAGGTGGTTTGTGGTTGTCTGTGGTGGTAACTAGGAAGAGCACTAAGAGGCTCCAGGGGTGGTGGCTTTTTTAAAAAAATTGTTATTTCTTAATGGATGCATCTACTTGGAAGTAATTCATTTTTCATTATTATTATGCTATTAAAAAGCTTTACAATTAAAAGGCCGTGTCAGGGCCTGGTTGTAGCTCAGTGTAGAGTGCTTACCTGGCATGCACAGGGCCCTGGGTGTGATCCAGCACTGCAGAGACTAGGCACACTGGCACACACCTGTAAGCCCAGGACTTGGGAGGTCAACACAAGATCAGGAGTTCAAGACCATCCCTGGCTTGGCCACATGAGACCCTGTCTCAAGAAATAAAAAAAGAGGGAGGAAGGGAGGGAAAGAAGGAGAAAGAGAGGGAGGGAGGGAGGGAGGGAGGAAGGGAGAGAGAGAGAGAGAGAGAGAGAGAGAGAGAGAGAGAGAGAGAGAGAGAGAGAGAGAGGCAGGCACAAAGAAAGAAGGAAAAAGAAAGTAGTGTGTTCACTTAGAAGCATCCAGGCTCAGTCAACCGCTTGTTACCAACATCTGATGACCTGGCTTTCTGCTGGTGGAGGTCTTCAGTGTCTACGAAAATTCCAGCCCTGAGCAGATGCTCAGCAAAACTGAAACAATGTTGCAGATATCCCTTTACATTGTGTGAAGATGTGTCACGGTGATTGGTTTAATAGAGAGCTGAATAGCCAATAGCTAGGCAGGAAGAGGGACTTCTGGGGACAGAGAAGACCCGGAGAGGAAGGAAAGGTGGGGATGCCAGTTGGATGCAGAAGAAGCAGGACATGTAAGAAGAGAGGTAAAAGCCACGAGCCATGTGGTAGCACATAGCTTAATTTAAGTTACAAGAGCTAGTGGGGCAAGCCTAAGGTAAGGCCAAGCTTCATAATTAATATTAAGTCTCTGGGTCACGATTTGGGGGCTGGCAGTCCAGGGAAAGACTGACTCCAAACGGGTGAAGGTTGTGACTGGCTCACAGACGAAGCTGACAGCTGAGACTCCAGTAGGGGTCTGAAAGGCTCAGAAACCACAGAGCTTTAGCTCAGACAGAGGTCTACCCACTGCTCTGTGGTTACAGTTATCACAGATGACACCTCGTCACTTGTAAACATGGCCATTCCTCTTTGTAAGCTATTTTACTGCCATCTCCATGGTGCAAAAGCATTACTCTGTTGTTTCTTATTGCTAGAAGGCATGGGAAATGTTTTAAGTGACTGTCTCGTAGATGGACCACTGACTCCAGAGACCTCCAGAACAGCTTTTGAGGTGAACTGAAAAGGGGCTTAACAGCTGATGATACTGTTAATCCCAAGACTTTTCGTAGCTCTTCCTCTTTGGGCAACTTGAGTCTATTATCATGATGATGATAGTCCTCATTAGATAGGGTAAGAAAGATTAAGTGCCTAAACAATAATATGTATCCATACATGTACCTATAGATGTGTGGAAACATGCAGATATAAGTATAAATAGGTAGGTGGGTAATTTGTTTTTATATATGTGTGCATCTTACATAAAAGTTTCCAAGGATATAACCAAAATAATAAGACGTAAGAACATACAAGTCAAGCACAGAAGTCAGTGGAGGAAAAGTACTCACATACCAGTAAGCCAGCAAGAAGGGAACCACCGTGTGCCCAGCTGCTGACGCCACGGTGACAATATGGCCGTGATTGTTCTTCATCATCTCTGGAAGAAATGCCTTTGTGGTCTAGAAATAATTTTTATTTAAAAAAATATATATTATTTCTGGTTCACAGGCTCATAGAGAATACTTTGAAACAAAGATATGCTCTCCAAACACTGTTCCTGTTATAAATGAAAGCACCTTACTGCCAAGCACAACAGCCCAGACAATGGACAGGACATCACATCAGAATAACTACAAGAGAAGCTCAGAATGTTGAGAACCCATCTCACTTAAACTGCTCACTGCTCATATTTCTAACCTCTTTACCTCTTGTCATTGATGTTTTCTACCATCTCAGACATTGACTAGGAATGATATACTGGAGTACGAGAAGGTTAACACTTAATATTAAATTACTAGACAATAATTTGATCATGATCTCAAAATACCACAAAGACCAACCTTCTAATGGTTACTAATTGATTTGTATACCAAACACTTACTGAGCACCTGTGTGCTGGGGATATACAAACAAATAAGATAACGCACTATATTTTACCAAACATAAACACAGAAAAACAGACATCAGTGGTTTGGGAAAAGCAGTGTTAAGAGCACACTGCACTTCCACCAGCACCAGTCACTCCAAGCTCACATTCAAGAAATTACCAAGAGCTCTTTTATGAACTGGCTGTCTGGAACTATTTGAAGTCCTCAGAAACACACACTAGTATCCTTGGATGGTGAGTTCCATGATAAAGTCTGCAGCTTTTGAGGCCAGGAAATAATATAGGGCCTGAGTCTCACAAGAATTTGAAAGCACACCACACTCACCCTTGTTACAGAATCATAGACAAAGACTTGGGTGGCCTCTGTTTCCTTTCCATATGTCTATACTATTACAGAGATGATGTGTGCAAATATAGAATCAAAACCTACGAGCATGGCATGATGATGCATGCCTGCAAACTCAACACTTTGAAGATAGGGGCAGGAGGATCAGGAGTTCAAACCAGCCTCAGCTATATATTGAGTTTATGGTCAGCCTGTGCTACCTGAGACCTTGATACTAAACAGCCAGAAGACTCAAAACATACACAATACCTGAAACTTACAATGACTTACTTCATTATTAATTTTGGAAGGTGCAACTGTTGGTAAATGTAGTCATATCATTAGAAATGAACTCCTTTTTTTTTTTTTTTTTCCGAGACGGGGTTTCTCTGTGTAGTTTTGATGCCTGTCCTGGCTCTTGCTCTGTAGACCAAGCTGGCCTCGAACTCACAGAGATCCGCTTGGCTCTGCCTCCTGAGAGCTGGAATTAAAGGCGTGCGCCACCACCGCCTGGCTAGAAATGAACTCTTAATCTTTGAGTATTTTGTAAAAGAAATCACACTCACCCAAAAGTGTGCAAGCACATTGACTTCGAAAGTCTTCTCAATTTGAGCGTCTTGCGTAGCAAACAGATCTGAAGTGTAGACAACGCCCGCGTTATTTACCAGAATGCTAACATCTCCAACTTCTTCCTTTACCTTAAACATCAAAAGAAAAACTCTATTCATAAAAAAGAAAATTATATTCATTAAGTGGTTTGACTGTAGATTTGCATATACTGACTATTAAAAGAGCATATGTTTTTATCTACGAGGCATGGAAAAAAAAGTAGTTTTGTTACCTATGTGCCAACATGGGGTAAAAGATCCTTCTCATATTATATACTTACATCCAAAGCAGCTCTATTTAGAATTCTTTCGAAATTTAGTCTATTGGCTTTACTCTGTTGATTATGGCTAAAGAGATATTTGGATAAATAGCATTGATTTTGAAATGCTTCTTCTAAAGGTAAGCAGAAATCAGTTAAGTTTATTAGCAGATTCTAGGACAGGTTACAGGAAATTATGTAAAACTGGCTACACTGTTAACACATCTGTTTCCTTCTTGTCATGATTATTTTGTTCTGTTGCCCACCAGCCATTCTCTGGTGGGTGGCAAAGGCGTAGGAGTGTGGAGTAGGGGTTTTGGTTAGCCTTGAGGTGAGTTTGACTCTGCCACTGTCTAGACTTTAAATAAATTTCCATTGCTGCTCTTAGAATAGAGTTAAGAATGTAGCTCGTTATATTACTGTGGGGACAATGAAACAGCATGTAAATGAGCAGCTATCTGGTACAAATTATAATGTACTATTACTATTATTATTATATCATCAATACATATCCATTTATACCTATGTCCAAGGGATATGTTTATAGATTCTTTTCTTGATCTTATGAGGAGTCTGAGAAGATCTCAATAGGGAAATATATGAGGTATGCTGTGGGATGGTCTGTATGTCAAGTGTGTTGCTGATTGCTCAGTAAATAAATCACTGATTGGCCAGTAGCCAGGCAGGAAGTGTAGGCGGGACAAGGAGGAGAATAAAGCTGGGAAGTGGAAGGCTGAGTCAGAGACACTGCCAGCCGCTAAGATGACAACCAGCATGTGAAGATGCCGGTAAGCCACGAGCCATGTGGCAAGGTATAGATTAATGGAAATGGATTAATTTAAGCTGTAAGAACAGTTAGCAAGAAGCCTGCCACGGCCATACAGTTTGTAACCAATATAAGTCTCTGTGTTTACTTGGTCGGGTCTGAGGCTGTGGGACTGGCAGGTGAGAGAGATTTGCCCTGACCGTGGGCCAGGCAGGAAAACTTTAGCTACAAGTGGTGTCCAACGTGGTGGCCAGAGTTTCCACCTAATAACTGAGAAAAAAGATTCTAAAACGGAGCTAAAAACAGCTTCCTAATTGTCTCTCTCAAATGAGCGGCAGCTGCCGGTTTGAGGTACTGGCAGGAATGAGGCCTCTGCAAGTGGCACATTAAGCTGCGTGGTGGATTTAGCCTTTGCTAGTACAAAACAAAACAAGAGGTTTCTGGGCTACACGCTGCTTGGATAAAAGCATAGACCCACGATAGTTCCCAGAGCTGGTGGAAAATGTAGCCATGTTGGGAAGCTGAGGTGGGCAGAGCCAGCAGCCACAGCTGCTTCAGTTTAAGGCAATAGATTCACAATAAGACAGATTCAGATGTAATAGTTTACAATGTGTGTAAAATATACGTAGGCTTGAAAGAGACAAAAAAGGTGATATATACAGTTATAGAAACAAATACATAGTTTTAAAAAATAAAGTCTTTAAAGAGACAGTAAAATTAATATAAAAAATAAGCCACGTGAAGATGAATATTACACAGAGAATCTGGATTGTGTTGTCTTTGGGATTTGTAACTGCAGAAAAACATTTGATCGCAAAAGATGTTGAGTTATGCCAAAATGTATATTTTAAAAATACCTTGACTTCAAAATTTGTATGTAAGGATGTGTTGCCTTGGAAAGGAATCTCTGCTTTTGTTCTCACAGAAAGCCAAAGGCTATGGATTTGTTCCAGATTAAGATACATCAGGTTTGACCAGCCAAGACCCCCTGAAAGGTCTCCGATGACACCATGGCCCAGATGATCCAACATCCAGAACCGTTTCAAGGCGACTGGCTCAGACAATACAACCTCACGGACTATTCCATAATCCTAAAATTTTCTTTGTGTCCCCATAAGATACATCGCCACCCTCCAGCAGGAAGTAGTAAGAGAAGCTACGCCCAAATTCCCAAATTATATGTAATTTTACTTTAAGGTTAAAACCTTCCTTTTTGAAAAAAAAAAAAAAGGGGGGGGGAGAAGTGCTGTGGGATGTTCTGTATGTCAAGTGTGTTGCTGATTAGTCAATTAATAAAACACTGATTGGCCATTGGCTAGGCAGGAAGTATAGGCGGGACAAGGAGGAGAATAAAGCTGGGAAGTGGAAGGCTGAGTCAGAGACACTGCCAGCCGCTAAGATGACAACCAGCATGTGAAGATGCCGGTAAGCCACGAGCCATGTGGCAAGGTATAGATTTATAGAAATGGATTAATTTAAGCTGTAACAAAAGTTAGCAAGAAGCCTACCACGGCCATACAGTTTGTAAGCAATATAAGTCTCTGTGTTTACTTGGTTGGGTCTGAGCGACTGAGGGACTGGCAGGTGAGAGAGATTTGCCCTGACCGTGGGCCAGGCAGGAAAACTCAAGCTACAGAGGTACATAATTTAAATATTATATATAGCTGGGCATGGTAGTATACATCTTTAATTCCAAAACTCTAAAGGCAGAGACAGGTAGATCTCTGTGAGTTTGAGTATAATATGATATACATAAAGAGTTCTAGGCCAGGACTGCATAGTCTGTCTCAAATCAAAACAAAAGCACCAACAAAAAAATTACACATGCATGGTTTCTAACATGTAAGTGTTTCCTCTTGATAATTAGCTTCTCTCTGTGGTATTAGTTCAACAGGAAGAACATTTGAGAAACTAAAGTGATTATAAGAGAGGGCTTATATAAGCCACTGAAGCCAAATTTCAAAGGTTATTGCAGCTATGGGTAAAATGATTTCAGTTGAGAAAGTACAACCCTAATAACAGGGCTGGCTGCCAAGGGCTGTACAAGGCTCCCTTTGAGCAGTGAAGGCTGAACCTCTGGTGATACGTTTTTCCGTGGGATTGCTACATCTTCTGGGTTCTGCTGTAATCACTGATAGCACCTGTAAACAGACGCTCACAGACTCTTGGAGTTGAAACTCCTTTTCATAGCATGGGAGCACCATGGCTCTAGCAGGCCTAGCAGGGCAAGGGTCATAGAACAGCTTTTGTTTCAGCCTGTGAGTAGTTAAGCTTCCTGACTGCACAGACCCTAGAGTCGGACAGCTCTGTGCTGCACGTTAGGCTCTAAGCAAGAGCCGACTTCTCCGAACCAAGTTGCCATTATCGGGGTAGTGCCAAGGTGATGCTGGGGGACTGAAAAGTGGCAAAGAGCCTGTTGGAAGCCTTTGCTCGGTTGTGCATTTAGGATTAGTTCATTCTTCTTTGTATTTAATGTTCTCCGTAATACTTCAAGGCAAGGACTCTTGTTGGCCTATTTTTAAAGTTAAGAAACAGGAACCAATAGAATGGTTTAGGCTATTAAAGGGTAGAACCCGGACTCTTCCAGATCTCCACAAAGAACCTCACACAGAAAGGCTGCTAGGGAATAAAGGTTCAGCACTGCCCAGGGAAGCTTCTGTGGACATGCCAAAGTCTCATGGTCAGGACTGAATCATATCAGGGTGCGATTAAGGCAGTAAGGGCTGAGTAACAGTATTTGGTCCTTCATCTACGATATCAACACTCCTGTCCCTAGAGCACAGTATGAAAATTATTAGCAATGCCATAAAATTATTGTTTTCTCAAACACTATCAACTTTTCCTTCTTTAAAAATATTTATTTGGAGCATATATGTTTAGTGTATTTATCTAGTAAAACATGACAATTTTGTGTCGCTACAAATAGTTTTTTTTTCTCCTGTTAAATAACCCAATTAATTATCTAGGACATTGTGGGTTTGAATCTATAATCTTACATCTTAGGCCCAGCAAATGGAGTAGTTTCTTTCTTTCTTCCTTTCCTTCTTTCTTTTTAAGATTTACTAATTAGGTATACAGTGTTCTGCCTGCATGAATGTCTGCAGGCCAGAAGAGGGCGCCAGATCTCATTACAGATGGATGTGAGCCACTATGTGGGTGCTGGGAATTGAACTCAGGACCTCTGGAAGAGCAGTCAGTACTCTTAACCTCTGAGCCATCTCTCCAGCCCGAGTAGTTTCTTAAATGTAACAGTTCTAGTAATTTTTTCTACAGATGCTTTAAAAAAACAAAAGATGTTTTTATTTTTCACTGTCTTTTTTCCACAGGATGGGAATGCTGCCAAATTTGCAAATGTCTTAGTAAAGAAAGCAAGCTGACGGTTCAGTTGGCTAGGTGGTCACATGGCTAACTCATTTGGTCATAACCACCAGCTCCATGGCATAGCATCCTAGTCTACAGTCCACTGGACTCAGTAGGTAGAGAGGTTATCCTATTATCTGACAAAACAGACTTCAAACTAAAACTAACTGGAAGAGAGAAGGAGGGACACATCACTTTAATCAAAGGAACAGTTTACCAAGGAGACATTAGTATCTTAAACATACAGGCACCAAACTCTGGGGCACCCAATTTCATAACAAACAAACAGAACTACTACTACTAGATTTAAAGACACAGATTAATATCAGTCCAATAATAGTAAAGGATTTCAATACCCCACTTTCTCTAATAGGTCATCTGAACAAAAACTAAACAGAGAAACACCAGAATTAATTATATCATACATCAAATGGACCTAACAAATACCTACAGAACATTCCAACTAAACACCAAAGAATATACATTCTACTCGGCAGCAAATGGAAACTTGTCTAAATTGGACCACATCCTGGGGCACAAAATAAATCTTTAAAAATTCAAAAAGAGAAATCACTCCTTGTATCCCATCTGACCAAAAAGAAACAAAACTTAAAATTTACAGCCAAAAATCTTTAGTAAATACACAAACTCACGGAGGTTAAACAGCACATTACTGAGTGATGAATGAGCCTCAGAAAAATAAAAAATTTCCTAGAACTAAATGAAATGAAAACACAACACAACAAAACCTCAGGTACAAATTGAAAGTAGTCCTATGAGGGGAAATGTATAGCTCTAAGTGACTAAATTAAAAAATCAGAAAGAGCATAAATAAATGACTTAATGATACAACTCAAAAATTTGGAAAAACAAGAACAAACCAAATCCAAACCCAGTCAATGGGAAGAAAAACAAATCACAGTGGGAATCAAAGAAACAGAAACGATAACAACAACACGTAATACAAAGAACCAACAAATCTAAGAGCGGCTTTTTTTTTTGAGACAATAAACAAGATTGATAGACCCTTGGCTCAACAAACCAAAAGAAAGAAAGAGAAGACCCAAATTAACAAAATCAGAAATAATTACAACAGATACCAAAGAAAGTCAGAATATTATAAGGGAATATTTTTAGAAACCTGTATACCATTAAGCTGTTTTTGAAAATCTGAAAAAAAAAAAGATGAATTTCTAGATTCAGCCAAATTAAATCAAGAAATCAACAACCTAAACAGACACACAACAAATGAGGAGATTGAAATAATAAAAATCCTTTCAACTAAAAATCAAAACAAAACAAAAACACAAAACAAAACAAAAACAAACAAACAAACAAAAAAAACATGCCAGGGCCAAATGGATTCACAGCAGAATTCTACCAATCTGTCAAAGAAGATCAGCAGCCAATCCTTCTTAAACTATTCAAAAGAACAGAAACATTAAGGAGCACTCCCAAGCTTTCTATGAAATCAGTATCACTTGAAGACCAAACCAAGGGAAAGACAGAGAGAGAGAGAGAGAGAGAGAGGGAGAGAGAGAGAGAGAGAGAGAGAGAGAGAGAGAGAGAGAGAGAGAGAACTACAGTCCAACATCCCTGATGAGCATAAACTTAAAAATGCTCAGTTAAAAATAAAAGGAATACAGAAAGATTACCCACCATGACTAAGTTGGCTTTCTCCCTGAAACGTATATACTTCACTAAATGTAATAAACTCATAAATTGACAACAACAAAAACCATATGATCATCTCAACATATGAAGAAAAAAGCCTTTGACAAGATCCAACATACCTTCATGATAAAAGTCCTGGAGAATGTAGGGCTGAAGGGTTCATACCTCAACATAACAAAAACCATACATGAGAAACCCACAGCCGATGTCATCATAAATGGAGAAAAGCTCGAAGCAATCCCTCTAAAGTCAGGAATGAGACAGGGCTGTCTACTAATCTGATTTCTTCTCAATAATGTGCTTGAAGCACTAGCTGAACAGTAAGGCAAGAGAAGAAAACTAAAGGGACACAAACAGGGAAAGAAGTCACACTGTCCCTAGTTCCTAGTTGACATGATAGTACGCGTTACAAAACTGTACCAGAAAACGTCTAGAGATGATAAATTCAGCCATGTGGCAGGGTACAGAGTCAACCTGCACAAATCAATAACTTTTCTATACACTAACAACAAACACACAGAGGGAAGATCATGGACACACTCCCATTCACACACTCCCATTCACAATAGCCTCAAAGAAAATAAAATATCTATGATTAAACTTAGCCAAAGAAGTGAAGGTTCTCTACAAGGAAAACTGTAAACCACTGAAGAAAGACATGGAAAAGATATTAGAACATGAAAAGACATCAGACATGCCATGCTCATGGGTTGGTAGAATTAATATTGTGAAAACGATCATGCTAGCAAAAGCTATTTATAAATTCAATACAATCCCAATCAAAATCCCCATCTCATTCTTCACAGGGGAAAAAAAAACCTATCCTAAAATTCACATGGAACCAAAAAAGGCCCCTGATAGTCAAAATAATTCTGAACAAAGAGAACAACGCTAGAAGGATTCCAGATATTAAGTTTATAGTACAGGGCCATGGTAATAAAAACAATGCAGTATGGGCATAGAAACAGACATCCAGAGTAGTCAAATAAAATCTAAGACCCGAGCCTGAGTACACATACCTTCAGCCACACAATATTTGGCAAAGAAGCCAAAAAACAAAAGCTGGAAAAAGAAAGTATCTCCAACAGATGGAGCCTGGAAAACTGGATTCCATATGCAGAAGAATGAAATTAGACCCATATCTATCACCTTGCACAAAAACTAACTCCACATGGATCAAAGATCTAAACCTGGAACACTGAAACTGCTAGGAAAAAAATCATAGGTGGAACCCTACATGATTTTCTAAATAGGATTCTGTCTGCCCAAGAACTAAGGCTAATATTTGACAAGCGGAACTTCATAAAACTAAAAAGCTTCTGCACAGCTGAAGAAATAACCAGCTGAGTGAAGAGGAGGCCCACAGAGTGGGAGAGAACCTTTGCCAGTTACACATCTGACAGAGGATTAATATGCAAAATATATAAAGAACTCAACAAACAAAGAATCAAGAGACAAACTGTCTTCGTCACGGTTCTACTGCTGTGAGGAGACACCATGATGAAGGCAACTCTTACGAAGGAGAGCATTGAATTATTATCTGTTTTATTAATTTATTTTTTCATTTTACATACTAATCCCTGTTCCCCTTCCCTCCCCTTCTTCCACTAACCCCCACCTCCCCCCATCCCACCCTCAAAAAAGCCAGTTCATGTACCTGGGATAAGTCCTGGTCTCGTTGCCAGGGGACCCCCAAACACATCAAGCCACGCTACTGTCACCCACATTCAGAGGGCCTAATGCAGTCCCATGCAGGCTCCCCAGCTGTCAGTCCAGAGTCCATGAGCTCCCAATAGCTTGGATCAGTTATCTCAGTGGTTTTTCCCATCATGATCCTGACGCAACCCCCCCCCCCCCTTAAACTAAAGTCCAGGATCTTGGCCAAGTGCTTGGCTGTGGGTCTCTGCATCTGCTTCCATCAATCACTGGATATAGGTTCTATGATGACAATTAGGGTAGACACCAATCTGAGAACAGTGGAAGGCTAGTTCAATCACCCTGTCCACCACTGCTATGAGTCTCAGCTGGGTACATTCTTGTGAGTTCCTGGGGATTTCTCTAGTTTCAGATTTCTCCCTAACCCCTTAATGGTTCACTCTGTCAAGATATCTCTTGAAAGAAAGCATTTAATTGGGGTCTTACCTACAGTTTCATAGGTTTAGTCCATTAGCATCACGGTTGGAGCATGGCAGCATGCATGTAGGTGGCAGGGCAGTAGCTGAGAGCTACATCCTGATCCACAGGCAAGAGAGAGAGACTCTGGGTGTGGCATGGGCTTTTGAAACCTCAGAGCTCACCCTATTGGCACACTTCTTCCAATAAGCCCACTCTTCTTAATCCCTCTAATCCTTTCAAAGAGTGCCACTCCCTGGTGACTTAGCAATCAAATACATGAGCCTATGGGGGCCATTCTTATTCAAACCACCGCACAAATGACCCATTCAAAAAAAATGGGCCTGAGACCTGAACAGAGAGGTTCCAAATGAAGAAAATTTGGCTAAGAAATACTTTTAAGAAATGCTCATCATTCCTAGCAATTAGGGAAACGCAAATCAAAACAACGTTAAGATTCCATCTTACTCCAGTCAGAACAGCAATGGCCAACAAAACAAAGCTGGAGGGGATGCAGGGGAAAAGGAATCCTCACTCACTATTGGTCGGAATGTAACTGAGGCAGCCACTACGGAAACTGGAGTAGAGAATTCACAACAGCTAAAACAAACCTACCACATGACCCAGCTACACCACTCCTTGGTATGTGCCCGAAGGACTTGACATCCTACTTCACAGGTACTTGAGCAGCCATGTTTATTGGCACTCTGTTCACAATAGCTGGGAAATGGAAATAACCAGCCAATGTGTAATGAAAATGGGGTACATATACACCGTGGAATACCATTCAACTGTAAAGAAAGATGACATCATGAAATCTGCAGGTAAATGGATGGAACTAGAAAGGATCATAATGAATGAGGTAACCTGCTATGAGATGTCTTTCTGTACGCTGTGAATATGCGTTGCTCCCATTGGTTAATAAAGCCACAGTGGCCTATGGCAGGTCAGGATAGAGCCAGGTGGGAAATCCAAGAGCGATAGAGAGAGGAGAAAGGTGGAGTTAGAGCAGATGCTGCAAGCCGCCACCAGGAGAAGCAAGATGTAAAAGAACAGGTAATGTCATGAAGCCATGTGGCAAAACATAGATTAATAGGAACGGGGTGAGTTAAGGTGTAAGAGCTGGGTAGCAAGAAGCCTGAGCCATAGGCCATACAGTTTGTAATTGATATAAGCCTCTGTATGTTTACTTGGGACCGAGTGGCTGCTGGACCGGGTGAGACACAGAGAAACTTCCATCTGCAGTAACCCAGACCCAGAAAGAAAAATGTCGATTGTTCTCTCTCATTGGGGCTCCTAGCTCCAAATCTTCAGATTGAGTACATATCCTTTAGTAACTGAAAAACCCAGGAAAGTAAAAAGGGACAGTTGCCAGGGTAGGTGTGTTGGGGATCAATCAAGAAGGGAATAGTAGGGTATAACTGATCTGGTCGGAGAAGTGGGAAGAGGAGCTCAAATTAGGGAGGGAGATAAATACCTAAGGAAGAGGGCAAAGTAACAATAAAGATGTCTGCAAAAGTCACAAGGAATCACATCCATCATCAACTATTTACTTAAAACAAACAAACAAAAAACCAAAAAAGCCAGGAGTTGTAGCACACACCTTTAATCCCAGCACTCGGGAGGCAGAGGCAGGCAGATCTCTGAGCTCAAGGCCAGCCTGATCTACAGAGTTCCAGCACAACCAGGGCTACAGAAAGAAACTCTGTCTCAAAAAACCCAACCCAAACCAAATCAAACAAACAAAAATCGAGAACAACAACAAACAAAGAAACCTTTAATACATGTAAGCCTGTGTATAAATACATAGTTTAAATGGATTTTGTTCATCTGTGCTGACAATGTGCCAAAGACTACCTAACAAAATCTCCAACAACAGACATGAGAAGTCCTCTTGTGAGTTGGTCAGGTTCTCCAAGAGACTCCAAAAACATATAGCCTATTGTTATTGCTCATGGTTGCCCTGTGGAGGTGGAAGGCAAGTCCTTTTTGCTGAAGACACTATGGACTTCAGATACATGGCCAGAGACCCCTGAACTGGAACTGACTTGAATGACTCCTCCCTGAAGACTATCGTCCATGGTACCAGAAGGTGCCATACAAGCTAGAGTTATCAGAGAGAGGGGAACTTCAAATGAGAAAATGTCTCCAGAAGAATGGGCTGTGAGGCATTTTCTTTATTAGTGATCAATGGGCAAGGGCCCAGTCCATTGTGGTGCCATCCCTGGGCTGGTGGTCCTGGGTTCTATAAGAAAGCAGACTGAGCAAGCCATGATAAGCACCCCTCCATGGCCTCTGCATCAACTCCTGCCTCCAGGTTCCTGTCCTGTGTGAGTTCCTGTCCTGACTGCTTTTCGTGATGAACTGTTACGTGTAAGTGTGAGTGAAATAAACCCTTTCCTCCCCAAGTTGTTTTTGGTCATGGTATTTCATCACTGCAACAGCAACCCTAACTAAGACAGTAACCAACACCTCTCTAATTGGACTAAAGACCTGCTCAGCAAGAGGGAAATCATGCCTTGTACTGGAAACTGAGCCAACTACTCAGGGGTAGTAAAGTCATGGATCTTAGAGGACCTACAACCACCATTCTACTGAACCAGCACAGTCCCTAACTACATTCTAAACATTTGTCCTTATGCTCACAGGTAAGTAGTTCTCACCACTCATCAAGGAAACTTCTCTTTGCAACAGAGAGAGACCATTGCAGAAACCCACAACTAGTCAAAATGCAGAACTGTAGAGCCTAGTCATAACAGACACATCTACAAAACTATCCTGCACCTGACACCCAGGGAACACTGGAAGAGGGGGCAGGAAGATTGTAAGTGTCAGAGGATCTGCGAGTTTGCTGTGAGATTGTGTCTCCTAGTGATGTCAGGTGCTACACCAACATGTCTCACCAACACGACTGCCAAACATGATCTGAACAAGGGCAGCAACAATACACAAGCCAAGGTGGATGGGGAACAGCCCATGAGACCTCAGCCCTGCAGAAAAGACACTATAGACAACTGAGGAATGCTGAGAAGGGGAGAAGTGGTCTTCCCCAGGCAAGAACATACCAACTGGTTATTCAATAGCAAATGTTCAGCCCTGAAAACATACATACAAGTAACAGTATTCAGACTGAACAGGTTGTATACATACATATATACATACATACAACAATTAGTGAAAAAGGAGGCCATGAATTTGAAAGAGACCAAAGAGGGGTGTATGGGGGGCGGGTATGGAAGGAGGAAAGGGAAGGGAGAAATGATGTACTTATATTATGATGTCAAAATTTTTTTTAAAAAATCAAAAAAACTAAACTATTTAAAAATAGAAGGAAAAATTTAACCATATCTAAATCTAAATGAAGATGCTCTCAGCCTGGTTGAGTCAGGATCTTTGTGTCCACCAAACCAGATTAGCTGAGGGAGAGGCCTAGTAAGGCATATTTTAAAGAATTTGCCTGTTTTTCTCATGACCTTTCTTCACTGGTACAAATGGGAACACATTTCATACAAAGAACATTTCAGTTGTAGGGAGAGGAGGGCAGCAGCCCTTGTAGGAATAGATCAACCTACAATGCAAACAAAACCCAATACAGAGTAAGTTTCACTCCCACGTCTTTGACTAGAGGCAGAAGACACTGTCAATGTCGGCAAGAGTCAGTCAGGGACATTCAACTGCATCAGACCGTGGGGGAGGGAAGGGCGTACAGGGTGCTGAATGTTAAGTTCCTGGACTCTGCTCTACAACTTCTGAAAGAAAACCACTGGGGGTGAAGCTGACAAAGCGTACGTGTGTATGTCTATTTCTATGTGTAAAATACACACACACACACACACACACACACACACACACCTTGCTTTTTCTTTTCTGGAGATTGATACCTAGGCCTCGTACTTGCTGAGCAAGTACTTCGCCACACAGTACCCCTCAAAGCTCCCTCAAATATATATGCATAATATACACACAGACATGTATGTGTGTGTGTGTGTGTGTGTGTGTGTGTGTGTAGTGTATGTGATGTGTGTAGTATACACGTAGGTGCATGCTCCTACGTACACACACTGAGGCCAGAGGAGGACTCTGGGTGTCCTGCTCTATCGTCCTCTGCTTTCTTCCCAAGCTAGGCTGGCGGTCAGAAAGCCTTAGGCACATGCGGCTGTTTTGCACATGGATGCTTGTCACCCTCGTGCAGCAAGCATGCCTACCCACTGAGCCACCTGCCTTACCTACCGAGGCATCTCTCCTTCCCCAGGCGTGTGTATTTTCAGTAAGCTCTGTAGCAGGCTGCAGAGCACACGGATGTCTGAGCCTCTCAGTCGCGTGGTGTAACTGCAGGTCTGTCACTAGGCAGACACACAGTCTTGGGAAGTACAAACCACAGTGTTTCTCAGTTACTTTGTGTAAGGAGTAAATGTGGTCATCTCCAGCACAGTTCCTCGCCTTCCCCACCCCGCCCGACGTACTTCTAACTACAGGTAGAATTTCACCTTTTTCGCAGCGCTGTAAATCTCTTCCCGCTTGCTGCAGTCCACCACGAAGGGATGGGCCTGGGCACCCAGTTCCCGGCACTTCGCAGCTGTCTCCTCGATGCCGTTCTAGAAAAAGCCCAAAGAGAGGAAGAGAACAGCGTGGACGATGGGAACACATCACTCAAAAGCTGAGGATCAAGTAAGAAGACGTCACGCTAAAATACAAGGTGGGTTGCTTAAATAACTAACCTCGTAAGCTCACTGGTCTTCAGTGTTGGGCACAACCTCTGTGACCACAGCTGGTCACTGAAACTCCAGTCTTACCTGAGTGCTCACAACCTCTGTGACCACAGCTGGTCACTGAAACTCCAGTCTTACCTGAGTGCTCACAACCTCTGTCACCACAGCCTGCCTCCTTCACTCCTCCTTCCACGCCTCCTCTCCAGTCTCCTTGACCCCAAGTTATCTCCAAACTCTCCACTGCCTTCAGGGGTCAAAACCAAAGTATACACAATAAAAAGCTCCCCAGACACCATGAACTGGGTGGGGCTCCTGGCCTTAGGTCTCCAAAAATATCATGAGTCACGTTCCTCTTTTTAATTTTTTAGTAGCATATTACAAAAATAAAATTTAAACTAGCAGAATTTTTTTTTTTTGGTTAGTGGAAGAATTTGTTTCTCTGATGACTTCAATTAGTGTTTTTCCCTAAATATTTGTACTAAAATATACCATAGCCCAATGTCAAAACAGGACAGTATTTGGACAAGATCAGTAAAAACATCAGATCAGTTACATCATAGGGATACGAACAGTAAAGGAAATTAGAAACATCATTTTCCAATCAACTGCACCCCACACTTCAGCCAACATACAAAGACAAGCTCCTCTGTGTGTGTGTCTGTGTGCACATGCATTGTACGAATGTGTATGCATTCATGTGTGTGGTATATGTATGTGTACATATTCACATGTGCACACTTGTATGAGCAATATACATGCACATAGAAGCCAGAGGTCAACAATTTATTTTAATCATTTTCCATCTTAGTTTTTTGAAACAGGGTTTCTCACTGAGCCTGGCCTTCACCAAGTCCACTAGGCTGGCTTGCCAGCAGGTCCCTAGGTCCTCCAGGCTCCCCACTCAGGGACGGTCCTTATAGGCCCCGGCCCTTGCACTTGGATTTTTAAATGGGCACTGGTGTTCCAAACTTGGGTCCTCATGCACTTTATCAACCAAGTTGTCTCCCCAGGGTTTCTCTCTCAAAGTCTTGCACTTATCTGTGCATTTGTTACCACAGATTCCGTGTTTTGGTTGTATTGTTACAATTAACCTAAGTATGTTAGAAGGCATGGAGAGGCCGAACTAAAACATTGTGTGCAGCCCACAAGTCAGAGTGAGAAGTTGAAGCAGATAAAACAGGCAACGAAGCGTGGGCACAGCCGTTGCTCACCATTGCTAAACAACCAACAGCCGTCTGAAGTTCCTCCGACTGTGTGCATTGGACTCACAGAGAGACACTGTTCACTCCACCCTTTTATTTAACCCAGTTCGCCCACCAAACTATGACCATCTAAACAGCACCAACATAATATTCTACATTTCTGTTTCCATACTAAATGTTTGGAATCAAGTGGGTTAGCCACCCAGAGCACTTCTTGATTCAGACCAGGAATAGTTTAAAAGCTGAACAGCTATGAGGGATGAGAGCTTTCTATCTCCATTACCAGCTCAGACCTTGATCCAGATCCTACACTCTTCTTCTCTTCACTCTGTTCCAGGCTTCACATTTGCTGAGCCCTGTCAAGGCAGCTGTCTCCATGCGTTTGTGTGTGTTGGTGCTGGGGACTGAGCCAGGACCTTGTGCATGCTAGGAAAGTACTGTCGAAACCAAGCGACAACCTCGGTCTCTCATGTCTCCATCTACTGAGGCCTTCCTTCCATGGCCACCTATATGTAATTGGCAATCTGTCGTCCCCACTAGCTCCTTTCACATTTATTGTTTTCTTTCTATTTAATGCCACCCAATTGTATATTTTATTGTACAGTTTGTCTATAGTTCTATATTAGACCACTGTCTGGTAGACAGAGTATGTCAATAAACACTCATTGGATAAACACACTTCTGAGAAAATGCTGCTCACCAGTGCTAGAAGTTGGAAGTCATCAGCCCAAGTCACTCTTTGTTAAAGAATAAAATTTTGTACTCGTTTGCTTACCATCTGCTAGACACACGGCTGAATTATCTCACACACTGGCTTCTCATCTCCCTGGCCTTCTAAGCCTGATACTGCTATTTCATAGATTTGTGCAGAAAACTGAAGGTCTGGGAAGTCAAGTCTCTCAACCCAACGGGCAAAGAGCCCATTATGTGTCTGACCATACAGTCATGCGGGCCTCAGCTAGCTGGCCTATGCTGGCCCAGTTTGTAGCTTTCTTTCATTGTGTAAATACCTAATGTCTGTTTTCTCCACCACACTGAGGGACCCTGCTAGGGGATGTCTTTCTGTATGCTGTGAGTATGTGTTGTTCCTTTCTCATTAGCACTGAGAAAAATCAAAGTTAATAGAGCATTATGTAATCTATTTCTGGGGTGTTTTGTTATCCCTTTCTGTTTATTTAGCATATCCTTTAGAGTTCTGTTTGATCTTTCTATGACTGCTTGGCCTGTAGGATTATGTGGTATACCTGTAATATGCTTTATATTGTAATAAGCAAAAAACTGTTTCATTTTAACAGAGACATATGCTGGAGCATTGTCAGTTTTAATTTGTGCAGGTATAGCCATGATGGCCATAACTTCTAGCAAATGCATGATTACAGAATCAGCCTTTTTGGAACTCAGAGCAGTTGCCCACTGAAATCCTGAATAGGTATCAATGATGTGGTGTACATATTTCAGTTTTCCAAATTCTGTAAAATGAAACACATCCATCTGCCAGATTTGATTCTTCTGGGTGCCCTTTGAGTTACATCCTGCTGGTATTGGAGTTTGATTGTAAAAAGAACAAGTAGGACATTTTTTCTTGGCTTGTTGCCAGGTTATGGAAAAATCCTTTTTAAACCCTTACTATTGACACAATGTTTTTTATGAAATTCTGAGGTCTTCAGCACATTTCCTAATAATAGTTTACCAATCTTGCCATTACCTTGTGCTAGAGGGCCTGGCAGACCCGTATGGGATTGGATGTGAGTTATACATAAGGGATGATTCCTATTCCTGATTATATCTTATAACTGAATAAATAGTAAAGTTAATTCTGACTCATCAGGGATAAATTCTGCAGTCTCAATATGTAATACTACTCTTTCAGCATACTGAGAGTCAGTAACTATGTTGAGAGGTTCTGAAAAATCCATTAATACCATCAGAATAGCATATAATTCTGATTTTTGAACTGAATTATAAGGACTTTGAACCACTTTACTTAAATTTTCTGATTTGTAGCCTGCCTTTCCTTGTTTGTTTGCATCTGTATAAGATATACAAGCTCCAGATATGGGTGTTTCCCATATAATGCGAGGCAGAATCCAATCAGTTCTCTTTATAAGTTGAATTCTATTGCTTTTGGGATATTTGCTGTTAATCTCTCCAAAAAATTACTGCAAGCTCTTTGCCAAGGTTCACTTTCTGCCTATAATTTGTCAATGTCATCCTTAGTTAAAGGTACTACAATTTCTGCTGGGTCTATTCCTGCTAATTGACAAAGTCTCAATTTTCCTTTTAAAACCTACTCAGAGATATTTTCCACATATGTTTTTAATTTTTTACTCTGTTTATATAGTAGAAATATCTATTCCAATATAATATCTTCCCTCTGCATTAAAATTCCTGTAGGAGAATGCCTAGAGCGTAAAATAACCAAAATGCAATCAAGCTTTGGATCCATACCATCCACATGCCCTTCATGCACTTTCTTTTCTACCAAGGCCAATTCTCTCTCAGCTTCAGCTGATAATTCTCTTGGACTATTTAAGTCCTTGTCACCTTCTAAGGTTTTGAACAAATTACTCAGTTCATCATTTTTTACCCCAACAACAGTCCATAGATGGGAAATGTCCCTGAATAATCTTTGAAAGTCATTAAGAGTCCATAATCGGCCGGGTGGTAGTGGTGCACACCTTTAATCCCAGTACTCGGGAGGCATAGCCAGGCAGATCTCTGTGAGTTTGAGGCCAGCCTGGTATACAGAGTGGGATCCAGGACAGGCACCAAAAACTACACAGAGAAACCCCGTCAGGGGAAAAAAAAAAAAAAAAGAGTCCATAATTTGTACCTTTTGGGGTCTAAATTTTTGTGGACCTATTTTATATCCTAAATAATTAATAGAATCTCCTCTTTGTATCTTTTCAAGAGTAATTTGTAATCCCCAACAAGGCAAAATTTTCTTTACTTCTTCAAACATTCTTCCTAAAGTATCTGCATTTGAATCGGCTAGTAAAATATCCTCCATGTAATGATAAATTATAGATTTAGGGAATTGTTTACATATTAATTCCAATGGCTGTTATACAAAATATTGGCACAGGGTCGGGCTATTTAATATTTCCCTGTGGGAGAACCCTCCATTGATATCTCTTAACCAGCTGAGAATTATTATAAGTAGGCATCGTGAAGGCAAATCTTTCTCTATCTTTTTCTTGTAAGGGTATTGAAAAGAAACAGTCTTTTAAATCGATAACTTTAAGAGGCCATCCTTTAGGTAACAGAGTAGGCAGAGGAATTCCAGATTGTAGAGGGCCCATTGGCTGAATTAATTACCTTGTCAATTACTCTTAGTTCTGTTACCATTCTCTATTTACCAGATTTCTTTCTAATAACAAACACAGGAGAATTCCAAGGCCTGGTTGATTCTTCACTATGCTGAGCATTTAACTGCTCTAGTACCAGCTCTTCTAAACAGCCTGCAGTTTCTCTGTTGTTAAAGGCCATTGCTGAACTCATACTCTTGTTTACCATGTGGTCTTAACATCTAGGCAGTAGATACCCAGGGAGAATTTGTTGCTTGCTATCTCAACCACTCCTGAGTGAGCTCTCATTTGACCTCATGAACCTTGGCTTCTCGTTTGCATAACTGGATGTACACACTGTGTGATGAGTGGCAGGTTAGGCCACTGGGTGCCTTCAAATACTAAAATTAAATCTTCACTGCCATGTCCTGCCAACTTCCCTCACACACCTCTACCTGCAGGTCCAGGGGAACCACACCGAAATCTTTCTCTTTTTATTATTTTTTCTACAAAGTGACTTAAGTCAGTAACTATGGCCGCGAAACGGTGATTTCTATAGGGTATCATTTCAGGATTCATCTCAGTAACTGTGAAAGAGACTTAACAGATACACAGATCTGACTTTTAGAATACAACCTAAAACTGCTGCATTTTTAAAAAAGCTTATGAGGGTCAGTAGGGCGAGATTACAGGCAATTTACAGAGTTAATGTAGCGATGGGAGGTAACCAAGATTCTTATCAGCCCATAGGTCCATTCATGGTGTGGTCTTACAGATACCAATTCATGCCTCTCCCGAAATCTGAGAAATATCAGTAACATCTAAAAGCTCCACATTCTTTACCGAGAGCTGTCGAGGGTGGTTGTTTGCGAAGTGTAGACCTGTCCCCAGAGTGAAACTCCACAAAGAAAGGGCACCGAGGGAGCGCTGTTACCTTATTGATATCCCAGAGAACCAATTTGGTTTTAAGTTTGGCAAATTCGTAGGCAGTCAGTCTTCCAATTCCATGACCAGCTCCAGTGATCAGGACAATCTCTCCGGAGACTGATTTTTTCTTCTTGGGAACAAAAAGCTTGATGAAAGACTCTATGCAGAAGACGATGAGCAAGGGCAGCATCAGAATAAAGTCAAGCAGATACTTCATCCTTCTGGCTGCCCGGTGTTCTCGTTCCTCGCCTTAAACAGCTTCTGGAGGTTGTCTGGTCACGCACAGAGTAAAAGCCAGAACAAGGCAGAGTCCCTCTATCAAAGAGAAACAAACAACTCTGAAACCGTTCCTTCCGCGGGGCCGGGCTTCAGGACGGTTTTTGCCATTGGCTCCGGCTGCGGTCAGAGCAATTGCTCGCTGGCTGGGATATCTGGGAGGGACGAAGTCCAGGCGCAAGCCCTAGGGCGGTGCGACCCTGACAGCGTTCACCTACTTCCTCGTAGGAGGGGAAGGTACCGCACGCACGCTCTCCTCAATCGGAAAAATCCCCTCCCTGTCTGCAGCCGACCTTGGAGAAGTAGTTACCCCGTGCAGTAAAGGATGAGCGGCCAGTGCCTGCGCTCGCAGGCTACCGCGGACGACCGCCTGAATCTGCATAAGGGTTGCAAAACATGTGGAACCACATCTCACAGGAAGCAGGGAAGGGGACTCTCGGGAGGAAGGAAGAGAAGTAGCAAGAGGGGGATGGGAGGAGGGCTATGGGGGAGGGGAGAATAAGAACAAATAATGAGATGTCTGTGTCACAAAATCCATTTCCCTGCACGCTAACCAAAAATTAATAACAAAGCAAACAAAACATCTAAACCCTCCAAACAAAACGAAGCACAAAGGGAGAAGCCAGTTGCTGTGCTCCTGATTTAGAAATGACCCTACATCACATTTTAATTTGAATTAAGCACAATTTCTGGAGGGCAGAGGAGACTGTATCCTCCCAAGGCATCATCAAGTTTTAGAAAGGCTTGCAGTAAACTCATTTCCATAGGGAAGAACAGTGTAGACAGCAACCGACTCCCATTTGGACTCAGAGCTTCTGGAAACAAGAAAGAAAGTGAATATTCAAGGAGGGTGATCCTTTCTTTAAATTTATTACTTTTTGTATGTGTATGGGTGGTTTGCCTACATGCACATCACTTTTGCATGCACATCACTTTTGCTTATGCTGCAGGTGGAGGCCAGATGAGGGTGCTGGGTCCCCTAGAACTGGAATTACTGAGAGCTGTGAGCCTGTATGTAGGCACTGGGAATTGAACCCTGGTCCTCTGGAAAAACAGCCAGTGCTCTTAATCATGGAGCCACACCCATCTCTTCAGCATTCCCCTCCCCTATAACACTTTTTGAGACAGGGTATCTCTGTGTAGCTCTGGCTGGCTTGGGGACACACACACACACACACACACACACACACACACACACACACACACCCCGCAAGTTGTTTTGGGTCAATGTTTCATCACAGCAGCAGAAGCGAACCGTCTGTTGAGTGACTGACTCCCTCGCTCTTAATAAAGGTTCCCCACAGCTAGTTCTTGGTTTCTGAACTGTAAACACGAGCAGCTGACTTTTCTCCGGAGACGGTTGAGGATGTGCCTTGCTTGACTTGCATCCTACTCTCCCCTATTATCCCCGTATAATTATCTCTCCCTTTGCTACTTCTGTTAGCTTTTGTTTGCAACTTTAGGGAACAAACTTCTTTTTCTGTCTTGTTCCAGCGACTACAGGCTACCGATGTTGTGGAGGAAGAAAACGCCCCGTTCTTCCCCTGGAGTCCATTTCTAACTCCCAGTTTCTGTCTTCTTTACTTTTCCATCGTCAGGACTGATCATATTTACTTTCTGTCTTGTAGCAGTTACATTTATTCCCTTTGCCTGATGATTCTGAAAACTGAAAGTCGACAAGTAGTGTTTATGTTCTTGTAAATCAAAAGAGGCTTCCCTCAGTGTGGGCCTACTTCGTGGTTGACTGCCCGGGACAGAGCCCAGACAAAAGCAGTGTCATCTGAAAAGATGGCCTCACTGTGGAGACCCTGCTGGCCTCTTTTAGATCTGAGGCAGTCTGGTGTGAGGGTAGAGGAGAATTTGGACTTGAACAGGACACAGTAGCACTTGCATGTGATCCCAGCATCTGGAAGTGGAGGCAGGAGGATCCAAAGTTCCATGCCAGCCTGAGCTGTATACAAAAGATACGATTAGTCAGGCATAGTGGTGCACGTCTTTATGTCCAGCATTTGGGAGGCAGAGGAAGGGAGATGGATCTCTGCGAGGTCAGGGCCAGCCTGGTCTACTGAGTGAGTTCTAGAACAGCCAGACCTATGTAGAGAGACCTGTCTCAAAACAAACAAAAAACAAAAACACCCAAATAAGTAATAAAATAAAATAAAACAAAATAAAATAAAGGATACTGTTTTGTCATTTTCTAGTTGGATGAATTTGAATTTAAAAAATTATGTGTGTCTCTTTTTTTTTTTAACTCTTAAAATAGGTATATTAGGGGGCGGGAGGGGGGAGAACAAGGGAATCCATGGCTGATGTGTAGAACTGAATTGTATTGCAAAATAAAAATAAAAAAATTTAAAAAATAGGGATATTAATAGCTACTACCTTTTAGGGTTGTTAGGAAGATTAAAGGGTATATAAAATCTTTAGAGTAATGACTGATACATTTTAAATGCTTTATAAATGTGAAAAAGGAATCCCTTGGGGGGAAATGAGGAAAGATTAGAAACATTCTTGTTTAAAATACTATTGTGTCTGCTGTCTTCATCACAGGGACAGTCACTGAATGTTGTTGTCTTAAGAGGTTTGATTATGTTAGGACATGAAGATTTGGCTCTTTAGTCTCACTTCCAGTCATACAAAACTTACCTTTAGCCCTAAGACTTTGTTGCGGGGAGGCTGAGGATCAAACCAAGGTCCTTACTAGTGCTTGGCAAGGTTTGCTGCTGAGCCACGCCTGGAGCCCAGATGTCAACCTCAGGCTCTCTTAAAGAGGTGATAAATGCTAAAATACAAGGAAGATAGTCCCGACCTCCACTTCCTCCTATAAAGCCAGGGCTGACTGGACTAGTGACAGCTTTTGACGAAAAACAGGTGTAAGTGATTCACCCCTGGCTCCGGCACACTCAGGCAGGCACACTCACTGAGCTTTAGGTCAAAAGGTTTTCTGGCAGAAGCTTCTGAGAACCGCCCTGCCTAAAGCAAAGAGAAAAGGGACCTCTGGATGCAGGGCAAAGGGCAGAGAGGGAGAGGGGGAGTGCAGGGGAGGATCCCTTATCACATCTCAGGACTAGGAATGGCTTTAGAAGCCACACTTAGGAAAAACCGAAGATGCATCACTGACCTTTGCTTTTCTTGGGACGTCCCTGGCTGTTAGCTGTGGTTTTTAGGGACTCAAATGCAAATGTTCCCATGTCCTCTGGAATTGAACAAAAGACTCTGCTTCTCCAAAATGTGGAATTTTTTTTTTTCAGACCTCTGTTTCCCATCAGGTTCTGAATTTCCAGGCTTTAGAAGGTGGAGCTGAGCTCTGTATTACATAATGCACTGTATATTATGATGCAAACACTTCTACCAGAAAGACCAACGTCACACATGGTTTCATCGACTTATCAAGTTCAGAATTCACTTACTGAAAAATATAATTTTATGGGATTTCCTTGTTTGAATTTATTTTTTTTAACTGAAACACCGAAATGAAAAATGTGGCCATGGAATATGAAAGAAACCCTCCCTGAAACAAAAGAACCAAAGAAAATGTCTTTCTTGTAGGGCTGAAACCTGGGAGGACTCCTCTTCTTCCTTATTCTGAAAACAAACAAATATGTTAGGTGTCTTTATTCTTCTTACATACCCCCAAAGGGGGCAATTGTTTCTATCTAACCCAGTTGTTAAGGGTTAATATAAATTCTTCATGTACAGACAGCAGCTTGAGGAGGACAAAGGAGAGAGAAAGATCTCTCTTTAGGAGCCCATGGTCTAAGAGCCAGGAATCTCATCCTGGAGAAAAGGAGGCTAGAATATTTAAATAGAAATTAAAGCAACTAGAAAAAAAGAGATGGAGAGAGATGAGTGGAGAGAGGAGGTGGGGAGAGAGGGAAGGGGAGAGAGAAGGAGAGAGCCGGAGAGAGGACTATGCTAGTCCAGGTGAGCAGAGGCTTTGTTGTAAAAATAGTCTTATGTTGTTGAAGATCATTAAACACTTTAATCTACTCAATATCATTATAATGGCTTGTTTCGGGGCTGGAGAGACAGACCATTGTTGAGAGCACATAGTTCTTGCAGATGACAAGGATTCGACTCCTAGTACCCACAGGGTAGCTCACAACCATCTGTTACTCCAGTTCCCGGAGATCTGACATCTTCTGGCCTCTGCAGACACTGCACACACATGGTATACAGACATGCATGCCAACAAAACACACAGACTTTTTTTAAAAATTAATTGTTTTAGCTACAACAAAGATAAGCAAAGGAGCTCCAGCCAGTAGGGAATGAAAGGGTACTAATATTCCAATGTAGCACTTTAAAAATTGTGCACCGCCGGGCGGTGGTGGCACACGCCTTTAATCCCAGCACTCGGGAGGCAGAGCCAGGCAGATCTCTGTGAGTTCAAGGCCAGCCTGGGCTACCAAGTGAGTTCCAGGAAAGGCACAAAGCTACACAGAGAAACCCTGTCTCGAAAAGCCAAAAAAAAAAAAATTGTGCACCAACATCTATTATGTTAGAGAATCAATTTTATTGCCAAATCAATTTAGAAGATTATACTAGTATTTTAAAAATCAAATATGTTTATAGGAGACTTACAGCAAATATCCCAGGTTATTGATTGGTAAGCTCTGCTGCAACTTTTCTTTTTGTTTTTTAATGGGGTGTGAGGTATAAGAGTGTTTCTGTGTACACCCATTGTGGCGTTCACTTTGGAAACAAGAGTGCTGTTAAGAATAAATTCTGGGGCTCGATGCTGGAGGCTCAATCTTAGCTCAATTTCCTATGACTTGTGACCCAAGGCAAGTTCTATTACTATTTGGTTTTTCCTCATAAATGAAAGAAAGATATAGTATTAGCTTTATTGTGATGAATAAATGAGATATTTACAAAATGCTCAGAGTAGGGCTTGTTACATGACAAACTGTGTTCATGTGACCGAGAGCCTCAAGCAAAGAATCCTGGGAATCATTCTTCTAGGTGGTTCTGAGTAAACCCCAGTACTTCAGAATTTGAGAAGAACCACTTGGTTGTTCAGTACTCATTTTAGGTTGAAGACATAGTTTATGATATAGCCCTGGCTGTTCAATTCTCCCCTCAAGAAGGGCACAAGGAACAGATATTGAACAAATGAGGGAAAATGTTTCTGAGGGAAGTTAAATAAAACCCAATTCTCAAAGAAACAGTTCTGGGAGAGTAAATGACTTGCCTAAGAAGAGGGTTAGGATTTAGTGCACAGCATTTTCAAAAGCAGCTTCATGAAGTAACAGCTCATATACCATAGCATTGACTTGTAAAGTATATAGCTCAGCGGATTTTAGAATGCCTTTGGAGTTGTGCGATCATTATATATCAGATTAAATTCTCATCTTCCCACAAAGAAACCTTGGACTCATTAACAGGCCCCATTCTCTCCTGTCCCCTCCCCAGGGTAACATGGCCGTCACTGGTCATTCTTTCTCACTATAGATTTGTTCACTCTGAATATTTCATATGATGCAATCACACTGCCAATATAAAAACTACTCATAAGGAAATAAGAAAAGAATTTATTTTGACCTGGGAGCACAGAATCAAGTTATGTTGGTACTATGTTCCAACTTAGAAGAACTAAATAAATTTTGGCAATAGAACAGAACAGATCATAAGTCAATATATTTACCAATTATGTTGGTGGGGCATCAGGCCAGGTGAGCTATGAAAGGGCAAACAATTCTCCTCTATATTTTCCTGATGTTATTACACTCTTGGCTTTAGGGTTGATGGAAGTTAAAAGTCTTAGACTTAGTGATATGATTCAGAAGGTTTATCTAGACTTCAGGAGACATAAGCCAGACAGAGGTTGATCATGTAACGTTGGCTCTTGTTCTGAAATATTCCATTTCTCCATCACTGTGCTGTTCTAGTCAGCCAAGCTTTGGTAGATTGCTCTCAATCAAATGTGACTTCTGTAGACAACTTTGGTTCACAACAAAATAAGTCGTCTTTTGTGACTGATTTCTTCCACTTGCCATAGAGTTCAAGGCTGTTTCGACCCTCTCCTCCACTCTTCTCCCTTCTCTGAATATTATTCCACTGAATAGCTATAGCATATTTTGTTTGTTGGCTCATTGAGGAATATTTAGTACATTTATAATGTCTGGCTATTATTAAGTATTGTTTCTACAGGGACAGCAAGATGGCTCAGTCGATAAAGGCATGTGGTTTATCCCCAGACCTCACAGAAAAGTCAAAGGAGAGAACTGTAGCTGGAGAATTTCTCTCCAGCTCCCACCACCAAGTCCCGCCAGTCTCAGAGCCCACTTATAAAATAAACACATAGACTCTTACATTATTTAAACTGCTTGGCCATTAGCTCAGGCCTGTCATTGTCTAGCTCTTACTCTTATATTTAGCCCATTTCTATTAATCTTTACTTTGCCACATGGCTTGTGGCTTACCGGTACTTTACATCTTCCTTGTCCTGATGGCAGCTGGCAGTCTCTCTCTCTCAGCCTTCCACTTCCCAGAATTCTTTTCCTTGTCCCGCCTATACTTCCTGCCTAGCCAATGGCCAATCAGTGATTTATTTACTGACCAATCAGCAACACACTTGACATACAGACCATCCCACAGCACTTCCCCTTTTCTTTTCTTAAAAAGGAAGGTTTTAACTTTAACATAGTAAAATTACATATAACAAAACAATTATCAAGCAAGAATTACAGTTATAATATTAAAGAAGAGATCCTATCTATCTTATATTTGTAAGTTTAAGGTTTTATATCTAACTTATCTTTTATTATAACTAAGGAAAATTGTAAGTATCTAGTCTTTAACCACATCAAAGACCTCAGAAGGATATACTACTACCTGAGAAATGGAGAAGGATATAAGCAACTTTTAGGAGTCTTGTAGGGTAGACAGAGACAGCTGAGCCTGGACAGTCATCCAAAGTTTTCTTGTAAAGTTAGGGCATCTGTCTTCAGCCCACAGGCCTAGAGTCTCTTATTCACTTTTCTCTGTGTCCTGTAGAATGTCTGGCAGTTTTCTCTGCAAAGCAGGAACCTGAAGGACCATTTTGTCAAGCAAAGTTCAGTGGTCACCTTTGTATGGGTCCTGCATGTCCAGTTGATCAGACAGTCCAGGCAAGAACAGTTTCTTGCCCAAATGGCTATTTTTGTCAAGGTGAAGATAAACTCCATATAGAGTGTCTTCGATGCCCATCCTCCTTTCTGAAGTAAATCGGTGCTGCCAGGAGCAGACATGTCTCACTGTCCAGAAAGTCTAAATTTTTAAAACATTTTAAATGCCATATTCTGTAGGTCTTTGAAGTGTTTGAAGACTACCTATCTATCTGAAATATATCTATGTATACCTAGAAGACTTAACTAACATGGCTACAAATATTATCATAGATGACTAACTATTAATCTATTTTTTAATTATCCATTACAATTTTAAATGAGTTACATAAACATAATACCTCAAACAAGAATAGAAATATATATACAGTATAACAAAATTAAGTTTAAATTTGTATCAATAAACTAAAATCTATAGCGATGTAAAACATTTTAAACAAATTGTTACTCTTTAACAGTAGGTTCATTAATCTACCCTTTCATCCTATCATATCTAAACTATCCCCTTTTTTTCTTTAGAAAGAGATTGTATTTATAATCAACCTGCTTTAAATAAAAATATTGGTTTTTGTCTGTCCCACACCAGAGGGCTCTTCTGATTTGGGACATAAGAATCTCTTAACCATTTTTTTTTTTGAGCAATATATCTGGGTTTAGAGGGGGAGTGAGCCAATTCCATCTCTAAAGCCAGCTTGGTATATTTGGGAATTTGGGCGTAGCTTCTCTTACTACTTCCTGCTGGATGGGGGCGCTGTATCTTATGGAGACAGAAAGAAAATTTTAGGATCATGGAGTAGTCCGTGAGGCTGTATATCTGAGCCAGTTGACTTGAAACCATTCTGGATGTTGAATCATCTGGGCCATGGTGTCATTGGAGACCTTTCAGGGGGTCTTGGCTGGTCAAACCTGATGTATCTTAATCTGGAACAAATCCATAGTCTCTGGCTTTCTGTGGAAACAAAAGAGACTCTTTTCCAAAGCAACATATCCTTATATCCAAATTTTGAAGTCAAGGTATCTTTAAAGTATACATATTGGTTTAACTCAGCTTCCTTTACAATAAAATATTTCTCTGCAGTTAAGAATCCCAAAGACAACACAATCCAGATTCTCTGTGTAATATCCATTTTTACGTGGCTTATTTTTTATACTACCTTTACTGTCTCTTTTATGACTTTATTTTTTAAAACTATGTACTTGTTTCTATAACTCTATATATCACCTTTTTTGTCTCTTTCAAGCCTACGTATCTTTTACACACATTGTAAACTATTACATCTGAATCTGTCTTATTGTGAATCTCTTGCCTTAAACTGCAGCAGCTGTGGCTGCTGGCTCCGCCCACTTTAGCTTCCCAACATGGCGGTAGTCCGCTTTCCGCCAGCTCTGGGAGCCGTAACTCTCAGAAATAGTGGGTCTATGCTTTTACCAAAGTAGCGTGTAGCCCAGAAACCTCTTTTTTTGTTTTGTACTAGCAAAGGCTAAATTCACCACACAGTTTAATGTGCTACTTGCAGAGGCCTCATTCCCACCATACTGCAGGTCAGAGTGCACGCTAGGAACCCGCCAGTAGCTCAAACCAGCAGCTGCCGCTTATTTGAGAGAGACAATTAGGAAGCTGTTTTTAGGTCCGTTTTAGAATCTTTTTTCTAAGTTTTTATGTGGAAACTCTTGCCACCACGTTGGACGCCATTTGTTGCTGGAGAATTTCTCTCCAGCTCCCACCACCAAGTCCCGCCAGTCTCAGAGCCCACTTATAAAATAAACACATAGACTCTTACATTATTTAAACTGCTTGGCCATTAGCTCAGGCCTGTCATTGTCTAGCTCTTACTCTTATATTTAGCCCATTTCTATTAATCTTTACTTTGCCACATGGCTTGTGGCTTACCGGTACTTTACATCTTCCTTGTCCTGATGGCGGCTGGCAGTCTCTCTCTCTCAGCCTTCCACTTCCCAGAATTCTTTTCCTTGTCCCGCCTATACTTCCTGCCTAGCCAATGGCCAATCAGTGATTTATTTACTGACCAATCAGCAACACACTTGACATACAGACCATCCCACAGCAGAGAACTACCTCTACAAGGATGCCTTTTGACCTCTACATATGTGCCATGTCACAAGTGTCCCCACACACAATAATTTTAAAACAATTTTAAGTGATTGTTTAAAAATGCTACTATGAGCCGGGTGGTGGTAGCGCACGCCTTTAATCCCAGCACTCGGGAGGCAGAGCCAGGCAGATCTCTGTGAGTTCGAGGCCAGCCTGGTCTCCAAAGCGAGTTCCAGGAAAGGTGCAAAGCTACACAGAGAAACCCTGTCTCGAAAAACAAAAACAAAAACAAAAAAAAAAAAAGCTATTATGAACAAGCTTTTGTGAGTCTTCAATTTTCTACACATACACACACACACACACACACACACACGCACAGAGGAATAGGAGTGTAGGCAATATGATAATATGACATCTGTTTAACTTTTTTACTATTTTATATCTCTACTGGCAATGTATGAATGCTTCAATTTCTCCACATTCTGACTTACATTTGTGTTTTCTGTTTTAAAAATTATTTTTATATTAATCCTGTGAATATGATGTGGTTTTCCATTGTGGTTCTGATTTGTGTTTCTTTAATAAAAAATGACGTTGAATGTAGCAAGCTTTTTCTTTTATGCCACCAGCCAGCTCCCAAATCATGACATGGAGACTAATTATTAGTTTTGGATGCCTGGCCTTAGTTTAGCTCTTATTTTAATGTTTCTCTTTATCTACCTTTTGCCTGGGCCTTTTTACCTTTCTTTCTGTTTATATCTTACCTTCCTGCTGTCTCCATGGCTGGCTGGTGGCTGGCTGGCTTCTGGCCCTGGGCTGTCCCTTTCTCTCTCCCCTGTTCTCTTCTCCTTCCTTCTCAAGCCTAAATTTCTCCTTCTATTTATTCTCTCTGCCCAGCAGCCCTGCCTAGCCCTCTCATGCCTAGCTATTGGCTTGTCAGCCTTTTATTAGACCAATCAGGTGCCTTAGGCAGGCAAGGTGAAACAAATACAACACATCTTTGCATAATTAAACAAATGTAGTGCAAACAAATGTTGTTGGAGCCCATCTAGGTTTCCCAGTGGCTTTACCCAGCAGGACTGCCTAAGAGGATGATTGGACCACGGGCCTGAGTACCAGGTGTTTGGAAGGGTCTACACATGACTGCATCTAGCAAGGGGGAGGTCCTTTGCCCTGCCCCTTGGTATTGTTATAAAAAGCCCTTTGGAATAAAGTTCTGGGCCGGTGGATAAGGATCCAGGTCCACCGAGTCTATCCTGTGTTTCTCTCTGTTGCTCTCCCTCTTTATTTCTGTGTAAATTTCTTATCCCTCATTCCTCAAGAGTCCCTGGGGTAAATAAATGTGGGAGCTGGTCTCCCACAAAGTGTAACATATCTTTACATCATTAATAAAGGCAGCAGAAACAGATATAACACACCTTCACATAGTTAAATATTCCATAGCATAAACAAATGTAACACATCTTTGTCCAATTGAAATAATATTCCACAACAGTTTAACATGTTTTCAATATGATATTTTAATGAATTCTTTGAGAATTTCATACACTTATTTTGATATATTCACCCCTACTTCTACCCATAAATCCTCTCAGACCCAAGCCTCCTCTTCCCACTGCTCTCAGCTTTGAGTCCTCTTCTGAATGTTTTTATTGGCCATTTGTGTTTCTTCTCTGACAAGTGTTGACTCAAGTCCTTTGTTTATTTTAAAAGGTGGGTAGTCTTTCAGTTGCCGAGTTTCCAAAACTATTTATATATTCTGATACTCATATCTGATATTTACTTTGTGAATATTTTATTCCATTCCATAGATTGATTTTTTTTCCTTTGTCAATAGAGTCCTTGGTAGCACTAAAAGTTTTTAATTTTGGTAAAGTCTAATTTATCTTTTTTTTTTTCCTTTCAATCCTCTACTTTGGGTACAACAGTGGCCTAGTAAGGAAGTCATCTTGGTTTAACTTTTACAGGGAGAGCGACTTCAAAATGATCAGTCTTTTCGTTCTCTTTCTGTTTTGCTCAGCCATTCTATACACCTTCTTCTCATCCTGGGGATGGAACCCAGGAAACCACTATGCTGCTTATGCTGTGCCTCTGTAATAAATCTCAGATTAGTCAGTATTTTTGTCTATAAAAATCAACCACTTTTGCTTAACTCAATAGAACACACTCATAAAATGAGATGTCTCCCAAGCCTAGAATTGCACATGAAAGTCAGTTTTTAAATCTGCTGCTACTTTGTCTTTGATACTGTCTTCACTTTGCAGATGAGAAGGTCAACTATTAAGAAATTAAGCTATTTCTCTGTGTCCCATGGCTCAACGTGGGGACCCCGGACTCAGGTACTCTTAAATGTTATCCTCTTCCCTTTGGCCATGAAGAGACTATCAGGTTTAGCACTCAGGTACTCTTAAATGTTATGTTCTTCCCTTTGGCCATGAAGAGATTATCAGGTTTTTGACAAACTGTTGTAGAGGCTCTTTCCCTGGGGAGACACAAAGAAACAGCTACCTCTTTTGGAGAGCCAATGACAAATTTCCAGAAGAGTCTGTGGAAGTTGACCTTGGGCAACCATTGAGGGTACTTATAGTGCAGGGTGAGATTACCTACAGCAGCCACATCACCAAGACTTGTCACCGCAGCATAGATGACTTCATAGCTGTGTAGGTGGAGTGGCCATTTCAGTTAACCTTCCACACATACACATTTTAGTGCCTTCCAAGACTATAGAATTACTACAGAGATTGGGAGGTGCAGTAGGAGGGACTGGAGCTCAGGTGAGGGGCCTGGACTCTCTGCTTGTACTGGATCCTTCTAGGAAGGAGCATCGTCAGTCAAGAAGCCTGACATCAACAATTTTTTACAAGTAATCACAGCTACTGTGATGAAAATAATGAAATGACTGTTATGCTGGAGGACAACTTCTACAACACACTAGGAAAAGAAGACCCACTTCAAATAGGTAAGTTGGCTCCAGAAGGTCAACTTTGGCAGGTGCCTAGAATGGCCTTAGAATATTAAGAAAGCATTAACAACAAAACATTCCTCTCCCAACTAACTACAAGAGAGTTACAGAGACAACCAACAGACAAACATCTACCAAATGCCTGGGGTAACAGTCCGTCTGCATTGTAAGTTACATCAAGGCTAACAGGTGAAAGACACAACTTTCATGTAGTTTAGCATTAGTGTCAACGGCTGGGAATGGTTCCCAGGGAGGCGTCAAGGAGGCTTCCACAGTGCAGTGTTTTCAGACCTGTATATTTTTGCATCTATGAAATGAGAGAATTCTTCTTGAAACACTGGCATGGATATAATTTTTTTGGTTCATTGAATTAATTTAATGTTTAATTTTTGAGAATTTCATGCATGAGTGCTGTGCACACACACACACACACACACACACACACACACACACACACACGTTTTTTAAGCTAGGTTTCCTGTTGGCCTTTAAATTTCCTTAGTGTTATTTATCTCTTCTGCCTTTCCATCTTTATTGCCTCCCCTCTTTTCTTCCAATTAACCCACCCCCTGCCCCATCTCCCACTCCATATCACCTGTCCTGTTATCCCCCCCTCCCAGTTCCTTCTTCCCACAACAGTCCCTTGCTGTGGGATGGTCTGTATGTCAAATGTGTTGCTGATTGGTCAATAAATAAATCACTGATTGGCCAGTGGCCAGGCAGGAAGTATAGGTGGAACTAACAGAGAGGAGAATTGAGAGAACAGGAAGCTGGGTGAGAGAGACACTGCCAGCCGCCATGATGAGAAACAGCATGTGAAGATGCCGGTAAGCCACGAGCCATGTGGCAAGGTATAGATTAATGGAAATGGATTAATTTAAGCTTGTAAGAACAGTTAGCAAGAAGCCTGCCACAGCCATACAGTTTGTAAGCAATATAAGTCTCTGTGTTTACTTGGTTGGGTCTGAGAGGCTGTGGGACTGGTGGGTGACAGAGATTTGTCCTGACTGTGGGCCAGGTAGGAAAACTCTAGCTACAGTCCCTTTCTATTTTCCTTGCTCCTAAGGTTACGCCAAGTTGTATACTCAAACCTAAAGTTTGGTGGCTAGGAGCCACCAATGGGAGCAAGTGAACATGTGGCACTTTCTGAGTCTGGGCTACCTCACTCAGTATAACAATCTCCAGTTTGGGATATAACTTCAAAAAATTTAAAATTATTTTTATTTTATTACTATTTGTGTTTGTATAACACAAACACAATGGTGTACACATTCTGCATGGGGCGTGTGGAGGTCAGAGGACAGTTTTGGAGAGTCAGGTCTTTCTTTTCACTGTGGGCTCTGGGGAATGAACTCAGGTAATCAAGCCTCCATGGCAAACACTCCTACCTGCTAAGCCATCTTGCCAGCCCAATAGGACTTTTACAAATTTCATGACATATGGTCAAATGATGACTTCCTAGAAAATTAGTAACATATGATCCCATTAAAAAATTAAAAATAGGGCTGGAGAGATGGCTCAGAGGTTAAGAGCACTGCTTGTTCTTCCAAAGGTCCTGAGTTCAATTCCCAGCACCCACATGGTGGCTTACAACCATCTGTAATGAGATCTGACGCCCTCTTCTGGCCTGCAGGGATATGTGCAGGCAGAACACTGTATACATAATAAATAAATAAATCTTAAAAAAAAAATTAAAAATAAAAAGTAAAAAAAGGGGCTAGTAGAGTGTTTGTCCAACATGCATCAGACTCTAGACTCAATTTCCATAAACAAAACAAAATAAACAAAAATAAATAAATGGATAAAAGCTATGGTTTTTTTTTTAATCTTATTGATCATAAGTGATAATGTGCTCAGATCTCTAGAAATGAGATGATCAGGTAAATTACAGTTCATGTTCTCATGTATTATTGTGCTCAACAATTATAATGTGACCATTCTCACAGATATATCTGTGTTAGTTAGGGTATCTTTTGCTGTTATAAAGCCATGACTAAAAGCAACTTGAGGAGGAAAGGTTTATTTCAGTTTACAGTTCTATATCACAGTCCACCACTAGGACAGGCACTCAGCAGGGCAGGATCCTGGAGGTGGGAACTTAGCAGGGCAGGAACCTGGAGGCAGGAGCTGATGCAGGGGCCATGGAGGGGTGCTGCTTACTGGCTTGCTCCTAGTCACTTGCTCAGCCTGCTTTCTCATAGAACCCAGGACCACTTGCCCAAGGGTCCTGGGCCTGCCTTCATCAATAGTCAATCAAGAAAATGCCCCACAGGTTTTCCCACAGGCCAATCTGGTGTGTTGCTAGAGTTTTCCTGCCTGGCCCTCAGTCAGGACAAATCTCTCTCACCTGCCAGTCCCACAGTCGTTCAAACCCGACCAAGTAAACACAGAGACTTATATTGGTTACAAACTGTATGGCCGTGGCAAGCTTCTTGCTAACTGTTCTTACAGCTTAAATTAATCCATTTCCATTAATCTATACCTTGCCACATGGCTCGTGGCTTACCGGTATCTTCCCATGCTGTTTGTCATCATGGCGGCTGGCAGTGTCTCTCTGACTCAGCCTTCCACTTCCCAGCTTTATTTTCCTCTTTGTCCCGCCTACACTTCCTGCCTAGCCAATGGCCAATCAGTGCTTTATTTATTGACTAACCAGCAACACATTTGCCATACAGAACATCCCACAGCACTGGTGCAGACATTTTCTCAGTTGAGGTTCCTGCTCCCAGATGAATGTAGCTTGTATGACGTTGACACAGAACTAGCAGCGCAGTATCTCAGCACTGAAGGCTGAGGTAGGAGGATCACTGGTTCAAGGTTAGTCTGATTCTGTCTCAAAAAACCAAGAGTTGGGCATATAGCTAAGTCCCAGAAGGCTCACATAACATCCTAGCATGCCCCACATCTTATACAGTCTGATTTACCATACCATTTTGCATTTTAATTAAAATCCTAAACAATAAAATTTATAGAATGTTATTAAATTGTCTGTTTGCATACAAATTTTTGACAATTTGTATAGAGAATTGCCATCTAGAATATTTAAATGAGTCAGCATGAATGACGGGAGGTCAAATGTCAAACACCAGCTTGAACTGAAACACTGCTGTTCGACATGGGAGGAGAAAGCCGAACGAGGCAGAGAATGGAACTTTATTTCCCACGGTGTAATGAAAATGTACTGCTATTTAATCTTTGTTTTTCCTAACCTTGGGCAAAAACACTGCTATTTGTGGATCAAAACCATGAGCAACAAGTGATCAGAGTTAAAGACTAAGAAAATGCCATTGCAGCTTGTTTCGCTTCATATTTTTGCATAAGCTATACAAACTGGGATATACCAAATAAATCAACTTGACGACATATAAACCATGAAAGAAAATAAAAAGGCAAGGGTGGCTAGTCAATGAGATGCTAATTTATGAAAAGGTTAGTTTCATTGTGTAATTACAGCTGTTTCTGTCTCTAGGAGAGTGCAGGTGGGAGAGAGCGGACTAGTGGAGGTAACTGTCCTGGGGTAGTGTCTTTGGGGTATTTTGTATCTGGATGCAGAGAGAGAAATAAACACACTTTCACTTCGAACCTCCCGCAGAGTTAAAAGGAGTCTTTCTCACCACTGGCAAAAGAGACATATGGCTCCTCTCTTAGCCTCTGCCTGTGGTGCTATTAGCATATCAAGGTCTACTCTAGCCTCTAGGCTCCTCCAGCCCCTACTGACAAGTGCCTGTCACAGAGTCGTTCTGACTCTCCACCCCCACCCTAAACCTCTCCAGCCCCTGAGCTTCCCTTCCCTTCCTCCAGCTTCTCTGATTCCTATATAACCCGGCCATTTTGACTACACACTTGTGGCCTCTCTGTTGGTTCTTCTCTTGACTCTGCTCCTGGACCTCTCTTCACTGTCTGTTTGTCCTCCTCTTCCTTTTCTCTCTCTTCCTGTCTCATTTTCCCCTCCTTTCTCCTCTCATGACCTGGTTCAGCCTAGACCCTTCCAGATGCCTGAGGCTGGGCTCTCCCTCATATCTACCATAAACCTTCTCCTCAACCACACCTGGGAGCAGTCACGTCCTCATTCTCATTCACTAGCTGGTGTTTAAACATGCTTAGGGTATTAGCATCCATGCTAATTAGCTCCATGCACATTTACTATGCCTCTGGTTTAAGGTTATGGATTACCCAGCAGTCGTGGTTATCTCCCTTTAGGGGGCATCTCTGTTCTGCCCTCTGGTGTTCTTTAGCCTTCATTGAGAATTATGTATCTGAGCTTCACAGGATCTCAGCTGTTTGTGGCATGGGCAGCTTCGCTTATATACTATATACAGTGCATCTCCTCTTGGGCAAACTCTTTGAGAACTATGTTCTCTCTCTGGCAGGTCTGATGAAAACTCCTCACTGTATTTGTCCTCACGCCCTATCATGCCTTAGCTCCAGGGGTGCTGACAAGGGAAGGGAAGGTGCCCACAGGCCATACCTTTCCCTTCACCATCAGCTGCTTCACTGCAATTTATAGCATAAATTATTAAGGAAGTATATTCAACTTGTTTGTGTATGTGAGCATGTGTGTATGCTCATCGGTGCACTGGTGCATGCATGTGTGCAAGCACACAAACATATGTGCACTGGTGTGAAGGCCCAGAGGTCAATCAACCTTAGATGCTGTTTCTTAGGACAGTTGTCCATCTTGGTTTTGAGATGGGGTCTCTTCTCTGGGACTCACCCATTAGGCGAGGCCAGCCCCAGGATTCTTCCTGTCCCGGCCTCCCCAGCACTGGGATTCAAGCATGTACCACCATGCCCAGCTTTTTATGTCGACTCTGGGAACTGACCTCTGGTCCTCATGCTAATGTGGCAAGCACTTTGAGGACTGAACTGTCCCCTCAATCCTTAACTCTATTATTATTACTTATTTATTTTTCTAAGACAGGGCCTCTCTGTGTAGTCCTGCTGCCCTGGATCTCGCTCTGTAGACCAGGCTGGCATCAAACTCACAGAGATCTGCCTGCCTCTCTGCCTCCTGAGTGCTAGATTTAGAGGAATGTGCCACCACTGCCTGGCTGTATTTCTTAATAATGAGGCAACGAATAACTTGAGGCAATGAATAACTTGTGGGTAGCACTTTGGAGTATAGCTGAAGTGTCATTCCTCAGGTTCTTTTAAAATATAGTACATTGTCACTGACCCAATGATCTGTGTTTTAAAGATGGAATCAGAGAAACAGTGATCATATAAGCATACATGTTCACCATTTTGAAGACTAATTTAGCCACAGAATGATTTCAGAAAACTACGATCTATCAGGCCCTAAGTATGGAAATACTTCCCAAGGACATGCATCGAGAAAAGTAAATTAAATTCCTGGCTGATATTCTATAGCCATGAGGCCAGAAGTGAACTAGTTATATAAAGATCAAGTGTGACATGAATTTAAATATGGACACCTTATTTAAGACTTTCACTCCACCAGCTGTCCAAACTGTACCTTTTTATTATTTTGTAGTACTGGTACTGGGGTCAAACTACAGACTTGAGCGTGCCAGGGAAGCACTCTAGCACTAAGTGGGAGTCCTTGTCCAGTGTTTCCGCTCTGCACCAGCACTCACTGCCTCTCAGTAATTGATCCAGTTTCTGTGACTGCTGACCCCAGGACAAGCTCTGCATGAGGAGGAGGAGGTTCCAACCTTCTCCATGGTCTCCACTTGTTGTCTTGGTCTTCCCCTCAAGATGACTACGGATATTCATTATAACTTACTTCATACGAGAGCATTTCCGCTCAGGGAGGCATAGAGTAAAGGAAAGGCAAGGGGCTCAATGGCCTCACCTTGTTGCCTGGGGCATTAGTCAACGTTCTTAACGCATTCCTCTTTCCTGCTCTGGACCTTACCTTTCATGGCACTGAAATCACCTGACACTCAGGAGCCCTTTTCCTTTTTAAAGATCACCTTTGTTATTTGTAGCCTTCCAGGCCCCTAAAGACTTATCTGCTTCATTTCCTGAGGGCTTTAGAGAATTGCCAACCCTCTGTCTTTGCCCTTTTTATCTCCACATTAAATAAGGTGACTTACTGGTGTTAACTCTCTGCCACTGATGACCTGTAATAACCTTTCCAAGTTCACTGCTCTTTGATACATGTGGGGAAGGTGACGCTCTGTCTCTGAGCTCTCTCTGTTACACAACCATGAAAACATTGTACAATATTATGCATCTATGCAGGGGAGTATGAACAAGGCAAAAAATTACAGTGGACCTCCTTTTTATCTGATTGTATCATTTATGCTATTATTCATGACCTTGAGCTTTTCCAGCTATTGTACTGCTTGCTCTCCAGTTTCAGCTTGGAGCCCCCACCTCCACCCACCCACCCTCGCTCAGCACCCCAAGTCCTCTAGCTCACCCGCTTGAATGAGCTTACTAGAGTCTCTGCTTGACTGGCTTACTCTAATAAAGAGTCACTTCCATGTCCCATCCCCAGACTCCTTCCCTGCTCTCCTGAGCGGACCCAGGCTGGTCGTCCTAAGTGTTTGTGAGGCCCCCGCCATTCATTCTCTCCTATGATCTGCTGTGGCAAGCTGAACACTCCCCATACCAACTCACCCCCTCAATCACTATGGAGGGGGGAGACCCCGAGGCTCCTGGAGGAACTGCTGCCACTCTTCAAACTCCCTGCACTGCCTTTCCCACCCTCTACCCTCTGATGACATCATGGCCTCTGACAAAGATAAAACTGATCACAAGATGTCTCCTCATCCCAGCACCAAACCCACCTGATCCCAGGAGCTGTCTCTTCCATTGCTGCCACTGAGAGGCTATATGGCTTCGTGTACACACACACACACACACACACACACCTGAGAGAGAGAGAGAGAGAGAGCGAGAGAGAGAGCGCAGGCATCTTTCATTCGTTGTTTCAGCCTTCTGCAGATGTTCCCTCTTCTTGGTGGAGTTGGTTTTTTTGTTGTTGTTTTTGAGACAGGGTTTCTCTGTGTAGTTTTGGTGCCTGTCCTGGATCTTGCTCTTTAGAACAGGCTGGCCTTGAACTCACAGAGATCCACCTGGCTCTGCCTCCTGAGTGCTGGGATTAAAGGTGTGCACCACCACCTCCCTGCTGGAGTTGGTTTTTAAACAGCAAGTGATTTTTTTTTTTTGTCCTGGAAAGAATCTTTCTTCAGAGCCCAAAGGCTTGGCTGTCAGAGAGGAAACACTTTACTCTCTAGTGTCCAATATTAGGGGGCCTGTGAATTGAACTGATGAAAGATTGGGAGAATTTTTTTTTGTTTTGTTTTTTTTATCAGAAGCATGTGATCAGAGAGGCAGGATTAAGGGCACATGGGCATTGTAAGGGGAGGGGAGGGCCTATTTGCTTTTCTACTGCTGTAACCAAAAAGCACCTTGGGGGAGGAAAGACTTATCATCTTACAGAATTTGGAAGAACATTTGTAGTTTCCTTAGGCATTAAATGTTTTTAATAACATGTTGGTCATTGTCACTTGAGTTCCCCTGGTTGAGGACTGGAAGTCTGCTAGGGCTGTGTAATAGGCCTACAGCTGATTTCCAAATAGCAAATATTTCTGTACCATAAAATTCTGAGTTCTGCTCCACAGTGACAGGGTGTTCTGCTCTTGACTGTCCACTGGAAGGTACCATACAGCCTCTTATCTCCCACAGATAACTCCTGGGCCAAGAACACATCCTTCAGCACAGGCTGGCTTGACCTAGAACACTGTGTTCCTCTGGGTTTTACTCAAAAGTGGACATGTAAAAATGGCCAAAGCCATTTACCCAATGGTTATCTATATTCATGATATTCAAATCCAAAGAGGCCACAGTGTCACCTATTCTCATTAGAACATGATAGAAAGAGCAACATTGTGCATCTACCTTTAAGGGATGCCTCAGATAGTTGGCCCTCTATACATTTCATAGAAGCAACAGGTGTTCAGATTCCAATGGAGTTTAATCTCCATTTTCTGGTACTTGTATGTCTTATTAGTGCATCCGGATCACAAGCTGTTTGCTGACCACAGAGTCCATGAAAATTGATGTTATCAACATGAGCCAGAATAGTATTCTGCAGAATGTCATTTTATGTAAGGCCCCTATGAGCTCTATTTGTGGAAGACAGCTGAAAGGTTTACAAAGCCCTAGAATGTGTCTGCCCTTTGTGAAAGGAAACTACTTCCCACTTCTTAAAATGACCAGTAGTGGAAAGAAAACATGCACCAGGTCATTAGTGCCATTAGGACACAGATGGAGTAAGACTGGTACCACAGTGGAAGAGCTCTTAAGACTGGAGCTTCTGTGTGATTAACTGTCTGAGAGTCTACCAGCATTCACCACATGCATCTGGTTTGGAAAATGGAACTGAGGAGAGTGAGATTCCAATGGAGATGACCCCCCTCTACTATAGAATCTCCTGATAGTGGTGCTGACCTTTGCTCTACCGAATGAGATTACCTCTGACTCACTTGGCCTTTCTTTTCCCAATGCCCCTTCCATAGATCAGGTATGGAAGTATTCCTATGCCAATTTCTATTGGTGATCAAGGGAATAACTATAGGGTGGGCTCAGAGAGCCAAAAGATCTTCTGTGCCTTGAATGTAGGTCAAGATTCCACTTATCACTTAGTGTTGGTGAGTGTCTAGCAGAGAGGCCATGAGAGCATTCCAGCTTCCTTGATGAGTGTCAGTGCAAATATTACAAAGTCTGGACGTTACCTTTTGCCTAGTCTACAATTGCTCTTTTGAACAGTCATAAACCTATTTGGAAAAGTAATGGAGGAATATGTTATCTGTATTTTTGTGGTGTCAGTATAGCACTCCCCTTTGGTTAGTGACTCTGGATCAAAGAACAGGTTCATGTTGACAAACTGGGTGAGAGGTCATGATTATCTACCAGAGCTTGTCTACCCAGCTTTATGTGGGAGCTGGGGACCTGAACTCCTGTCCTCAGCTTGTGCAGTAAGCCACCTGCCCATCCTCCCTTTTGTGCTGGCCCCACTTACTGCTCTTCACCCTTTTCTCCCTGTTCCATGGAAACACCCGATTCCTCTACATCTTTTTTCTCTGCTAGCTGAAACAAGCTAAGCCTCATTAAGGGAGAACACGGCTAAGTTACACGAGGGAAAAATGAATTCCTGATCCTGACTTCGTTCCCTCGGGTTCCCAAAGCCCATGCACCTCTACTGCACCTGTTTCCCGCAGGGCACAGCAGCCGGTTGCCAGAAGCGAGAATATTCACTGTCAACCCTAGGGGAGAACTACCCACTGAAGACACTTTTCTGGCAGCCTACATGGTCTACTCTCCACAAGACTCAGGGGGTAACCTCCAGACGTTTCTGTAGGTGGACAAAGATGGATAACTTATCTGTCTTTCAGTAAACCACAGTCACACCCTCTTCAACAAGACCTCCATCTTTTCCTTGGGCATTCTGTCCCTGCTGTATTGGATCTTGCACATTCCTGCTGTACATCCTTTCTTAGAGACCCACATCTCTCAGTAGCCAATCCTGTATCATGCTGGTCCCCTCTTAGAATTAGTTCATTTTGTTGGATTTGACCTGTCTTGGAAGTCCTAGGTTCTTTCTTTTACCCTAAACACCCTCATCTCAGCCCTTGAGATCTTGCTCTTTTTCTACTAGGACCCAAGTTTTGGCCTCAGACACCTAGCAAAACTGCATTCATCTTTAAATTTCTACTACCTTTATAACTAAATCTGAGGCCTGCACATTAGTTCAAAGCACTACATGGTTCAGTGATATAAGGTGTTCTTTAAATGGTGATATAAGACTCCTGAGTTTGATATCCTATATTGGATGACTGATGGATTTGTTCTTCTGATTTTTCTTTTTCAAGACATCTAAAACCATTTCTAAACCAGCCAACTTTATTCCTTAGCCTAATGATTTCTCCTATCATTGGAGAGCCAATGCCTCCCACGAGGCAATGCTTGCCTTATGTCTCCACGAATGAAGTCTTGGTACACGTTTTACTGTTGCATTCTGTCAGTTATCTCTCAATTTAACCATTTGCCATGAAGTCCTCATACTGAATCAGAATCCTACCCTCAACGTCTCACTTGCCAGGCTACTTCTCTTATCAACTGTTACAGCTTAGATGCCAGAAAAGCAGAGCCCAAGACTCACATGGAAAGCTTTTTAAGTGATTCTAGGGAAATGAATTCGAAACCTGTGAAACAGTGGAAAAACAAAAAACTAATGAATACAAGGGTATGTTACTGATGTGTGATGCTTTAGGAGTTTGAGACTTGTGATTCTGATGAGTTATGTGGTACTCAGAATTTTCCATCCAAAGGATGAGAGAGAACTCATCTATAGGTTCTTGCTCCCCACTGTTCAATGGGTTGTCTGTGGAATGTCAATTTGCACTTCCCAGTAGGGCAAGTGGCCTTCAGTACAGCCATATAGGATCCTTATGGGTTTATCTCGCAAACTTGGCATCAGAAAAGCCCCATGACAGATAGAGAGGTATGTTGTACAGGTGTTTATACATGAGCAAAACTGATTGTGGCAGTAATAAGTGGTTAGCAAATGTGATGAGTAGATGGCTGACATAGTGATCAAGGAGGAGACTGTTGTCAAGTTCCAAAGCTAAGCAGAAGCTATGGTAATTTGAATTTAATTTTTAAAAATTATTATTGTGTGTGTGTGTGTGTGTGTGTGTGTGTGTGTGTGTATACACCATGGTGCATATGTGGAAGACAACTTCGTGGAGCTGATTCTCTCCTTCCACCTTTATTTACACAGGTTCTGGAGATTGAACTCAGGTTATCAGGCTTGTGTGCCAAGCACTTTACTCACCAAGCCACCTCATGGGCCACTATTTGAATTCTCAGTGCACCGGAAAATCACTGACCAGGGGACTGGGAAGACGGCTTAGCTGGCTCTCAGAACCCTTATGGTGGCTTACAAAAACTCATGTTCCAGGGGATTTGCTGTCCTCTTCTGGCTCCCATGGGCACTGCATGCATATGGTGCACTCACATACATGCAGGCAAAACACCTACCATATACATGAAACATTTAAAGTGGAGAGACAGAACCACTGAAAAGGTTCTAAATAACACAGTCATGTGCTCTGACTTCAGAGTTTAAAAAGACCCACTCTGTGGTCAGTGTGGGAAATTGGCTTCTGGAAGAGTATAGAAGACAAACGGAAGTGATCATAGAGTACAGATGGTGGGTTTAAGCAGGGTGCCTGAGGTAGGTAGAGTGGAAACAAATCAGAGTAAGGACTGCTAAGGGCCTACATGTGGAACAGGAGCACTCAAGAATAATTCTCGGGGGCATTCCCATAGGTTATATACTATTCATGGCTTATGGCTCCATTTAACTGTATATACTCAAAATAAACGAAGTGATTCCAGTTTTTTGAGACATGTCTTTTTGTACAGACTGGCTTTCCTCAGGATCATGATCCTCCTGCTTCAGACTCCTGAGTGCTGGAATGATAGGTGCATATCCCATGTTTGGCTTCACGAGGTAGTTTTCTATGTGATGTGGAAACTCCTCTAGTTTTACAAATACTAATGTATTGATGGGAGTTTACTTATAGGACACAATAGAGGGAACAAAATGATTAAAAACATCAAATTCATGCATATTTGTTTTCAACTAGCTGCTTAAATACACTTATTTCTTTCATGTAGTAAATGCTGATAAAAACATTGAAAAATATCTTCAACTCAAAAGTACTTTTTCTGAACTCTCTCTCTCGTAACACATAGCAACACATTTGTGAAAACTGTCCTTGAATGAGTCTGTCTTGCTTGACAACTTATCTGAGAATCAAGACTTATTTTTTCTCTAATGGCAGTGAGTTTGTCAGGCCCTTTGAACATCCTTCATCATGTCACATCTTAGAACGCTGAGTAACTGAGAAAATGCTTGTCTCTTGGCACAGTAGACTGCTTCCTTTTTGTTTTCTGTCTCGCTTGAGCAACATATAGTACAGATTTATTAAAATCTACTCAATTATGACCCCTGGAGACAACGTTGTGTGGCCTGCTGCAGTGCAAGTTAAAAAGACTCTTAGGGAAGGGGCATTCCACAGCCACACTGTATTGCCAATGTATTGATCAAAATAACCCTGTAGCTGCCCTAGTAATTTTATTTATATGTGTAGGAGTGTTTTGCCTGTTTGTATGTGTGTACCATGTGCCTGCTCGGTGTTCCAAGAGACCAGAAGAGGGCTTTGGATCCTTTGGGACTGGAGTTACAGATAGCTGTTTACTACCATGGGGGGTGCCTGGGAATTGAACCCAGGTCCTCTGGAAGAGGAGACAGTTCTCTTAACCCCTGAGGCATCTCCCCAAGCCTGCCCTAGTGGATTCCTTAAGGAACAGAGGGCAAGAGGGAACTTGATTTTCTGAGTATGTAACATGCTGCATCTTCTGCAGTAGAGGTGTTTTAAGGCTTGCTTATTCTCTATGTCCAGTGACTCTTCCTTAAGATCTCATATCAAGTGTTGCTTCTTAGGGGGACTTTCCCAGCCCTGACCAGGTCTCCCATCATCCCTCTGCAGAGCAACCTGACTCTCCAGTCAGAACACAAGTCATACTTGAAGCTTGACATTTATTTGTGTGATTATTATTTTCTTTTTAGACCACTATCTACCTTCTCAGCTAACCCACAGGTTTGTAAGGGCAGCCTGATAACTAATGGTGGTTGTTTCATTCACTTCACATCCACAGTATCTGCCACTGTGCTTAAATAATTCAGGCATTTAATAGTGAACACGTCCATGTTTGGTTAGGAAGTGGAGCTCATAGTCATTCAGTTCTAAATTTAAATCATGATAAAGTAAGCTGAAACATTATCCCCAAAGGTACCTGTAAATAGTAACTAATGGAAATAAGGCTTTTACAGACGTCATTAAGGGTGTGGAGATGCAGTTCTTATCCTGGATTGTCTGGACTGGCACTAAATTAAATCAAAGAGTGAGGCCAAAACAGAAAAGGTAGAAAGCAATATGACTACAGCAGCAGAGACTGGAGTGATGTGACCACAAGCCATGGGATGCTAGGAGTCACAAGGACCTAGAAGGCAGAGAAGGCGAAGAACAGACTCTTGTAGAGCCCTCCGACAGTGTGGTCCTGCTGCCATCTTGACTATGGAACTGTGAAACTAGTTTCCGACTTTTAGAACCATGAGATTAAAAAATTTCTAATTCAAACTATTGATCTGTTGCGGCAATGAAGGAAAAGTTTCTAATTCAAACTATTGATCTGTTGCGGCAATGAAGGAAAAAGGTTGCACAAACTATTAGATATGTTGTATGAACCTGGACAAGTCACCTAATTTGCAACTTGGTGCTGAGTCTGTACTCCACCCCAGGGAAAAGCACAGCAGATGCCCTAGAGGATGTGGTGACATGTATAACACAGGACAATTTGTAGAGATTATGTTGAAAACATAGTTATTATGATGTTTCTTAGGCATTTTATAAACTGTTTTGCTTAGTTCTCATGGCTCCATGTTGACTATCACATCTCCTCATTTCACAGGCAAGGAAACAGAGAAGTTAAACAGTCTGCTCAAATTGCATGATCAAAATGAAAAATACCACGGGAATAATTTTTTGAAATATTTTAGATTTGTTTTTTAAAATATTCTCATATCTTATTGCCAGATGGACTCCATCCACTGAAATAATAGTTCCAGTGTTTCAGAGGGAAGAACAGATATGGTCAGAACAAAGGCGTGACTGTCAGGGGGACTTTCAGTCTCTAGCACAGGATTAATCTTGAAAGCCAAGCTTTGTTGAGTGAGAGTTTTAAAAATTCTTTCATTGCCCATTAACTCATCAAAAAGCAGAACCCGTGGAGGCGAAGCTAAAGACACAGGAGGCATGAAGAAAAACCCTTACGTTTGGGAATGGAGAGGGAAGCTATGCTTGACCCAGCAGATTGTGAGAATGAAAGGAGAAATGAGAGTAAGTGATACATCAAGAAACCAGCCACCCACTTTTCACTCTGCTAGAGTTTGGGTTTCTGAATGTCTCCAGGAGGCCCATGTGTTCAAGCCTGGTTTCCAGACTTTAGCACTACTGGGAGATGATGGCGGAACCTCTGGGAGGTGGGGCCTAGCAGGAAGAAGCTGGGCCACTGGTGACCAACTCAAGGGGTACTGGAACCCTGACCCCAGTTCCTTCTTCTCTCACATTCTGCTCACGAAGTGAACAGCTTGAATTTGCTCTGTGCACAGCGTGCTGCCTGGGCATAAGTCCGAGAGCAACAGGGCCAACCAGCCCTGGGAAACCATGAGCCAAACAAAACCTCAGAAGTTCATGTATCTTATCGAGATAATGGAAAGCTGATGACTGTGTATTCACGCCACCATGTAACTCACGATCCCACCATGATAACCCATAATAAACTTCTGTTTATCCACTTTCAACTTGGGTAACTTCTTCTTCCTTCTCTTCTATTTTTTCTTTGACTGCATCTCACTATGTAGCCCTCACTGGCCTAGACTTTGCTGTGTTATCCCAGCTGGCCTTGAACTCAGGTCTGCCTGCCTCTGCCTCTGCTGGGATTAAAAGCAGCACTGCTACTTCCAGCCATGTCTCTATTCTGTGAAGACTAAATCCGTGAGTTTGAATGGCTTTTTATAGCATGAGATCTAGAAAAAACACAGCAAGGTTTCACTGTCATGTCAGATTAAAAAAAACCAAACCCAACCATGATTTAGCTAATTAGAAATTTGTTTTCCAGCTGAGCAGTGGTGGGGCACACCTTTAATCCCACCACTCGGAAAGCAGAGGCAGGAGGATCTCTGTGAGTTCCAGGACAGCAAGAGCTCAACAGTGAAACCTTGTCTCAAAAAACCAAAAAAAAAAAAAAAAAAAAAAAAAGAAAAGGAAAGGAAAGGAAAGAAATTTGTTTTCCTCCATTCTGAAGCAGCTTGTCCAGGCTTGATGCAAATATTCAGGACCCACTAGAGCTTCAGTTTCCTTCTTGTGCTCTACTCGGCACAGCTTCCGACAGGGCAGTCTCCATTTTTAGGAGAGTTGCCCTCCTTCCTGGCAGGGACAAAATGTGGAGGTGGAATGGACATGTGGAGCAAGTCAGACCCTTTCACCAGGGAGACGGCATGTTCTCACAAGACCCACACAGCAAACTTACACCCTACTCTCACTGACCACAGAGGACCACGTGGCTCCTCAGCTGCAGGAGTGCAGAGAAGGTTCCATGTTAGCAGGTGTTTTCCACAGGAACCACGAGGGAAGAAGGCCAAGCCCCACTGCTCACAGTGCTTCAGTGTGCTGGCCTTCTGTTGTTAGTTTCCAGTCTTGTTAGACGGACTGTTCTTCTCTTGTGCCGTGGCTCGCAGTTTCCTACCGTCCACCTCTGCTCAACTGGGACCGGCTCAGGAAAGCCTACTGCAATGGAAAGCGACTCCTTTCTCAAGCAGCGACTCTCCCACAGGAGACTGCTTACTCCCCCACCCCACCCCTTTCTCCTCCTCCTGCCCTTCCTATCTTTTCCCTTCTCCTTTCTTGAGGCAGCATAGCCTCTGATCCTTGCTATGTGCCAAGGATGACCTTGAAGTTCTGATTCTCCTGCCTCCTGAGTGCCAGGATTACAAGATCAGCACCACAAGTCCTCAGTGCTTTGGGCACGGTGAGTGCACACTCTAATAACTTAGCTACATCCCCAGTCACTGAGCACTCCCCTAATCAGATGTCACTAGCTTCTTATTACTCATTTCCCTCTACAAGAAAGCAGCCCTTTGGGAGATAGGGTCTCTCTCTATAGCCCAGGCTATCCTAGAACTCTCTATGTAGACCAGGCTAGTTTCAAATTGCAGAGATACATCTGCCTCTGCTTCTTGAGTGCTAGAATTAAAGGTGTGCACCACCATGCCCTATTTGATATTTATTTTTTAAATACTCACTCTTTTTTGAGACGAGATTTTACTATAAAGCCCAGGCTGGCTCTGAACTTCTGATCCTTGTGCCCCAGCTTCCCGAGAGCTGGAATTTACACTTACAAGCTACTAAGATCTGCTTTCAAATGTACATTGAACTGAAGTTCCTAGAAAAAAAAGGCACAACTACATCAATATTCTACAAGGTTGGCTAAATGATGAGGGGTCAATGACTGAAGAGTTGGAATGTTGCAGGTCCAGAGCCAAATTATTTTGGGTTATCTATCTAAATAGCTATTTATTGCCCTCACTGTGACTATTACATAAATCCTGTTTTAATACATAAACAGACCCCATCCCAAAGAAGATCACATAACATCTGAGGCCCATATTAGAGATTTCACTGATGTGCTATAACTGGGGCCTACTTGATGTTTCTACTAACGTATCTAAAGTGTCTTGATTTGGGATTTTCTTTGTCCTATTGCTATAGGAACTTAATGAAATTGTTACCACCTTGGAACATGATATTTGGGGTAATCTAAATCTCTGTTCCTGAGGCCACAGGCATTCACATTTTGCTCCAGAAGAAACTCTGAGACCCTTTGAATTGAGAGCTATGCTTTTTCTATCAACAACATTTTAAGAAAAATGCTACTGGAAGGAGCTGTCAAAGATAAATAATGCCTGAGCTATAGTGATGGCTCAGAGTTTAAGAGCACTGGCTGCTCTTCCTGAGGACTTGGGTTCAATTCCTACCACCTACACAGTGGCTTACAACTTTAATTCCAGTCTTGAGGGATCCAAAGCCCTCTTCTGGCCTATGTCGGCACTATACAATTGGGATGCCCATCCTTCAGGCAAAACACCTATACACACAAAAGTAAATAAATCTTAAAAAGATAAGCCTATATGAGGACATTAGTTAAAGACTCAAGGAAAGATTTTATTGACGACAGCTGCCATAAGAAAGACTGCACTATGAACTGGATTCTATTTTCATGAAAGAAAAGGGTGGAGATTTTTAGAGGCTGGAGATGTTGCTGCAAGATCTAGAGTGCTGGTGAGTGTTGATGGCTGTGACCGGACCACTTGTCCAGCAGAGAAATAAACTTCTCTCATGACAGGAAGCAATGGAACAAGTTGAAGTAAGACAACCATCTCTCAGAGGGACTGGAGCCCAAGGTGAATTATCTTCCTTGAATGCTGGCACCTCCGACAGATGGCTATCAGCTCCAGGAAAATGTTAGGTTGCACTCCAAAGTGCAGAGAAGGAATATATAGTTATAATCTTTACTTCAGGACCTACCTATATGGAACCGGGTTTGGGCTGGGAGAATAAAAAAAGGAAATTCCCCATACCTCGAGGGATTTTAAGGGGAGTAGTATAATCACCAAGACAACACCCTAAACTGCTGTAATCTGTGTTACAGCAGAGTCACGTTCCTTATTGCCGTTCCATCCCGACAGTCCTGCGGTTTCCAGGATATAGCTAAAATCTGATTGATCTGGCTTTAAAAACTGCCAACACCTTATGGTATGTTTCAAAAGTGCAGAGGCCAAAGCTGACTACACACTTAAAACTTACCAACTTGTCTCATTAACAAATAAAAATAGGAATTCCAGGAGGCAAGCTGCTCTCCACACCTGGCTTGACCACTTTAAACCTAACTTTCGCCCTCCGTTAATTAGCGTATTATCCCGACTGTGTGCTTGTTTAGGAGGGGTTTGGGATCAAGTGGGAGCATGGAAGGCGGCACGCAGGGAGCCCTAGGAGGCTCAGACCGGGGGCTCAGGCTTCGGATCCCTTCCTATAGGTCCCGGAGGGGAGCAGGTCACCTGACTGAGCGGATCACGTGACCGGCGGTTACCGCTCACAGGCGGTCGCTGAGTCAGCTCGGAGGGCACGGTCCGAAAAGCGAGTTGGTTTACTTCTGGAAACCAGCCCGCTGTCGTTTCGGGAACCGTCCCTGAGTCATTATTCCACGCCTCCTCCTAACCTCGAATCGCTCATGTGACTCTGTACGGCCTTCCTCTCCCGGTCCCTTCCCTTCCGCTTTGGCCTCCGTGTTCCCCTCTCCGCGCCCCGCCGCTCACCTCCGTGCGCCTGCGCAGACGGGGGCAGGCCGGGGCCGCGAGGTTGGTTTGCGGCATCGTCGTAAAGCGCCGTCGTGCGGCCGGTGCGTCGTGGGGCTGCGGGCGCCGCGGGCTGCGGACAGCCGGCTGGGTCGGGGGGGACGTCGGCGTCCCGCTAGGGGCGAGCGCGGCCGGATCCTAGTGCCCGCTGGCTGCCCGGCGCGGGGCTCGCTGCGGGGCTCCTCGCTGCTGCGGGGCTCCTCGCTGCTGCGGGGCTCGAGCGAGGCCCGGCGGCTTGCAGACCCCTCGCCGGTCGCGCGCCGGGCGCCCATGGCCGGCCGCTCCCTGGGGCAGGCGGTAGCCACCGTGTCGCTCTCAGTGGCCCTCGCGTCCCTGACTGTGCGGTCCTCGGGCTGCCGCGGCGTCCCCGCGTCCAGGTACCCCGTTTCTGGGACGGCCTGCGGCTCCCTCCCCCGACCTCGGGTGGACTGCGACCCCCACTTGCCCTTCCTGAAGGTTCTGTGTAGGCTTTGCCCGCGTACTGGATTTTGGGGAAAAAAAACTATCAGCAAGGACCTTTCTCGATCTCTGATGTCTAAATTTGCCATCATAGATCAGCCGCCAGTCTTAATTCATAGACCACCGGAGAGTTTAAAGAGCGTTTTGGTTGCTCTGTGTGAGGGGTAATACTGGATACCTGTAATGGAAACATACATACTGTTACTGTGAGTTGCAGATATTGCTTGCTGTGCGCAGGAAGGCGATTGACTATTGGCTTTTGGTTCCATCGATAGACTGGAAATCGAAGTGTAACCTCGCTCTTTCTCTTTGTGCTGGACAAGGTGGCTGCGACTTTACTAGTGACTTGGAAAGTTTCTGTTAAGTTCTCCGACACCAGTGTCTGTAGCAGTGGTCCTAACCCTCACCTCCTTAAAACACATACATCCACACCTCAAACTTGACTGTATCCAGGAGGTAGACTGTCACCAAGCTTCAGTTTCGCAGAGGAAAAGAGGTTAGTTCTGTGGCCGGCTTGTAAGACCAAATTTGAAATTTCTGAGGGCCGCTTACAGAAGTGACATCTTCCTTCACCTGTTTGAAAACAGAAACCACTTCTACTGTGGTTTGTAGGCCCCATGGTTTCATCTGTTTTCTGTCTTCCTGACAGGTTAAAACCCCTCAATCAATCAGAGTGTCCTCTGTCTGCTGGTGTGAATGAACTTCCTTTTATACATCTGGTCTTCTTCAGTGGGGTTTGCAGAAGGAAAAACTCAGCTCCCTGGAAATCACTAATGCCATTTTTGTTGATTGTTACCAGAACAGTGTCAAGCTGCTTGGTGTTTATTCTTTGTTTTAGTAAGATGGGGAAGGGAACTCTGAAAGTGGTGTATCCAGAACCGAAACTGCATGTTCAGAAGTAAAGTCCAAAGCTGAGTCAGCAAGAATGTGTTGCGAGCCTGCTAATCTAATACTGTAAACCCTTTGGGGACAGGCAAGAGCAGTGTGCCATCAAGAGTTTGTGACTGTAGTTTTCTTTAGGGGTGTGGCCCAGCTTAGAGCCTGGATCTGGATTCCGACTCAGCTGAGAATATATTATCAGCTAACCTATTAAGGTTCCTGAGTCTTTATTAGACTTATTTCCACAATAAGGATTTTTGAGAGTCAGATGAGTGGGCAGAATTCCGTTGCTTAGAGCAGGGCCTTGCAAGTGCATGGGTATCTCTCATAAATTATAACATCCAGATTTTCTTCAGTTCAAAGCAACATGCCGCTATTGAATTTCTTTTATTGCCAGTCTTAGGAACTGGTCTCTTCTTTGTAAGATGCATTTTGTTAGTTTCCTAATTCCTATTTGTTAGGGCAGAAATTTCTTGCACAGATCTGTTATTCAATAAAAAAGACTTAGACTCTGTTTATGTATGTAATAAGTGTTCTTGTTCTAGTGGTTGTCCCTGTCTTACATTGGAGAGCAGATGTACATGGGGATCGCACTTCTCTGTAGGGAAGATGCATAGTCTGATTTTATTTTGCTATTTGTTTTAAAAATATTTATGAGTGTTCTCTCTCTCCTCTCTTCTCTCTCTCTGTTATGTGTGTGCTCGTGTGTGTGTGTGTGTGTGTGTGTGTGTGTGTGTGTGTGTATATGTATGCATGTGTCTGTGCAGTTATGTGTGCCTGTGCACCTGTGTGGAGCCCAGCAGATGATATTGGGTGTCTCAGCACTCACTGTTTGCCTATTCATTTGAGGAAGATTCTCTCCCTGAACACATAAAAAAATTGTATTTTTTTTTGGCTGGGCTGGATCCTCCTGACCCACCCCCCACCCCCCCCAGGTGAGGTCACAGGTGTGTGTGGACTACCTGGCTTTTTAGATGCATCCTGGGACCTGAAGGCCTGAACTCTGGTACTCAGTGATTGGGTGGTTGCTGTTCTTGGTGGAAGTGCCATCTCTCCAGCTCCATTCTTTTTCTTACGGAATTCAATTGACTTAGGAAAGTAAGCAGTCAGGCTTATAAGTCTGAGACCAGAGAGCATGTTGACACAATTCTGCTTGCTTAGTCTAAATTGGGGAACAGAGAACTTCAGATTACTTAAATACTTTTGGTACTTGGTTGGGATAGAATAATGAATTTTTTTTCTTTTTTTTCCCTATTCCCATCCATGTAACTTATCTCTCATTTCAAAAGAAAGAGCAGGACTCTGTTAACTTTTTAAAAACATATACTTGGAATCTGGTTAGATAAATACACATGTTTTACACTTACGTATTTTTGAGTATGCGCTTTGAATGGTCTTTATTTTTCAGAGAATTCATATCTTGGATTTCCAGGTTTTTAGCGGCTGAAGGAAGCATGTCATCAGATAGGAAAATAATGAAAACCCACCAGTTTTATTGGTTTGTGAGGCAGTCTGCTGAGCAGCCACCTGGCTCTGATCAGGTGACCTTCCTAGCTGTCCCCACTGCTTGGGAATCATACTTGTACGTTGCACAAAGTGAATCAGGTTATATATTCTCCTGCTTTTCACTTAGTTGGGCATGCCCTGCAGGTTGGGAGTTTGACCGTTCCTCATGGAGGCAGAGTGCATGCAAAATGAAGTGGTAGTGTTTTGAAAATCTCTAAATGGGTGACAGAAAACAGTTTGCATTACACTCACAGCTATAGACTCAGACAGCAGGGTGGAATTGGAGCTACTAAAGTCAGGCAGAACAGACAGTCTGTCACTTTCTTACAAAAACAGTCATTCTGTGTTGGTGTGACTCAGCAGTCACACCACAGGTAACTCATGCCCACATAAAAACTTGCACATACCTTTTTATTAATAAACTCCTGTTTGTATTTTTGCCCATGGCTGATTTCTCATAACACTCCCGCCCCTTTCCTAAGAGGAAGCAAAACGAAAGTTCCGCCTTCTGTTTCCTCAGCTAAAATAATAGCAGTCAATAGGCAACAATTATGAGATGAACTAGTTTGTGTGTGCATGCTGGTGCGTGCCAGTGTGTGTGTGTGTGTGTGTGTGTGTGTGTGTGTGTGTGTGTGTCCATATGGAGGCCAGAGGTTGATCCTGGATGTCTTCCTTGGCCCCTGAGACGGGGTCTCTCTCACTGACCCTGGAGCTCACCCGTAGGCTGGCTGGCTGTTGAGCTTTCCTGGTGAACATCCTTCACCTCCGATGCTGTGGTGACAGTGCTGAGGTACTCACCTTTTGTGTCGGTGCTAGGGCTCTGGCCTGAGGTCCTTGTGAAAGCATTCTGCTAACTGAGTTATCTCTCCAGTCCAGATTTAGCTAATTTTCAAAAGCTCCGTATTTGGAAAAACCCCTTGTGGATGCTACATGTTCTTAACTTGAATTTTTTGATTTAAAAGTGTTTATTTTGCGTGTGCATGTGTATGCACAGATGAGTGCAGGTGCCCTCAGAGGTCAGAGGCCTTGGATACTCTGGAGCTGGAGTTGTAGGTGGTTGTGCGTTGTCTGACTTAGGTGTTAGGAATCAAGCTTGGGTCCTCTGGAAGAGCAATATATGCTTTTAACCGCCAAGTCATCAATCTCTTCAGCCCCAATTTTCTAATTTTTAAGTATTTGAAATTGAAAAATGTTTTGGGAAACTTTGAACTAGGTTATTTAATTCATATTTTAGAATGTTCATAAGATGCTTTTCTTTTTTCTCCTTAGGAACTCATTTCCATACTGTGGATTTCACCTTAACGCCAACATCATGTCTGGTTCTAATGATGCCAAAGACAATTCCCACAACAAGGCTCGGACATCTCCTTACCCAGGTTCGAAAGTTGAACGGAGTCAGGTTCCTAATGAGAAGGTGGGCTGGCTTGTTGAGTGGCAAGACTATAACCCGGTGGAGTACACTGCAGTCTCTGTCTTGGCTGGCCCCAGGTGGGCGGATCCTCAGATCAGGTGAGAGGTGGGTGTTAGCTGGGTGTAAGATGTCTACAGGTCATGTGTTTTCAGTTATCATTTGTCCCTAGAGAAATCATTTTTATCCATTCTGGGCATTGTTACAAGTCAGTTTCTGCCCAAACCAAATAATCCATGTTTGTTTACTCTTTGCTAAGTTTTGCGAGGATCTCTCCTAATAGGCATATCTATTTTGCTTTGAAATACCTGCTGTTTGTGTTGAAATGATAACAGTGGATGGTGTCTGTGGACAGAAGTTTTCCTGTGTTCCACCCGGCCCGCAGCAGCTTATAAAATAATCACTCAGAGGCTTATATTAATTACAAACTCTTTGGTCTATGGCTCAGGCTTCTTGCTAGCTAGCTCTTTCATCTTAAATTAACCCATTTCTATTAATCTATATTTTGTCTCGTGGTCGTGGTATTACCAGTCTGCTGGCATCTTGTTCCTCCTTGGGCAGCTGGATCCTGTCTCCCTGACTCTGCCTACTTCACCCTGTGTCTCTCTTGGATTTCCCACCTGGCCCTTATCCTGCCTTACCATAGGCCAAAACAGCTTCTTTATTAACCAATAGTAAGCAACACATATTCACAGCATACAGAAAGACCATCCCACAGCACGTGTCTGTTTTTGCATGTCCTAGTTGGGTTAACAGTTGTACACCTCTGTTGTTTCCAGCAGAGCTAGGCTGGTATTTGAGGTTGTGAAAATGTTCGTCAGACATTTTTCCAGATTATCAAAAACAGATGATGAGCATGATAAAATAGGAAAGGGAGAGAGAAAAGTGGGGAAGGAGGAGAGGAGAGGCAGAGTGCTTTATGTTCCTGGAAGTGCTGGGTTGGTTCATATTTCATGATCATATTCTCTTTTATTCTCTTTCCAGCTTTGCCATGCTATAATCGACAAAAATTATGTGTATTTAAGATGTACAGCTCAGTGGTTTGTTTCACACGTACATTGTGAAACGATTACCATAGTAACACCAGTTAACACCCTCGCTGCTCTCCTGTATACTTCTTTTTGTGGTGTGGTGAGAACACTGGAGATCTGTCTCCAGCACAGTGTGGGCTGTGCTCACTGAGCTGGACAGAAGAGCTCCAGAACTGATCCTCATACGAAGCTAAAACCTCGAGTCCTTGCCACATCATCTTCCCCATGTGCCTGCTATTTATGTTCCCTTTAATGATAAATCTAATACAGTAGTAGGACTGTTTGCTTTTGAAAAAGCTTTCAGGAGCTAGACAGAGAGCTCAGTAGTTAAGAGCACTTGTTGCTCTTATGGAGGACCCGGGTTTGGTGTCCAGCACTTACATGGTAGTGCACAACCTTCATAACTCCAGTTTCAGGGGCTTTCTTATCTCCAGGGGCAGCCTGGTGATGTGTGTAATAAATGCAGGCAAAACACTCATACATGTGAAGTAAAGTCAATCCAAAAATTATTTTTAAAAGTTACTCATTCATTGGATTTATTTTAGTTATTTTATTTTATTTCTTTGTTGCTGGTCATTGCTAAGTATCCAAGTGGTCTACCACTAAAGTACATTCTCAGCCTAAGCTTGTATTTTAACTCGTGTATATAAACATAAGGCTGCACCGATGTTTGGATGCATGTATATATTTGAATCAGGTTAAACATAGCTGTCTCCTCAAACCTCCTTTCTTTAAGTTGAAAACATTCCAAATCATTTCTTCTAGCCCTTTGAAATGGTCTGTAATCGCTCTGAAGTCACCATAGTGCACAATAGCACCAGAACCCGTAATCCTATGTAAGTATACCTCAGTGCCCGTTGAGTAGGTTGTTCTCCAACCCCTTTGTAGCAGTACTTTCCTGTCGGGGCCGCCAGCTCAAAATCACTACACAGAGACTTAGTATTAATTATGAAAGCTTTGTCATTAGCTTAGGCTTGTCTCAGCCAGCTCTTATAACTTAAATTAACCCATTTATATGAATCTACGTTTTGCCACTTGGTGTTACCTCTTCCATCTTGTATCTCCTGTTTCTCTCCGTGTCTGAGTGGCGACTCTGCCTTTCTTCTTCCCAGAATTCTCTCTCCGCTTGGAATTTCCACCTATACCTCCTGCCTAGCTATTGGCCATTCAGCTTTTTATTATAACAGTCATAGCAATACATCTTCACACAGTGTACAAATACCCCACAACATTTCCCCCTTTTGTCGAAATAAAAGGGAAAAGTTTTAACTCCGATACAGTAAAAATATATACAATAGGAACAATTATCAAGTAAGAATTACATTTACAATGTCCAATCCATTTGTATTTGGCAAATTTGGAGAATTTGTGACCGTATGTTGGTCTGACGTTTACGTCTGAGCTGAGCAAAATGACTTTAGCTGGAGAGATTGGTGAATGGTTAAAGTGCTTACTGTAAGAGCGTTTGGACCTGAGTTTGGTCCCTAGAACCAATATAAAAAGGCAGGAGTGGGGGGGAGGTGGGGGTGTGTGGGGGCAGGTAGGAGTGGGGATAGGGGCAGGTGTAGCATGCGCTTGTAACCCCAGTGCTGGAGAGGCTGGGATCATGGGATCCCTGGAGCCTGCTGGCCAGCAGCCCAGGATATTTGGCCAGTTTCAAACTAGTAAGAGGTTCTGTTTAAGAAACAATGAGTGGATGGCTGCTGAGAATTGATCCCCAGGGTTGACCTCCGGTCTCCACACACACAAACATGCACACGTGCATCCCCACCCCAGCACTTCTAACAGCAAAAATCAAACAAGTTGATTGAGGTAGATATTAAGAGAGGGTAACTACAGGGTAGGAAGTGTAAGTGGGTGATTGGGTAGTCAGCAGCTGCCCACACATAGTTCCTTAGGGAGTGAGTGCTGCCATCTTATGACTCAGCGGGGGTTACCATTCACAATACTATATTTTATATCATATAATTTATATACATATATATAAAAACTAGAAAAGAGAACTTCAAAGTTCCCCACGTAAGGAAGTGGCAGATGTGTGAGACGATGTAACGCTAATGACTTAAATTAGGTCATCACATTTTTATAAATGTACCAGATGGTCACTGTACCCCATAATATGTACAGCGATTATGTATCAATTAAAAAGACAAAATAAAAAGCTGGGTGGCAGCGGTGCACGCCTTTAATCCCAGCACTCGGGAGGCAGAGGCAGGTGGATCTCTGTGAGTTCGAGGCCAGCCTGGTCTACAGAGTGACTTCCAGGACAGCCAGGGCTACACAGAGAAACCCTGTCTTTAACTCAGTTGCCTCCCAAGTTTATTCTCTTACACTCTGCTAAACTGCCATCACACAGCCTCAGAAGGAAAAGAGCCCCAGGCCTCCCTCATACAGAATCTAGCAAGTAATATACGCATATATGTAAACATTGGACACGTGAGTGCGGCGTCATATGAAGAGATCAAGAAAGGCTGCATATAAGGGGCGAGGAAGGGCTGAGTGCAGGTGCTGGACATGAGTTATGAAAGAGGACATACAGCTGATTGTCATTCTAGTTCTAACTGGTGCTTTCTTTGGTTTTGGTAATGGATAAGTGCATAGGAATATGTTTGATACAGAAAGTGTAACATGTAATGCAGAGAACTTCTTGGCCTCTGTTCTAAATGCCCACGTTAACTGTATAGAAGGCCATTGAGTTGTATGGGTTCTGGGTCTGGTTCATCTTGGTCTTGTTTTAATTTATTTGCAAGATTTTACATACTGTTTATTATAAAATCTTTCTGTTGAGGCGTGACATAAATGCAGTCCATGTGCATTTCTGAAGTGTGCAGTTTAGTAAACGTGCAATTCAGGTCAAGATCTCCAGCATTTCCAGAGGACTCTGGCTATTTTTAATATGCATCATATTTACTGTATAGTTGAGGAGATGAGTTCACCCTTTGCGAATTTTGATGATATGTGGATTTTTGACAGCATTAACCAATATGCATTAGATTAAAGTCACTTGGCGGCAGTGGGGATGTCACGCTGTTCAGAAGGAACCTTTGGTTGGGAACCCTGCGGGAGCCGGCTCTTGCCACAGTGCTCCCACAGATGGTTCTGGGTTGCTGGTATGATGTGGACATTTTGCTCATGTAGGAGGGGCTCCCTTCCTTCTTTCAAAAGGGTTAATAGGCCTCATAATATGACATCTTTTTCTGCTTTGGCTAAGAGGGTCTTTGCCCACCCCTAGAGCCTGTTTTGATCGAATAAGATGATTTGTAAATCAGAACTTACTCTTAAAATTTTTCAAAGATACTGTTTATTATGAATAGCAGTGAGTTGGTTGTTAAGCTGTAGGTGGTGTTTAACCATTGTTTTATTTTGCATTGTCATTCTCATTGCAGTGAAAGCAACTTTTCTCCCAAATTCAATGAAAAGGATGGGCACGTGGAGAGAAAGAGCCAGAACGGCCTGTACGAGATTGAGAATGGAAGACCCAGGTGGGTGCTGGTGTGGAGTGGCTTAGCCTAAGATCTCAAGGGAGAGGAGGTGTTAGCAGTCTATAGTGTAACTAAGAGCCAGGCACGATCATTTTCACAGAACTCCTCGTGCGTTCACAGGTGGTGTGAGTGCGGATGTGGTGATGATTCATAGCAGTTTGCACACAGCTAGTAAGTGCTGGAGACAGGATTTGAGTGTATTGTTTCATTATTTTATCTGGAAGGTTGAAATAAATAATTGAACAAGTATAAAAAGGACTAAAATTTATATTTCCAATGGATATTTATTAAATGAGCTAATGGCTTATAGTAAGAATTTATTCAAACATGTAAGACATGAAAGATAGTAAAACTCTTTGCTGGGTAAAATTGCTCAGTGTATTAAGTCTCCACTACAAGGCTGACCACCTGCCCCAGGGACTCATGTTGGAAGGAGAGATTGAGTCCTGTAGCTTGTTCTCTCTCTCTCTCTCTCTCTCTCTCTCTCTCTCTCTCTCTCTCTCTCTCTCTCTCACACACACACACACACACACATACACACACACACACACACACACACACACCCCACACTAAATAGAATGCAATTTAAAAGACAAGTAAAACCCAGTAATTTAAACATCAAGGCTCTTTTTGCCCATCTCCTGTTCCTGTCCTTCTGTGAATTTGAAAAAAAAAATTATTGTTAGTTGTCCAGGTGACTTAAAAAAAGTTAGTGAGTTTTGTGCAAAGCAATATAAAAATGCGTTCAGTTTCAACAGCAGTAATGCAGATGGGCCTGAGTGCAGATGCGATGATGTCATAGGGCGTGAGTGCGGATGCGGTGATGATCATGGGGCCTGAGTGGGGATGCGGTGATGATCATGGGGTGTGAGTGCGGATGCGGTGATGTCATGGGGCCTGAGTGCAGATGCGGTGATGATCATGGGTGTGAGTGTGGATGCGTGTAACTGACATTTTATTCTGGGCTGTGGATTAGTTTAAGACATTAGTTGGGGGTGGTGGTAGCACACACCTTTAATCCCAGCACTCAGGTGGCAGAGGCAGGCGGATCTCTGTGAGTTCAAGGCCAGCCTGGTCTACAGAGTGAGTTTCAGGATAGCCATGGCTACATAGAGAAACCCTGTCTCAGAAAAACAAACAAAAAGTTAGTTGGGGGCTGGGAAGATGGCTTTGGATGAAGCTCTTGTACTCCATACAGAGAGGAGTTCGGCCCTCCAGAGCCCACACAAAAGCCAAGCAGACAGGGAGGCTGCCTGTAATCTCAGGACTCAAGGAAGGGACTGAGCAGGAAATCACAGGAGTAACTGGCCAGCTAGGCTACCTCAGACTAGCTGATTGGCCCTCCCTTGATAAACTGGAGTGCTGTTGATGAAGACACCTCAGGTCGGCTGTCTACTTCATGCCTCCACACATGTACATGCATACCACCTGCACACATTCAAACGTGTGTACACACATGCATGCTGTATCAAGCCAGACTTTAAATAATGAGTGCATTTAATTGATTGTGTGTTGTTTGTGGTCTTGTGTTCTTTTCCCCATAGAAATCCTGCAGGAAGGACAGGACTGGTCGGCCGGGGTCTTTTGGGGAGATGGGGACCAAATCACGCTGCAGATCCCATTATAACCAGGTAAGGACCGAGTAAGCTGTTTGAGTAGCAGAGAGCTAAGTGATGAGAAAAACACAAATGTCAGCTCTGTGTCTGTATTTTATGTGTAGGTATAGAACTGTGTTTGTATGTACACGGGACCTTAGGTGACATTGTGGTGTGTGGTGGAAGAACAAAGCTGTGGTTTAAGCGAGGTGTCGCTTATGCTTGTAATCCCCGTACTTGGGAGATTGAAGCAGGAGGATTGCCATGGACTTGAGGCCCGTCTCAAAGCCTCAAAATCAGTCAGTCAGTTGATTAAGCTGAGGCTTTATGTGGTAGGTGTACATCAAGCATTATCTACCAGGCATGTCCAACTTACTGCCCGAGAGCTGCATTCTGTGCCCAGTGATGGCTGTGAATGTGGCCCAGCACAGCATGAGATGGTTTTTTTTTTTTCACTCGAGAGCCTGTTTTCTCCAGCATGAGCTTGTAAATGATAAACTCATGTTTTACATTGTCAAAAGTTTGCATATACCTGGCAGATATTTATTGAACATCTGTTTTTTTTTTTTTCTCTCAGCATTGAGTATGAACTTTGGAGCATATAAAAAAGTATAAGAATTAAGGTTTTGTTCATTGAAAAGCTGTAGCTTCATTTGTGAGGTGGGAAATTTAAAATAAAAAGCATGAAATATGACCAAGTGCAGTTATGGATTGCTCAGCATTGGAGACACGTCCTATGAAACACATCATTAGGCAATTTCCTCACTGTGTGCCTGTCACACAGTGTACTTGTACAAGCCTAGATGATGCAGGCCAGTCATTCACTGTGGCCTCTTGATGCAAGAGACTTACTGGACATAAGACGTATGAGACAGCCGGAGTAACGTGTCGTAATGTTTAATAGTAAACTTGTTTGTCCATAAAAACACTGAGGAAGGCATGATTGTTAAAGAACTTGATGCCATTAAAAAGAATCCAGGAGCTTTCAGTGGGATGGTATGGGAAAGACCTTGAGGGTATCTCAGGAATGGACAAGTCACTCCTACCCCTTGGCTTCCAACCTCTAAACGGGTAAACTTACTTATAGTCCTACCTTAGAAGGGAGCCGTGGAGCACCCTGCCTGCACAAGAATGCTGCCCTTTCCAGAGGATGGTATCTATGAAAGCCACACTTTCAGTTTCAAATGAATGAGTTTATTAAGTGTAGCAGGTAAAAGTAAAAGAAATACCAAGTAGCAGAAGGTAACAGCATTTTATCTGGTCTTTGAGTCGTTTTGTTTCCCTTGAGTGATCTTCGTACCTCTGTGGAAGTCAGTGAACTCTCTAAAATGCTAACGGGCTGTGGCATTACCCTGTTGAGCAATATTCTCTGGCTCTCTTAAGAACACAGACTTGAGAATTCTGCTGTATAAACATTCGCTGGCTTCTTGAGCTTCACACTGTACCCTCCCTCTCACTTGCTTAGATGTTCATTTTCTTGGACCAATATTTTATTGCTTTGTGTCTTTCTTATGCTGTCTTTGAGTCTGCACTAATATTCTTTTACTTCTGTGTACTGTACTCTTCAGTCTGAAACCTGAAACCTTTCCTTACGATGTGTCACTTGGGAGTTTAGCCCTGCTCCAGACCTTTCATGAGGACTTGGGGGTCAGGTGAAACTTGGAGACCCATCCAACACTAGTGTGCTCTCATACTTCTCTGGGGTGAGAATCGCATCGTAGGCTTTCCTACCCTCTTGTTATTGGAAGTACAAAGTTCGTACCTTTGTCTAGAAGACCAGTTTTAGAAAAAGCCTTGCAATTGAAGCAGTGGATCAGGAAAGGGAGGGGAGGCTTGTCTTTGAGAAAGAGGATGTGGTTAGAAAAACGTTTTCTGAACTGACTATTCCCTAACCACATAATTTAACTCAAGACATAAAATTAAAGTATAGGATGGAGGTTTTTTTCCCCCTCGTAGTCTAAAGATGGTATAAAGATTGAAGAGCACTACTTTACACTCAGCTGAAACTACTTGGTAGCCTGCTTTTCTGATATCCCAGGGTGAGGTGCTCAGTCCAAGAAGTATTGCCAGGCCTGTTTATCACTTCAATTTCTAAAAGGGATCCTTGGTGGAAAAATACCTTGCAACACCTTGAGAACCTTCCTTTAAATTACGTTCTGCTTTTAAATGTTTTTAATGTTTTTTGTTAAGGAGTAAAAATTGTATGTGATCTAAATTTTCCTTACAAAGAACACAGCATCCTTGTGTGAAGTAAACTTCCTTCTGGTTTATAACAGGGCTAAATAGATCGTTTTTTCTAATAAAAACAGTCTTAAACCGGCTGATTTTGGGCAAATAAGTACTTTGGTGTAAGGAAAGCACCTTTTGGTCACAGATGTAAGCTGGAATCTTGTCTTCTGTCCCCGCTTGCAGGTGGAAAAGGGATGACAGCGGTAATAAAATCACACATCCTGTCTCCGGGAAATGCATCTTACAGTTCGTTGCAATAAAAAGGAAAGACTGTGGAGAGTGGGCAATCCCGGGGGTAAGCATGGTCCCGCCCTCCATTGATGCTGTCACTGTCCATTGCTTGGCTCACTGAGAAGCTCCTGTGTGAGGAGGCTGCTCCTCACTCCCTATCAGTCTCTATCATCACCATGGAGGAGGCTGCTCCTCACTCCCCATCACAGTCTCTATCACCGCCATGGAGGAGGCTGCTCCTCACTCCCCATCAGTCTCTATCATCACCATGGAGGAGGCTGCTCCTCACTCCCCATCAGTCTCTATCACCACCATGGAGGAGGCTGCTCCTCACTCCCCATCACAGTCTCTATCACCGCCATGGAGGAGGCTGCTCCTCACTCCCCATCACAGTCTCTATCACCACCATGGAGGAGGCTGCTCCTCACTCCCCATCACAGTCTTTATCACCACCATGGTTTAGAATGATGTAAGCTTTTAGGATCATGTACAGTTGTAGCATCTTTGGAAGAACATGAATTTGTGGCTAGACCGAGGCTCATGCTCTGCCCTGTGTACTTGCTGTGGGTGATGGAGTCCAGGCCCTCGTTGTTAAAATGCAGGTAGCCCTATTGACCTCAGAGAGATGCCAGTGAATGTTTGACATATGGTTGGGACTCCTTATGTAAGGTCCATCTCAGTCCCCTACTCTAAACTCAGTTATATATTTTTAGCGTTATTGATTGAATTCTTATTTTTAATCATAATACCACTGGTTACAAACTTTCCTGAAGTTCCATATCACCATCAGGAAGGGTGTACTTGTAGCCCATATTGACTTTGTGCCATTGATATATTTGAATACATTAAAATTGTATCCTATGTGTGGTAGAGGCCTTGTAGTTTATGTCTTACTGTGAGATGGCGGTAGCTTGAGCGAAGATGGGTTTTATGAATATACTGCTGTCGGTAAGAGTATGCTTTTCTTTGTAGTGTAAAAATGGAATGGAATTACAGCCTGTAGCTGACTGATCCAAGCTCAGGCTGATACCGTGAACCAGTTCACTCATGCTAAGTGCATTAACACAAGAGTGGTTTTACCGTAGGGCGTTACATTTTTATCGTTATTTGGAATTCTGATCAGGAAGCAGCTGTTGTCACTGATACATTTCTGAGTACATTGATACAGTTTTCATCTCCTTAATTGACGACTTCCTGCCCTTGTCAGTTAATATTGTAGACACTGAGACAGAACAGAGCCAAATGAACAGATATCCCTGTCTTCTGTTACATTTCAGTGGGAAAGGTAGCTCATGTAATAAGATGGATCAGTTAAATCTAAGTTTTATGTCAGAACAAGAAAATCTAGACCAGGACTGGAAGTAAAAAGTGATTGAGAAATTGAAATTGTAGTTACAGCTGGAGAAGGCCTGTGGGGAAGGTGACATTTAAATGACATTATGGAGGAAGCAAATGAGTAGTGTCTGTGGAGAGACATTTGGGGTTCTGTGGAGAGAACTAGCAGGCGCAGCCGCTCTCGGATGGAGTGCTGCTGGTGCAGTCTGCAGATGCTGAGGAAGCCATTGTGGCTGGAATGGACTAGTCAGTGTGGGGAGAGTCACTGTGCTGTTTTCTTGCCTCTGGGCCTTGTAGTTTGAGTTTGGAAAGTATGAAGAAATGAGTTTGCCTGGAACAGTTTGCCATAGCCTAACCTTGGACCAGTTACTGTGGCTCAGTGTATGCGTTGCCTTTCTTGGCTGCTGCTTCTGGAAATGAATGGTTTAAGAAGCACTTCTCACAGAGGGGTGGGGATAACTATGGTGGGGAAACACAGTAATACACGTTTATTGTACCAGTCAGTGAACGTGTCGAATAAGCCAAAGCTTAACTTCTTAAACAATGTGACTGCAGGGGATGGTGGACCCCGGGGAGAAGATCAGTGCCACACTGAAGAGGGAGTTTGGAGAGGAAGCTCTGAACTCCTTACAGAAGTCCAGTGCTGAGAAGAGAGAGATCGAGGAGAAGCTGCACGCGCTCTTCAGCCAGGAGCATCTCGTGGTAAGGAGGGCTCCTGTGCCGCAGCCTGCCAGCGGGGCCGTGGGATCTGTGCACAGAGCAGACTGTGCTTAACGTTTCTATCCAGGCTTTAGCTCGTCCGGTCATTCATTACTTTCTCCCCTCCTACTTTTCTTCCGCTGAGGACGGAACTCATGTGACACATGAGCTATTTTCTTACACATTGAACAGATCTCCCTCCTCCCCTCCCCCTCCCCCCCTCTCTCAGTTTTTAGATTTCTGTTTCCTGGGTTTGTCAAGAATAATATACCCTCCAATCTATGAAACTGTAATCACAGAAATTATTAAAACAGAAAAATACTTACACTTATATGGATATGGCCCAAATTGACTCCAATGGTGCTGTTGAAGTTGGGGGTCCAGCATACTAATCATATTCCATCACTGAGTTACACCTCCAGCCCTTCTCAGATTCTGTGGTGCTGAGGATTTTGTGAATTTTAAGTCTGCCTCAAAAGAGAGTATTGTACCCTGAGAAACATAAGACAAGTCTGTGAAGCTATGCTAAAGGTTGTATGCTGTTTACATTTCTTTGTAAGCATTTTTTTTAGGGGGGAGTAAAGCCATGTAGTATAACATACAACTATAACTATTTTAAAATGTCCAGTTCAGTAGTGTTCAGTGTGCATCAGGATATTTCCACATATTAACTGAGTCTCTCCTGCTCGCTCCCGTCTCACCCTAGACACTGTTTTTCTGTCCCCCTTGACAACAGATATATAAGGGGTATGTTGACGATCCTCGGAACACTGATAATGCGTGGATGGAGACCGAGGCTGTGAACTACCACGATGAGACAGGTGATTTTAGTCCTAAATGTGTTCCGTTGGCTAGAGCTGGGGACCTGCTAAAGCCAGGATGTCTACTAGGACGTCAGTGCACCTAGAGTGTCTTAGCTCTTAAACCAATTAACTATTGAGTTTAGGGCTGTGCTTATCTGCAAGGGAAGTTGTTAGTATTAAAAGAATACTTAGAACAAAATCTGCAAAATTCTATCAGTGACTAAAATGCCCTTAATCTGTTGATGGCACGTGAAGTTGGATTTATAGGCTAAAATAATGCGGTTGAGAGCCGTCAATTATTTAGTACAGTTATTAAACTGCAATTAAATTTGTGTAAACAAAAGCAAAAGCAAGTGGGAATTCGGGTGGGGCAGTTTGTCGGTGAGGGAAGAGATGGCATTTATATTAATCTTGTTGTGTGATGTATTGCCATCCCGGTGCTGCGGCCTTGGGATTGCCGGGTCTGTAGTAAGTGTGTGGTACTGAGCGAGTGCATTTCCTCACCTGTGGGTCTTAGGACTCTGGGGGAGACAGTCTGTTGTTACAGAAGAGAAGGGAACCTGCTGTCTTTAGAATGACTTAGGATCTTTATGCATCAGCTTGCTCCTCAGAACACGCTTTCTTGCTAAGCTGAGTGGTGTTTTAAGCGTTTGGCATTCATTTGAGGAGTGATGAAATGACCATGTTCAGAGAACTCCCTGTTCTTCTGGCTCTTTACTGAGCCACCTGATCTTATGCTAATCACTTGTCCTTGGAAGGCAGCTTAGATGTGGGAGGTCTCCTTTCACTCTGCCTTTGCTTGGCCTCGGGGAAACTCCAGTACCAATTAATTCCCTTCACAATTCATTACTTATTTGTCACGTGCAAATGGAGTTTAGAACGGGTTTCTTGTTTAACTGCACACAATGCATTACTTATTTGTGAGGCTAAAAACAAATGGCCTTTTTCCCAAAGATTGAAGGTAGATTATATACCTGATGGGTGGTTAATCTCAATTTCTCTGTAAAAAAAACGAAACAAACCAAAACCTCTTTGCTTAAATTCCAAGTCTTTGGCCTGTATAGATTGGCATGGCTTACCTAACAAAAGGAATTAAGGCAGACAGGCCTGTAGCACTAGGCTCTGTCCTGGTCTTACTGATTTGTCTTCCTCACACCTTTGGGGCATCTCTAAGAGACTCCTTGGTAAGGTCTGAGGTGTGCCCTTCTCTCAGCTGATCCCTTGTTGGTAAAAGAATTGTACCCGAGGGCAGTAAATGGTGTGTTCAGGCTGGTTGCTGTGCCCCTCTCTCTGCTGTGACAGGATTTTCTACCTGAGCATGTGGCAGTGTGGATCTGAGAACTGTTTTCGTTCAGCTTTCTTCTAGTGAGAGAGGGAGAGGGAGCTGCTGAGCCCTGTATGTATTTAAATATCAGTGATCAGAGCAGTAAAAGATAGTCTAGATATTATTAGTTCAGATAAAACATAGCATGCTAGAGGACTGTACTGAGGTAACAGGACACTTTAAATCAGTGGTTCTCAACTTTCCCAGGGCTGTGGCCCTTTAATACACTTCCTCATGTTGTGGTGATCCCCAACCATAAGATTATTTTCGTTGCTACTTCAAAACTGTAATTTTGCTACTGTTATGAATTATAGTGTAAATATCTGTGTTTTCTGATGGTCTTAGGTTCCCCCTCTGAAAGTGGTCACGATCCACAGGTTGAGAACCACTGCTTTAGCTTCGCACCAGCTGTGCGTGTCTCAGTCTGTGAAGGTGTTGGTCGCTGGAGTATGGACAGATGTGAGCTGGGATGCCAGCACTAGCGCTTAGAGCCTGTGGCCAACCATTGTCCTCTTCCAGAAGGACTTCTGCTGGCTTACTGTAATGGTGATTTTGACGTAGGTAAAATACTTGGAACTTCGAGAATAGTTGACGTAAAGAGGAAAATATAAACCACCACCTTCAATTGCCAGCTTGCCTTAGCTTCTTCCAAACTTTGTGTAGCTTCACAAATAAATAGAGAAAAGGTGCTCGGGCTGTGTGTTCTGTTTCGTTGCCTGGCATTTCACTTAAAAGCATATTATGGCCACTTGATGGCCACAGATGTGGGCTGGCCTCAGTTACGGTTGTTCTTTGTTTCTAGTTTTTTTGAGATAGGGTCTTGCCACATAGCCCAGGCTGCCCTGAGCTCACTCTATAGCCCAGGCTGTCCTGAGCTCACTCTATAGCCCAGGCTGTCCTGAGGTCACTCTATAGCCCAGGCTGTCCTGAGCTCACTCTATAGCCTAGGCTGTCCTGAGGTCACTCTATAGCCCAGGCTGTCCTGAGCTTACTGTATAGCTTAGTCTGGTCTTGAACTTGTGGGCAGTCTTCCTGCCTTTGACTCCTGGGATTGCAGTCATGGACTGCCATTTCAGGCCCCATCACCTGCCTGTTTAATGACGTGACGCTCCACTGTGTGTCTCTATCCTGTTTAATGACGTGACGCTCCACTGTGTATCTCTATCGTGTTTAATGATGTGACGCTCCACTGTGTGTCTCTATCCTGTTTAATGACGTGACGCTCCACTGTGTGTCTCTATCTAATGTTTAATGACGTGACGCTCCACTGTGTGTCTCTATCCTGTTTAATGATGTGACGCTCCACTGTGTGTCTCTATCTAATGTTTAATGACGTGACGCTCCACTGTGTGTCTCTATCGTGTTTAATGACGTGACGCTCCACTGTGTGTCTCTATCGTGTTTAATGATGTGACGCTCCACTGTGTGTCTCTAACTAATGTTTAATGACGTGACGCTCCACTGTGTGTCTCTATCCTGTTTAATGACGTGATGCTCCACTGTGTGTCTCTATCGTGTTTAATGATGTGACGCTCCACTGTGTGTCTCTATCGTGTTTAATGATGTGATGCTCCACTGTGTGTCTCTATAGTGTTTAATGATGTGACGCTCCACTGTGTGTCTCTATCTAATGTTTAATGACGTGACGCTCCACTGTGTGTCTCTATCGTGTTTAATGATGTGACGCTCCACTGTGTGTCTCTATCGTGTTTAATGACGTGACGCTCCACTGTGTGTCTTTATCGTGTTTAATGACGTGACGCTCCACTGTGTGTCTCTATCCTGTTTAATGACGTGACGCTCCACTGTGTGTCTCTATCGTGTTTAATGATGTGACGCTTCACTGTGTGTCTCTATCTAATGTTTAATGATGTGACGCTCCACTGTGTGTCTCTATCCTGTTTAATGACGTGACGCTCCACTGTGTGTCTCTATCTAATGTTTAATGACGTGACGCTCCACTGTGTGTCTCTATCTAATGTTTAATGACGTGACGCTCCACTGTGTGTCTCTATCGTGTTTAATGATGTGACGCTCCATTGTGTGTCTCTAACTAATGTTTAATGACGTGACGCTCCACTGTGTGTCTCTATCGTGTTTAATGAGGTGACGCTCCACTGTGTGTCTCTATCGTGTTTAATGATGTGACGCTCCACTGTGTGTCTCTAACTAATGTTTAATGACGTGACGCTCCACTGTGTGTCTCTATCGTGTTTAATGATGTGACGCTCCACTGTGTGTCTCTATCTAATGTTTAATGACGTGACGCTCCACTGTGTGTCTCTATCGTGTTTAATGACGTGACGCTCCACTGTGTGTCTCTATCTAATGTTTAATGACGTGACGCTCCACTGTGTGTCTCTATCCTGTTTAATGACGTGACGCTCCACTGTGTGTCTCTATCCTGTTTAATGATGTGACGCTCCACTGTGTGTCTCTATCTAATGTTTAATGACGTGACGCTCCACTGTGTGTCTCTATCCTGTTTAATGACGTGACGCTCCACTGTGTGTCTCTATCGTGTTTAATGATGTGACGCTCCACTGTGTGTCTCTAACTAATGTTTAATGACGTGACGCTCCACTGTGTGTCTCTATCCTGTTTAATGACGTGATGCTCCACTGTGTGTCTCTATCGTGTTTAATGATGTGACGCTCCACTGTGTGTCTCTATCGTGTTTAATGATGTGATGCTCCACTGTGTGTCTCTATCTAATGTTTAATGACGTGACGCTCCACTGTGTGTCTCTATCGTGTTTAATGATGTGACGCTCCACTGTGTGTCTCTAACTAATGTTTAATGACGTGACGCTCCACTGTGTGTCTCTATCGTGTTTAATGACGTGACGCTCCACTGTGTGTCTCTATCGTGTTTAATGATGTGACGCTCCACTGTGTGTCTCTATCTAATGTTTAATGATGTGACGCTCCACTGTGTGTCTCTATCGTGTTTAATGATGTGACGCTCCACTGTGTGTCTCTAACTAATGTTTAATGACGTGACGCTCCACTGTGTGTCTCTATCGTGTTTAATGATGTGATGCTCCACTGTGTGTCTCTATCTAATGTTTAATGACGTGACGCTCCACTGTGTGTCTCTATCGTGTTTAATGATGTGACGCTCCACTGTGTGTCTCTAACTAATGTTTAATGACGTGACGCTCCACTGTGTGTCTCTATCGTGTTTAATGACGTGACGCTCCACTGTGTGTCTCTATCGTGTTTAATGATGTGACGCTCCACTGTGTGTCTCTATCTAATGTTTAATGACGTGACGCTCCACTGTGTGTCTCTATCGTGTTTAATGATGTGACGCTCCACTGTGTGTCTCTAACTAATGTTTAATGACGTGACGCTCCACTGTGTGTCTCTATAGTGTTTAATGATGTGACGCTCCACTGTGTGTCTCTATCTAATGTTTAATGACGTGACGCTCCACTGTGTGTCTCTAACTAATGTTTAATGACGTGACGCTCCACTGTGTGTCTCTATCGTGTTTAATGACGTGACGCTCCACTGTGTGTCTCTATCTAATGTTTAATGACGTGACGCTCCACTGTGTGTCTCTATCGTGTTTAATGATGTGATGCTCCACTGTGTATCTCTATCGTGTTTAATGATGTGACGCTCCACTGTGTGTCTCTATCATGTCTAACCTGTGTCACAAGACAGTAAGTCTGATTCTGCCCATTTTTAAGACTGAGAGCTGGTGCAAGGGCACAGCGGTGGAGAGCACGCCCGCTCTTCCAGCGGTCCTAGGTTCAACTCCCAGCACCTCCCGTGACTCAGGAGAGCCCGTAACTGCAGTCCAGGGATCCAGTGCCTCTCTGGCCTCTTCCAGCACCCGATACACACGTGGGGCACAGACATTCATGCTGGCAAAACACCCATGCACATTAGAGATAAATAAAGAATGTAGTATATGATACTAAATGCTTATATACGCACATAAAACACACACATATGTTGCACATAATTTACTCTCTATTTCCTTTGAATAATTTTTTTTTTTTTGGGGGGGGTATTTTTCAAGACAGGGTTTCTCTGTGTAGCTTTGCGCCTTTCCTGGAACTCACTTGGTAGTCCAGGGAATAATTTTTTTTTTTTTTTGAGACAGAATCTCTCATTATGTAGCCCAGGCTGGCTCTGAACTGATGGCAATACCCCTGCCTCAGTTCTCTTGGGTGCTGGAATTGGAGTAGTAAGCCATCACACCTAGTTTAATGTAACTTTTGTTTTCAATGTTTGGGATTTTACCCGGAGATTCGTGTATGCTAGGCAGGCACTGACCACTGAGCTGAATTCCAGCTCTCTAAACTTGTAATTCCACCTGGAGCAGAGTCTGATACAGGCATTCCGAAAGTTATTGATGACATGCTCATCAGGGAGAATTCATTTCTTAAAGTATTGGGTAAACACTGACAATTTATCCTGTAGGAAGAGCCATTTACATTTCTAACAGTGATGGCATTTATACATGTATAAATATAATTATGAATATATTATATTATGGTTTCTGATTTGGCATTCAATTATATAACTTAAACTACATGAGTTATAAATTTCTTTTTTAGTTTTTTTTTATATTTAACTCAGTAACCCTTCTGGAATTTATTTTTGTAAAGGGTTTCATATAGCATGGTATCTCTCAAGGAGAACAGTCTTTAAAGAGAAAAGTTTTCATCTAATATTTAATCAGTTAGAATTCAGGCATTTTGGAATATTATGGTTTTTAATTCTTTGGCCGCCTAATAACAATGATTTAATCTTGTTTTTAGTAAGACGGTTTGAAAATACAGAATTACAGTGATAAAAACCGGAATGAACGAATTTCCCTTTCTTGGTGCGTTTCTTTGGCTCTAGGGGAAACCATGGACAGCCTCACCCTGGAGGCCGGGGACGACGCTGGCAAGGTGAGGTGGGTTGACATCAGCGATCAGCTCAAGCTTTATGCCAGCCACTCCCAGTTCATCAAACTCGTGGCCGAGAAGAGGGATGCGCACTGGAGTGAGGACCCTGCCGCGGACAGCCGTGGGCTGTAGCTCATCCCCGTAAGCCAGGGCCACCTGGGAGTGCTGCAGCCAGCAGGGACCCAGAACTGATTCCACAGAGGACACTCGGGAAGGTCTGCAACCAGGTAAAACAAGCGAGTCCGATGAAGAGCACTGAACTTTCAGCTTTCTTCTCAAAGGATTAGATCGCCAGATTTTGTATGTACTTAAGCATGGCTGAACAAAATTTAAATAACAAGTGGTCTTTAGAGAATTGTAGTTACAATAAAAGTTTAAAAACCCAACTGGTGGTGACTCGTGTTTGTAGTTCTTACTGTTAACTCCTCACTGCCCTTCGAGCTGAGTGGTGTCCTGCTGAGCTAGACTTCCTCTGGAGGTGCCACCTCACATGTGCAGTAATGCCTGACCCGATTGCCTTTCAACTAACTGGTTGCTTTCTGTTTTGTTTCCTGTGCACGCAGTGCCCGAGGAGGGCAGAAGAGGGCGTTGGATCCCCCGGAACTAGGTTTACAGGTGGTTGTGAGCCTCTGTGTGTGCTGGGAATTAAACCCCTGTCCTGGAAGAGCAAGCAATGATCTTAACTGCTCAGCCATCTCTCCAGCCCAAGTTACCAATTTTACAATGGAGTTTCAGTTGGTGCATTTATTTATTTATTCATTTTGAGGCAGAGTCTCACTGTATCTCAGTTTTTCTTGTGGTCAAAGATCAAAGTCAATGAATAGAAGTTCTCATTTTTAGAATATTTAAATTTTAAAAATATGCCCAGGTAAATTAGTAGTTTATAGAGATGTCACTTACACTGTGACTACTGCATGACAAAGAATAGATATAGAAAGGAATTAATTAGTCAGGATCAGCAGGGAGCCTTTGTGAGTTCAAGTGGCTTTTGATGGGAGGATAATATTAAGGATTGAAGTAGTTTTTCTGAGAGATGTGGGGTTAATATTATAAATCCCAGATGGAGAGAATGTGTTGGTGGGGTGTCCCCAAAAGAAGAAAGGGAAGTAATGCTGTCTCACCCCAGTGAACCCAGGTGACATATGCTGGCCAGCGCTGGCTGTCCTTTGGCAAGTTGAGGATCACTCGAGTTAGAGGGTAAGACAAAGGGGGTGGGGTATATGTTGTTAGGACCCTGTGGGGGTAGATGGGAGTTGAGCTGAGCTGGAGCCTGGGTAGTGTGACAGAGTCTGCTGGGAAACTCTGAGATGTTTGATGTCAAGGTGAACTCTCTTGACTCGTTATTTTTAAGAGCCCAGACATGCTGGCCTTTGGGTATGTCATGGACACTTGGACTTGATGAGAATAACTGCTCAGGAGGCGCTGTGTGAACCTGGAGAGAATTCCACTTCCCAGCACTGAGACCAAACTGTTTTCAAAGGCTCTCAAGAAACTTTGAACAGTCACTAGAACACTTGAACTGAAACCTGTACATGTTTTAGTGAGAAGTTTATTTAGAGCAGATGGTCTGTAGATAGTAGCCTTCCCTGTATTGTCTGAAGTTTCACAGAACTTTTTACAGAGAATACAAAATGGTAACCCAGTTCCAAGCTGCAGATAACAGAGCAGGTAACCAGCACCACCTGCAATAGAGAAAACAGTTAAACCTTTAGCTTCTGGTCTTCCTGTCAGGAGTGTCTGCTCCAGGTCACTGGTGGTCCCCCTGTTCCTGTTCATGTCTGCTCATGGTCACTGGTGGTCCCCCTGTTCCTGCTCATGTCTGCTCACGGTCACTGGTGGTCCCACTGTTCTTGTCATGTCTGCGCATGGGCACTGGTGGTTCCCCCATACTTGCTCGTGTTTGGTATGAGGAGTGCTTTCTTCTCTTAGAGACCTTAGTAGAATCAGTAGGAATACTAGATAATTCACTGCATATCCTCCATCCTCAGGTATTTTACAAATGAAGCAGTTGGCATTTGGAAAGATTGCTCAAGAGCTTCTCCCCCAAAGGATGGAGCTAGGATTTGATCCCAGTCTCCCTAGTCCCAGAGTGTGCTCTCTGTCTGCTGTCTTCTCTACCAAGGTTCTGACTCGGACTTGCTCCTGAAGGAGGCAGTTATGTAGACTATGTGTAGTGATGTAAATTCTGTTACAGCTGGACTTACGTGAGCCACGGCAGTGCGTGGGACTTAGGCTCTGTCTGATTGGTTAGTGCTGTTGACACTGTGCATAATTTTGGGCCAAAGATAGTCTATTTCATAATTTCTTAGTCTGAGGATAATGGCCATAGTCAGTATTTGTCTGATGCAGGCACTCTTGAGTTTTTGAAAACATTTCAGACATAAATATTTATCCTAATTTTACTTAATGTCATAGTTATCTTAAAAGTTAAAAGTATAGTAGATAAGGAGGGAACTTGAAAATTCCAGTTATTTTGCAAGACTATCCAGGTTTAAAATGATAAGTTTGAGTGTATTCAGAACTTTGTGATACATTTTCTAAGATATTTCTGGAGTTTTACTAAGTACATTTATATTTGATTACATTGTGGTGCTGTGGGTAGGACACAGGGCCTTACACATGCTGGGCAATCACTCTGCCCCGAGCCACACTCCAGCCCAGGGTCTTACACATGCTGGGCAGTCACTCTGCCCCTGAGCCACACTCCAGCCCACTTAAGCAGTTAGGATCTATCCATTGAGAATCATACCCTCTGTAGTTAAATTGGCTTTCTGAATTCTTGCTTTTATCATGGCATTAATGTACTAACACAGACACTGTGGTGATAAAACTCTTAAAAAAAATACATACTAGTTCATGGGAGAGTTCTGGGGATTTTACTCACCGTGTGTGACTTCTGATGTAACAGTGAAATTTATTTCTGTTGAAATAGCCAATACAGTTACAGTTAGTATGTGAGGTATCTTCAGAGTTCCTCCGCCACCTCCACCAGCCTCTCCCATTTCATGGTTATTTTGTTGTTGATGTGTTAATATTGGTGTGATTGGGGGAATGGCATGGAGAATCCTGTGCTTTGGTTATATGTAAATGCTGAAAAACTGAATCCTTCATTATCTTGTCTATAACATAGAAGCTTATTTCTTCCACATGGTATGTGGTGGCCTGGTGGAGGGAAGTTGTCGCAGCGATTAAAAAAAAAGTTCTATCATGACAGTTAGAGTATTTGGGCCATCCAATCACCAGAGCAGGTCAGCTCAGGCCCTCTCTGGACCATTGCCGTAGTCTATAGTGGAGGTATCTTTGTGGATTTCTGGGGGAGGGGACTGGGGGGTGGGAGGAAGGAGGACAGGGGAATCCGTGGCTGGTATGTAAAATTAAATTAATTATAAAATTAAAAAAAGTGCTAGTAATATTCCAGGGCAGGGAAACTTATTACAAGGAAGGCTAGTGGGTGAAAACCCAATTTTTTTTTTTTTTCTTTCTCAAAATTGGGATTGAAAATTGCCTTGAGGTCAGGACATAGCTACATTTGGTAATTTTACAAAAGACTTTTCTCATTCTGTTACCATGACTTGTCCATTAGACAGAAGCAAGTCCGAGGTAAAGTACAATTACTTGAAAGTTCGTGACCTAATGTGTCAGTTTCTATAACCTTGAATTTTGTAAAACCCCCTTGGGAAAGGATACTCACTGTTAGAGATGCAGAAACTTTGATCTAAAGGTCTGGGAACTGAATTCATGAAGCCATGGGTTGTAATTGGCCTAATCCATTGGGTTGATTCTGTCTTATGCTTCTATAGTTTAGAAGAGTTACTCTTACCTCCCCTGACATTGGATGTCACTTTTATCAGTACAATCAGAAATAAAATCTTACCCCAAGGAAGCCCTAAAAATAAGGAAAGAAAAAGTTAAATGCTAACTCCCTTTACTAGTGAGTTTGTAGTTTATGGGAAAAAGATTTACCTGCAGTTGGTTCAGAATGGAAGTGATTAGCTGTGAAAGAAGAAAGGGTAAGTGCTATGAGTGGTCAGACTTATTTACCATAGTACATGTGTCCGGTAAAACGTTTTGTACATAAATGTCTCATTGAAAATTGTATTTTGTTTATATAAGATTTTAAAATGAAGATATTTAACTGTCTTTAATTTACAAACCAATACTTTCTCTGCCTTCTAACTGTATTTCCTGTATGTGAAAGTTAGAAAGTTGAGGAAACTCTGGGCCACTCGAAGCAAGTGGTGTTTCGGTCATGGATATGAACGTCCTGTTGCATGATTTCTTTCAGCACAGCTGTGAATGCGTGCTTTGTCCTGAGGATCTGGCTACACAGTTGTGTCACTGGAAGTGTGTTGCTTTGTAGCTTCCTTAAAAACTCAGCAGCTCGTTCGAGAAATTGACTTGGTCTAAGTGGTGTAAAGTCCTAGAATGTGTAGGCATGCTGAAGCTGACTGAACACTGGCCAGCCTCAGCAGTTCTGGTGGATAAGCAGGCTCTGGGTGGTGAGTGTTGGAGGGGGGCAAGAAAGGGGGAGAAGAGAGACAGGGGGGTCAGGGAGAGGGAGAGAGGAGAAGCGTCTGGTGCTCTCTGGCTATGTAGGGCAGTTCTGTAAGTATTGTTTGGATTTTTTTAAGAAGGCCTCCGGTAACTTGAATGAGTCAGATTCTCTGAAGAGAGAATATTCTCAGGGTCTGGCAGGGTCTGTATTTTCCATGCTGGGGGACTCGGCAAAGCCACAAAGCCTGTTCAACTCTACAGGTGAGATCAGGACCCGCTTCCCTCCACTGGCTCCTCTGTGCGCCGGCAGCCAGGCTGGGATGGAAAGGTGCCCGGCTGATTTTGTAATCACTGGCACTCAGTCTGAAGGGGTCCCTGAGGCACGTTTAGTAAAAGCGTGCTTGGAGTATTATAGATTTGATCTTTGGGAATGCACTCTAAGGTTTAAACAGGGTGCTCTGTAGGAAGAGCACCAGTCGCTTGAACTGAAATTGACTGTAGGCTTCCTGGTACATTTGAACAGTCTTCAGGATGTCTTGAACCAGTTTTTATTTTAAAATCCTGGGAAAATTTTTTCTCACACACATAAACTATTATGGTCCAACTTTCTGACCTTTTAAAAGAATACTGCATGCCCATGTTTCTAAGACACTGTTAACTATGAAAATGTTTTATCAATAGCTTTTAAAAGGATAACATGCATTTTGTTCATTGTGAAATATGTTCCCATTTCAGAAATGTTTGTGTTTTAGACAGAGAAGTGGAACTTTTTAGTTTTATCTTTTGTAATTATATTAAAAGTGTTCCTCCAATATTTTCTCAAACTGATACTCTAAGGTACTTACTAATCAATAAAGAGTTCATTAAACAGTTGAATTATGTGCAGTTGATTTAAAAACATCTTTTGGGCCAGACATGACCTTTAATCCCAGTACTGCGGAGGCAGAGGCAGAGGCAGGTGGATTGCTATGAATTTGAGGCCAGCCTGGTCTACATAGTGAGTTCCAGGCCACCAAGGACTATAGAGAGACCCTGTCTGAAAAACAAACAAGCAGGCCTCTTCGGGTTTCGATGTGGTAATGTTTCACGTGTTTGTTTATGGCAACTCATTAGTAATGGAATCTGTCTTACCTCCCTAAAACGCTTTATCTGTTCCTCTGTTCTGACTCCTCACTCACGTCACTCACTTCCATCAATAGTAGAAGACTTTTTTGTCTTGACACTTTATAGCTCAATGAATGGAGTCAAAGGAAAGAACTCTTCTCATATGCTGGGTTGGTTTTGCCTTTGGGTTTAACAGGTGCCTTTATTCTGTGTTGGGATGAACTGAGTGAGTGCAGTGGTTTTCAGAATGAACTGAGTGCAGTGGTTTTCAGAATGAACTAGCTCATTTTTCATGGTATTACGTGATCTATTCTTAGAGTCCTATAGATCAACAGAACAAAATATATTTACCGCTAAAAGTTGAGTAGGTGTCAGAACCTTGAATAAAAGAGACAAAATAATCCAAGAGTTATAATTTAGCATTTTAACTTGGAGTTACAATTCTGAGTTAGCCTGGTAAATGGAAACATACTTTTAAGGCCCTTAGCATTCCTAAAATTTCATCATTAAGCCCGTACCACTGCTAGTTTACAAACCCTCCTGCACACCTTTTCAAACCACCTCTGGAAATGTGCTCTCCACAGTTTGCTTTGTGGGCTCAGCACAGCAGGGACGTCTTGTGAAGATCACTCACACAGGCTCACCACATTATACTTCGGAGAAGCTCATCATGAAAAAGAGCCAATGGTCATTTCTCACAATTTCAGTAATATTTAAAAATTGAATTACTGTGGTATAATAAACACACAGCTTTGTTTTTGGGTTCTTAGCTGAGTCTATCATCTTGCAAATCATTATCACCTACTTCAAGAAAACCTTGTTAAAAACTACGAGGTAAATACACCTTTTGTGCTCTGACCATAACCTTAAGTAGAGCTTCTAGGACAAATTACATCTCAATGAAGTCATATCCCTGTAAATGTAAACTCAACAGCCTACAGGTGAGATGAACGTTAGGACACCCCCTGTCCTGAGTCTCCACCACAGGCTTAAAGAGCAGCCTGCATCTGCCTTCTCAGGCAGTTCTCCAGTTAGTGCCGGGCCCCTTCTCCCTCCACACCATCACAGATTGGCTTAGGCGCTTCCACTTTTAGAGATAGGTGGGGTTGTACATTACATCTTTAAATCAATCAAAACAAGTTTTAATTTTTAGTCAAATATCTTCTTAAAGGAAGTTTTAAATATATTTACCTGATTTGGATCAAAAGGGAAGGGAAAAGGAATTGGAATCTACAAAAAAGAAAAAAAAATAAAGATGAGTTGCGAGTGAAGCAAGCCATGCCTGTTTTCCTTTGCAGTTTTCTTTATTCATTCACCATTTTAGCCTTTCAGTGCGTGCCTCTGGGACTGGGGTGGCAATAAACAAGGCTACTGCCCTTACGCAGCTCTGGATTTGATACACTATTTTCCTTTAGGAGTTATAATTATTTTGATTAATTAGTTCAACATAATGTCCAAGGATCTGTTGGCGGTTCTTGCAAACCCACCGATTTCTCTACTGCAGATACTGGCGCCCTCTCCTGGTGGAGAGCTTCCACTCCCACACTGAGGATTTCTTTCTGTTGCTCAGGCCCTGTCTTCTTTGGGGAGTGTTTGACTCACAGCCTCGCTGGCCAGCGATGCCCTTGCCTCTGGGAGCATGTCTCAACAAGACCCTGTCATCCACTTAATATTTGTCCAGCCCTCACCGAGACAGTTATAAAACTCCAACTATTAGGAGACACCGAGGGTGTCAGCAAGAAGGGCAACTGACTTCGCTTTGACTTTTGAGGAAAAGTTGTAGAAACCAGAGGAAACTTTTGTTTTAAAGAAAAGAAAGCATCAGAATGATTTAGTAACAGCAAAAGAAGGTTATCACAGGCTACTGTTCGCTTCACGGAGCTAAGGCTCCTCACGGTCAACGTCAGCAGCACCAGCACCCGTGGACTAGGTGTGGCAGAACATGGGAAGAGGCCACAGTGCCGGAGGCATGTTTCCCAGGCCATGGCCACTCCACCACAAGCTGTGCTGGGAGAGGACTGTGAACAGCCAACAGCTTTCTTTTTAACATGTCCTCGTATTTCTGGGTCAAAATTTGGAAAGTGTGATAGCCATCACCCAACTGATACACTTGAGACTTCCCACCCCCTGCTTACCAGAGGTGCCTGGGGGAAGGGAAACTGAGGAAAGAAGGGCAGGATTTGTGGTGGGTAAAAGCTGAATCTCTGTAAAAGGAAGCACAGTGTGAGTCGTTCTGATTATAAACAACAGCTTTGAAGTGAAGAACATGCTATTTGAATGTACACGTGTACCTGTTCACTGGAACTTCCTCCAGATTGTCCAAGCTTAAAAAAAAAAGAAGAAGAAAAGCACCAAGGTGAAGCAGCTGGTAACAGCACCTTATCCAGCAAGACGTTTCATTTCATATGAGAACAGCTAAAAAGCCTTGAGCACTATGCCCGTCGGTCATGTAGCTTCACCTCTGAAATAAATTACATGTTTAACAGGGAAGTGATGCGTTGATTTTGTCCAGTGACTTAGAAGGCCAAGTACTTTTTGGTTTTTACGTTATATCTAAACCATGTACTTATTTACTCTCTTAAGATTATACTCTGCATTTCTTGTATTGGTATATTTAGCACCAGGGCTGCTCTAGATTAGTTTTCAGTAGGTAGACATTCAAAGGGAGCGTGAGTGTCAACTTAAATTTTGTAATCTCCCCACAACCTCTGAATGGTCTCTCATTCCTTTGAAAGCCCCCTAGTGGCCAAATGTGCATGGAGAGGGTTTCATGCTTCCCTGGTGCTAGGCACTGTCCACAGTAAACATAACTTGTTCCTACAAGTCTCACTTACTACAAATGTGGGGAGCGTGGTTAGTCGGTGCACAGCAAAAGGTTAAGCTGCTGCTGGTGGTGGGGTGTCGCTGTGCTTTACATATTCTAAGGTGGTGTCATAAAATGCATCATTATTTCGCAGATCACCTGCAGAGCAAATGCTCCCGTCAAATGGACACAGTGCATTACTACCCCACGGCTGAAACACATATTCGTTTCAGAGATGCTAACTAAAATTAGGGAGAAGTGTGTGCTGCAGCAGCTTCTTCAGCACCGTGTTCCTATAGAGACGGGCGGTGCATCTCGTTTGGAACTTTAGACAGTCGTGTGTGTCTGGGCTGGGCATGTTAACTGGACTGAAGAGCATTTGCCTTGCATGTGCAACACCCTGGGTTTGAGCCCCAGCACTACCAAGGACACATCACAACAACAGTTCTTGTTAATGTTGCAAGAAGAGAGACTATGACCCAATACAACAGACTGGCTTGTTATTCAGGCATGCTGCACATGGGCATAGGTTGCTATCCAAATCTTGTTTTCCAAAATAAAGACGTCCATGTATAATACTTCAATGATCTGTTACACTCCCGAACTGTATATTTCAGACATAAGTTTTTAATATTAGCTTAGAACTAGCGTGGGTAGTCTTAAATCTTCCTGCCTGTAAAACCAAGTTTATCCGGCATCAGTCTTGGTGTCAGAGCATCTTTGAGAGGAGCCTTTTAAGAAAACTCCAGGTGATGTAGGGCACTGTTATAAATGAAACTCAAGTCAACTGCTCACTTTTGACCTGGGTCCTTATAGAGTGCTTGGTTTATATTGCTGCTAAGTTTGCTAAGAGCTTTCTGTTACAAGTAGGACGTTTAGTGTTTTAGAACCATTTCTAGTCATTTTTACACTCTGCACTTGTTCTTACTCAGTTGACAGGGAGAGCATGAGTTAGTTCTTTGCCCAAGGTCACCCTCTAGCTAAGGTCTCCAGAAACAGCTTTGTGATACACAGAGCCTCAGACCCAGGAAGATTCCTGATCCTGTTGCACTCCTGGACTCCGCTTTCCTCATCTGTGAAGATGTGAGATGCTTTCTAGCCCCAAAACATGAAGACTCCCAGTGGTGACTGACAGAGCAGCTGAGGAAGTACTCACAGGGATGGGCAGAGCGGTGGTGGTGCTCAGCAGGGCGGCCAGGAGGAAAACCTTCATTCTGCAGGCAGAGTCTGGAGTGAAGGATGAGGTGATCGATCTCCACATCCTGTTTCCATGGTGAACAGACGGTTGAAGCAGACATGCTGACAGGGGCCAGGCTAAATCTTGCCTCTAGATTCACATTTTCTTTTTAAAGCTTGGAAAACCTTTAAAAAGCGTTAAATGCCCCTAGACCAGTCATTCTCTGACTTGGTACGTTGCCTGCCACCCCCACTCTTCCTTAGTGACTTGAGATTGTGATCTCTGTGCATAGATCTCTTATCTGCAGTGTTACAATGGGGGAGTGACCATCGCCAGCTAACGTAGAGAAAAGCTTTTACAGAGTATACAGATAAAGCTTGTGCCGCATGAGACTGACTAGTCCATATGCCCTGGATGCAGCTGTTGAGAATTACAGTTCCTTAGAAAGGAAATTACATGAGAAAAAATTTCAAGGCATCATGGGTTGATAAGCATAAGCACAATGTGAATAAATTCAGGAAAGCAACTCAGCAAGGTCTGCTCTGCCCTGTTGGTTCTGAAGTAAGTAAACCTTCATTTGTAAAATCACATTCACTTAGAACTGACTTACCCTCTGCATTTTAAATTACACCATTGTACTGTGGAGTCTGGCTGTGAGAGAACAGCCTCACCATATTTTCAGGAACACTTGTGCTCAACATTTGAGGCAGATTCTGTCTATCTATGAATCATCTGCCAGCTACTTTATACTTAAACTCCACACTGCTTGAGTTTGTATCACATTGCTTGAACAGAGACTTCTTTTCATAGTTTTCCTTTCTATATTTTCTGGATTCAAACTCTAAAAATTCTTTCTTATTTTGATAAGTGGACATAGTAGAAATCATTGAACTACCCAACCCAAGAATGTTCCACATCCTTTGAGAAGTATAAATTATATCGTGTTAATTACCTGTGCTTCAAACGGTCCTCAGAGCGACAGCTTCAGGAAGCAGTGTGGACGGACATCCCTACACCTGGCTAGTATTTAAGCTGTGTTACTAATGTCTACATGGTCATAGGCAATATGACTCACAAATTCATGGCTACACTGAGCAATTGGCTTGAGACCAGGAACTCCCATTTTTAGGAGATCACAATTATCAAGATCGGCTTAAAGACTGATTCTGAAAAGACAACTTCATTGCCTTGACTGGGATTAGAGTGGTCTTTATCACAACCAACTGGTCATTAAGAACTAACCATCAAGAACATGAAAGTGCTTCTGTGATCTCTTTCCCAGGGGCCTTAGACCTGCAGTAAGATTTGAATACCTCCATTCTTAGTATTTTTATTTCAAAATGAAAATGATTTTCAAATAAAAATTCTTAGTAAATGTTTAGATGGCATCCTTAATATTAAAATCAGTTTTCCTTATTATAAAGCATTTTTATGAAATTCCCTGAGAGTAAAATAAAATTTTAGGCCTAATTGACACCTGCTAGTATAATTATAAAACATGGGTTCTAAAACCTAACTTCTAAAAATTGGCTTCTAATTAAGACAGTTGTGGTGTACATAAACATATTCTGAAGTTTAGAATAATTTCTAAAATTAATTTACTATTTGATAAAAATAAATAATTAGATTTTGTTTGGTCAAATTTAACCTAATTATCTAGAGAGGATATGATTTACTGTGGTTTTAATTAAAGAAAAAGGGACTTACCTCACAAAAGATAAAATCAATTGAAGGTAATTGTGTCAATAGTGCTACTTCAGTAGAAAACTACATAACCTCCCATTTTTTCAAATACTGTAAAACTGGAATAAAACGGATGCCAGAAACTTTTGGTGCCTCACTTGAGACATTGGAAAACTGTGTGCTGTCCTTTATACTTTTATGCCCCAGTTTTTAGCATTGCAGAAAAGCCCAACTGGAAACACAAATTTTCTGGGACACAATCAGGCCACAGGAGTAGTGCTGATCTCTCACAGCATTGGCCATCATGACACTCCATGGCTCATCATCTGCCCCTTTCACTTTATGTTGAGAAATGAAACACACAGAGATCTTTCAGACCTCTTTCTCTCTGATACACAAGGGCTGCTGTACAGAATTTGGAATAGTTTGGATAAAGCAATGTAGAATCACCCACATTTTAAACTGCACTTGGCTAAAAAGCAATTGAATTCAACCTCCCCTCTTCCATTGAAACTTACATAATTATGAAGGATGCTGGAGATTAGTTTGTTACAATTTTTTTTTTACTGTAGAACAGATCTCAATCTTTTCTTTAAGTGCACTTTTTATTTTGAGCAATAAGCAAGCACAATTCCATTTTGATCTCTAATGTAAGCCCTGGGTTGGTCTTTTACATTTAATTTTTTAAGTAAATAACTGGAAATAAACTTGAGCAGGTATTTGATACTTTATTGGATCTTTATTAGACATTAAGATAATGAAAATGAGGCACATTAACCACAAAATGCAACATCTCACTTCCTTAACATGCATAAGGTGTTAGTCACAATACAAAGACATTTTTCATGTTTTATAATTATCAATTATAAAATTAGATGCAGAGTAACATTATTATGAGCTAAAGTGTTCCCAGACAGTACAGTCTTTTGTAGACATTGAGTCTACTTAATTTTAAAGTTTTATTTCCTAAGGGAATGATAAAGCCTAGCACGTATGTATATCACCATCAGGCAGTTACTATCATTGTCTTCTCTTACATGCAAACAAACATTTTGCTAAATATGAATCTACAGTGTTATGACTGCATGTATTCAGAAGTGGTTAACGCAGAAGGAGCCGATGGGAAGTTTCGATTCTTTCACATCTTAATTCAAAACAGGAGGTTTTCATCTATGTCTTCTGTAAAAATAAATGAATGAATGAATAAATAAATACATAAATAGATACACTCTTAGAAAGTCACCTGGAAAGCCATACAACCAAGGAAGGTTAGAGCTGTGGATGTGCAAAACCATCTAAAAAGGCAGCATGGAAGTGACTCTCGACATAGTTTGAACTTTTGAAAATGTCTTTAGGCTTCACCTCTGGAATCAGAATCTCTGGTGGTGAACATCTATCATGTGGACACCTAGGCAGTTCTTTTGGAATTCTTTGTACAGTTTGAGAAACACCAAAGGAGGACCAGGGCAAGAAGTGCCAAGTCTGAAGGAAGGCTGAAGTGCCATAGGAAGGGCAAACGTCTAGGCACAGCTCATTCAGCTTTGGACTGAGTCATCTGCAGACATGCCTGTTGCTGCTGGGATGGCAGACAACATGGCCTCCTCTGATGGACATAGACCACTTTGGACCAGGGTAGCCTTGCCAGGACTGCCTGGACATCCCTGTTTCCACAGCAATGGAACCTTTTCTGCCTTCGATCGTCCTTGCAGTCAGCATCGTCCCTTCCCCTGGGGACACCTTCTTCGACACGGAACTTGCCTTCATCCTTTCCCTTTAGGGCCACTGCTCATTCCCTCTCTGCACCCTTACCCAGTATATGTTGTCTACATGTGTGATTCCATGGTGTTCAATCCTAGACCTTTGCCCTAGAACTTGATAAAGTTTCTTTGGCATAATAATTCCCTTCCTTAGTGTTGATTATTCCCCATATGCCCAATCTCTCTCTTTCTTTTGCTGTGGATAAACTCAGGTCCATGCATATTTGAGGTAATAATTCTACCACTGAATTATATCCGTAACTCTCCAAATGTGTATTTCAATGTCCAAACTCTCTTGAACTTATGACTCCTATATTGAGCCATGGATCATATTTGTCTTGTAAGTAATTAAAAATTCAGCTTGTCCCAATGGAATTTGTCATTGCCCCAAATCTGCTCCTGTCATTGTGTTTCCTACCTCAGAGGAAAAGTGCCTCTAACTATTGCCTGGCCCAAGGCAGGAATGGGGACATGACATGCTTTCTCTAGATTCTCTCAGTTGTCTGCTCCCTGCCTAGTATTTCTTCCCAGCCATTGCCTCCTTATACCCCAAACCTGCACCGTGTGGGTATGCTTCTATTTTAAGATGTCTTGACTGCATCACGTATTTCCCACAATCACTTCTGAGTCAGGTTCTTATCAACTCTTGGACTTAACCACAGCATCCTCAACTATTCGTAACTCACTCCACAGTCTAACCACAGGACTCTTGTTGGATGACACCCCGACACTCCTAAAGTCTTTAAAGGGCTCAGGAGACCCTGTGTGGTCTGACTTATCCCAGTAGTTTCACTTGGGAAGTTTTTTTCTAAGGGTCATGTGAATAGATGCAAGAGGTGGTGTATTGGTTGGGTTTTCATCAGCCCAACACAGGCTGGAGTTATCTGAGAAGAAGGAACCTCAGTTGAGAAAATAGTTCCATCAGATTAGCCTGAAGACAAACCTGTGGGGCATTTTCTGGATTGATAATTGATGTAAAAGGACCACGCCCACTGTGAGTGATGGTCCCCACCCCTGGGCAGGTGGTCCTGGGTTCTATAAGAAAGCCGGCTGAGAAAACCATGGGGAGCAAACAGGGAGCAGCATTCCCCCATGGTTTCAGCTTCCGTTTCTGCCTCCAGGTTCCTGTCCTGACTTCCCTCAGTGATGACTGTGACCTGAGAGTTGTAAGGTGAAATAAACCCTTTTCTCTCCATGTTGCTTTTGGTCCTGGTGTTGATCATATTAATAGAAACCCTGACTGAGACAGACTGTGTGTCATCATCACGAAGACCCTCCCTCCGCTTGTCTGAGCTTCGTTGCTACAGCTAAAGATGAGATTGAGATGAGTGGCATGCCCAGAGCTGGCTAATGGCGGGGCTCTGCCATTTGAACACGGCTAGTTTAGATCATGGCGGCAGTTGAAATTCAGGAAAATGCTGGCTGAAGTTTATCTTCTCCTGGGCTCTTGTTAGTGTTCTCAGGGAAGAAAGTGCATTTATAAGGAGGTGTCATTCTTTCTTTGCCTTGCCCTGCTGTTTCCCAAAGTGATAACTTGTTTACTCATTCTAACTGAACATTTAATGACTGCCTTATTGGCTTGGTATGTGATAAATCTTTCCCAACCTCCAAATAGCGCAAGGCCAGCCAGACCACAGTGACAAACAAGACCATTAGTAGCTTTGCAAATCACCGGGCTTGGACCTTTCTTGCTCTTCCAGTCAGAGCCTGGACAGGCTGACTGTGGAAGAACTGCCAGACGTTTTGTAAAGGAAACAGAAGAAAAACTCTTTTTCCTTAAGTAAATGGCCTTTATTCAAATTTGCCTTTCTATCAGTCTTTAAAATCCCAACCAAGTCCTGTGAGAGGACGTAAATGAAAATGTTCTGGCCCAGCTGAGCTCCTCATATTGATAATAGTGGGCTTCAGCTGCACTTGGGCATGCTCTCTCATTTCAGCAGGGAGTTGAAAAGACAAGTTTAACCATTTGTGGGGATATATGTGAACTTGAATAAATACTCTGCTTGGAGAATAGGTGTTAGAAAGGAAATTGATCCTTTTTGTATCAGTCTGGGTCTACTAGCTTGTTCATTTCTTTTGAGTACTAATGAAGTCTGTTTCCAATGATCCCTCTTGGCCCATGTTCCCTGCAGGGTTGTCCTGTGTGACCACCAGAACATGCAGAGTGATGTGGTTGCAGTTACTAAGGGTAGGTGGCTACCACACGGTGGGGTCCTGAAGCCACCTGCACACAACCAGGTGACTAGAAGCAGACCCTGCAGGTAACCTCTGCACTAGCTAACAGATTGGTCACGTGACACTTAGCCAGACCCGCCCGGGAAAGTGACTCCCAGACTCCTGACCCTGGCAAACAGTCTGGGGGGGATTTGTTATGAAGTATAGCGACTAATGCAGAAGAGGAGGTGTCCACAGAACAGGCTCTCACTGGCGTTCATTCGCAGAGTACCGTTGAGAGCAGCAGGGTCGTTCTTCTGCTGAATGTTAATGACTCAGTGCCGACACTCTCAGGTCTTGCTGATTCCAAGCCATTGTACACTGGCATGAAGAATTTTAAGGTGAAGGTCACACATGTAACCTCTGAGGGAAATTCCGACTTTTGACGGCCTGTCTTTTCTTGCTGCTTGACTGTATGTTCATGTGTATGTATTTTTAGATATATCCATAAAGCATCTGGTGTGTGTGTGTGTGTGTGTGTGTGTGTGTGTGTGTGTGTGTGTATACACCTGCATAGTGTGCCTGGAGGCAAGAAGAAAACTCAGCATTGCTACTCAGGCTTCTCCTACATTGTTATTATTATTGTTATTATTGTTGTTGTCATTGTTTTGAGACAAGGTTTTTCTATGTAGCCCTGGCTGTCTTGGAATTCATTATGTACATCAGGCTGGCCTGAAACACATAGAGATCTACCTGCCTATGCCTCCTGAGATTAAAGGACTGTGTGCATGCATGGGTATACACACACACACACACACACACACACACACACACACACACACACACACCCCTAATAGCAATCTTGCTATTAGGCCACAGGACTCAGCATTTATCTGAAGAAGTAGACATTGTTCTTTGATAACGAATTTACCTTCTTTAATCCCAAAGCAGTGGCCCCATTCCTTCAAGGTGATGTGCTTGTCCTTGTTGGGGTCACACTCCTCAAAGAAGCGCGTTATGCAGTGCTCCATGGGCACCAGGGAAGCTCGCAGAGGAGCAAGTTCGGAATGTGTCAAGATTCTGCAAGAGAACAATGATCGCCTGTTAACGGCATGGCTTGTGCATGAGGACTTAAGTCTCGATCACCAAGGGCATTTCCTTCCACAAGGTCACTGTGCATGCCAAGTGAATTGTACACAGTGAAAAGCTGCAGGCAACAGTGGGTCGTGGTGCCCAAAGCTTGCCTCTTGCTGAGAATTGTACACCCACCAATCCCAGCCTCTAAATGTGCGCCCCAAGTCGGGCTGTGTGAGCTGGCTCCCACTCAATGGCCGGCCTGGGATTGTCCCAGAGGTGACCCGAGCTGAGCCAATTAGGTCACCTTGTGGATTTAGTTCAAGAATGAGAATAGAGGGCATCTCTGTGGGAAACACCGAGATTTAATAAGTAAACTCGGTACGGTAATTCAGAAGCTGTGTTGGTGATATCTTCCATTATTTCCTCACTGATTTTTAATTAGATTCCTAACCACGATGGTTTGTACTCAGTGTTTGAAAATGAAGCTGGAGTTCTGTTTCACATAGATATCATTACCAGGGAGTGTCCCGGGGTGTGAGGTAGTCTCTACCTGTCTGCAGGATGTTGGTCCAGTTCGTTAAACTGCCAGTGCACAGGATACACATACATGTGGTAGTTTTTCTTGAAGTCCCTCAGGAGAAGTTCAATGGAGTGGTCTCCAGCCAGGAGTCTCTTCTCATCCAGGTAGATTTTCTTGACCTGAGATTATGAAGATAGAAGGGTGTCAGAGGACCAGGAACATGTCTCAGAATTGTTAAACCTTAATGGAAGGGTAACAGTGTGACAGATGAAAACCTGCCCAGGATGTGAGCCTGACCCAGGTGAGATGGATTCTAATCAATACAGCCAGCCTCTGCTTACCTTTCTTTTCCCTTCCCTTCCCCTCCCTCCCTCCCTCCCTCCCTCCCTCCCTCCCTCCCTCCCTCCTTCCCTCCCTCCCTCCCTCCCTCCCTCCCTCCCTCCCTCCCTGTCTCCCTGTCTCCCTTTCTCATTATTTTTGTTTTAAAACAACTCAGCAAAATAAAATTTCATTTTATTGCCAGGCATTTCACACACATGAATTTACTTCTGTATAGTAATCTGTCTCCTTGCCTTGAATGTAAACTTTTTAAAGTGGAAGTTTTACGTGTCCGCTGCTGTATCTCTAGAATGTAGGTCAATTATGGCACCTGTGATACATTCAATAAGTACTTGATGAAAGAATCTTCTCTTAAAACTTCTGGGATCAGTGTCCTGCACATCTTAATGTGTGCTGGCATAATGAGCAAGTTCCCTTATAGCAGAACCTGTGCCTGGCCTTTGAGGCCAAAAATGTTAGATTTAGGCGTGTTGGGCCTGCTTTATCACAGATACAATGTCCTCTAAAGGCCCATGAGTTGGAGGCTTGGTCCCTAGCCCACGGCACTGATGGGAGACGGTGCAACTGTTCAGAGGTAGGGCTTAGTTGGAAGTTTCCTGTCATACGGGGTCATGCCCTTAAGCATGCCTTTGAAGGGGATTCGAGGAGCCCCACACCTCCTCTTTTGTGCTTTGTTCCTTGGTCCACTGTGAAGTGAATATTCCCTGCCACAATGTGCTACCTCAGCACAGGCCCAAAGCAACACAGTCAACATGGGTCACCGACTAGAACCTTCAAAACTGTGAGCCGAACCTTTCTTCTCTAAGTCGTGTTATCTGAGGTATTTCTTACAGTCAGGGAAAGCTGATCAGGAAGCTGAATTTGTTAACTTTGCTTGGTCATAGAAACTTAAGGAACACTTTCCAGGCTACAGCCCCGTGAACAGAAGGCGGGCAGTTTGGCTGTATTACGGAAGTTGTGGCATGGATGGTGACCACGATAGAATGTTAATGCACGCAGGCTAAGCAGATGCAGAAAAGGGGGCAGGACTCTGCTGCTGTGTAAGGCAGTGAGTGCTCACCACAACCCCTCCTTGGGTCCTGAATGTAGGTCAATTATGGCACCTGGGATACATTCAATAACTATCCCCCCCCCCCAGCCCTCTACTCCCCCACCCCTGCCTTGGGTCCTGCAGACATCAAGGCAGTGAGTGCTCACCACACACACACCCCTCGGGTCCTGCAGACATGCCAGGCAGTGAGCTCTCATCACCCCCCCCCCCCCCCACGTCCCCACAGACAGACACTCAGGTAGCAGAGCATGGAGCTTACTTTGCTTCTCTGCTTTTCATTTAAATAACCATCGTGCTTGGGATTCGGTTCGTAAAGCTGCATCAGGATATTTTTGAGCCAGTCTCTCATCCGCAGGGGAAACTGAGCCACTTCAAAGTCGGTACAAGGAGGAATAGCTGGGGGAAGCAGAAAACAGGAGATGACCATACTCCAAACAACAAGTCCTCGTCACCGGAAGCTCCACACCTGCTTCCTCCTGACTGGTGGCGCAGCAGAACCTCCTGGGATGTCTTAAAAACATCCCAATCAAGTGCCGGAGTTGTTGAGTATTTTTTTGTGATCCTCCTGCCTCAGTCTCCCAGGTGCCAAATGATAGACTCACATTACTATGCCTAGTAGGTGACAGTTACTATGGAAAGAAGATCTTGATGATTTTATGGTGGGACCTGGGCATCAGGATGCCTTAGGAGACCCCCAAATAATTCTGACATGCAGTAAAGGGCTGAGAACTAGTGCTGTAGAACCAGGGACCAGGTATCTGGAAGTGGAGGGCATTCGGGTTGTTGGTTAGCAGCAGAGGAAAAAGCCGAGAGGAGCTCTCTCTGCAGCAGCAAATCATGCGACATCTCCGCACTTAGAGAAGCCCACACTTGTTTCCAGGCGGCCTCACATTGGACACGGGCTGCCAAGAGGGCTCAGTTCATCACCGTCTCCCTGGATCTCAAGGCTGTGGCTACTGCCTCAGTGCAAAGCTTCAGAGTGTGGGGACAGGCTGAGAGAACACAGTAACATCCCAGCCTACGTTGGGGACAAGCCGAGAGAACACAGTAACATCCTAGTCTTCATGGGCTTTTGCCCAGAATGCACATGGATGATTTTGTCCACCTCAGTGGACAGAGCAAGTCAAACAGTAACACTTAATATCTTGCGTGTGTAGAAACTGAGGAGAAGCAGAAACACGCCTGGGCTATGCTAGTGTGGAACTACTGATGTGCCAAACACAACTGAGGACACCCTGGGGCAGGAAGACGGTGCTAAACAACCTCTGGAAGAATCTGCTGCAAAAAAATTCCTGACAAAGACTTAAGTGAAATTGGAGGGGAGGTAAGAAATTCAGAAAACCTCAGTCTTTCAAGCCTGTATTAAGTGCACCTCACAATGGTGCCTCTGAACTCAGTGGGGAGAATTGGAATTGTCTAAGTTTCTTGAAAATCAAGCAGTAAAACAAAACTCTGGTTCTGACACAGCCTCATGGATTTAGAATCTCCCATGATGAAGGCCTGGGAATTCCTGAGTTGGTGTTAGTTTCAGACTGATTTCATAACTATATCAACTCTTTCGTTTGTATAGACAGAATTTAGAGAGGCACAAAAATCACCCGGAAATGATGTTTGGCAGTAATGGTCTGTGTCTTACATTTGCAAGCTCCAAAATAATCCAGCTGCAGTTGGTGTCCCTTTTTGGTCCCTTCCAGCCTGCACTTGGTGGCAAAGAGGTGACAGGAGCTGGCGTAGGTCTGGTTGTCTGTGCCACAAACCTAGGGAAGGGAAACAAGAAGTGATGGAACCCAGTGCCCCTGGAGAACACTTCCCTGGTGTCTGGCAAACATGCTGGGCCAAATATGTGCTTAGGTAGAGTCTATTAAAACACCGATTTTCTGATCCGGCACCAAGAAAGAAAAATCTACTAAGTTAAACCCATGACGATAATTTAGCTCCAGATAGATCTCCATAGAACTGTAATTGTGAATGTCCCCAGGAGAGAATGAATTAAAAGTTTGCTTGTTATCTTTTAAATTTTAAATGTAAATATTTTATGTGCTATGGGTGTAGTGTACACACTACAGTCTGTGTTTTGTGTGTGTGCACCCATATGCACGTACATGTATGTGTGTGTATGGGGGAGCACTGATGCCAGGTCATCTCTGACCTCTCCCCACCTTATTGTTGAGGTGGTATCTCCCAGTTGAACCCAGAGCTCATCTATACCACTTGCTAGTCAGTTTGTTCCAGCAGTCCCCACCTCTGCCTTCTGAGTGTCCTGGGTTACAAGGACGCTGCCACTCTTACCTAGCATTTATGTGGGTGCTGGATCCAAATTCCCATCCTTAGACCTGCACAGACACGCTGAGCCATCTCCTCAGCCCTATGATTAATTTGTTATGCCCTAACTGAAACACTTTGATCTCTCTGATATCTGCTCCCACTCGATAATCCTTCAAATATTAGATAATATAAGATGTACCCACTTAAAAAAATAGATTAAACTGCAAACTATTTCCACTCAGGAAACTAGAGTTTTGGTGTATGTTGAGGACTATTGTGCAGAATACTTACTTGGTCAAGGATTTTTGCAGGGGGACAAGTCTCTGGATCTTGGCAAACGCAGTGGGGTTTCCCCTGCTGATCTGCTTCGCAAGTGTGCCCCCTCTTACACGGGAAGTTCGTGCACGAGCCTAACAGGAGAGAGTGAAAAGGGAACACAGACACAGAGAAGTTGTGCATCAACATGACGTCATCCAGACGGTTCGCTTCTCTTTCACGCATCAGACAGGAAAACCAGATTCTGAAACCGTGAAAGCAGGGAGATGCTGGAAAGCACCTTAACGATATGCTCGTCTGCAGATGGACTCTGGTCTCAGACGTGTGCCTGGGACTTCAGCTGTCTCCTTACAGCAGACTGCAGGGTGCCGGAGGAGAACAGCAGTCCTCTCTGACCAGCCTAAGACAGAATCTGAAGTGCACAAAATGATGTGTACAGAAGCTGGAAGCTAAGCCAGGGGAATTTAATTTTGTTGAAATTAAAGATGTTTGTGGTTGGAGTAGGATGGATTTGAGAGTAAGCAACAGAGTCAGCCCTGCTCAGAACTGAAAGCAGTGTTGGGGCTCTGGGGAGGATAAAGATAGCTTTGTGTAACATCTCAACAGGACTTTCAGTGTGTTAAGCACATTGACCCACAGCCTATTAAACACACACAAGAAATACCAACACTTTATGGAATATTTCCTCAGGGAGGCCGGGGACATGGCTTTCTGGATCAGAATGGGAGGGGGTGCTAGCCCAAATGTCAGAGTCCATCCCTCCCTGGACCTGTTGCAGCTTGCATAGCATCCACTCACCAGCACTGCGCCCCCTCAAATTGCCTTCCTCTGAAGGTTCAACATTCAGTGAGCTCTCGGCTTTCTTGACCTTTGAAAACAAGAGCAGAATTTCAATGAGATAAAGAGATCAGTGATTTGCTTTCTGTCTTACTGTGCATACTGCCCCTGAGCTGTGCATGCTGCCCCTGAGCTGTGCATACTGCCCCTGAGCTGTGCATGCTGCCCCTGGGCTGTGCATACTGCCCCTGAGCTGTGCGTGCTGCCCCTGGGCTGTGCATGTTGCCACTGAGCTGTGCATGCTAAGATCTCAACAGGGAAAACCCTGCAACTGCAGAGGGAGAGAGTAACTCTTGGAGAGTAAGAACCATTTCGTGTGAGGAGGATCACCCCTTTGGAGTTGGGTCCAAAGCACTGTCCCCATACATTGTCTTGGGACTCTGTCATGAGGATGGAAGTCCATCAGTGACCTCTGTGGAGGTGTTGGTAAAACTTCCTTAGCAGAGTTTGAGGTGTAAGAAACTTCCTATCTCAGAATGGCAGGAGAAGTCCTGGGACTTGAGATTACCTGCCACCCCAAACGGGGTCAGTTCCTCTTGTTTGGGGGGCCAGATGGGGTCAATTCTTCCTGGGGCGGGGGCAGGCAGTGTGCTGGGAATTTGCCTGAAAGTCCCAGGTGATTAAGCAGCCAGATCAAAACAGAATTCCCTCTTCCTTCCAACTGCAATTTCCATATTTTCATATAGGCATGTGTTTGTATTTAAATGAGTACTTTAATTTTTATGGTTAATTCAATGAACATGCTGGCTCTGATCATGTTGGAGGCATTCTGACAGACACTGTGGTTCGGCAGGACCAATGTAACGCCAGCTTTGAAGACAGCAAAATTGCAGCTGCCGCTGTCTCCCATTCTTCAGGTCTGTCAGAATTTTCCAGCCAGCTGCAGGGAATTTCAACTGCCCTCTCTGCATTTCTAAGCCCCCTAAGCCATAGAAATCTACTTGGCTTATTCAAAGGACAGACTGGATGTGTTGGGGGAGTTGTTACCTCTCTAGCAAGTCCCAGGTAAAATAAATGTCCCAGCTCCCTTACTCCCAAATGGAATAAACTTTGGGAGTTTTTTTTTTTTTTCCTAATGAATTTAATGTTTTAGCTTCTTTTCCTTCCCTATGTAATTTTTTATTTTTTATTGTTTCTTGTACTCCTATAATAACTGTCACTCAAATTGAAGGTCTGCTTCTAATAGGAGCCCAAATAAAACATGCTCTCAGTCTAATGATGGAGACAGGCAGACAAATACATAATTGAGCAAGGTGAGCATCCATAATCTGAACACTTGAAATATGAAATTCTCCAAAATCTAAATACTGTTTAAGCACTGACCCAGCCCCAAAAGTAGAGATTTAACACACGAACTCATGTGACAGGTCACAGTTAAAATACAGACACATTAAAAATATTGTATAAAATTATGCTTAAGCTGTAAACACACACAGAGTGTTTGTGAAATTAATGAATTTTGTGCTTAAACGTGGATTCTATTTTCAAGATATCTCATTATGTATGAGCACAGAGTCTGAAACAAAATTGCAATGCTTTTGGTCTGTCACTTCAAATGAAGGAAGCTCAGCCTGCCCTGTATTTTAGGGACGTACTGCCAGAAGCACATACAACAGAGTGTGATTGTTTCTTGGCTGATTGATTGGACAAGCATCATTGTAAATACTCTCACCCCTTGGTCGTCTCCAGCCTCACTCTTATCTGCATTCTCATCCTCATCTGTTGCTTTCTCAACATGTTTGACGTGATAGTCAAGGGAAGCTGTGTCTCCAGCCTCTAGGAACTCCTGGCTCGGGATGAAATAGTCATCACTTGTACCGTGCTTGGAGTCATCACTGCCCCCATTGTCACTGGCTCCATGATCCCTGGTCGCAATGACACCATCATCGGTGGGTTCTGTGGAAACTGTCTTTTCATCCATGTCCTTTTGGTTACCAATAGCTTCAAGGCCAGCCTTTCCTTCCTGGCCCTGCCACTCCGTGTGCTGAATATGCTTCCTGCTGCCTGCTGCCCTGTCAGCCTCCCCTTCTGCGTTGGAGTCGCCCTCCTGCCCTGGGTTGTCTTGCTCAGACCCATTCTTCTGCATCTCGCTTTTCTGAGTTGGTTCACTGGACTCTTCTAAGGTGCCGTCAGTCTGGTCACTGTTCTCCTGCTTGCTGGCAGGCTGCTCCTCGGGAAGTTCTTTTTCCCTTTCCTGGTTCTCGCTGGGAGCACCAGTGTCTCCTGGCTCTTCTTCCTCTTCTTCATCGGGAACTTCTTGTTCCTGGCTTTCATCATCCGCCAAGTCTCCGTTATGCTCGCTGCTCCTGTTCAGCGGTTGGTTCGTGTCCCCTACAGGCTGCTCTTGGCTTTCCTCCCCCTTTGTGACGTCTTCACGTTGGTTGGAATCCACAGAGGAAGTCGAGGCAATAGCAGGGGAATTGGTGTTCTCTAGGAGCTTTTTCTGGCCAGGCTCACTTGTCCCTTCTTGTACCTCCATCGTTCCTTCCGTGGGTGAATATTCCAGATTCACACTTAAATCGCCATCACCGTCCTCCTCATCCTTCAGGTCCATCTCATGGCTGTAGGTTTCATCCTGTTCTGTTGACTGCTCATGGGTTTCCTCTTCCGACTTCAGTGCTGAAGGTTTTTCAGCCTTAAAAGAATAAAAGTTTATTATTGAAATAAATGACATGGTATTCCTATTTACCACTACAAAGCTAGCATTGAACATTCTTCTTTCTTTTTTTCTATACATTATCATGTAAATATATTCGTGTTGTTCTTCACATTCTAAAGCACAGGTTTATCCTGAATTTGAATTTTGTAAAATGAAATGTTTTATATAGCGATTCACGACAGGGAGTACACTCATTAGTCACTATAATGTCTAGTATTTAGAGATAGTTCACGTGATTATTGTACTTACAAATTTAAACTGAGAAATGAATATATTAAGCTTTAAGCTTGCCTTGATACTGAATTCTCTGGAGAAAGAAAAGGATGACCCTCATATAATGATTACTTTTACCTCATCGTTGGCATGGTTTTCTGTATCTGCCGCAGCTTCCACCCCGACACTGGGGGCTGCAGCGTCGTCGGGCGTCACCAGGGTTGCAGTAGTTGGGTTGGAATGATCAGAGAGAAACCTTGCATTTGTCTGAAAAAAATGAAGACTTTGTGTTACTAATATACAGCTGCCAGCTTAAAAAATACGAATTAATTTTGTCATTATCACCACTACTGCAATATTTAGTGATAACATTAATGAACGATAGTCTCTAGAATTTTCTAGGCTAAAAGTAAATGCCTGCGATATACTGTTACCTGAAAGAATTATAGTCACATTTATGTATAGATACAAAGACTGGCTGAAAAGAAAACAGAAGACATTTCAATAAAGATTATCCTTGAATTTTGGAATTCTCAAACCTTGACGCAAGCATTCATAATTTATAATCTTGAAAAGTGTCATTTAACACAAAGTTGAAGAAAAACAAAATTAGTCCTGGGATGTAGCAATGTACAGCACCTTGGCTGCTTTGAAGTTCTCACTGATAATTGGTAGAAAAGATTCTAAGATCTTTGCTAAATACTTATTTTCTTGGTCTCATTGGCTTCAACATACATCAGGACATCTTTGTCTAAATAAGCAATTTAATTTAGAACTAGTTCAAAGATTGTGTGAGACAAGGCATGGAGGCTGGCTGGGAGCAGCCGCTGATGAGTCTGATTCCAGCCAGAGCAACGGCTTCATACAAGGCTGGAGACATCAGTGGAGAGCTGGGCAGTGACGCACAAAAGGGAAGCTGAGTAGCTAGACTTGGAGGGAAATCTTGAAGCCTCGAGGGATCTTTGATCTCTACTGGGCCTTGACAAGCTGCTGTCTTCTATCCTTCCACCTCCTCTGGCAAAGTGAGCAGAAGCACAGAGAAACCCCGAGTGACGGACATAAACTTTTTGTAAATTTCAGTGAGTTCCCAAGTTAAAACTCCTCTTTCTGACAGTCATGTTCTATGATGATAACCCATGAACTATCAGCATCTGAAGCAGGGGTTTGCCATGATCACAGATGGAGATCCTGTGGGTATGCAGTGGCTGTAAGAGTAGAGCCAGGCTCTGACTGGACAGTGTCTTCTCACCCAGGTCCCGTAGTGCTGACAGTGTCCGTAAAGTAAGCCAGGTGGCTATGGGATCTGTTATGTTCTATTTGCTCTTGTGCATCTCTCCTCCTTCTCACTAAGAGGATTAACACTGAAAATAATTTGAAAAAAGCTGAAGGGAAGAGGAAAAGGAGAAATGGAGCCTGCTTTGGTAAGTCCCTTCTTCCACAGGGCACCATGGAGAGGCGCTGGAGGGGGCTGTTGGGCTTGTTGCTGAATGCCTGCTCTCCTTCCCCATCTCTCTCCTCTGCCTTCTTGCTCCTCCTACCTCCAAGGAGTGCACACTGGTACGTATGGCAGCTCACTTCCCTTCAGAAGTATCTGGTGATTGAAATCTATCTTGTCATCATGCCCATGTCTATCTATGTTTACTTCTCGTGCTGTCTTGAGAGTCTGCTTGGAATCTCTTGGCCACATAGAAACTATTAGCTGCTAAAATCCTTGGGAAATGCTGCAGGATTTTACAGTGGCCAGTCCTTTGAGAAGATACTTAGTTTTTCAGCATCTGGCTGGGTCTGCTTATAATAACTTGCCTTAGAAAGGAAACATCTGGCTTATGTCTCTATGTGGGAGTGTCACCAGACATTTGGTTCAAAGACTCTGGATGATGTCTGTTTACAAAGCTGAAACCATGACCATTCCAAAGAGAAAACGTATTTTCAGGAAAAAGCAATGATTTTGTGGGAACTCAGTTCTATGCTAATTTGTCCCACTTTTCTAATTTCAGAACACAATGTGTAACGTCAACTGCACTACTCCACATGAGTTAATTTACAGTGTGATTCTTAGTGTTTGTCATAAATTCTTTCCATGAACTGCTGGATCGGGGTGGCATAGAGTTTGTTTTTGCCGATAAAGCTGTCTGGAACTAGCTCCCCCTTCACCTAAAACGAATCACAGAATCTTGGGCTGGAGTAGAGGGGGCAATGTGGTCTATTTAAAGGAGGTTGGTTTTTCCATTGAGTGAAGAAAAGCAGTTGGAACAATGGTTTAATGGAAGATGACACAGGTCATCTGTGGAACATCGGAAGTGATCACAAGGCCGTGGATCTATTTTAAAAGGAAATCTTCTGATGGTGCTGAGGCTGCTGACATGGCCTCCAGGAATATGCTCACAGTGGTGGGGTGAGCGTGCCTGACTATGAAGTAGAGGAAGCCCTTGTCAAGCCGACTTGGAGCATACTTTCTTGGACAGCCTAGAGATGAGGTAGCAGCCATTGATTACCATAGCCATTTATGGTCCTACTACACTGATTCCTGTTTTTATTTTTTTGGAGTATTTGGAGAGAGTCTCAATCTGAGAAATCAGATAGCATGCATTTGGTCTTGAAGAAAATAATGGAGGAGAATGGTTATGCAGTACATGTTAAATTCTTTATTTTTTCACAGATCTATAAGCTAATTTATTTCTCCATGGCCATTTCTTTGGGTACACTCTGTCTAATAAGATGATAGTCAACATTTTCTGCTACATACTTATTTGACCTTATTGTTTGGAAAAAATATATTTAAAGCATATTATATTGGTTTTCTTCCTTTTACTTATTCATTTATTTCTTGGACAATAAGGAATGTAATTGGAATTTAAAAAGATCCAAAGCCATTCTAGAAGAATTATTTTTGGTGGGAGTGTCTTTGTTTGGGTTTTTTTAAGGCTCAGCTGGAACTTGACGTGGGTCTTCCTGCTTCAACACCTCAGGTCAAGAACATTTTCTTCTAAATACAGAGTCAAGAGGGAGAGATGTAACACAGAAGAGACATAATAAAGAATTTACCGGGATTGCAGCTGCAGTCCCCAAGAGGTACAGGAAGAAAAGAGCAGCTACCATTTTGTCTGGACCTGTGAATCAAGGAGACAGTGTCAGTGATCATGGGGACTTCCTTCAGGAAGATTACCACGTAATTTACCACGTAATTTCACAAATGCTAGTTGGCTATTACCCACTCTAGAAGTGACTATCATTTTACCAATCTCTCACATCTGAATGGACAGACTTATTTCAGTCCTTACCTTGTCTTATTCCTATAAAAACAGATCCTTCATTTGTTTCCATTTACAATGAGAAAAGACACAAGCTGCCGGGGACCTCCAGCTCCGCTCCAACTGTAGTGTTTTATCATGAAACCAAAAGTAACCCTATACATTTCACAACCCCCAGAGGCTCTTCTCTCCAAAATACATTTTGACTCAAATATCAAAAATAAATATTTTACCAGGGGAAGGGGAAACAGAAGAGGAAGAGGTGGACATGATGTAAATATAGTACTCATATGTGAAATTCCCAAAGGATAAAAATTTAAATAAAAATGTTTCATATCTGGAATTAAGAGCAAAAATAACACAAATTTCAAGTAAATAAACAGTAAATTTAGAGGGAATTCGGAAGATATATCTATGATTGATGATAGTCCAAAAATATTTTATTCCCCCAGTGAGTGCTAATTGTAAAGAATCATTGAAAAATGCGTTTTCCTTTTTCTTTATTTCAAAATTTTATGTTTAATACGATGTAAAAACTGCCTGACATGACATACTGCTAGTAAGCCATTGGTAAATACTTGCTTGTCCCATATTAAAGGGCAGGAGATGGTTCTAGTGTGTTCTCTGTCCTTTAGATAGGTCACTGGGCATGCTGCCGCGTCAAGGTCACTGTATTTGTCCCACATTGATGGGAACAACGTCATGGTCTGTAGGTTCTTATTTGAATGTGCTGATTTGTATGAAGTGGAGGGCTGTACTAGGAAGTGAGAGATGCTGTGAAAACGAGTGCCATACTGAAGACTCGGGGCTTCATTTGCTGATGCTTGCAATGAATGTACTTTGAAAATGAAAACCATGATGTCCTTGCTCAGTATGGTGAATACCATTTATTCTGGGATAAGCAAAACATCATTTATTTTGAGACAGTCAGACTTGGTGTGCTGTTTCTACAAACGCAGACTTTGTTTTCAGAAAGACCAGTTGAAACTAGGTGAAAGATGCTGAGAGAGACAAAATTTCACATATGTGGAATTATACTTGATGACTCAGTTTTGCGCGCTCACGGGAGATGATAAAGTTCTTCTCCAAATCTACAAGCTTGCTCAAAGCAGCACGGTTTGAAAGAACCGTTGGTAGGGAAGTGGAATCTGAGCTCCAGACCGGAACCGCCTTCCGACAGCCCAGAGACCTTGGTCAAGTTGTTTCTTGATTTATAAAACAGGGAAGGGATAGTTTTCCCATGAGACTCAAATGGGAGCACCTAGCTATTGGGGACTCCCAACACCTGTGACAATGAAGAAACTATCAATTTCTTGAAGCACTCCAAGGCAGAAAATGGATTAATAATTCTGGTTGTTAGTAATGCACAGATTTGGAATCACCTTGTCACTTAGTGCTCTCCAGCTCAAGAGGCTGAGATGAGGGGTGGGAAAGGAGGAAAAGAAACCTTTTCCTTCTGTTAGGAACAGGATGGCTCTTACCAGATGGAGGACTTCAGCTGAAACTTTCAATGATGCCGGCTAGAATCATGCTATGCGTAAGGCCTTTCTGAGGAAACCAGCATTTAGAACCCAAAATGTCTAGAATTCTCCTATTGGCCAGACAGTCTGAGCCATTAAGACAAACATCCAGATGAAACATTTGGCAGCAGAAGGAAATATCCTACCAGGAACCAAAGCTCCACAGACACCAGCTGTATTCCAAGTGACGCTGTTGAGCTGTCTGGAGACCATGTCTTAGACTTCTCTCCGCAGGCTGTGAGGTCTTTGCTGCTCTTCTCACTGAACGTAGCTTTATTTCTTTCCTCGAATTTGGGCTGTCCTCAGTGACTTGCTTCAGCGCGTGAGTAAGGTAGAAGTGACGTTCCAGACTTCTGGATCCAGGTCACAGAATTTTAATGCATTTCTCTCAGAACATTAGTTTCAGGAGCCTCAAGCCACGTGTCCTAGGCTGTTATGCCATCGAAGACACCGTTTACCAGTCCTAAGGATCTCAGCTTCCCACGTGTCCTTGACAAAGCACACTCATGTGTGGGTGACACTCTTTCATCAGGTCAGTACTCCTGATGAGACTAGATCCTTGACCCACAAAATCTTTCCACGTTACATACGGGCTTCTGTTTTGGGTCAATATATTGGTATTCAGCAATAGATGACTGAAATGGAAGTTGAGTCTCTTAGTATTCATTGTGTTGCCCAAAGTATAATTTTGTTGAAAATGTACCTCCTTTTCACCGACTTTAACACCAGGTAGTGTGGTAAGCACTTTCCCTGAGTGCCCCTGAGGTCCTCCACCTGTGACCTCACCTCCATTCCTCAGCACTGCCCACCAGGGAGAACTTCCCCAGCAGCCCTCTGTGCAAATGGGCAGTTTCGCCGCTGTTGCCGTTCCAGTCATCCCAACGGGTGCTTCCGGGGACACTCTCAACGCTCCCTCTCCCCCTCAGATGAGGACAGTCCCTCTCTTCTAGGGCCTGTTATTGAAGGATTACTTTAATTGTGTTTAGAGGATCCCACAGGCTTTTCAGGGTAAGACGACAGTGAGCACCTTTGCACATGGCTTCATCATCCCTCTCAGGGCCCCTCATCTTATACCACAGACTAATCTCCACGTGTCTCATTCCCATCCTCCACGGGGCACAGTCACAAAGCAGTTCTCGGTGGTTTTTCCCTCAAGAATTTGCCTTTAGAATGCTCCATCTTGCCCTACCTCATAGTGTAATTAGGGAAGTAATTTTGGTCATATTTACCCTTTCTCAATTCCAGTTATGGCATCTGTCCTATTTTCCCTTTCTCTGTGAATGTGAGGTTTCTTCATTTTTACATTATTTACTGCTCAGCAACAGCTTTGCATATTCTTTGAGCTATACATATCTGAAATTATCTATCTATCTATCTATCTATCTATCTATCTATCTATCTATCTATGTATCTATCATTACCTATATATCTATCATCTATCTATCTATTCATCCATCCGTCAATCTATCTATCCATCATCTCTGTATCTCTGTATCTATGTATCCATCATCTGTCTGTCTATCTATCTATCTATCTATCTATCTATCTATCTATCTATCTATCATTACCTATGTATCTATCATCTATCTATCTATTCATCCATCCATCAATCTATCTATCCATCATCTCTGTATCTCTGTATCTATGTATGTATCTATGTATCCATCATCTATATCTATCTATCTATCTATCTATCTATCTATCTATCTATCTATCTATCTATGTACATCTAGCTAGCTAGATAGCTGAGGGCAGATTACAAAACTAAGAAGCTCGAATTTCAGAGCCTCATTTGCACAGGAGCCACGTGAGGTTCAGAGCCTGATCGTGGTGACTCCTTTATGTTACTAAAGAAGGCTCCATACATTGCACAAGCTCTTGGCTTCATGAATCTCACATCTGCTTCTCAGCATGCCTCCTCTGAAGGCCCCTCACACTTGTGATACTATGGGGGCTTAATAATACAGGTAAAATGCTCCATATCACTAGAAACATGGGCGTTTCTGCCTGAGGGCTGGCTCCTGCCATGATCAGATATCCTGTCCTGTTTTTCCCTTTACTTCCTCCCTACACCACCGCCACCACCACCGAGCTTTTCTCCCTTGAATGCCTGTTCTGGCGTTCTCATCCGACTGCTTTTCTTTGACTTTCTCTTATTGGCTAAATTCTGTGAGTACACAGTAAAGCTGCTGGCTTCGGTGGACATTGTCCCTTTCGTTACGAAGTCAGTTGTTCAGTTCTAGCTGAGAAGGATTTCAAGTGTTTTCTTCAACTGTGTGAATGGACCAAGAATTATTCACTGAGAGAGTTCTCTTTCAGGATTAAGAAAAACAGCAAATAATACCTAAATGCCGTTCCAAGTAGCCTGATTCTCATGGTAGTGGGCCCCTCCGGGGAATAGTGGTGTGCTTTGAGGAGGTTTTGGCTCTTGTGTAAGCTACGGATGAGAACACTCATTCCAAGGAGTCCCTCCAGGACTTAGCACATGGGGGAAGCCTCTCATGTAGCCTTGTCAGGGCCAACAGTTTTTCTGAGGACTGCATTGCTTGCCCAGTGATGTAACATAGCTCATCACTCATAGCTGCAGATGCAGCTAATCCTAAGGAGCTTCATGGTTGGAGCTGGTGAGAGGCGGTCCTTGGGAAAAGGGGAGCAGCTGAGGTTCACTTTTGCCTTTTGAGAGAGCCCTGGGAGGGGTCCCTCCAGAGAAGGAAAAGCACAGCTGGTTCACAGCTGGCTCACAGCTGGACTGTGGCTGCTCACTGCGTCCTTCCCACTCTGGGAAGAGATGTTCCCCACGTATCTGACAGTCTTTGTCCATTTGTGTCCCCACACCCATTCCCTTCTTCCCCATTTTCAGCCATGTGGAGCCCCCAGGGGTGGGAGCAACGGCTTTCTTACCCAGTTTCTGTTGGGTTCAGCCAACAGGCAGCCCCGAAAGGAGGAGTCAGAGGTGGACAAGGCAAGGGCCTGTGGTTTTCAGCTCCCTTCAGGTCGCTGCGCTCCTTCTTGAGTGTCATAGCCCTGCATGATGGCCGTCTCACACGACATTTTAAACTCGGGATTCAGAGAACTTTTTTTTTTTTTTTTTTTTTTTTTAAACAAACTTAGTTTTTATGACCCTGTTCCTAAACACCCTGTAGCGTCGTCACAGGCTGCACACACGTTGGTAAATAACTTCTAATGATAGTCTCCCCAAGTTCTCAGATTTGAGTTTCTTGCTGGGAACTATCATTTCCTTTCTGTGTTTTTGATTGTTAACAACTTTGAGTAAAAATGCAGGAGTCATGGGTTTCCGTATCTTCAGATCTCGTCGTATAGCAAGGGTCACCACGTCTTAGGCCTTCTTGATGCTACTTAGCTCATTCAATTTCAGTTTGTATTGTCCTATTTTTCTTTCACTCCAGCCCCCTTTCACACAAGGCTTAGTCCTAGGACTGGTACAATTTTCTCTAATCAGGAGCAGTTTAATTAGCTGAATGCAAATATAATTTGCATTTTGGATGAATAATAGTGGACATGGGAATTTTTTTTTTTTTGGATAACACTTATTTCTGGCTTCATAACACAAAAAATGCACCCCCCACCTTCAAGGACTAGACTATGAATTCCTGGACCCCTGAGCCTTGTTCTCAAGATGCTGGAAGCAGTGGGGTAAATTAGACATCTCCAACATGACCCACTCTCAGACCTTACTACAGTCATTCTTGAAATGCATAGGGTTTGAGAAAAAAACCAATGACAAAGAACCAAATACAGTGTAAGCATAGGCTGGTTCTCTGAGTCCCTTGTGGAGACAAAACCCGACAACATCTGGATTTCAGGCCCTGGATATACATTCTTGCCCAGAAAAAACCTCAAATGGTAACAACACACTTAGAGAAAAATCAATCACTCCACGTTTCTTCAGACCACAGTAGGCATCGATGAACCCTCCCACGACTGAGCTACTGAGTAAAGATGGCTGGTGGCACTGAGGTCTAAACTAAAGTTTGCTTTGCTTTAAACAAGTTCCTAGTGTTTTGTTCTCTCCAGGTTTTAGGAAATTGTTGGGAAGTTTTTACAGAGAGATTAAGCTGCACTCCAGTGTAAGGTCTTCAAACACATCGATGTGTGCTAGAGCTGGGGGCAGGAAGGCAAAGAATGGAAGACACTTGGGGTTTTGTTCCTTCTGAATGCAACAGAATGTTGCATTGATTCAAGAGAGTTAACTCAATGTTGTTTGGTGGCCAATAAAAGGTTGGTGGCATGCACTGAACCACGGCTTGCTCCAGAATTACCAATAGCTCCAGTGTGAGAGCATAGCATGACTATTTGGCCAGTGTGGTGGTATGAAACCAATTACAGGCCTTCCACTGCCATAAATAAAGTAAATTCTTGTGATCCCCCCCCTCCTGAATCTTGGGTCACCTCCCAGTGAATTGCCATCATATCACATCAGTAGGTTGGCAGCTGAAGCTGGATCAAGACAGAAATACAGCTTTGATTTTAGAGCTATGGTGTGTGTGTGTGTGTGTGTGTGTGTGTGTGTGTGTGTGTGTGTGTAGAGCAGATTCTGTCAGCATTCAGGGTAAAGTTTATGTTATTATGAAAAGCAACCACTTCTCATCCTGCATTCTATTTGTCTTTGCTTAAAACCCAGCAGTGGGCTGGAGGCTTGTTCCAAAAATTTGCCTACTCTTTTCATTGTAAGTTACAAATCTGGATACTAGACCCATTCCAATGATTAGGTTGTGGTGACAGAGATTTGAATGGATTGTACAATGTCATTACTTTAGCCATCTTATAAATATTTATGTCCAGTACTTACAAAATATACATTTCTAGCATATGTGCCACCGACGTGAGTATAAAATACACATTTCTATAAATAAGCTTGTCTCCACTTATTTCAGCTGGGCTTTAGGAAGTCAGGGAGACCCTTCTCCAGACAACCCTGCTCTTTCACACTGTCTGCTAGTGAGCAGATGGGCTGGAACTGTGGCTTATAGCGTTAAGAATGTCAGAAACAGATATTGGCCTAAATAGCTTATTCTATTTATTCCAAGTTCAACAGGGAAAGTTATCTTTTAAAAATAGTCCAATTTATTTATTTTTATTTAGGTGTATTTCTGTTTGTCTGTAAGTGCCAGTTGAGGCCAGAAGAGAGTATTGGATACCCTGGAGGTGGCATTACAGTTGGTTGTGAGTGTTAGGAGCTGAACTCAGGGTTGCTGGAAAAGCAGCAAGTGCTCTTAGCTGCTGAGCATCTCTTCAGTTCTGGAAAGTCGTCTTGCTGATTGAAAAAAAAAAATGTGTGAAGGGACTAGATGCTGGCTCAAAATTTGCTTTGTCATAGCTAATAGGTCTTTTGAAAATTCCCTCAAGTTCCTGGTATCACATATAAAATTCTTTTCCTTTTCAGGGGCAAAGGGATATGGATAGGTTATGATGATTATCCTGCAAGGTCCGTGCAGACTGACTGCACAGTATCCTCCCAGAGAAGAGCACAGACATTCTCTCTCTGTTTGGCTTCTTTTTGTGTTAAAAGGATTGGCTTTCACCATGGGAGAGGTTGTAATTGGATTTCACCATGAAAGGAAGGACTAATTAGATTTCTCAGCAGCTCCTCAAGCCCCATGCTTGGAAAAGCAAGCCATAGAGCTGGAATGTCCTAGTCTTCAGCTGTAAAAAGAGTCCAGACGAGCCTGGAGACACGGGGCTACAGGACACAGTGGAGTGTCTATGCATGTGTCAGCCACTCTTGGTCTCTGAGGGAGCAATTCTAGCTTTGGCCTATGAGAACATGAGGAGGGTCCTTCTGACTAAAGATAGAATGCTGGGCCTCCAACAGCTACATAGCCCTTGTTCATTGCATTTGGTAGGAAAATGGGACATTTCTGTTAATGAAACCCATTTGATTCATCTCTATCTCTTTGTTCAGAAGTGTCCGTGTCTTAGAGAATGAGGTGTCTAAAATTTGGCACACACTAGAACATCACTCTCTACTTAAATTAAATAATGAATTCATTGTGTGTTCTTTTTTGGTTACCATTGCTTCCATTTCAGTTACTGTAACGTTTTGTAGAGATTTATAGTAAGGGTAGGGCAGGGTAGACTTTTATATTGATTTCTTTCTAGTTCGGATAGTTTTTAGAACATTAATTAAATCATCGCATTAATTTAGAACATATATAAATTTAAATGAAGTTAAATTTTATTTCTTAAGTTTTAGACTGCCTCACCACTTAAACCTGCTTCGCATATCCCTTGTGTCCCCTGCCAGCACCCTTACCTTATTGTCCTCCACTTTCTTCTAAACTTTAAAAGCCAGGGTACCATACAGTCACCCACACCTCTGAAAGATTCCTCTTTTCTACTGATCACATAAGTGCTGGTAGTTTTACCTCCTTCCTGAATTGACTTCCTTTTGCCTTGAGACATCAAGCAGCTAAGCCCTATTCCTTCCTAACCGAGGAGACTGGCTTCAGGGGCTGGTCTTGAAGGCTGACAACCATTTGATCTGTTCATCTTTGTTTCAAGTTAAGGTACCTAAGAAGGATTTCCCAGAGACCCTAAAAGAGGGAGACTCCTGCCTTGACAAGTCCCTCTGTGTTCTCCTTTTCTCCTTCTTGCTAACGTTTTCTTCCCTGGAACATGGACATCTACACTTCCAAATAAGGCCAGGTATCCTCTATGGAGGTTCTTTGTATTAGAGGAAGCCTGTCGGCCACTATTTTTAGTAGTTGTTGTAGCTATGGAAAATTTCCTCTCTCAGAAGGTAGCATACAAAATAACTATTGTAGGCACTTCATAGTCAGACTCAAATAGTGCTCTCCTAGTCTTTCGTGAGAGTCACAGGCTTGGCTATCTGAGAGCAAATCCTTTAGTCATATTTCACCTGCCAAATGCATGCTGCTACCTGATCTTGAGTTAACACTGATGCTTTGGGGCTTTTAAAGTATTAATGAGTCTCCAGGGAGAGGTCTACAGCTTGGCATTAAAGTCATCTGAAGGATGCAAACAGAGCTCTTCTATTTTGAGTTTTCTGCTGAGTCACTATGTGACATCAAGGTGTGCCTGTCCTGGGAGTGTGATAGTCTCAGACTTTCCTAGACCGCAGACACCCATATCTTTCCTAACCGAACTACTATCATGTGGATCTTCCTTTGAGGTAGACGAGGCTCGTGTCCACTGGGGCTTTGAATCTAACCAGAAATCCTCCGAACTGTTGACAGGCAACCTGAATCAAGCAGAGTCTCCAGATTTAGTGCTGAAATGCTTCATGGGGAATTAGAGATTCAAATCTCCTTCTCACTTCTTTCTCAGATGAGTTGACTGCTTGCCCATCACATTGTCACATAGGCTGTGATCCTTCCTGCTCACATTTATCACCCCTCCCCACAACCCTGCCACACATAACCTCTATTTTTAGCCTTTAGATGGGGGAGGAGGAGAGGATGGGAGCAGGGAGAAGCCGCTTTTGACCTTGAGTAGAGGTCAAGCTCTTAGAACAAACATGCTTTAACCATGCAACATACATCTCAGCATACAATTGCGTACACTATGTGTTCAGAAACAGGGTGAATTCTTTTCACCCTCAAAAATCATGGTGTATAAAAAGGTGGATTCATTGTAAATTCGGTGCCTCTGCAGTCTCTCTTGTTAGAGTGCATGGTCTGAATGACTTCACTTTGAGCAAAACAGTACTATTGAGGGAATCAATCTGACGTGGCCTCCAGCAGTGCCTGTTTTCACTCCTAGGAAGCTGATCTTGACAAAATGGGAGAGAAAAGAAACAAAGCAGATTGAATCACTATTCTTAAGGCATGACTTCACTATCGCAAGTGTTGAAGTCACACAATCCTAGAGCCTCACTTACAGATCTGAGTGGTTTTACATAAACCTTTAAAGAGCACTGGAAGAGGCAAACAGTAAGTAATTAAAATGTGAACTGCATCGCCACAGGGGGAGAGAGAGCTTGTGCGGGGGAGCTGCATTTCCAGCGTCAGCAGGTTTTGAAAGGTGAATCACGGTCTGCAGAAGGCTGAGCATGCGTACTGTCCGTCAGTGATAGAGTGGAGCCAGTCCACACAGACACGGATGTGAAAGACACATATGAAGACTCTCCACAGAAGTCAGGAGATGTGAGATAACAAAAGACATAAAATGATGAAAATGAAATGATACTTAAAATTTGTACGTGAAATAATAGGTTAGAAACCTTAAGTATACATTGTCCTGCCTTGCCCATTGCACATTTGGACTGGCTAAAACCATTAGAAAAATGAAGATGGCTTTGCCCTCAAAGTCACCTTATGCTTGCAAAGTCCGTTCCTGTGATAGGTTGATTAATGACCGTGTCACTACACACAGACCCTGAGGAGCACAGCCCTGCTCCAGTTCTGCTCTGTGCTCCCCCCTGGCATTTCACAGGGTAAGGAACACTGCGTGCTTCAGTCGTTTGGGGGCATCAGTTAAAAATAGCATTATTTAAGTAATTGTCTAAATAACCTGAGATGTTATGAAAGCTGTCGTGTAATGGCTTATCCCATTTGTTTTAGTACTAAGACAAGAAAAGACTTATATTCTTCAAAATGTAATAAATATGTAAATATCAAATATCAACCAACTCTTAAACTGGTAACTATTTCCTTTCTTTTTCCTAAACCGATAATTATTCACTTTCTTTTTTCTTTACAAATTCCCTGGTCCACAATTTAGCAATGATTTTTCTGAGGCTATTATTACAGTTTACTCTCTGGGAGACTCCAAGTTCAAAAGGGCTGCCTCAGCCATCGTTAGACCTCATTTTGAAAAAGATGACAAAACTAATCCTTGCTAAGCCTTCACCCATCACCTTGGTTAATCTTACAGTGATCGGTTTCTCCCTTTAAAAACAGGGGAAGCTAAGGCTTTTGAGTCTAGCAACCAGCTTTAGCATGGGTTAGATGCTGAGTAACAACTGCAGTGTGTGTGCTCTATTTCTCCTTCCCTTCCCGTTTTTTTTTTCTTTTTTTTTTCTTGCACCCCACAGGAGATGGCTTCTGCTTCAGCTGCTTGCTTAATACCTCCTATTCACCGAATCTTTAAAGGAAACATTTAGCTACGGCTGCACATAAGTTGGTTGCATAATAGGCAAGAAATGAGCCAGGACTGGGCACTTCATCTCCACAGAGGATTTTCAGACCAACAAGAGCTGTTTCACAGAGCTGGTCATGACTCGGGACTCTCTCTATCCCCTTTCATCACTATGACAACAGGCAGCTCCTACTTTACATAGCCAAAAAGAGCAGCTGACATCTCAGTGCTCAGAACATAGGGGAGAAGTTTACAAAAAAACCCCACAACAACCAGCCCCCCAAAAAGCCCTTTTGTCTGAATGTCAACAGAGAGAGGAAAAAACACCCCCAGAGCAAGTCAAAACCTCTATTCTTGCCTTCAAGAAAGGTCTGAAAGGGAAAGTGTTGGGGCTTTCCCCCCTTGTCCAAGGAGACCCCTCAAACAGAGCTGGGTGCACAGCGGCATAGCTCCACTCTGCCTCCAGAAGGGCTGGCGCTGGAAAACACCCCCTCCCAGATGACTCGGGCCATTTTAGAGCCGAACTCGCAAAGCATGGAGACTCAGTAACAAGCACCTGGGCTGGCGTCCTGAAAATGGTTTCTTTTACATGTCTTTGAATAAAGAAAAGATAACTCAAAGATATTTCCTCATTCATTTCTAATTTTGCTACTAGACACCTCATTCCAACTTCACAATAGACAGCTTAGGACACGAGATTTCCTATGGTAACTCTACTGGTGAGTCTCGTGTTCTAGCTGGTGCCATGCGCACTTGTGTTTAATAAATATCTCATTTGACCCTTACAATAACCCCACCTCCAGGAATCATTTGCCTAAGAGATGGTTAGCTGAGGCCTGGGGGTGCGAAGTGATGGGCCAGGCTCACACAGCTTGTGAGGGAGAGTTGGGGTTGCAGCTCAGGTGCATCAGTCTCTGCAGCCCACGCTTGCCCACTCTTTGGAGACTTTAGCTTGATTCTGAGGAACTGTTAGAGCAGAGAGCATAAGGACAAGGGAAAGCCTAGAGTCCATCGCTTTCCAGAGTTTACACAGTGAAAAAGAGCTAGACTAATACTTTCATGTTTGCTACGCTTATTTAATATATACTAGGCGTAGACACTTTTCCACTTAATTCTCACATCACCAGTATCATCAGCAGTATCTATCATTTTTACGATTCTGATAGCCTCACAAAGGGTTCTATGACATGAAAAGGTAAAGTCATTTGTCCAGGGTCCCTGAGCTATTTGGTGTGACCGTATGCATATAAACCACACCTATGTGGTCTTATGTAAGTCAGAGTTACATGATCAGCATGTATGAACCAGAGCCCGGTGTCTTTCCCATGCTAATTTTATTGGCTGTCTTTGAAGCAGCCAGTCTCTTCCAGGGTTCTGCAGGTCCTTTGATGTCCACAACAAAGAAACAGGCTGTGGCTAGGTGGTAATACAAATACAAGTGCAGCCACGGCAGAAGGCATCCTGGGAAACCCGTAAGAGGGGCTCCTGGATTTACGGGGGTCCCTTTTCACCCACTGACGACAGTTCCAGGATAATAAGGAAGTCAAACATGCCTCAAGCCTTGTGACAAGTTGTTTCTATCATCTTTGATAGGAAGAATACATGTTTCTGGACACCATACTAAACTTAACAAAGCAGACATGTCCATGCACAGCTTCAAGTCAGCTGAGAAAGAGAAAGAGTCAGGAGGGATGGAGACAAACAGCATTGGGAGTCATCCAGATGCTTCACGGCACACCTCTTTCTGCCGTTGCTGGTTCTCGGTTTCCTGTGGCCATGACAGCCTACTGGAGATGAAGCTGAGGGAAGGGAAGCAGCCCCAACATTCTAACTGCTCAACTGCTGTCCAAAAACTCTTTGAGTAAAGGGGAGGGGGCACGATCTTCCAACAACACACAACATCTTTCCCCAGATGTGGGAAGAAGCATCAGTCGATTGAATGACAAGCAGATAAAATAGACTGCCCTACCTTGTTAGACTTCACTAGATAATCCAAAATTTAAATATTTTCTTAGAAGGGGGTCTTGAAGAAAAAACAAAGAAAACCATTCAGAACCATGAAGATTTAGCTGAGCAAGCCATGGACTCAAAAACAAAAGCCTGGTATCCAAGAGAAAGGAGAGAATAACTTTATTTTTTTGACTGGGCACATTTCTATTCAGTGTGGTCAGGGCCTGCCCCAGAGGAGTGGCAGATACAATGTCAAGGTGACATAGCTAACAACCTCTTTGCAGACAAAAGGCAGTGCAAATGAGACTGTAGCGGGACTTCTTGGGGTGCCTTTTCAACGGTACAGCTCTGCAGCTGAAAGCAGGGTACAGCTTTCTCCTGCAGGGTGATCTGTGCCTGGAGGAATGAGCAAGCAGGGCTTACAGGACAATGCTGCATTTGAGAAGAGCCAGACACGAGAACCTTCTGAGAGATAGCACGGTTGCTCTTAGCTTCTAATTCTCTTTCTGCATTTTGTTTTTCTAAAGAAGACATTATCAGGAATTGGACAAATTCCTCGTCCCCTTGTGTACATCTTAACAAATGGTGACAGGAGGCGAGAAAAACCCGCTAAACTGTTAGAGAAAGGAACCAGGGAAGGGATAAGTTGAAAATAACAGAAGCAGAATATACTATTAGAGAGAGTTCCTAACTCTTAGAAAACCAGAACATTCCAACCCTACATTGCTGTTAGGTACACGGTGATGATGGATAACTTTAGATAGTTTAAACATGGAAAACATGCAGATTGTTTGATTTTGAAATCTATCCTTCTGGTTTGGTCATTATTAAAACTATGGTTTATTAGTGCTTGATATTTAATTTTGTAGGAGGGAAAGAAATATGACTACAAAAAGTAAAATCTCTTTCTTCCCCTATAAACTACTCGAAATGGATTTTTAAAATAAATAAATGGCTCTGAATTTTTAATCAAAATCATTAACCAGGCCTTTCAGATAATAGAAGTCAGTTTAACACATGCAATTGGCCAATGTAGCGAATTCATTAACATTTACCTGCCGAGAGGTGGCTGGATCCAGGGCCTTGGTAGCTTGCAGCTGATGTTGAATCCCCTCTTTGCACACAACAGGAAGTAAAAGTCTGACAGACGCCCGCCCAAGAGGAACTCTTTCAACCCCCTTCCTCCTTAGCTTGGCTTCTTTGCCTAGAAGCACATTCAAGTTTATTGGAGTTGAAATTCTGCTGCCCTGTCAGCCAGGCAGGGTCTGAAGTGACAGATGAGAATTTGGAGGTTGGCACCAGAGGGTCTTTCAGACTGCCATCGTTTCTGTTGCAGATTCCTGGATCTCTTCCCTCGGTGCTGCTGAGCTTTGCAGGCAGCGCAGACCCAGAGGGGAGCGAGCGAATTCTGCTGCGTGTATGGAGCGAACAGCCCTCCCCTAAGCTCTTGTTCTCATAGGCTCCTAACTTGGCCAGAATGTAAGCTCTTGGCTCTCTGTGCGTTTTTTTTTTTCCCCTTCTTTTTTTTCAAACAGTTCTGAGATCTTATGATTGGGATCCCTTGGGGTGAGGGGTGGGTGTGATTTTAAGACGCTGAAAAGAGACTCCACACTGCTGTTTATTCCTGAGGCAATTGGAAAGTCGGGCTTAAAGGAGAGGAGGATCCTTGCTGCCCATGCATTTTTATATGCTCGATTGGAAACTGTCCTCATAAATGCAGCCTGAATGTTAATAGCCAACCGTCCCAGCTACTTAACACTCCTCTGTGTAAGCAGCTCTGGAAATTGAGGTTGCTGCTTACAGAGCACAAGTGTGCTGATTTAGGGAGGCTGCTGTTCACAGCCCGCTCTTTGCCAGCCATCCCCTTCTGTAAGCCCAGGATGGTGAAGCTTGGTGTACGAGAAGAGGTCTTCCTGGGAAGTAGACTGTAGCTGTGCTTGTCTCTGACTTTGCATTGTGACACTTTTTATTAAGACAGGGTCCCACCACGTGGCCCCGGTTAATCTGGAACCCCCAGAGATCCATCTGCCTCTGCCTCCTGGGATTAAAGGAAGACACCAGTATGTCTGACCCTGCATCCTGGTTCTTTATGTATATGTGTCTAATCATTTCAGCAGTTATGTCTGTATTTATTGAACATTTGTTGTGCGTCAGACCCTGGGCTAACAGCTTTCTGTGCGTTGTGTCAGTTGATTCTGACAAGTCTTTGGAGGTTTTACTATGTTCCCATCTGAAAGGTAGTTCAGTGCAATTAGTGGTTAAATCTACAGGCTTTCAGATCAGGGAGCTTGGGTTTGCCGCTCGGCTTCCTCACACCGTAACTGTAGACCCAGGAACAGGGTCATGATGTCTCTAAGCTTCGGCTTTCTTATCTCTAAGATGGAGGCTACAGATGTGGAAATGATCATAGGCTCTATCTCAGGTAATTGTTCCGAGTTTAAACGACTTAATGCAAATAAACACTACCATATAGTAGACACTCAAAAAATGTTAACTGTTCTGGTGTCCGTCAGACGACAGCAAAGCTTGGGAAGGCCGGGTGCTTTCTCCAGGGCCTCCAACTGTACCAGTCAAGTGGGATTCTCCCAGCTTCACACCTGTGTTAGTCAACTGGGTAAGCAACTGTGAAGTTCCCTGCACATGGGAATGATGCCCCTCTGCTCTCCAGGTGTTTAGCTTTGGATACTATGCCTTCTTCTTCATGAACATTAGACAAGAAGCTGTAATTTAATTTAATTTAGGTTTTCTGAATGTATGACAAAGTCATCAGGAAAGCAGACTCATAAAAACCAAAGCAAAGCAAACAAACAGGGCTCTCAGCTACAACGTAAGAAGGCACGCCTCAGCCAGTTCCCTCCAAGGACCCCAGAAACATTTGCCTTATTTATTTTCCGAACACCGAAGGAGAAAGGTAACACAACTTATCTCTGTTTTGCAGTGGGAAGTCTGGGAGCAGAGGAAGCCGGGCACTTTGCCCGAGAGAGAGCCTCACAGCTGGGAAGGGGCACACGTGTCCAGGATCAGGGTTATTGCTCCTAACGGAAGGACTGAGGCTATGACGTCCTGGGGCCTCAGACAATGGGGTGCTTTTCCTCAGCTCAGGCCTGGAGTGTGAGCAGCTCCTCAGAGGAAGGACCATTTCTGCAATAGTGTCCCCCGGGGACCTGGGAGAGACGAGACCATTCGGGTTGTATAGAAAAGCATTCCTGAGGATTTGACTCTGTTGGTTAAAGAAATTTCTCAAAGACCTCAAATATTAACTTATTTTAATTAGCATTCCCCGTGTGTTTAAGGTGGCTTTATGAGGTTGATTACAGGCAACAAGATTAATCCAATGAGAATAAAGAGAAAATTTCAGCTGGAAAGCATTAAAAAAAAAAACTCTTGACCAACTAAAATTTTTTTCTAATACTAAATTTGACATATTTTGGTGAAATGATAAAAAAATGAAGCTCCTTATAGATAGATTGTTTAAGGCAAACTGGAATTGTGATTTAAGTGTAATTTTATGTATGAAGAGAGTGAATTTAGCTTACAAAGCTTGAGGAACTTGACTCAGTTTTGTGACTAGAAAGAAATTCAGAACACTGTAACATATACAAATGCTTACAAATGAGATAGAAGAAAAAATGACTAAAAATGAGTAAAAAGGGCTTTGAGTCCATGATGTCTTTAAAGTATGGCTTTATTTTGGGAATGTTCACTGGCAGATATCCAAACTCTTATTGTTTATGACATTGTCCTTTCTAAAACAGTTTACAGCTTTCCCAGCTGAGGACAATGAACCTACAACAATACCCACCTAACAGATGGAGCTGGAAGCCAGACACAGAAAGTTTGCACGCTTTCTATGTGAAGGCAATTAGCAAGTAAAGGAACGGCAGGATTTATGCAGTATTCTGCTGAGTGTGATTGGCTCTTGCAATTAACTGCTGTTTTTCTAAAACTCATCTTCAAAAGCAACGTATAAATAGTAAGTAAACATAAAAGAGAAAGGCTGGTTAGGACTAGAACCTTTCTAGATATCAGACTAAACAGTTTGGCCTTTGTTAATCAGGTCCAGAGAGCTCTAGAAGGTTTGGAAGTGAAGGAGGTACTTAGAGTGAGAAAGGCTTTCCAACGTGAGGTACTTACAGTGACGTAGGCTTTTAGTGCTGCTTTGTGTAGCACGAATCTTAAATGGTCTTTGGCCCATATCTATTCCTTTTTATGGATTCAACATCAACAAGCCTGGAGGGAGTCGTGTTCTGTGAAATAAGCTCAGCACAAAAGGACAACGCAGCACAGTCTCATATGTTGAATCCATAGAAAGGTTGATCTCGTAAAAGTAGACTAGAAAGGTGGTTACTGGAAGACGGGAAGGTTGGAGGGACGAGTAGATATGGGCCAAAGACTCCAGCGGAACAAGAGTAAATTTCAGGAGATCTATCATACAGCAAGGTTGTGATGTCTGTCAATAGTGAAACACTGTATTCTTAAAAATAGTAGATGTTTTGAGTTCTCACTGCAAAATGATAACAAGGTGAGTTAACACATTTGGTAATTTGCTAGATTTAAGCATTGTACAATATCATGCATCATATGTAATACTTCAGTCGGTGATGGAGCATACCGTGGTGGCCCCATTAAGGCATATTAACTCGTAATGTCATCGTGACCTTAGTTTGCATAAATTCCTTTGTGTTTGCACAGTGATGTCACCAACTAATGATGAGTTCCTTAGAATGTGCTCCTATCATTAAGCAACATAGGACTGTACTTTAAAACATCATGTTATATACACTTAAAAAAAGTGATGTTATTTGTCAATTAAAATTTTAAAAAATAGGGCCCTGAATATGGCTCAGTGGGTAAAGGCACTTGCCACTTGAGCCTGGCAGCATGAGTTTAATGTCAGAACCAACATAAAGGTTCAAGGAGAGAACCAACTCCACCACAGTTTTGGTGTCCTCACATGGTCTTTGTTCTGTGTCCATGTTCTAATCTTCCTCTGAGAACAGCAGCCACATTGGATCAGGGATTTTATCCTACTTACATTAAGACCCTAACTCCAAATAGAGTTGAATTCTGAGGTGTCAGAACACACAGATTTTGAGAGCGGACAGACTAATCTCAGCAGGAGCCACTCTCCGTTGACAAAAGGAATCTTGGGAACTGCATAGCCCGCCCTCCTTTTGTTCTGTGTTTGCCTTTCACTCCAGGCCAGTGTTTCAGCTGATGTCACAGTCTTAAGATCTTGCTGCTTTCTCATGTGATTCATGGGGCCCAAGTCCCCGACAAGCTGTGTCGCTTCTGGTTTCTAGTGGAGAGGTTGCCCAGGTCCCCTGGCCGGTGTCAACACTCGGTCTCCACTGGGACATGCTATTGAACTCCATCTGTGCTGTTCTCTCAACCTCATCTTTTGCTGAGAATTTTCAAAATCACCAAGTTGCTTAACGGTTTCTTGCTCTGTTTATATCTTTCCTCTCACTTCTCACTATAAACAGCAAATGGAAATCAGGCCACACTTCCCACGCCTTGTTTGGAAATATCTTCAGCTAAATAGTGAAATTCATCACTTACAAGTCCCGCTTTCTACCCAGCAGTTGAACATAATTCGGGTTTCTGATGCCTTCTAGCAAGCCTGGCTTTTCCTCCAGGGTTCAGTAATACTCTGCATTTCTCTCTTAGCCCTCCTCAGAAGCACACTGATATTTCTGTGAACATTTGGGTCGTAATGAAATGTAACTGAGATGACCAAGAGAGCAGAAGACTTATCTTCAGCTCTAATTTTTTCTGCTTTGGGACTTTGGTAGACTCTCTTTAGTGTCCATTGTTAGATCTCAAAGGAACTCAGGACAAATGGCTGAGGTGCCTACGTAATATATCAAAGCAGATCCTGGCCACTGGGCTCTCAGCATCACACCCTGTTAAAGTCCTGGCTTCTCTCAGCACTTCTCGCCCCACCCCTACCCTAAACCTCTCCAGCCCCCAGGCTTTGCTTCCCCCAGCTTCTCTACCTGTATAACTTCAACCGTTTTGGCTATAGCTCCTTTGGTTCTCTTGATGCTTTTGGCTCCTGGTCCCCTCTCTTGCCCTCTCTCTTTTCCTCTCTCTCTTCTCTACCTTTCTTGTTCTCCTCTCACCTCTCTCCTCTCACGGCCTGGTCTATTCTGCTGGCTATGTTCAGTCTGGACTCTTGCAGATGCCTCTGGCTGTTCTCTGTCTCTTGTCTACAATAAAAATCTTCTCAATCCTACCTAGGAGGGATCATGTCCTCATCTTCAATTGTCCATATTTCTTTCAATAATCCTTCAAGGTCTTCTAAGCTTCCCTTATGTTTCAAAATTCTTCCAACCACCACAATTACCCAAAGCCACTTTAATATCTTTTGGGTTTTATTTCGGTAGCTCCTGTGGTGGTTTGAATGGTCACATGTTTGAATACTTGGACCCTGGTATTGGATGAAACTGTTTGGGAAGGATTAAGAGGTGTGACCTTGGTGGAGGAGGTGTGTCTCTGGGGGCTGGCTTTGAGGTTTCAAAATACTCTGCCGTTCCTAAGATGCTCTCTGCTTTCTGTTTGTGGAAGGGCATGTGAACTCTCAGCCACCACTCCAGCGCTGTGCCTGCTGCCTAATGCTGTGCTCCCCACCATGACGGTGCTGGACTCTAACCCTCTGGAACTGGGAGCCCTAAATGATCTGTTCCTTTTATAAGTTGGCCATGGTATTTTATCACAGAAGCAGAAAAGTAACTGAGACAGCACACCATTCTCAATACCAAAGTTGATGTAGTTTGGAAGGATGTATAACTTATTACCATACGTTTGCCTGGCTTCGAAATGTAAGAATTTACTTTTATTTCGTTATAAATCCTGTTGGCTCAAAAGCTGCACTCAAAGCTGCACTGCCCCTGAAGGTTGTGTGACTCTTCCTCTATCCCTTCCCACCTGGAGGCTCCCAGTGGTCTTCTGCACCTGTGACAATTCTGTCTTCACATGGCCTTTCCCTTTGAGTCTCCTCTAAATCTCTGTGTCTTTTTGATTAAAACATATTTATTTATTTTTATTTTTTTTAAAATTTTTATTTTGCAATACAATTCAGTTCTACATATCAGCCACAGATTCCCTTGTTCTCCCCCCTCCCGCCCCCCTCACCTTCCCCCCAGCCCGCCTCCCATTCCAATCTCCTCCAGGGCAAAGCCTTCCCCACAGGCTGAGATCAACCTGGTAGACTCAGTCCAGGTAGGTCCAGTCCCCTCCTCCCAGGCCGAGCCAAGCGATCCTGCATAGGCCCCAGGTTTCAAACAGCCGACTCATGCAATGAGCACAGGACCCGGTGCCACTGCCTGGATGCCTCCCAAACAGATCAGGCCAATCAACTGTCTCACCCACTCAGAGGGCCTGATCCAGTTGGTGACCCCTCAGCCATTGGTTCATATTTCATGTGTTTCCGTTCGTTTGGCTATTTGTCTCTGTGCTTTATCCAACCTTGGTCTCAACAATTCTCGCTCATATAAACCCTCCTCATTCTCGCTAATTGGACTCCCAGAGATCCACCCGGGGCCTAGCCATGGATCTCTGCATCCAGATCCCTCAGTCATTGGATGAGGTTTCTAGCACGACAATTAAGGTGTTTGGCCATCCCATCACCAGAGTAGGTCAGTTTGGACTGTCTCTCGACCATTGCCAGCAGTCTGTTGTGGGGGTATCTTTGTGGATTTCTGTGGGCCTCTCTAGCACTTTGCTTCTTCCTATTCTCATGTGGTCTTCATTTACCATGGTCTCCTATTCCTTGTTCTCCCTCTCTGTTGTTGATCCAGCTGGGATCTCCCGCTCACCCAAGCTCTCTTTCCCTCGACCCTCGCCCTTCACTACCCCCACTCATGTCCAGGCTGTTCATGTAGATCTCATTCCATTTCTCTGTCATTGGGTGATCCCTAGAGAACTTGTTCAGCTTTGTTCATATCAGCATTGTTTGTAATAGCCAGAACATGGAAACAACCTAGATGCCCTTCAACTGAAGAATGGATAAACAAAATGTGGTACATATACACAATGGAATACTACTCAGCAGAGAAAAACAATGACATCATGAGGTTTGCAGACAAATGGATGAATCTAGAAAAAATCATCCTGAGTGAGGTAACCCAGACTCAAAAAGACAAACATGGTATGTACTCACTCAAAAGACAAACATGGTATATACTCACTCATAGCAGGATACTAGATGTGGAACAAGGATGACTGGACTGCTACTCACATCACCAGGGAGGCTACCTGGAAAACAGGACCCCAAGAAAAACATATTTATTTTTATTTATGTCTATGAGCATATGTCTATGTGAGTGTATGCCACATTTGCCCAGTGTCCATGGAAACCAGAAGACGGTGTTTGGTTCCTTGAAGCTGAAGTTACAGGTCCCTGTCAGTTGCGTGAGGTGGGGGCTGGGACCCAAGCCTTGAACTTCTGGAAGAGCAGGAAATACTTTGAACTCTTGAGCCATCTCTCTAGCCCCTGTCCTCCTCACTTTTTTTTTTTTCATTAAGGATGCCAGCCACTGAATTTAGGATTTACCCTAATCTAGTCCGATCTTAGCTCGACAATATCTACCAAATTCTATTTCCATATCAGGTCACATCCACAAGCCCCAGGAACTGAGGCCTGAACAAGTATTTTGAGGACACAACTTAACCTACTACACCATGGGCTGCAGATCTAACTCTAAACTTGGTTACTCAGAAGAACGAAGCAAACGATTTATAATGTCCTCGCATTAGTCACCAAGTTCCTGACAAGAGGCTAGAGAAGGGAGGAAGTGTTGGTGTTGGCTCATGCTCGAAGGGTACAGTCCATTCTGGTGGGGAAGCCACGTGACAGGAATATGAGGTGAATGGTCACACGTGTCTGTGGAAGTGGGGGAGGGGCCGGCTTTTAGCTCTTAGCCCCTGAGATGGAGCTGCACACATTCACGGTGGATCTTCCTTTCTCATTAGACTTTTCTGGAAACACTCCCATAGCCCTACTCAGAAGCATGTTTCCATGGTGATTCTAAATCTAGCCAAACTGACGAGGAAGGTCACCCATCATATATAAACACGTAGGCTACCGTGGAAAGCAGCAGGTCTTTAGACTATGAAGTTCGTTTCATTGTTTCCTACAATATTCCCAGGAGGGTGGGTAACAAGGCTAAAGTCCAAAGCTGTGAAAAACTATCATTTATGGTTTGCTCTTTTTTTTTTTTTTTTAGTTTAGCATTGAGCAAAATTCCAAATGTTATTTGTATTTGCAATTAGGGTTGGATCTTCACTTTTGGGCCAGTTTGAGCCTTGTTTTGCACATTACTGCATAAATTTGGACTGGTCTGAAAGTTGACTGGGATGGCCAGTTAGGAGGAGGCAAGGACTCCTTGGAAAGGCTCATTCTAAGTGAGCAGGAAGCTAAGCAGACATGATTAGCTCCATAAGGTCATTGCTAGAGTAATCAGCTTGTTTAATTCTCCTAGATGCGACCCCGCCCTAACTCTCAGAGGACTGGATCACTTCATCCTTGAAAGAAGGATACGTCACTTAAACAGGGCAAACCATTTTAGTTGAATCTCTTGAGAATTTTCGGACATGTGGGACCCAGTGTCAGTATACACATGACTGAGTGTAACAGAAATATAGCAAGCTTCTGCATATGGGTGATTCCAAGGCACTGGGAGCCATTTTGGCACTGAAGCTCTGTTCTGAGCTTTGGCGAGGTCCGTCTGTGGGTAAAAGGACATGATGTCGATGCTGGTGGTGGAAGTCCTGACTGGAAGTGGCAGAATGTGGTGGAGGCAGAGTTCCTGAGGAGGCTGGCTGCCAATGGGCAGCCAGGAAAATGCTATCCATTGGAACTGATGGTGTCTAGAAAAGAGTGGAGCTTGTCAGGTGGGGGTGATGGCTGGTGGTAGGTAGCCTGAGTGGTACCAAACTCATGTAGGCAGATGATCCCCAGAGGGGATGTGACAAGAAATCACAAGACAGGAGATGTCATGTGGGGGCACACAAGACATCCCTGAGGGCGAATAGCTGAGGAAGACACACAATTTAACACAGATTTCCCCTCGTGGAATGACTTAAGGTCATTCTCAGTTGCATCAAACTCCACAAGCTGCTTTCTTGATGATACTTTGCACTTGTGTGTGAATGGATTTTTACTGAGTGTTCTGTTTCCTTTTGTTTACCCGGGACTCTTCTATTACAATAGTAAGAAACCTTTTCTGTCTGAAAGTTTTGATGACATTTGGCCCAAAACATTCTCTGTCAAATCCAGTGCCAGCGTGCATCAGTCCAGCCCGGGGACGTACACAAAGGCATGTATCCTAGCGCCCTGATTTAGAACCCGGTTACTTCTGCATTTAAGGATATTTGGAGTTGAAGTGCCATGTCCGCCATTTGCTTGTCCTTTAGTCTTGATGGGTGCCCTCATCAGAGAGGCAATTGACTATGACCAGGAAGAAGGTGTGCCTGCTCCCTAGCTGAATTACACACTCAGCTTCCCCAAGGGCATGTCCTAGCCACTGTTTTATCTGGAAGATGTTTAGCAGAAAATGATGAATCACAACTGACTTCACATCCTACTTCTGATGCTCCTGAGCTCTGTGACCTTAGACTACTTACTCAGCTCCTCTGTGCCTAGATGCCTCCATCTGGCAAATGTGGATGATGATGATTTCCATCTCCTAGGGCAGTTGAGAGGGGAAAGGATGGTATTCCCACAGTGCTTTGCCTGATATGTTATAATAATAAGTAATGAGGATGATGGTGGCCACCAATTAGGAGGCCAAACATTGCTGGACACTGTCACAGTGGTAACAGGATACAGAACGCCTCCTCTTTTCACATGAATGACCCGGTGTGTTCTGCAAGGAACACTTCTTTCAGGCAGAAGGGATGAAATGCATCCTTTCAGCCGGGCTCCGCAGTTGCAGCTGCTCACAGAATCCCTGGAGCCCCATGCGGTCTCTTCTGAGACAGAACCTCATCCAGCTTGGAGGGGGTTTGGTATTGGCTGTGTGCTGGCAACATGAGCTACATAGCTCCCCTCTGACCTTATGGGATAGACTTACTATCCAGCCCCATTTATCAACTCACCCAGTGTTTTAACCTTTCGTTCAAAGGAGATGCAGCTGGATTTCGCTGTGTCTCTGTGAATTTGATCAGCAGGATGGGTTAGACACATGGAGACAGCAGTTTACAGTCGAGCCTTCTCATGGGTGAGGTCATTTTGCTGTTATTAGCCGAATGCTTCCCTCCTCCAAGTCCGTCTGGTGTTTTCTTTGCTGCGGTGTTGGTTCCCACAGCACACTGTTTAAGACAGTGGAAGGCTGCTTGCAGCAGAAACTGGCTCAGGTGAGCTTGGGCTTTTAGTTATGAGAGAGCGAGGGTGTGCAGAGAGATTTTTGCTGCTCCAGTGCTCACAGCTGCCATAGTTGAGCTGGGTCTCCTGCAAATGTTAGGGAAGCCAGCTAAGGACTTGGTGGCGTCTATGCTGGCATTAGGTGGCTGCTAGAAAGGAGACCACGTGAATGGTTTATGTAACACCCGTACTGGGTGTCTAGTGTTTTCCAGAACACTAGCCTAGTGTTAATTTTCATTTTCATTCCCTAAGGGGCTTTTTGAACATTTTCCCCAAGTGTCCTCCAACTCCTGCCCAATGACATTTGAGGACCTCATCCGTCTCATTTCTGTTTTAAATGCCTGCTCTCCACCCACTTCTGCTCTTTGGCTAAGGAGCCTCAGCAGTGAAATGAAATATGTCTCACGCTTTAAAAACACACAGTTTAGGTCGGTACCATGGCCCAGCTGCTGAAGGCACGTCCTTCACAAGCCAAGCAGCCTGAGAACTCCCTGGAACTCAGCTCAGGCTGAGGTGGATGGAGAGGACAGCTGCCACAAAACTGTCCTCCAAGATCTCCCCTCATACCATTGCACATGCACACACGTACACACACACACAACCATGTAACCACACACACAGTAATAATATGTAAAAATTCAATGTTGAAAAAGTCTTTGAAAACACAGTTTGCTGTTGTATCATCGACAAGTGCAACTTACAGTGGGAGAAACTGAGTCACGTGTGTTCCTGTGGAACTCTGTTATTTTAGTGTCATTCACAGCTCTACAAACTCCATGAAGGAACAATACAGAGAAAGTTTTTTTTTTTTTACTTTTATTATTATTTTTTAAACCATTTACAATTGGTTTCTCTGAGGAAATAAAATCACCTTTCTGTAACTACAATCTTTTCCCGCCTTGGCTGAGACTTGGAGATGTTGTGAGGTAGCCACCAGAGAAGACTACCAGGACATGAGTTTAAGCCAATAGAAAGTCTTGAATACCTGGCCAGCGACTACACTGTGTGTTCAGGATCTGAGGACAGTCCCGAGCCTTTCTCAGGGTGAGCTTTTAAGCACAAAACCACATCTTGGGTTGACATATTTCAGTTAATAAGAACAGCTAGGCAGAAGAGGAGCTGCAGAAGCCAAAAAGCAATGTTAGTGCATCTGGGGACTTGCCCAGAACCGTGGACTTGTGTAGTGGGTAGCCGTTTCCAGCTTTGATCTGGAAGTTCCAACCCCCATTGAGGCTCTGGTAACTGTCACGCCTACAAGGGGGGGCCGAGAGAGGACCCTGAAGACCTGAGATCCAGATGCGCCGGCTCTCTTGGTTCCTGGACCCTGGACGCTGGAGGTAGACCGAGAAGAGTTCTCCAGAGAACACCGCCGGACTATGACACACCTTTCCCAGACCCTGTTACCTATCCCTTCACTTGTAAGTTACCCCACAAAATAAACCTCCCTTTTAACTACGTGGAGTGGCCTTAATAATTTCACCAATAGACTTGGATGGGTTAGGTCTTTGTTCTCCTTTTGGGAGTTGTGGCTGCCTACATGCAGGGTTCTAAGGCCTGGATGGTACCTCCATTATGGTGTCAGTTGTGCTAAGGTCTGGGTTGTGTTACAGAAATGATGAAAGACAAATGTGTCTGGCACATGCTCTGTCACTGCTACCGAGTTCCTGATGAGAGCTGTCAGCGTCACCCATCCTACTCTGCTCTGGGTTCACACTCACAAATGCAGTTGCTCTACAGGGACTGGGAGGGCCTGTGAACTCAGGAAGAGGGTCAGAAGTAAGAACACACACACACACACACACATATCACATACACACACATACACACACACACATCACATACACACACACATACACACACATACACACACATATCACATACACACACATACACACACACATCACATACACACACATATACACACACATACACACACATATCACACACACACACACACACACACACACACACACACACGGAGGCTAGCGTGACTGGCAGCTGGCACTGACATTTGTGTCAGGAGGACATGAAGGAGCTCACAGGACTTGGGATCTAGGGAGATGTCTATCCGAAGTTAACAGCTGCCATCAACTCTTGTGGTCATATCGTCATGGAGAAATCACAGTCTGAGACTGTCAGGTAATTTTACTGTTTTAAAGAGAAGTCAGAATCTGAAAATTTAGTGTGTCGGTTTGAAAGAAAATGGTCCCCAAAGGGAGTGACACTATTAGGAGGTGTGGCCTTGTTGGAGGAAGTGTGTCACTGTGGGGGCGGGCTTTGAGGTTTCCTATGCTCAGGACACCACGAAGTCAGACAGTTGACTTCCTGTTGCCTGTAAGATGTAGCACTCTCAGCTCCAGCACCATGTCTGCCTGCATGCTGCCATGCTCCATCATCATCATAATGGTCTGAACCTCTGAAATTGTAAGCGAGCCCCAGTTAAATGTTTCCTTTTTAAGGGTTGCCGTGGTCGTGGTGTCTCTTCATAGCAATGAAAACCCTAACTAAGATGTTCAGCTGTTCAGTTATTGACAGGTCCACTTCCAGCCAGAGAAGACAGGTTAAGGGCTGAGGAGGGCCACTGAATACTCATTTTGAGCACAGTTCCAGGTGCTCTTCCCCACTCCAGATCTATCTCGTCTGTATAATCTACGGTTCTCATTTGTGTGACAACTTGAAGAAGAAAGGAAAGGAGGGTTTATTTTGGCTAATGATTGGATGCAGACCATCATGGTGGGGAGGTCATACCAGAAGGAGCGTGAGGCAGGGTTAGGAATCGAACCCTGTGCCTCACACATGCTAAGCCACAGCTCTTTAAATTGAATGGGAGGGTGTGGTAATCTATTGTGTACCCTAATAAACTTGCCTGAGGATCAGAGGACAGAGCCAGCCACTAGATTAGACATAGAGGTCAGGCAGTGGTGGCACACACCCTTAATCCTATCACTCTGGAGGCAGAGATCCATTTGGATCTCTGTGAGTTCAAGGCCACCCTGGAAACAGCCAGTACTGGGAAGTATATATAACTTTAATCCCAGGAAGTGATCTTTGGACAAAGAGAGGTATATAAAACGTGAGGAAACAGGAACTCACTCTCTTTACGCTGAGGATTTCTTAGAGGTAAGAACTAGTGGCTGGCTGTTCTGTTTCTCTGGTCTTTCAGATTTCACCCTGATATCTGGCTCTGGGTTTTTTATTAAAAGACCATCAAAGATTCGAACAACAGGAGGGTCTTTAAAAATTTTTGCAGCAATAAATAGTTTTTGAATGTGTAAGGACTGAAACATTAGTTAGAACGAAACATGTAACGAACCTGAGGAGTTCCAGCACACAGCTAGCTCCACCATAGCCCTGGATCTGGAAGACACAGACAGTGAATTCACGCCACACGCCCTCACGCCAGGCAGCGTCTGTGAACAGAGCACTTCAGCGCAGACCCGAGGCTGAGGAGTGTTACCGACGGCAGCGCTTCTGCTTTGCCTGCAAGGCTTCCTGCTCCGGCTTAGTTACAGAAAATGAAGTTTTTCCTACCTGTGTTCCTTAGCATGTAAGTGCTGTGTCTTAGGGTATCATTACTGTTGGAGTTGTTGACTTGAGTTTCATAAAAATCCTTACATGAATTTTGGGTTGGAATTAAGGCAGAACTTCTAAAATTTTCCTGTCTTAAAAAAATTAATTTTTATTTTTTAAAAAGTAAAACATAATCACATCATCTTCTCTTTCTCTTTTTCCTCAAACCCTTCCCAGGTCTCCCTACCCAGTCCCTGCCTTCCCTCTCAGGCTCACGGTCTTTTTTCTTTGTTACTGTTACATATATAAATGCATAAATACATAAATCAACCTGCTGCTTTTGGAATAAATAATTAGAGGGCTCATCCTTGGGGAAGACTAATTTTTCCTCTCTCGGCCATCTTTAGTTGCCTGTATTCCAACAATTTCTAAAATGGTCCTAAACACACTTTTGTCATTTTGTAGTATGTATTCATGTGAAGTAGTATTCTTAGTATAGGTGATTGTGAAATCAAAATGAGAATAATCTCTGAAAAACTTTGAAGGTACTCTGTGTCCTGCAGTATCAAATATTCAGCTGAGATTTAATTCTTAATATGTAAAATAAACAAGCACACCCATTTCATTACTGTACCAATTCTCTCATCTTTAATACATGGTAAAATATGTATATCAAAATTATTTTAAATTTCTTTATGATTTAATTATTTTAATTTAATTATCATGAAATGTTTGACTACTATAGCTATTTCATTTTTTGCTTATTTAGTTTGTGTGTGTGTGTGTGTGTGTGTGTGTGTGTGTTTGTAAGTGTATGAGTGTGCAGCTGTGTGCAGAGTCCCAGTGGTCAACCTCAGGAGTCAGCTACCTTCTGTTTTGAGACAAGGCCTCTCACAGAATCCTAGGCTCACCAATGAGGCTAGGTTGGCTGGCCATCAAGGCCCTGGGATCTTCCTGTCTCTGCAATCACACACTGCCATGGCTGGCTTTTTGTGAGGGGATTAAATTCAGGTCTTAATGCTTAATTGGCAAGTACTTCCTGACTGACCCACCTCCCACTTCTGCACGCCTGTTCTGTACACTCATATACTGTACACCCATATAAATTCCCTCAGGTTGAAAGCAGCCCTGAGGGAGTTCAAGTCCCTGTCTTAGGTAAGGACTCTATAGCTCGTCAGTCCTGCCAAGACACTATTTCTGATAAAGTGCGTGGGATACCCAGTGCAGGGTAGGGCACAAATGACATCCATGTTTGTCCTGCACTTGATAGGTTGGCTCAGAAGAAGCTGTTCATCCTCACTCTCCACCCAGGCCATGTCAGGTGTCACAGCAGGATGTCATTGCTCTTTCCCCTTGGAGTCCTCACTTTCTGTCCTGTGACACGGTCATCTGTACAGGCGGCCTCTCTTCCATACTAAGTGTTTTCAAGCAGGGGTTATCTCTTACAGGATTTGACTCCTCTCCAATGTCCAGCCATGTCACCTGCAGTGGACCAGGATGGGGGCGGGTAACAGAGTCAAGTGCTATGCTCAAATCAACCAGGCTCCTTGTGTAGTGTTTGTGTTTCAACACTTCCACCTATTTTGGCCCAATTATAAGCTTTTAAAATAAGTTAAAACATTGGCCAATGAAGATTTAATACAAGTCATAGCCCTTGCTTTCATGTGTTAAACACCAGCAGATTTTTAAAAGCGTCTGAAATCATAAAAGGACCAAGGCTGGGTAATTCCCCTGCCTCCTGACTTCTGTAACATACTTGCTTTCTCATGTCCTCCCATGTACAGGCCAGTATGTTTCCAAGTGGCCACAAGAGGGGAGTATGAACCTCTGTGTTGCCTAAGAAACAACTGGACCACTGAGTCATTCCTTCACCTGAGTGGAGGAAGAAAGGTCATTCATTGTACTAATCACACTCTCTCCAGCTAAGGATGAGCAGGGCCTGATCTCTGTGCTCACGGAGAATATGACCTCACTTCTTCACTGTACAGGCAAGCCTAATCCTGACTGGAAAATTTATTTACAAAGAGTTTGAAGGACGTGTAGTTCCTGCCACAGTTTCTCTGTTATTTTCCATTTATATTAAGTCAGAATCCCGAAGAAAATCTCCTGTCTTTGGAACCTTTAGAATTCTTCATTCTGAACTATGACTTGGCATTGGAATTCTTCAATCCAGAAACTTTTTTTTTTTTTTTCGTGGAACAAGGCAGGGTATAAATGAAGCTTTTTTTTTTTTTTATTCCAAGTTGCATCACATGCAGACTGCATCTGGAATTAAATGAAATCACGTTTCACACACCACCACCAGCAAGGCTCCCTCAGGCCCATGGGTCACTCATGGCTGCAGGTGTATTGTTCTGTCCTGGTGAGCCCATGGACCCCTGAGGTGGCCTGGCTTTGCTCTGATGGAGGCCCCCAGTCATCCTTCCCTCAGAGCATCAGCATCTGGAGAACTTCTGAACACACAGGTTTACTGGTGTTTAGAAAAACAGCTCTGCTTTCTGCTCCTGAGAATGGTTCAAGGCATTGGCCTCTTTAAAAAACACATCGGGAACGAGCAGGACGCGGCCAGCGAGACAGTACTTTGTATCTGCTCACTGGGTCATGAAGGTTTTGGCTGTGAGTTGCCTGTGTTGGTAAAGGGCTGTGGGAAGGTGTGTCTGGGGTCTGGTGGTCTCGTCCTCATCTGCCATCTCTGTTCTTGGTTCTGAGTTGAACCCAGGCCACAATGGAAACAGATCACAATGAACTGATGCTTCTTGTCTTCCCTAGGGCAGGAAAGAGCCTGTCTTGGACTCCTTCCTCATTAGAGCAACACAGTTTCTTTTGACTAAAAAAGGGAAAATGGGAAGAAAGTCGGAGATGAATTGGAGACACCAGGTGGGAACGGTGGTGGGTAGTATTGTTGCTCATTCATTCCGGCTCAGCCAGAGTCTCCCCTAATGTGGAAAACACACCAGACATGTCTCTGCAGCAGGACTTTCCCCTTGAACTCTGACTCTGTATGAACACAGACCTGATTTTTTTCATCTTTTTTCTGGTTTTGGGGAGCATATTCTTTTTTTTCAATGAGGCCCCAATAACCTCATTTAAATCTGTGATTTCCTTGAGACCAGTATCTTTCTCCCCCCTTTTTTTAACCTTATCTCAGGGTTTAGCAAATTATGACCTAGAGCCACCTGTGTCTGCAATTAAAGGTTTCCTGGAACAAAGACACACGTCTGTTTTTAGAGCTTGGCTATGACTGTAGAGTTGAAAGACAATTTGGTCCACAAAGTCTAAAATATTTTCCTATTCTCAGTTTATAGTAAATTCTCAGTGTCTTCCTGTTGGGTTTTTTGTTTGTTTGTTTGCTTGTTTTTTCACTTATGAGACTGTACACTGTAAACATTTGTATAATTGTAATAATATCCATTCCTTTATCTATTCACTTATGATACTGTACACTATAGACATTTGTATATTATAATAATATCCATTCCCTTATCTATTCACTTATGACACAGTACACTACAGATATTTGTATAATTATAATAATATCCATTCCCTTATCTATTCACTTATGACACAGTACACTACAGATATTTGTATAATTGTAATACTATCCATCCTCTTATCTATATATTTTATTTATTTTTTTGAGACAGGGTTTTATATAGTTCAGTCTGGCCTCAAGCTTACTACGTAGCCGAGGCTGGCCTTGAACTCCAGATCCTCCTGCCTCCACGTCCCACTTGTTGGGATGACAGGAGCATACTGCAATGTCTGATTAATTTCACTTTTACTAAAAGTTTCTGCAAGGCCAGGGATTTTTGTTTATTCATTGGGATATCACAGAGAGCAGCAGTGCCGGCCCGTATCTGATGGACGGATAAACCCAGTGAGAATCAAGAGCTCCACGAACTGTGGTCACTGTCATTTCAGCACAGGCCCCACTTTCAAAGGAGAAGGATGTGCATGACAGCAGCATGTGTGCCTGCCCTCACGTGTGACTGCCATCACCCCGCTCTCAGCAGGAAGCACACTCACACAGCTTGGTCTCTGAGCCCTATATACCTGCTTTACCCCTGCCGGACACCTACATAGTCTCAAAATTATCCCCAGAGGAAAGGACATTTTCACAAAAGTAAACATCTTCCCAGCCCTGAAACTTTTGGCTTTTGTTGGGGAAGGGCTATTTTAATGTTCAGACAGAGGAATACCTATTTTTACACTACATCCAGACAGGACTTAATTAAGGAGGCAGGTGTGTTTCCACACTGTGTCTCTATTTCACGTAAGACAGGAAGGAATAAGCTAACCTTTCGTCTAAGGGCGGCAGAGGCTGCCAGGTCCTTTCTCACATTGATTAAATCGTGTCATAGGGATCAGAACTCTTAACCACACTAACAAGCCCTAACTAAGTGGTTCCTCACCTCTGTAAAACATCCACAGAGTCATGGCAAAAGCATTGAAGATGGAGAGTGCCTAATCAGAACTCTGAAACCTAGTTTTTATCTCTCTCCGTTATATTTTATTTCCACTCCAGTTGTAGTTTCAAAGGCTCAGGTTTATCACCCTCCACAGAGTTAGTATTTAAAAATTAACCATCGTTTATTTAATTTTGCGTCTCTCAATGTATAACTGTGGTGTATGTGTGTAGTGTATACACACACACACACACACACACACACACACACACACACACACACACACGGGTGGGTGCACAGGGATGTACATGAATGGGGAGGCCAGAGGAAGGTGTCCAGTGTCCTCCCCCATCACCCTCTGCTGATGACTTTGAGGCAGAGTCTTGCTGAACATGGAGCTTGCTGTTTTTGGCTAGACTGGCAGGCGGAAGGCCCTATCGATCTTTCTGTTTTTGTCTCCCATCGGTGCTGAAGTTACAGGCATGCAGGGCCAGAGCCAGCTTGCTTTGTGGATACTGCCATCTCCACACAGGTCCTCATTCTTGGGCAGTGAGGGCTCTTAACCATCGAGGCAGCTTTCCAGCCCAGAAGATAGATTTTGAGGTTGAGAATGAACTATGTAAAGAATGACACACCAGGGTCATTCTGTGCCTGCTGGGTCTCAGAGAGGGTGCTTTGGTAGTGATCAAAGTCTGGAGATGTTTTTGGTGGTTTTGATTGGGAAGATTCTCCTAGCATCTCTGTGGATAGAGACCTTCACCCAGGCTGAGTTCCCCTCGGACAGCTTCCACACCGTTCCCAAAGCTATGCTGATATGATAGGGCCAGCACTTTCCCTTCAAGCCGCTAGCTCTCATTACCATGGTGACGGTATCACAGGAGGTGACAGTGACCACAGAGCCCTGTGAGCCCCGAAGCACTCTTCAGAGTGGGAGAGTCTCTCCACTGTTACTCAGAACTGTGTCTACAGGCTGTACAGCTGGATTTCAAGGCTGCACTTGCAAATGGCTTAGGAGGCAGAGCACCTGTGTATCAGCTGTCCTTTCAGCAAGCTTGGAGAGGGTCACAGAACACACGGCTGCGGGTCTGCTGTGGCGTGCTCGCCGCTCACGCTCTCCTCTTGGCCATTTTATCAGTGTGCCAGTGTTTCTCTATGTCTTGCTCCCTGGTGATCACCCGGCATTCTATTCTTCTTTTTAAGGAACCCCTGTTTTACCCTGAAATTAATTGCATTTGATGTCCTATCAGCTACCTTTTAATTAATTAAAAATTTAACAATATACTTACTTGTATAGGAGTATGATATATGCATGTGCTCATGTTTGTGTGTGCATGGGCACACGTGTACCTATGGCTTCTACATAAATGGAAGATACAGTTGGTGAGCCCAAAGGGTTGGACTCTCATTAGCATGTGTAGCAGACAGCATCTCACTCTGGCTATATCTTTTGATGGGGTTATACACACTTCTACACAGATGTCTAGTAGGTAAGGGGAGGTGAGGAGTTAGGATAGACTCTTCAGCTATAGGGAGGCCATTTTAGGGGAGACTCTTGCACTCTGTGTGGTGAAAGCATTTAAGATGAAGAAGATTAAGTTGTAAACATTGTCCCTCACTATAAAGTTATTGATTAAACTGTATATGCTTTTCATGCGCGCACACACACACACACACACACACAACCTTTCTACTGGCTACAAAACACTGTGATCTATGATCTTGCTGATTCTATCTTCTACTATTTCCCCTCTTCTCCACCACTCACTCTTTCTCAATCCATTCTTCTCTTTCCTTTCGGATCTTCCAACCCTTCACACCCCCTCACCTAAGGCCTTTCTATCATCTTTTCCCTGTTTCAAATGCTCTTCCCTCTTATCCACATGGCTTGTGCTCTCCTTAGCCTCAAGTCTTTCCCCAACATTTTCTCAATGACACTCCCTCTGATCATCATCCTGTTAATGCTGCAAGGCACACCTGTCCCTTCTCCTCCTTCATTCTATATTCAGGGCCCAACTCCACCCCATCTCTCGACACAGTACTAATGAGCTTCTAACAAATTAAACAACGTGATCATTTATACTGTATTGTGTTTACTTCCTGCCAGATCCCACTAGAACGCAAACTTCTCAAGATGAGGGATTTTGTCTGTTTTGTTACTCATGTCTCAAAAAACTAATACTGCATGAGCCTAAGCAGGGACAGAGACACGAGGCTGGGACTGTGAAGAGGAAAGCTTGAAGATGCCACCAAGCTGGTTCCGAAGGGACACAGTGGTGGTGTTGACAGGACAGAATGCACTTTATAATTTTTCCTAAGATTTGCCTTGCTGACAAGTGTCCAGAGTGTGGACGCATGCCTGGACACAGGGAGCTCTTTCCAAGTGGGATGGAGGGTGCGCATGTCACAGACACAGCAGGAAGACTGGAAGGCATCGCAATCGTTTGGCTGGGAAACTTCCTGCCGTTCATTTTACGTCTCGTTCCTCCCACCTGCATGCGTTCACCCCGCGTGCAGGACCTGCCGCCCGCCATGTGGCTTTACTTTTATAGTCAGACGAAGATGGCAAATTCAAGGTATCTCTAGATATAACCTTAAATACCACTGAGGGCCTCGGGGAGACAAAACAACGTTTTTACCAGACAGAGGACGAAGATGACTCATCTTACAAAACAAATCCACTTCCATCCCCCGGCTCCTGGTGGTTGAGCTGTTTTAATTTTATATTGTGAGGTGCTCTTGCTGAATTAGAAGGCAGAACAGGGAGACCATTAGAAGATGAAGCAGAATCATGCTGGCCTGCACTCTGTCCCTGTACACAGTGCTTGTGTGTGTGTGTGTGTGTGTGTGTGTGTGTGTGTGTGTGTGTGTGTGTGGGTCTGGGCCATGGCTCTGTTTTGGGCTGGGGAAAAGGCCCAAGACTGCCTGGGATAAAAGCTGCTCTCTTATCATCTACTGGCCATGTGACTTCAGAAAAGTTATTGAATGTTAAAAATCCAATTTCCCACCTGTAAATGTACCAGGAGATTATTATGAGACTAAAGTAAACTCGCACACATGGCAAGGGAAAGAGTTGTAAGGATGCTTTCTCCTCAGTAAGCACAGGGAGACTGCGTATACTCAAAGTCTGACCCTATGACTTACTTGCTGAGCAGCTTGGGGCAGGAAACTTCATTTTGCTTCACTTTCCCTGTTTTTTTTTTGAGGTTAGCTTTCATATCTCAGCTTCTTTAGTTTGGAAAGAGGCAAGTGCCTTGTCTCATAGGATTATCAGGAGTCTCCAGTGGAAGAGTTTAGACTTACAGCTTAGGAGAGACTGGGTGCCAGCCGTGAGCAATAGAAGGCAGCCCCATTCTTCTTTTCATGCTGGTAAAGTAGCCATAGCACAAAATGTACCACCTGAACAATTTTAAGTGTGCAGTCAGTGGTATTGAACAGATTCAAGTGCACAGCCCTCAACAGCCATCTTCAGGACTCTTGAAGCAGAAGTTCTCCACACAGTCAGCGGGGACGCCAACCCCTGTGGTGTTGACTACTCACTACACCTCATGATGAGAGTGTCAGATTGTATCTGTGTGTGTTGGCTTATCTCATAGCACAGTGCCCCCAAGGTTTATCCATGTCATAGCTACCCCTTCTCAGAATTCCCTCCTCTTTTAAGGCTAAATAATAATTCCATTGTATGTGTACACCACATTTTAATTGTCTGCTCACCTGTTGACGACACTTGGATTGTTACCAAATTTTAACTATTGGGAATAATGCCACTATGGACAAGTTTTAAGAACTCACTCTCATTATTTTGGTTATTTGTCCAGAAAAGGAGTAGATACACTATACAGTGATTCTATTTTAACCTTTTGAGTGGCTACCATTGTGTTTCCTATAGTGGCTGTACCTTTCCACACTCACGCTGACTATGCCCAAGAATTCAAATTCTCTTTAAAACTTGGCATTTTCTGCTTTAAAACCCTAATAGCCATATTAATGAATATAACATGGTAAGTTCTGTTACACTCACCTCCAATTGCAGTTGCTGGTATACAGCGGCCATGGCTACTTGCGGATACATCTACTAGGCAGTGTGAGGAGATCAAAACCACCCAAATCATGACCAGTGATGCCTGTTTCTTCTTTCTTCAACCATCAACCCACTGGTTTGTGGCTGGGCTCTGCTTTCCTCCTGGGGATTATTTTTCAGGTTTTCTTACAGCAAGCTGCACTTGTATAATCAGCAGAAGCCTTATGAGCTGTATCCACACCACATCCTTAAAAGAAGTGGGAAATGCACGCTTCTTTCCCTTACTTCACACTGCCTGAGATACAGATGTGGTGGAGGGTGCTGGGACCACTATTTAAGCCCCAGACAAGAAAGGGGCATGATATGGATGGCAGGGACGCACTGTCAACCTTGCATTATCGTTCCCAGGATGTCCTATTCAGGAGAAAAATAAAATTATACTTTGTATTAGTCACTGAAGTTTGAGATCACTTAACCTATAACATACATGAGCAAAGTAATTCAATAAAAAAAATGTCAATTTAGTCAGCCACAAAAATAAAGGAAAAAAAAAACCTTCAAAGGTTTTGAGTGTAGTACAAGTATTTTCAGGGAGGAACATCACCTTCCAAGGCAGATCTCTTGCATCAGGAAGCCACTTCAAGACGAGACTTCCGAGCCCTTCTAGTGTTCTGGTGGCTCCAGTGGTCAGAAGTGACCCAAAGCTATAACGTAATGACATTAGTTACCGGAATACCTTTGAGTTTGTGCTTAGATACCATTTTGCATGATTAGAAACACTATTAAGTATCACTGTGATTATCTAAATAGCTAATACTTAGAATTTAAACATTCAGTTCATGGAGAGATGGTGTAGACATCGAGGCATTAGGGACTCTAAAAAATCTGGAGTGAAAGATATCTGTGTTAAATGCTAGTAATATAATTATACCAAGAAGCTTCACGCTCAAAACTCATGCATTGCTTTTTTTTTTTAAACAGGAATTCTCTCCCTGTCTCTGTCTCTCTGTCTTTGTCTCCCCCACCCCACACCTCCCGCTGGCTATGAGGCTATGGTAGTAGTTAGTTATTTAAAAGTTATCAGATCATATCCAGCTCCCTAAGAGTGGGCCCAAAACACCCTTTATTGGTTTAAAACGCGGTTAATGGATACTAGCACATTTGGGGGTTAGCATGGTAATAGAAGTAATGGATGAAGGGTTGTGTTGCAATTCTATGTCTCAAAGGAAGGGAATTAAAGGTGAGTCTTTCTTCCCAGCACAGTCATAGCCCAAGAATGATTTAATTTTCTGGACAAAGACTTTGACTCACTAAGGGCTATCTAAAGAAAAGGGATGTTCTCATCCGGCCAGGCTTGCTTCATAAAGATTCCAGTGAGAAAACCACACACCCTGCACTTTTCTTCAGTAAACATTCACCCTGCTGTTTGGGTTTCTGAGAAGACCCAGGAAGCCAGAAGAAGTGGGTTCCCCTTCTGTGGGCAGCTTTGTCCCATATTGTTATACTCGATGTTCTAGCTTAAAGAGCAGTCTCTTGGGAGCTTGGCATGGCTAATGCCCATGCATCCTTTGGCTTCTAGAGCAATATATAAAATAGTTTCTGAATTGCTAAAGCTGAGATCAGATCATTGACCATGGCATAAGCCATGGGGGAGATTCAGTCTGAAATATACTATCCTTGAATTCACGTGAATTCTCGCGAAAGAATGATATGTTTTATAAGTACTGGTTTTAATGCCTTTATGCTCATGTATATGTTTAGGAGCACATGTGTGCACAAGTCTGCCAGCATGTGTATGTACATGGGCATAAGGACAACTTCGGATGACACCTTTAGGAACTTTGATATAGGATCTTTTGTTGACCTGGAGCTGATGATTTAGGCTTAGCGGGCTGGCCAGTGAGCCCCAGGAATTCTCCTGTCTCTGCGCCTCCCCACCCAGCACTTGGATTACAAGCACATGGCACCACACCTGGCTTTTTATGCGGCTTCTGGGGATTGGGGTTAGGTCTTCAAATTTGCAAGACAAGTGTTTCGCTGACTGAGCCAGGCCCTCAGCCCAATTAGCATGACTTTTTAAAGGAACACAACATATAATTGTAATCCAAGTTTATTTTCAAATTGATAATAATTCAACTTAAAAATAAGTTATTGTAATTTCCTAACGTTAAACTCAATTAATATATTGTACTAAATTCTAAAGTTCTAAGGGACCATAATTTATAGGAGACCATAAATATAGAGTATTTATGAAAAATCTGCTATGGTGTGTGTCTGTGTGTTTGTATTTATGTGTGTATGTGTGTGTGTGTGTGTGTGTGTGTGTATGTGTGTATGTGTGTGTGTGTGTGTATTTATGTGTGTATGCATGTATGAAAGAGAAAGAGAGAGAGGGGGAAGGGTACACATATCTGTATATGCAGTACTCAAGACAGTATCCACTCGAAAACAGAGGTCTTCTAACACCAGACCTAGACAACAGAGTATGAGACTTAGACTTATAAATGCTGTTTAAAGCATAGGATTTTAGAAGAGACATTTTGTTTCCAAGTTTGATGTTTTCTCAGGATTGAAGTCAACATGTAACTGTCATAGAGGAAACAGGGTACTTTTCCTGCCTTGATTGTTTGCCTACACCTGGAAGGTCAGTGTCCCGAGATAGGGATTTCCTTACTAAGAAGGGATAGGTTCTCCCGAAGGAAGACTGGTCACTGCCTAGTTGTCCCTATCCTGCTGGTCACCATGTGTTGGTCACCTGAGTTTCCCTGCCTAATGAGTCACAGCATCAAGATGCTTCATTGATGGTCCATCATAAACCCAGTGTTCTCCATCGCCACAGAGTAACCTTGTGTCCCCTGGACTTCCTTCTTCCTTTCTAGGGCTTCAGCTCTCTTAAAATCTTGCCTCAGATGCTGCTTCACGGTGTCTGTCTTTAAAAGTTACTTCCTGCCAAGGGCAGCAGGTCCCATACTTCTTCTGATCTCCCAAAGTGCAACTTTCTTCTTGAATATGAACAACTTCTTGGTGTCTACAAAGACTCTTCCCCCCAGTTGCATATTTTGCATACAACACTCCATTCTGTCTTCCTTTAGCTGAGCAAAAATACTTCATTAGGAGAAAAAAGCCCCATCTGGAATTCTGTGCATCTTGAACCCATAGAAGGATTTATTGTGGAAGACAATGTTTGTCCTGTAGCCTGTATTGAACAATTAATGTATTCTCCTCCTAATTCCACCCAGGGCACTATGAGGATGGACTTTCCATAGCCATTGGGGAATGTAAGAATCCAGTATTTGTCACTGTGACATAACCCTATCCTATGTTATGCACCCTGCTGACATCCCAAGGAATTTTCATTTAGTCCACATATGAGTCATGGATTGTATCTTGTTAAAATACCCGGCAAACAGGACTGACGGTGGGAAACCCTTTCAACCACAATGCTAGTATTTGTGGGAACAACAGGGACCTGAACCTTCTGAGGCTTGCTGTGTTCTTTGTATCATCTGGTGATGTCCAGTGACACTGAAGGGTATCTGTAGCAGGAATCTTAAAAGTTCTTATTAATAAAATCAGACCTGAGCCAGGTATTGCGGTGAACACTGAAAAATCAGAGAGACAGAACAAGCCATAGCTAACCTCACCTGTCCAACTTCTCAGCTGGTCTTGTTTCCTCAGACTGAAAGCTTCTGTGTCCTCATCCCAATGGCTCTCAGCTAAACTGCTGCTCGAAAGCCTGAAGCTTAACCAGCCAAATGCTTAACCAGCCAAATGCTTCTAGTTTCTGGTCTTCACGCCTTATATATCTTTCTGCCTTCTACCATCACTTCCTGGGATTAAAGGCTCGCTTTCTGGGATTAAAGGTGTGAGTCACTGTGCTTGGCTGTATCCTTGAACAGATGGATTTCTGCCTCTGGAATGGTAGGATTAAAGGTGTGTGCTACCACTGCCTATCCTCTATGTTTAATATTGTAGCTGTTCTGTCTCTGACCCCAGATAAGTTTATTAGGGTGGACAATATTTCGGGGAACACAATACCACCTCAGGTATCACCCCAAATGGGGCTCATGGTCCTTTGGCCACTGAGCCTTTCCTTCCTGCAGGGCACACTGAGAGGTACCATTTTACAAACGAAACCATTTGGTTCCCAGGATGCTTCTGGTCACCAATGCTCAGAAACAAGTCCAGATGTGCAAAAAAGTCTGCATACCTTTCTACCAGAACCCTTGAAGAATACATGTTGGAAGAACTACCTTAGTGGGATTAATTCAGTGTCTAACCCATGACAAGAATTGCCTGATGATGGGCTTGTCTTCCTCCACCAATCCTGCCTCTCTATCAGACTCTGCTGTCACATGACCCACTTGCTTCATTGGACACAGATGATTCAATGATTCTGTGATATGTGAGTGACTTTGATTACTTCCCAAGCTGCTGTCTGTCAAGACTAGGTAGACCCAGAAGAATTTATTTTGCAGTTTGGGGTTGAGACATGTGGACAGAATTCATAGAATTCATCAGCATCATAGAAGCCTCCCTTGCTAGAGTAGGAGGATTCTTGGCCTGTATCTGGAGACACATAGACATGGCTAAGAGAATGAGAATTCTACTGAGGGTGAATGTCACTGAACTGTTTGATGTTGGAGTCCAGTGATGTCCCAAGGTAGTTAATGTGGGGTGGAGAAGGCAGTTCCTGCTCTGCTGAGTGTATTTTAGAGGTAGGATAGTCTGGGAAGATTGTGCTGATCACAGGTTTCAAGAGACCAAGCTGAAAAATTGCATCTGTAGGATTAGTAGAATTTGCAGTTCCATTTGCATGTTTTCTGCTTAACTGTCATCTTCAGCTGTGCAGTGCAGTACTTAATTGATCTACTTAATTAAGATGCCATTTGTCGGAGAGGTTCAATTTTCTTTCTCTTATTATCTTCATAGTTTTGAAGCTTGTCATCAAAAAGCTTTCATTGTTCTAACAATATTTGTTGGTAAATATCATTCTCCATAAGGTTATTATCAAGTAGTGCACTGGAACAAATCCTGAGTTCAAACCACAGAAAGCAGTGCAAGGAGAGTGTGGCATCTGTCACCTTGGGGAACTGAAGGTGGGAGCCAGGCATGCTCCCAAGCCCTCAGCCCCCACCCAAGCTCCTGCACTCTGTGTCTCCTGGGGAAGGAGTAGGGGCAGCACCAAAGCACCCCACCTCAACTAGGAGTAGACCTAGTCAGCACTTTTAAAATATTTAAACTGTTCTCAGTCTTACACAAGACACACAAATAAAGGAAGATAGTTATCCTACTCATGATTACAGGAAAATACTGAGAATTACAAATGCTGGAAAAGTGTGTTCTGTGTTTCTGGATATGGTAGTGTCTTCTAAGGAAGTCAATTGTGTAATGCCAGATAGTACAGCAAGAAAACTTTTGACCATTAATCCTGGAGAAAGGAAAACTGTGTTCACAGAGAAACTGTACAGAAATATTCTGGTAGCTTTATCTGTAACAATGCAATTCTCTCAAAAGGTGAATAAAGAAACTGGTAAATTTACACAATGTAATGTTAGTGACTTATTTATTTTGATGAAGAGTTATAACATCCAAGGGAAGTAATTATAGATAGTTACTTATTTAATTTAAAAATCACATCTGTCTGTCTTTCAATTTATCATCTATCTATCTATCTATCTATCTATCTATCTATCTATCTATCTATCTATCTATCTATCTATCTATTGGCAGAATCTTAGTAATTCATGATCCTCTTGCCTCACTTGCTGAGTGCTGGGGTTACAGTGGTCTGTCACCATGACTGGCTTAGTCACATAGTACATATGTGATTTAAGAATTGGTTTCTTTGTTATGAAATTGCTATGTTATGAAATGCTAGCATATGGCTTGCTCCACAGCAGTGGAAGGGAATTTTTGGGTTTGTTTTAGTCATTTAGAAGGAGCAGTTTGCTCAGGCATCAGGGAATCTTTTATCTGCTGAGGACCTTGTACATGCTGGGCCATGCAGGACACAGAGCTACATGTCTGTCTAAGTATTTATTATTATTATTTTACCCAGGACTCTGATAAACAAAATAGGTCAACTATAAAACTACTTAGTTTATCCCAGCTCCAGATCAGTGGGCAAATGCACCTCTTTTCCAAACACTCATGCCTCTTCCTTGCTTCCTCAAGAACTCCACCCTCTTCTGATATTCTGAACTGCTGAACATTTTTTGGTGGTCATCAGTCACCCTGTGTGGACAGTTTCCCTTTGCAAACACCTTTCTGAAGGGATCTGTATTTATAGATAAGCAGTATGAACCCCTTACTGTTCATATCCAGCCTCTTCACCAGAGCACAGTACATCTCCTCTTCCGGTGATTGAGGCTTGAGGCACTGTGGTGTCTAGGCAGGGCCTCTCAGTAATTACAGTGTTGGCCTGTGGTCTTTTTCAGGAAGTGCCAAGTACCACTTGCCCTAGTGTGTTCCAGCTAACTGTTCGAGGGACAACAGGAAACAGATGCCAAATAAGGACATCCGGAAGCAGCTGCTGCTGTTCTGGGGTGAGAGCAAGGTAGACAGGTTCCCTCTTAGCGCTTCTACTGGCCCCCACAAGTCCTCCGGAAGCTCAAGGCTAGGAGAGACCTGTGCATGCACTGGGATGAGACCTGACTGGATTGAGCCTGTTCATGTGGGTGTCAGACTCCTGCTATTGACTGTCCTCCGACCCTGGGAGTGTTTCTTCAGCTCTTCCGAACTACTTCTTCTTCAGAGAGAGTAGCTGCTTTTATAATTTATTGGAGAGAATGGTAGCCTTATTAGCTTCTAGCCAGGAATGGATTTCTAAAATTATCAGTCAATATCTAGAGTTAAACTTAATGGCTTGCAGAAATTCAGCTCTTCCCCGAGTGTTAAATTCTGATGTGTAACGTGGAAGCAGAGCAGGAGGAGAGGAAACAGGTAGGGACAGGCGGGACAGGATCCTCTCCGGTGTCCTTGCGTCCTGTCTTCCCATGACAAGGGGAACTTTGTGAAAGGGGCTATAGTGATGGAACATTGTCACCATTAAAAACATCGAATTAGAGCTCCTCCAGATGATTTTCAGTGGTTTTTGATTAATGCCGAGTGAGGAAAAAAAAAGGACACTGTGATACGTACAGAGCATTCAACATCGATTCCTTTCACCTGCAGGTGGCCTTTGGCAGGGTCATGTTATCATCAAGTCGGCCTTGGTGAGTGGGAGCCCATATTGCGTACATCCCCTCTACCTGCCCCAGTGACCACTCTATCACCTTGGCCACATGCCAGCAGTGAGTCACTGATGGCAGAGGCTGGCTGGTGTCCACTTGTCAGGTCACTTTGTCTAGCTGGTTGCTTGACACCCCTGGGGTTTGACCTATATGACGGAGAGCTTCCTGCCTCTGCTCATTCTCCACTAACTTATTTCCAATATGCCATTTTTTCCCCCCAATAGTTACTTTCTCACCTCAGGTACTGTGTCCCAGAACCTTAGAATGTGGTCATATTTGGAGACGGTACCTTTGCAGATGCAATTGTCCGATATCTAGAGATCCATTTAGGAAGGGACTGAAACTCAATGACTGGTGCCCTTGGGGGAAGAGGAGGGGACCCAGAAGTACATTGAGAAGTGACATGATGTCAGTGAAAAAGATGAGCCCACAAGACAGGGGTCCCAAGAGGTGCTGGCGAGTCCTAGGATGTATCCGCCTCAGGCTACAGTGAGAACCAACTCCACTGCCCCCTTTGTTTCAGAATTCTAGGCTCTTGGACATAAGACTGGTAAAATCCAGGCCACACACCTAGTAGCCGTCTATATGGCATCTCTTGGAAGTGAGTGTGGTTTCTACCCAGCTGGTCAAGGCTTTGCTACTGTCCATACCTCTGCTCATATTCCAGCCATGGTCCTTCTTTTGCCACACGGAGTGGATATCAGACATCCACCCTGAGGACCTGCCCTCAATAATTACGCTTTAAAGTTCCTCTGAATGTGTGTGACAGCAGGCGACTCTATATTTATAACTAAAACTCACTCCCTTCCAAGTGCTAATCAGGTCCAGCCTGACTTAGCTTCTGAAGGGAGGTGAGATTGAGCAAGTTCATTTGTAGACTAATAAGAAAAGGTTATAAAGGCAAATTAAGACACAGACAAAAGTCACGGATAGCTGTTTCACAGAAGAGCTATGGTCAGCAAACTTGGAGAGACATTTAATGTCATTAGGGATAGGGAAATGATGACACAGTGGAACCCTATTTCAAACCCAACTACAAGTTGCAAATGTCTAGTCCAGCCAGTGGCTGGAGAGACAGCTCAACACTTAAGAGCACCTGTCACTCTTGCAGCGGATCTGGGGTTCAATTCTCAACACCCACGTGGCAGCTCACATCCATCCATAACTCCAGTTCTAAGGGATCCAACACCCTCTTCTGACCTCCATTGACTCCATGCACATACATGGTTCACAGACATACATGTAGGCAGAATACTTATACACATAAAATAAATACATCTAAAAATTAAAAAGTCATCTATTACCATAAAATGTCAAAGAGGCTATATATTAATGGATTAACGTATTTCTGGTAGGATTCAACCATTTTGAAAACAATTTGGCGTTGCCTCCTAAGCTGGAAGTTGAATGATTCACTCTATGATAAGTAATTCTATGTTTAGGTATATTCTATGATAGAGAGAGAGAGGGAAGGGGAGGGAGAAGAGGAAGGAGAGGGAGAGGGAGAGGGAGAGAGAGAGAGAGAGAGAGAGAGAGAGAGAGAGAGAAGAAAGAAGGCAGAAAGAAAAAAGAAAATCTTTAGATCTTTATGTACCTTTATGTTAGGAGTCATATACATGAATTTCCATAAAGACATTCTTTCTTACTTGAAATAATTTTGAAAAAATAAATCCAAATGCCCAGTTTCAAGAGAGCCGATAAACTACAGTAGAGTTATATAACGAATTGTCTTACTGTAAGGACAATAAGCAAACATAATTAAATATTAAGAGTATAATTTTTGTGAAAAATAAGTCCCTGGGAGTTGAGGAGACTGCTCAATGGATAAAGCACATGTCGTGCAAATGTGAGGACTGAAGTTTGGATCCCCGGAACCCACATACATGCCAGGTGGGTGTGGTGGTCCACTGGTTGTCCCGAGAGACAACAGGTGATACCGGAAATCAGAACACGATGCTAGCCAGAAGCCAGACCAGCCCAAACGGTGAGTTCCAGATCATCAGGAGAGAGAGAGAGAGAGAGAGAGAGAGAGACACCTGGTGCCAGACTTGGGCCTTCACATGCACCTGCACAAAAATGCACCCACACACATGTGACCACGACATTCACATGCATGTGTACCACACACATACACATGTAAGAAGGTACACCCTCAAAATTACATTATACTACAGTTCTTCTTGAAGAAAGCTATAGGTACTCAAACTACCCTATATACTTTCTTAAGTTGTTATACCATGCTAAACCAATATTTTTTGAAAAGCAAAGAGAAGAAGAAAACACACTGGGAGGGAGTGGCTACTTTCCGTGGCCAGAAGATGGGCACAGATGGCGGAGACATTGTAGACAAACGCTGGAAACCACCAGCCTTCCGTGGTATGTGCGTGGGGTATTCGCTATTGAAAGAACGACATAAAATTATTAGATAAAAGATAAAAGGAAAGCATAGCCGAACCAAAAACGGGGTTTTGCCGTAGAGCAAGCCTTGTGATGAGTCAAAATTTAGGCTCTGAACAGGAGAAGGGCAGCTGCTAGGGTTCCAGTTGTACAAAGAAGTTTCTGGTTGAATTGGCATTGGGAGGAAGGAAGGGTCTGCCATGTGTGAGACAGAGAAAGATAGATGTTGGCCTGAGAGAAAGAGAAAGGAATGCCAAGGGGCTTACAGAAGTGGTCTGTGGAGAAAAGCTCGTGAAAAATTCCCTGTGTGGGGTACAGGAGTCCAGGAAACACCTCAGCTCCCTAAGGAGCTGAGCTGTTTCCTGTGCTGAGCTCTGGTGCAGACAACTTCCCTTGTCCAAAATCCCACGCTAAAACTTGAGTAGGTAGTAGATAGCGTAACTGTAAACAACAGCGATCTGTCCGGTCAGTCATGTGGCGTCACACCCAGTTACTGCGCTTCTGCATTGTGACCCAGCGCTATCAGAGGCAGGGTAGCAGGAAAAACCAACAAAGACTCTGTCTGTGTGGAAATAAACCTTGAAGACCAGACTGAATGTCTTGGCCAAAAGTGAAGCCAAGAGGAGGAGACAGGGACAGCCAAGCGGAGTGGCTTACCGGAGTGGTGCCATCTAGCCTTGGTTTGACTGTGATGGAGAGATGCGGTGTGTGTTCAGGAGAACTCTGTTGCCAGTGCTCCACCCTTCTCTGTGACAGGGACATACGGAGCAGTACACCTTAGCAATCTGGGACAGTGGTAGTGAATCACGCCAGTCAGCCATGTGAGGATGAGGACAGACGGCTGATTCTCTACTCCAAACTATGTAGCCAGCACTTAGAAAAATAGTTTATTTTTAAAAAATGTTAAATTAAAACTTTTTTATAATGTATTTTTATTTTATGTTCGTTGGTGTTTTGTCTACATGTATGTCTGTGTGAGGGTATCAGAAGCCCTGGAACTGGAGTTATAGTCAGGTGTGAGTTGCCATGCTGAGAATTGAACCCAGGTCCTCTGGAAGAGCAGCCACTGCTCCTAACCACTTAGCAATCCCTCCAGCCCTGTAGCCAGCAGTTTTGGAACCTAGTACATTATATGGGGTGGGATGTTCAACATTTTCTCATGAAATAGGCTTTGCGTTAGCAGGTTCTGTATAACAGCAAGCTGAAACACATTCTTTTAAAATTATTTAAAAATTTTTATTTTTTAATTACATATATTCATATGTGTGTGTGAGGAGGTAGGTGTGTGGGAGTGCAGGTGCCCATGGATGCCAGAGGAATTGGGTCCCCCTGGATCTGAAATTGTAGCTAGTTATGAGCCACCCAGTATGGGTGCTGGGGACCCAATTCAGGTTCTGCAACAGCAGTGAACAGTCTTATCTGCTGAGCCGTCTCTCCAGCCAACCCTGAAGTACGTTCTGAGCTATTGTGCTATTACAAGAAAGAATGCTTCTATGGCCATTCTTGTATATATCTCATGATGTGTTACCCATTTATAGTGCCTTCCATTTGTGATATGGTTTATTCATTAATATTGCCACATATAAACAGGAGAACTGAGGCACAGGTTCACGCAGCTGGTAAGTACAAGGCTGGATTGTCATTCAGGCAGCCCCACACACTACTAAGACCATGGCTTCAATCTACTTGTAAAACCGTCTCTAGTAAATGAACAACAGAACAATGTCCTAAACTCACTCAGCAGTAATAATAAAACCAGAACCATCTCCCAGGAGAATATGGACGTTCTCCTTGGTGCATTACTGTAACGCTTCTGGTTAAAGTGCTCTGAAAGTTCCTTGCTTTGGATTTTCAAGGCCATCCGCATTCACGATAATCAGGCCACAGCCACTAGAAGAAAAGAAGGTTCACTATGGGCTTAAATGAAGATGCAGCAGGTTCTGAAACAAAACAGCCCAGGGTTAGCTGATGGCTGAATTTAAATGCCACGTGGATCCTGTCCTGGTGTTTTCAGATGGTCCAGGGAACAAAGATCTCCAGGTAAGGGCACAGGCACTTCCAGTGGAGTTGCAGATAGCGGAACTTAAGCATTTGTTCAGGAAAGGAAGACTCCCCTTCACCAACACTGTTGTCTTTGCCATGATGTTTCCTTCCAAAAGCTTCAATGAAAGAAACTCTTATGAACTCCTTTTTCCACTATTTCCATGGCAAAACAACATATTTTTGAATCTTAATTTGGCCTTCCTCTCTTTACAACTATTTTAGTATTTCCAGGATTTGACCTGTCCCCCACATCTTCTCCTTGGAAAGAGAGAGAACATGAGCTCATGAAACGTTTAACTTCTCTATGGGGACATTTTCTCTCCAAGTCTCGTAATAACCCTAAGGGCAGCAGCAAGGAGTCCCTCCACAGGACACTCCATGTACTCTCCACTTCAAATGGTTTCAGGGAGTCTGGTGTCCTCAGTATTGGTGCTTAGAAGCTGCTCATGACTACAGGGATGACTCATGGGGTGCCCAGGGATGCACACTAATCTATCCATCCAATTAAAACAAGGTCACCCTGGGCCACTTAATCAATTTGATTCTCTGTGAGTAATGATCTAGTCTTGGAATGCATGTGACCCCAGATCAGCATCTCTGGCCTCATAGGTGATGGCTCTCAGCACACATCTCGGAACTTTGCAATCAGGCAAGTAACCTGCTCTTACATAGACACTTGAAATCAGAATACCTGGATGTTGCAGGAATGCTGTTGTTCTGCTAAAGTAACACAGCAATAAAATAATTCCTAACAACGTTCTGCTATACCCATAGATCAGTGTCTCACTCAGCCATCATCTGAGAAAACTCCTGCAGCAGATGGAAACTAACACAGAGACTCACAGCTGGACGATGTGCAGAGAGTGAGAGACTTTGGAGCACTCAGTCCTAAATGGGATGTCTTCATCAAACTCCTCCCCTCAAGGAATCTGTGCAGAAGAGGAGGCAGGAAGATTGTAAGAGTCCAAGGGGATGGAGGACATCAAGGAAACGGTGTCTTCCAGACACAACAGGACTGGCACATGTGAACTCAGATGTGACACACGTATGCACTGTGGCAGCATGCGGGAGACAAGCACAGGTTGAAGTCAGATGGTCCCACAGCTGAGAGGGGGACCTGGACACAACCTCCTGCCCCGAACCAAGAAGCTGTCTCCAGTTGATATCCAATTGCAAAAAAATTAGTTTTCTCCCATAGAGTCTCATTGGGTATATCAACCACACTTAAATGTAGGACCCATGACCAGCAGTAGATGGCCAACACAAAACAAACTATGAATGATACTTTTGTAGATGTTTTGTCTCCTATTTCCTTATTTGGGAATTTTTTTGTCTTACTGATCTTTTTCCTGTATATTATAATTTTTGATCTTGTGTTTTATGGGTTTTATGCATGTATATGTGTATTTTATTATTATCATTATCATTATTATTATTATTATTATTTATTATTATATTTTCCCCCCTTTGGCCTGTTTGCTTTCTGAAGAGAAAGAGAAAGAAAAGGTATGGAGTTGTGTGGATGGAGAATGGGGAAGATCTGGGAGGAGTTAGGGGAGGGGAAACTATGATTAGAATATATTGTATGAAATTTTTTTCTCAATAAAAAAAGAAAATGGTGACCCAGAAGCTAGATAGTCCAGAGACCTAGGGTAGAACCAAGCATGACTGGCAGGAAACGAAAATGTCAATGATATAGCAGGCTTTCTCAGTCCATCAGTCCCCAAATCATGACACGGGAGACTTATTATTAGTTATGAATGATTGACCTTATCTTATGCTTGTCCTACTAACTCTTATAACTTAAATTAACCTGTTTCTCTTAATCTGTTTTGCCTCAGGGCTTTTTACTTTTCTTTCATTCTGTATGTCCTTCTCTGTGTCTGGCTGGCTGGTGGCTGCCTGGCCCTGGGCATCTTCCTCTCTTTCTCCTGAGTCTAGATTCCTCCTCCTACTTATTCTTTCTGCCCACCAGCCCTACGTATCCCTCTACTGCCTAGCTATTGGCTGTTCAGCTTTCTGTGAGATCAATTAGATGCCTTAGGCAGGCAAGGTAAAAGAGCAGCACATCTTTGCATAATTAAATGCATCATAAACAAATGCAACACACCTTTACATAATTAAAGTAATATTACACAACACAAACAGATATAACACATCTGTACACAGTTAAAGTAATATTCCCAACACAATGAAATGATTCCTAATGATAGTCTGCTATATTCATAGATTTGTGCCTACCCAATTGTCATTGGAGAGGCTTCACCCAGCAACTGATAGAAAAAGATGCAGAGACCCACAGCCAAACATTAGATGGAGCTTGGGGAATCCTGTGGAAGAGGGGGAGGAAGAATTGTAGGAGCCAGAGGAGTCAAGGACACCCCAAGAAAACCCACAGAATCAACTAACCTGGCTCATAGGGGCTCACAGAGACTGAACTGACAACCAGAGAGTGTGCATGGGACTGACCTAGGCACTCTGCATATATGTTACAGTTGTGTAGCTTGGTCTTCTTGTGGGACTCCTAACAGTGGGTGTAGAGGCTGTCTCTGACTCTGTTGCCTGCTTTTGGGACCCTTTCCTCCTACCTGGTTGCCTCATCCAGCCTTAATAGGAGAGGAGGTACCTAGTCTCACCGCAACTTGATACATCATGGCTGGTTGATATCCATGGGAGGCCTGTCTTTTTCTGAAGAGAAACAGAGAAGGGGTGGAGAGGAGAAGTGGGGGAGGGACTGGGGGGAGAGGAGAGAGGGGAAACTGCATCAGGATATAAAAAAAATATATACATATATATGAAAAAAGTTAAAATAATAATAGAAAAATAAAAAATAAAACTAAAAATCTCTCAAACATAAAAGCATAAGATAATATTTTCTAAGTAATTTCCATGTGCAATGAGCTTTAGTTTATATTTATTAAATCAATACTCTTTGATTTACACCTAGAATAGAACAGCTATTTGGTCTTTGGTTCAACACTGTGGACTGACATTTGCTTTCTGCTGTGGAGAGTGGAGATGTTTCTTCCAGTCTCATGACTTGTTACTAGAAATGTCACATAAAATTTTTGGACTGTTATTGAATTATGCCTTCCATGGCTTTCATAGAGGAATACCACAGACCGGGCGACTTAAACAGAAACTTGAGTCTCGAAGTCCACGGTCACGATGTGGACGCGCTTTGGTGTCTTCTCGGCTCCAGGTGGCTCCTCTGGTGGTTGTCATATGGTCTTCCCTTTGTGCTGTTCTGTGTCCTTCCTTGTCTGGAAAGGACAGCAGTCACACTGGATTACACCCTCCTCTCATTATCCCATTTTAACTTAGTTATCTGTTCTTCTTCCAAATGCAGGTTCTGGGGACTAGTGGGGTGAGGACTTCCACATGGGAAGTCCAGAGGGACAGTTCATTCAGTCATGACATGGGATCTGGAAGAGCGCTTCCTGGATGTTTGATGCCCACAAGCTGAACCTTTTCCCTGTGCAGCGGTCGACCTGAGATACTTTATATCACAATTACCCTGTTAGGTGTCGCTGTCCTCTTTATATTGGCTTCTTGCTATAGTTTTTCTGATGCCAAATCAGTACAGAGAAAAATGATTCTTCCTCATTGTTTAGAATTTCAGACAACCTGTGTGCATGTTAGCTGCTGCCATGGAAAGACTTGTCCCTGCCTCTCAAAGCATTGCTCCCCTTCATATGATCTGAAAAGGACTTCAGAATTACCCTCTCAACAACAACAATTCCAATTTATCTCAGTCTCATACGTATGGCTTTCATTTATATTCAATTAGTTTTTATTTTAACTTCTTCTCAGATATCTAATAAAGATATTTGAATGACAAAGAAACCATGTTTGTTTAAGGCTAAGCCAGATATTTGTAATATTTTTAATGTTTTAAAAGTATTGCTGAACTTCTTGTGAAACCTTGCTGTTGAATTTTATTGCGCAATTTTCATAAAGAAAACCAAAAAGATGCCCGACATTCAAATAAAGTGTTGAGTATATGATTGACAGGAGAGAGCCTGAGTTTTGACAAGGCATGGAGGAGAACCCAATGCAGCTTGGCATTTTGGATATCTGATGTTGGAAGTATTTTTGCAGGCTGGGTCTGCCTCCACACCTTTGCACCTTGTTTTTATTAGTTACTGCGGAGTTGGCAGCTCAAGCACCACACAGAGTGCTCATGGCTTGAAATGACTGTCCTTGTGGCTTCACCGTGGCCAGTGTCTTGATGGAGATGGTAAAGACATTTTTAGAAGCTGATTCTCCACTGGGGCAGCAAACATAAAATGAGTGTAAACCATGTAAACTCATTCTGCTCAAACTGAATGTTTTTCCATTTCACTGTTCACACTCACTGTACCCCAAAAGTGCCCATGGCCACACCAGCATCGGAGGAGATGAAGTCTGACTGCAAACAGATAACAGTCTTAGCTGATTTGGGTTAATACATTTTGCAAATACATATGACCACTTCAGTATGTTGCTCGGGATCACCGGGGGTTTTGAAAGGGGTTGGGGAAAAGAGAGACTGCATGTGTTTCATATGCTTCATTATGTTTATGGAAACCTAACCCTGGTCAAATATTCACAGACTCCATCCTCACAGGACAAGGGACCATTTACAAAGTTTACCTAAATCATGTCCCTTTATGCATGTCTCCAAATCGGTTTCAGTTTATGATGAGAATTTCAATAATGTAAGATCAAGTGAAATGAAAAATATAAGGGCAGAATAATAATGTACACAGTTATCAACTGCTCTTTTCTAAGAGGGAACACCACTTTTAAATGGCATCTCTATTGACTAGGCGTTAACCTATCTTTCTTATTTGAAGTGCTGGTAACAACAGCAGATAAAAAGAGCGTTTGCTTGTTCTGGTCCCACCACCTGCAGATGCCGGAAGGCGTCTTCTTCTGTCGTGGCCCGACTTCAGCGTGTTTGTCTGTGTGGGCTGCTCCACAGAGGCACAGAGGTTGGGTGGCTCATAAATAGAAGTGTATTCCCTCAGTTGAGGAGGCTGGAAGCCCAAAACTGGGAATGCAGATTGATTATTTTGGACCCAAAAGAGGATGGGAGAGCCCTCTGGAGTCCTCGTTAAGAAGACACCAATCTTGCCGGGCGGTGGTGGCGCACGCCTTTAATCCCAGCACTCGAGAGGCAGAGCCAGGTGGATCTCTGTGAGTTCGAGGCCAGCCTGGACTACCAAGTGAGTTCCAGGAAAGGCGCAAAGCTACACAGAGAAACCCTGTCTCAAAAAACAAAAAAAAAAACAAAAAAAAAAAAAAAAAAAAAAAGAAGAAGAAGACACCAATCTCATTCTTGATCCACTGTCATGACTTAACAGTTTCCAAACCCCAACTTGTGAATTTTGAAATTTAAATGGACATAAACCTTTAGTCCATGGAGAGATAGAGAGATAGTGATTATATATATATATGTATATATATGTATATGTATATATATGTATATGTATATATGTATATGTATATATGTGTGTGTGAGAGAAACAGATGGGGGAATGGAAAGGAGGAGGAAGAAGAGAGTGAGAGAGAGAGAGAGAGAACATGGAAGATTATTTGAGAAAATTCCTGCCAAGAACTAGGAATGCATTCGTCTTCTTATCCATATACCTTTGACCAGAAGTCAGATCCATAGTTCTACCCCAAATGTGCAAACAGCTGGAAAGTGTGTGTCCTAGATGAGAAGGAACTGGTGAAGCAGAGCATTCCTTAATGAGGAAACGAAGATCCAGTGAGTCAGAGTTGGACACTTACACACTGCCTTAAACAAAGTGCAGTGAGCTGTGAGGCTTCAATGAAGCGAGGGCTTTGGGGTACAGGGACAGTTAGATGAGCAGGGGGTCCCTCCCCTTTGGTAATCAACATGGCAGAAAGGCATATTTCTGGGTAGTATAACTTTATTTCCTTCAAAACATATTAGCAATGACTAACAACTTGAATGAAAGGATGAATGAGTAAATTAATAAGTTAATATAATTTTGAAAAATTGTTATCCAGTTACTACTGTATTATTGCCAACAAATGAAATATAAAAAGACTGATCATCTAAAGAGCCCAGGGTGTGTAAACAAATGTTCTTGTTGGAGAGAACGGCCCCAGAGTGTGTATTTTAACGGTGGTTTCACTTGTTATGTCTGCATTTCAGAACGGTTTTGTGTGGAGATGTCTTATGTGTGTTCCACGCCACTGGTTTATATGTTTTCAGATGGTGTCTGTAAATGGCTTCCTATGAAAACAGTGGTCACATGGAAACAGTGTTCCCAAAGACAGTAATTAACATTTTTGCATTGTCTTTCAGAACCAGACACACTATTTTGACTCAAAGTTAGAGGTTTATGTTCATAGGTAAACACAGACAACAAACTCTAACCCTGGTTACTTCCTGCGGCTGGATGTCTGTGTCTATGCACTGTTGAGCACATCAGCAGCAAAGGACTTGTTCAGCTACTGCCGATGGCACTCCAGTCCCTGAGGAGTTTTTGTTTGTGTGTTCTCATCAAACTGTCTTCAGTCTCTCAATTAAGATTTTTCCACTTTGAGTTGACTTGTGTTGAGACGATTTCAGCAAACAGAATGTGTGTATGAAAACAGCTGAGCCCTCTGCATCCCCCTCATCCTCCATCCCATCCCATGCTTTCTCTCCTTGTCTCCTGCATTACTTATCTATTTCCAGGCCTCTCAAGAATCAGTTAAAGAAATGGCGTTCCAGCATACCTACAAATGCCCAGTGTGTAGCTAAATATAACGATACCCTCGGTTAAAAACAACCTACAACTGTCCAAATAAATGTGTCTGATGGTACAGCACAGCCACCCATTTTCCTACAGTGTCTTTCTCTCTTTTGAGTCAGTATTCTAACAGGAAAACATGCTGCACAGAGCTGTCTTATATCCTAAGACTCCTTCTATATGAAAAATCCCTACCCTTTATCTGCCTTTTGTGAGCTTGATCATTTTTTGAGAGTAGAAACCAAAACTCAAGAGACTGATCTCAAGCTCTGGACCTTCCAGGTATTCTCACAATCAGACACCAGGCCCATACAGTCAATGCAGATACCACCAGAATGACGTTCAGCTGTTTCCCACGCATCTTATGAGAAGGCAGGAGGGACTTATCAACTGTTAGGGGCTGAACATGGGGTATTGCCCCCAAAGACTCCCATGCCAAAAGCTTGGTGGTGTTGTGAAGAAGTGATTCAGTCATGAGCTCACCCACTCCATAAATGGATGAATTCATTGATGAGTTTTGTGCTGAATGGGCTTTGAGGAAGCAAGGCCTAGTTGGATGGGGAAGGCCACTGTTGGGTGTGACTTTGAAGGGTGTATCATGGGCCCCTTTCTCTCTGAGGCTTCTTGCTCCTGGATACCATGAGTGACTGGCTTTGCTCCCCAATGTGCTCCTTGCTGTGGTATTTAGCTTTGGGTCAGGCCCAGTGATGCTAGTCGACCTTGGATTGCAAATGCTGAAACCAGGGCCAAAGTGGAACAAATCCTCCTGTCTATAAGTCTGTCTCAGGCGTTTTGTCAAAGGGGTGGATGGAAAGCTAACCCACCCACCTCCTGCTTAACTTGTCAGACCCAATCCCTTGCTCTCTGCCAGGTTTCACCACAGCAAAGTCACCGTTTTCTCTTTGTACCTGTCAGTATTTGGGGTGCATGTAGCAAAGAAGTGTTGTGTGGATACTTTGTACCTCACCCAGTCTGTGCTCACTGGCTTGGGCATCTGTGGCTTCCTTCTGTCTTCATTGGTCTCCTTTGTAACGCCTTCCACAAAGGTGGTTTTCTTTTTCCTAGTGTTTTACATTAACTAGTTAATTATCAGTATGAAAACTTGTCCCTCTTCTCCATTTGTTTATTTCTTTCCTCATCTTTTTAGATTATTCTTTCATTATGTTTTGTGATTGGTTACTACCTTATTGTCAGTTTAGCCAATGGGTGACCTCCATGCTGATTCCTGTGGCTCCTTCACCTGTTCCCATAATTCTGCTTGCATTCTTTCTGACATAGAAAGTCATTGTAGGCTCACTTAGAGCTTCATTTTTTTATATACATGGGATCAGCTTACTCTAGAGACATCTGCTTCTTACCAGAACACTGGGATCCAGGTGTTTGGTGTACACATCCCTCAGGGGATGCCATCACATTTAGGCTTTCTTAGTTGCCAGAGCATACATTAATATGCACATATATGCACACTCAAATATTTCTATTTATGTATATAATATATATGCACATATTCTCATATTTGCCTCTAATTTCAGTCCAATATCTCAATAGTCTTCTCAGCTTTTTCTTATCCACATCTTGAATTTCTTTCTGGCAGCAAGATCCTATTTCACCCAATATATGATTCCTCATTTGTTCGATGTGAACAGGTTCCTTGATAGATACACTAATCACTTCCTTGTCCTAAAGGGTATCTACTCCATATTGAGCTGTGTCCTTGGCAAATGTATGGTTTGGATCTTCAAAAAAATTTTCATTTATTATTTTATTGTTATTGTTGTTGTGTGTGTTTGTGTGTGTGTATGGTGGGGGGTCGGAAGACAAGTCTGGCGGGTCTATTCTCTCCTCCCACTTTTTTGTGGGTTCTGGGGATTGAACTCAGATTGTAAGGTTTGCAGGACAAGCACCTTTACCCACTGAACCATCCAGTTGTTTTGATCTTAAATCCCCTCAAGAGAGACACCGAGGTTCGCAAAGGTCAAATGACTCACTGTCACGTGCTCAGCTGAGAAGGGTCCTTATCATACTAATCATCAGCACAGCTAATTTTTATCTGGAACTTAACTGTGTACTGAGATCCCTACCAAGTACTTTATATGAACAATCCCTTTAAGTCGTCAGGTTGCAAGGACGAAAGACAAAAACAGCTAAAGTTTTGTGTCATTTCCATGACAACAAACTTCCTTTCCTTCCCCATCCGTGACTCTCAGGCACTCGAGAGTCTATTTGATGTCAGCGGTTCTAATTGAAAAAATGACTCTCCCAAGAATGTGACTCTGCATTACTTATCTCACTGCTGCGGCAACCTGACAGAAGCAGCTGACAGGGAGGAAAGGTTTATCTGGGCTCACAGCATCATCGGAAGGTCTGGGTCCAGCTGGGAGTCAGCGATAGGAGAGGTCCTTCCAAGTGGGAGCAGGCAGCAGAGCGCCTCTCTCTTGTGACAGTGACTCCGAGGCAGAGAGAACCAGATGAACTGAAGGTGGGAACAGCTTTCTGGGCCCCTTCTGCTGATCTACGTCTGTCAGCTAGTTCCACAGCTCAATGATCTCACAGCCTCCTGAGACAGTGACACCAGCTAGGGACCAGGGACCAAACATCTCAGCTTATGGGGAAAGAGGACTTCTCCTATTCAAACCAAAACAAAATCCCGTAACCACTGCCTTAGAAGCCTTATTAGGCAGTCTTTGGCAGGGCGGAAGACATAGCTCAGCTGGGAAAGTGCTTGGCATACAAGCATGGATACCCAACTTTGGATGCTCAGCACTCCGATAAAGATCCCAGCTTGGCAGGGCAAGTTCCTCTCTCCAGTGCCAGGAAGTGTTTGAAGGAGAATCCTCGGGGCTTGTGAGCCAGTCAAGTTTAGTCAGAGCGCTTGTCTCAAAAACAAGGTGGAGAGTGATAGATGAATACTCCTGATATGGACTTCTAGACACCACAACACCTACACGCATGTGCACTTACAAAGACGCGTGCATACACAAAGGGTAAAATCTTCGGGGAATGCTCTGCCTTTGAGCTCCCATTGTGCCTGCTCTCTGGTGCCGAGGGTTAGCTCGACAGTGGCACATGTGCTCAAGCTTAACTAGGGCAGCCTGGCTAGTGGGTGGTCCTTTTAAAAGAGCCTGACTTTGTGGGGTGAGTGGCAGGCAGTTTTCAGCCCAGACAACAAAGCCTTGAAGTGGCCGAGGCCTGGGGAACCATGGACTCAGTTGTGCGGCGAGTGCCCCACGTGCATGGTTTGTTATTCTTGCTCAAGATGCCCACCATCCTTTGTTGTGTGGTCCCTGAGGTGCACAGGCTTAAAGGCGAAGTGGAATGGCAGGGAGGGAGGACTTGGGGTTAGGTCTGTAGCGGCTGGAGGTGCAAGAACATAACTTCAGGACTACAGGTGCAGTGGCGTCCTGTTTACTAAAACCTTGAGGGCAGCCAGCTTGCCATGTCTGGTGTGCTGGCTGGTTTTATTTCAACTTGACATAAGCTAGACTCACCGGAGAGGAAGGAACCTCAATTAAGAAAATGCCTCCAAAAGGTAGGTCTGTAGGCAACCTGTGGGGCATTTTTCCAGTTAGTGATAGATACGGGAGGGCTCTAGCCCATTGTGAGAGGGACCATCCCAGGCCGGTGAACTTGGGTTCTTCAAGAAAGCAGGCTGAGCAAGCCATGATGAGCAAGCCAGTAAGCAGCACCCCTCCATGGCCTCTGCATCACCTCCTGCCTCCAGGTTCCTCTCCTGGACGAACAGTGATATGGAAGCAAAATAAACCCTTTCCTCCCCAAGCTGCTTTGGTCATGATGTTTTACTTCCACAATAGTAACCCTAACCAAGAAATCTGGGGTTGGATCCCAGTACTGAAAAAAATAGGAAAAAAAAAAAAAAAAGAAAAGAAAAAAACTCAACCTATAAGGCTTTAATTACACCAGAAAAATTCATCAAGCAACATACTTAAGTTAATGCTAATAAAATGATGCCAAATTATATGTTTCAAAATACTACAGACAATTTTGAATGCCCCGGACCCTAGCAAAATTAAAGAAAAAAATCTTTTGGAGTGAAAAAAAAAACACTTCATTTATGTTTTTAGATTAATATTTTATTGTTTTTAGTTATTTGCATGTGAGCGTGTGTGAGTGTGGGTAAGTGTACATGAGCACAGGTGTCAACAGAGGTTGGACGCCCCCCCCCCCCCCCCCAGAACTGGAGTTCCAGGCTGATGAACTGCCAGACCTGGGTGCTGGGAACTGAACTCTGGTCCTCTGCAAGAGCAGTATACACCTAACTGCTCAGCAGTTCTTCAGCCCTTCATTTCCGTTTGTGATTCTGCTCAAATTCTTTCATTTGGCTTTCAGTTAAACTGAAGAGTTGGTAGAAAACAACAAAGGATTTTAAGGATTTGCTCATTAGTTTAAAATGATAATTTTGGGCACGTAGCATGAAAATAGTTGAATTTTTCTAAGACTCCCAAAATATGAACATCTGTCCTCCCTGGTGGGCATGGGGTGTCTGCCTCCTATGCTCATCCAGTTGCTCAGCACAGAGGTAACTTCGTGGCCTTTGGATATTGGTAGGTGAAAGCATTTATAATACTTATCTCTTGGTATGCACAGGGGATCAGGCCCGGAATTCCACAGGAACGTGGATTGCTGTGATGCTTGAGTTCCCTATATAAAAATGGCACAGTGTTCACATACAACCTACATATTTGAGATTACTTAAAGTAGGTAAATATTTGTACTGAATTGCTTAGAAAAATAATGACAAGCAGAAAAGTCTGTACATGTTCAGTACAAATAACAAATTTAAAAACCATTTGAAACCTGTGATTGGTGGAATCTCTTTGTGGGACATACAGATATGGAATGTGAGGGACTGGCTGTTGTATTAAGATAATTAGTGAACATGCAGCTAGGCAATGGCCTCTTAATTTAAACCTGAGATTATTAGTTTCCTTCCCTCGGAATGAGCTCACTACACCACCATGTCACCACCTCCTAATCACGGCCAGTGGCACACTGCTAATTAAAACAGTCACTTCCTCTAAAGCAGAACTCACCCGACGGCAAACTTACAGCCTAGTCAGCTACTGCTTGTGCTGGTGCCTACAAAGAAAGCCGAGTATAGCTGGGTAAGACCATGGCTGGCGACAGGGGCAGCGTAAACGTTATCATTGGGGGAAGCTGAGTAAAGGGTGCACAGGTCTTTCTGAATCGGTTCTTACAAGTGCTTACGACTCTGTAATTGTCTCAAAGCACAAAGGATCATTACAAAAGAAACCTGTCACTGGGAACTTGTGGGCAGTTGAGTTAGGATCTCCTTTATGTGCTCTTAGAGGGTCATTAATTAAACCACAGAATATTAGAGTAGGTAAAATATTGGGTTATATGGTCCAAATCTCTTATTTTAAGATGGGGATACAAGATCAAGGGGGAATCATATAAATGTATACATATAATATATTATATATAATATATATGTATGTATACATATATATGGCTATCACACACACACACACAGCTACATACAACATATATAATTCATCTTAAATAGAACAGAGAAGGAAACTTTCACATGTAGGTTGACTACTTTGTGACAGTCACTGCTGAAGGGGTTTGCGGCCATGTCTATTTCACTTCTTCAGAATTCTTTGAGTATTATTGTTAATTTACAATTGGAGAAATTCAAGCTCATGTAAATCACAAAATTAACTAGTGATGGGATCTGAATCAGAGTTCTCTGTGCTAGGCCAACTTTCAAGCTGTGTCCACTTCTATCCTTCATTCAGAATTAGTATTCTACTGCAGCCCCCAAACAAATCCAAATTTAAACAAACCTTTTAAAATATCCTTATTACATGTGATGGTCTGCTATGTCCTTTAGTCTTATTCGATTCTATTCTTTTATTTTTCTTCTTTTATTGCAAATAGATTTTTCATGCAATATTCTGATTGTAATTTCCCTTTCCGCGGCTCTTCCCAGTTCTTTCCCACCTCTCCTCCCTTCCTGATCTACACCCTTTCTGTCTCTCATTAGAAAACATAGAGGCCTATAAGGAAAAATAATAAAAGAAAATAATATAGAATAAGATACAACAAAAAACAAACTCAATAAGACTAAACAAACAGAAGAAAAAGAAAAGCACAAGAAACACTCAGATGCAGAGACACACGTGTTTGCACCTATAAGAATCCTGTAAAAACACAAAACCAGAGCCGTAACACATACTCAAAGGACCTGTAAGGTAAAAGAATAAGAAGTTCCCTGAGACAACGTTATGAGATAAGGAACCTCCCAAAGTGCCATTGTGTTTGTTTTGTGTTGGCCTTTTACTGCTGGGCATGGAACTTACCCTTGAGAGTAGCTTGTTTCCCCAGTGAGACTCCCTTGGAGAAAACTAACTTTTCACTGGCAGTGGTTACCAGTTGGAGATAGCTTCTGGGTTAGGGATGGAAGCATGTGTCCACTTCTCCTTTCAACTCCAGGGCCCCGTCTGGTGCAGACCTGTACAGGCTCTGTGCATGCTGCCTCAGTCTCTGAGAGTTCGTATGTGTGCCAGTTTTGTTGTGTTTAGAATGCCTTGATTCCTTGGTGTCCTCCATTCCCTCTGGTTCTTACACTCTTTCCATTTCCTCTTCCAAGTGTTCTCTGACTCCTGAGGGCAGACATTTGATGGAGACATCCCATTTAGGGTTGAGTGTTCTAAGGTCTCTCACTCTCTGTGATTGTTTGGTGTTGGGTCTCTGTATTTATTCCCATCTAGTTCAGGAGGAAGGTTCTCTGATGATAGCTGAGCAGTGCACAGATCTATGAGTAGAGCAGAATGTCATTAGGAGTCATTTTATTGGTATGTTCCTTTAGCAGAATAGAAGTATTTGGTTTTCCTCTAGGTCCATGGGCTATCTAGTCTCAGGTTCTTGGTCATTCAAACAGTGTTGCGTATGGGTTCCATTTTGTGGAGCGGGCCTTAAGTCAGATCAGATATTGGTTGGTTACTCCCACAGGCTTTGTGCCACTATGGCATTAGCATATCCTGCAGGCACGACGCTGTTGTAGATAGAAGCATTTGTGGCTGGTTCCTTTGTATTATGCAGAGTACCTTCAGTACCACAAACACTAGTTTGTAGGGGTGAAGGTTCTACTTAGGCATCACCCCAACTAACTTCTCCGTGTTTGATGAGTTGTGAAGGTGTTGTGCTCAGAAATAGGATCTTGCCATCAGTTTGAGAAGAGCAGCCAATAGCCTTGGCAATAGCTAGGGTTGTTTGGGGTTTCCCATGGGACCCCTTTGGCCAACAACTCGATTTGTTTTAATCCATTTCCAGTACTGGAAGCTTCATTGGGTGATGAGACATGTCCAGTTGGGGCTCTGCTTCCCCATTATTTGGCAATTTCATTTAGATCTACTTCATATATGTCTATATTTAGGAAGTTTCTACTTTATTAGATTTCCAAATGACCCCTCAAAATGGCCATTGGTTTTGGCTATCTCTCCCTGTATTCTCTCTCTTATCCCCTCCTCCTTCTCCCTCCCTGTTTGGTCGTCCTGTTCCAGTCCCTCCCCCTAATGGATCTATAACTATTTATTCTATTTCCCCTTCTTAGGGAGATCCATCCCTCCCTTCCATTCAATTCTTAAAAATCCACTAGAGTTGATTTTATAGTTTATCCCTGGCTTGTGACTCAGTTTGAAAAACTCAGGATGTTATTTCCCCATTCGCTTTGTTCCTTCTGGTAACATTTTGGAGGAGACATTCTTTTCAGTGCTGTCCAAAAGTCCTCCTTGTTGTTCTGCCAAGACCTTGCATGCGGAATTAAAGGAAATGTTGTCCTGGTTAGCTTTGCTTATTTAAATTTATAATGGCACAAACAGAAGACTGTAACCTGATTTCTCCCATGGCCTTAAGTCATTCAAGGTCCCCTACCTCCTCTTTTTTCCCTCTTTCTTCCTGACCACATTCCCAGGAGGGGGCAGATAGACCCTTCAAATTGAACCCTGTCATTTTCTGAGCTGATAGGTGGTTTGCTGTTTGAGGAGACTCCAAGGCCATGTCTATAAGAGGCAAATGTAGACAAGTGACCCACTGATTTGCATTTGGCTTAAAATCCCCTGAGTGGGTGTGCTGCGTGGGAGAAATGGTTGAGTTGGGCTCTGTATCATTTATCCTGGCACTGCTACACCAGACAAAGTGAGCTTGGGTGGCCTGCCATTCCTAACTCATTTCCTGGTGGATGCCATGACGCTCCCATAGGGACCATCTGGGTCACCCATCCGCAGTCTTCCTTGGGTAGTAGTATATAAGTACTTCAAGGACCACGGTGGCATTACTTCTGAAGCTCAGACATTCCCTGGGTCTGTTAGTGATAGCGTCTGGTCCTTGGCAGCACTGACTCAGCTTTTTAGGTTAACAGTGTCACATGGATTATCTTATTGAATCCTCACAGCAGCCCTGATGATGCCATTGATATTATATCATTTTACATTACACTAAAGCCTTGGCTGGTTGGCAGGTGGTCTTTGTTTGGTAGGTTCTTAGAAGGGTTGGAAATTAGAGAATATGAGAAGAAGGGAGGTGGTCGAGGTGAAATCCTCTCTCTCTCTCTCTCTCTCTCTCTCTCTCTCTCTCTCTCTCTCTCTCTCTCTCACACACACACACACACACACACACACACACACACACACAGAGTTTCAGTGTCAGAGCCAAGGCTGTCCTGCTTCCTTCTGTTTTAGAATTGGTCATCTTGATTCTCTCATCCTCTGTTGTAGCCCAAATTATGACAACTTTAAATTGTAGAATTTTGTCTTTGCTTTTCTCCTTCCAAAAGATGACTGAGTTTGTGTCTCAGATCTGAGCTTATTCTGTAATCACAGGATCACTCAGCTTCCCAGTGGAAAGTATTTCCTTTCTTGTTGAGTAGTTGTTCTTAAAGTTAGTGCACACACAAATCACTTAGGAATTGTTTCAAAATGAAATTTCCTGGGTGTCAAGATAAATTTATTTAATATGTCGAGAGGCTGATCTTGAACTTGTGACCTTCCTACTTCAGCCTTCTGAGTGCTGCTATTATAGGTGTTTGATACCATACCTTGCCCTGAAGTTATATATAAACACATTTAGATCTAGTGGTTTGAAGTAAGTCATATTATAAACTGAAGGTATTATAAGGTATATGGAAAAGTAGCCTGTATTTTGTCCCACAGATGTAATGTCAGTACCCAGGAAGCTGAAGCAAGAGAAGCATGAGATAACTGGGCCAGCCTGGGTTATGCACTGATTTCTAGACCAGCCTGGGGTACATAGTGGAAACTCTGTCTTGAGAAAGAAAGATAACATAATAACCTTAGGTGAAGAACCAATGAGAGAATGATGTTCTCTTGTACTGAGGGCTCCTTCATGTTTCTTAACACCCTGTGGAGTTGGGTTGACCCGTAACCAGGTTCAGATAAATGGAATGTGGCAAAAGTGCTTCTGGACTGATTGCTAAAATCCCTGTTACAGTCTTTAATGAGCTGTGTCTTCCTCTCTCCATCTTCTAGATAGATGAGGCCAGGTGGCCGAGAAGCTGGAAGATGGTGGAACAGGATGGAAACAGCTGTGTGTTTGAGTCACTGCCTAGAGGAGAGCTACTTGGCTCGCACCAAATTGTGACATGAGTAACAATAAGCCTGTTTGTGCTAAGCCACTGAAAATTGGGGGATTATTTATTTTGACTACGTAGTCTATCCTATGTCCATAATATAATGTTATGTTATTATTGTGATGGGAAGTATTCATTTACTATAGTAGGAGAGATGAATTGTTACTTAATTCCAGCTGTAGCCAACAACCTAACAGGATGAAATATGGGCAATCAGGCCATTGACTCTTTAAACCAATAGCCAATGGGAACACCTTAAATCTAATGTTTGCTGAAAAGCTTTAAAAAAATCTGTCTAATTTAACATGCAAGGAACAACTACCTTTCTTTTTTTAAATCTAAAAAAGTTTTCTGGCTTTATTGACTCAAACTTAACCACAGCTCAACATTTTTAATTTCTAGGTTATGAACTCTCTCAAATGTCAGGAGAGAAATGACATCCATGAATTAAATGATTCATGTATGCACAACCACTGTGCACTCAGTGGGAAAGCAGACTGCAACTGAAAGGGTGAAAGATAATGAAAGCCCAGGAATCTCTGGCTGCCATTCTTAAAATTTCTTAAGATGGAAACCATTGAACTGTCCTCTATTCTTCCTTCACAGGAGCATCTAGTTCTGACTCTGTCTGCCAGTGTGAGAAAGCCTGATTTTTGTTCTGTGTATTATGGAGTAGTGTTTCCCAACTGCCTGCCATGACCTATTCATGGGCCACAAGACCAGTATCAGGAGGTGAAACATCATGACCAGAACTGAACAGATGGAGTAGACATTGTCAACGTGAACACAGCAAGGCAATCTCATTCACAAATATAATTTCCGATGCACAAATACCCATAGTTTGTCCCTGTTACTGAAATAACCGTGTTCTGTGGAGGTCATTGGACACTGAATCATTGCACTCAGAGAAAATAGTTAGGTTCATGCTAGTCTCTGCTTGTGACATTTTTCATCAACCAATCAAAATATTCTCTCGTTTACGTGTATTTCTGTTTAATATGTATGACTGATCCATTAACACTCAACTCACACCAGCAACTCTGTAACTCTTTCATGTCTGAATGGATTTTTACCTAACACACACACACACACAAATCTTTGTAAGGCTTATCACAACCTTCTCATGTTTTAAGTCAGTGGACAATACTCCAGCTCTGTGTGTGGGCCCTTTTAGACAGTCAGCTCACCAAATAAGTCACACATCCACACCTACTTACCCACACACTTAAAAAGTGGTACTGAAAGGACACAGCAAAGGGACAGTGGTCCCCAACCACAAAGCTGAAGTGCTATTTAGTATTGTAATGAGTCCTATGGAGAAGTAGCTGTATTAGGTAAGCTAAGTATTTGTGCAGGAGATCTGAGATAAGGCTGAGGTTTTCCTCTTCAGCTTGTGTTGGCATCATCAATTTTGGGTAAGTAAATGTCTGGCTGCTCTGTTCATAAGCTTGTTCTTGATCAATGGTAAAATCATGACCTATACTCAGAGGTTTCACTAAAAATATAAGTGTCCAAGACATAGTACTAGTATTAGATTGTGGTATAAAACTCATTTTGTATTGTGGCTATGATTTCAGTGCATGCTGGGAAAGTACCATACTAATTGAGCTAATCCCCAGCCTGCCCCAGGCTTATGATTCTTTAAAAATTTGTTCGCTCGTATATTACACCCTGGCAGCAGTTTCCTCCCCTCCCATCCTCCAAGCCCCTCTCCTATCTCCTCTCCCCCAAATCCATTCCTCTTCTGTTTCCCTTCAGAAAAGAGCAGGTCCCCCAGGGATATCAAAGAAACATGGCATTATCAAGTTTCAATAATACTAGGTAGCTCCTCTCATAATTAAGGCTAGATGAGGGAACCCTGCAGAAGGAATAGGGTCCCAAAAGCAGACAAAAGAGTCAGACAGTCCCTTCTCCCACTGTTAGTAGTTCCATACGAAGGCCGAGTTCCACAACTGTCACATATATGCAGATGCACTAGGTCAGTCCTATGCAGGCTCCCTGGTTGTCGGCTCAGTCTGTGAGCCCCTATAAATCCAGGTTAGTTGATTCTGTGGGTTGTCTTGTTGTGTCCTTGACCCCACTGACTCCTACAGTCCTTCCTCCTCCTCTTCTTTAGTATTCCCCAAGCTCCACCTAATGTTTGCCTGTGGGTCTCTGCATCTGTTTCTATCAGTTGCTGGATGAAGCCTCTCTGATGACAGTTGGGCTAGGTACCAATCTATGAGTACAGCAGAATATCATTAGGAATCATTTCGTTGACTTTTTTTCTAGTTCTGTTTGGTTCTATCCTAGGTCTCTGGACTGTCTAGCCTCTGAGTCCCGGCCCTCCAGGCAGTGTCAGGGGTGGGCTCCCTCTTGTGGCATGGGTCTCAAGTTGTACCAGTCATTGGTTGGCCTCGCCCACAAGGTCTGCTCCACCTTTACCCCAGCACATCTTGCAGGAAGGACAAATTGTAGGTTGAAGGTTTTATGGCTGGGTTGATGTCCCAATCGCTCCACTGAAAGTCTTTCCTGGTTACAGGAGATGCTGGTTCAAGTTCTATATTCCCCTATTGCTAAGAGTCTTAGCTAGGGCCACCCTCATAGATTCCTGGAGTTTTCATTGCACTAGGTTTCTACCTTGCCCCTGAAATGCCTCCTAATTCCAGTCATCTCTGTCAGCACTCCCTCCCTCTCCCCCCCATCTCTCCTACCCCCATCTCCACCTGCCCCCAGTCCACCCTGGATATCTGTTTTATTTCCCCTTCCCAGAAGATTCATGCATCTCCTCTTGATTCCAACCCTGAATACCAGGTGAACTACATCTCAGCCTACCCTGGGCTTATGCTTTTTTAAAAAGGAAGTTGGAAAGACACTGCTGTAGTGTTTCTATATTTATCTTAGTTTTATAAGCCATTTTCTTTGTTTAAAATCCCTTATGTATTACTGTTTTTCTTTGTGTGTGTGAGGCTGATAATAAATATCTCTTTTCCTGGTTTTGGAAAAGGGATTAAAGTAAGTTTTCTAATTGTTGCATGGGACCTGATATCATGTTTGTGTTTAGATCACATGCCAGTTGAAAGTCAGTAAGACTATGAGGTTATTTTCTTTTAGAGTCTTTCCTATCAAACATGTTGGAAACCGAAATGTTGTCATTGTTAAAAGCAGAAAGATTTGTGGCTTTTAGCAAATATGTGCAGTGACACTTAATGAAAAAAATAATGTAAACTATGTAAAATCTGGCAAATAATAGGTAATTAGTATAAATGACAGGGAGGGGTTGGGGTGTGGCTCCATGGTAGAGTGCGCATATAGGTGTTCGGGTTCAGTTTCTAAAACTATAAAGATTCTATGTGTGTGATGAAGAAATGGCAGCTATGAGTCTCAAATGGACTTCCTTTAAGGGTAAAGACAGGTGGATTTAACCTTAACCTTTGTCCTTCATGGAGCCTAGCATAAATTTTGGCCATGTATTTGCTGACTAAATGATGGTTTGCCAAGTGTGGTATAACCAGTCTCAAGAGAGTTCCACTACAGTCTAGAATAGCTGCTCAGCTGAGACCAAGTGATGCTCATACCTGAGTGCAGGACCCCTGACCTTCTTTAGAGGTATCACTGTCGTTTCTGCAAAGAAAATCATTCAGTGACCACCTAAAAGCAGCCTTGTGTCTGGTGACAAAACCCAGTCCTCTGCCACCAAGTCTAGCAAATAAAAATACAGAATGCCCAGGTAAATGCAGGCAGCTTCTAATTGTCTATGCTTATGAACACTGAAGTAGAAGAAAAATATTTCCTGAGACCTGAGATGCATTTAAATGTAAACATTTGTTGCATGAAATAAACTACAAATACTGAGTTATGTAACTATCCCTTGATCATCCCCATTTCAGGTTGGAAACTCTTCTTTTCAGAAGCAGTGGTGTCCACCAGCAGCATTTGACTCATCCTGAGCATGATACAGAAGCAGGATGCGCTGAACTTTGCTAGCTGTGTAAAGAACACCACCTGTCCAGCACTACCCCTGAGGAACACACTTATTCCTTATTCCTAAGAGTAAAAAGGGTCCTGCCTTATAAATTTATCAGAGTATATTGGGATCATATGAGCACATTGTTACATTAAAATCACACCAAATAAAACCAGGCCCTAAAACTTACTTAACATACAGACTACAGAAGAAAGGGTGCAACACCCTAAAACTATGAACATACAGAAAGGGTGCAACACCCTTACCTGGACACTGTAAAGAGGGGGATGCTTAACCCTGCTCTGCTGAGGGCCCCACTGCTTCCTGATCTGCACGCCTGTTGTATACTTCAAGACACTGAAGGTAGGAACCTTGCAACTGCCCCAGGGGCTTTAGCTTGGCTCGGTTTCCACTGATAAAGTGGGCTATTTGAGTAGATGTGCGTCAGTTTGCCTGTCCACACATTCACCCCCACCTCTGCTTTTTTCCATCACAGTCTCCAGCATCTTGCCTCACTTCAGTGACTGTACTTGACCCTGAGGCTCTGTTCAATGATGGGCTTGTAGTTGGACTCAGTAGCAGAGCCTCCTGCAGACCTCCAGCTGAGTTCATTCAAGTCTATGGAACTTCTTGCCGAATTTCCTTGTGTCTGCATCTGCTTCCTGCTTCTGTCTTATAGTAAGTCCTGTTTGGGGGCCCCTGAGCTCTGCCGTGGGTCCTCAAGCCATTTAATAGCATTCTGTGACAGATAGCAAATAGATCGATTAGATCAATAGACAGGTAGACATATAGAGACAGAGACAGATGTTTGCTAGATGATAGATAGATGATTTACTGCATGGTCTGTAATGTATGCTCTGAGAATAAATATCAGTAGTTAATATTCAAATAAAAAAACTTGTGTTTGTCCTTGCCAGATATTATGGGAAAATTGAGACTGCTTGGCAAATTTCAAACCATGAAACCAGCATAGCTTGTTAATTCACCATTATTCAATAAATTCAGACACTAGGGAGACACAAATGTCTCTATGTTTCTGATATAGTGTGTTCATGACAAATGATCTCTCTGATGTGTATAGTGTGAGAAGGAAAGAGAACAGAGACCAGTGAGTCTGTTAAGAGGCTCTGCACTCACTAGGGGAATAGTAATGAGAGCCATTAACTTACGCTTTTACCAAAGGTTAGTAATTTACTCATACAATCAAATCAAATAAATCATCAGATTTAGTGGTTTTTTTAAATCAGTGATACTAATAAAATTTGTGACAAGCACAAGACTGGTGTGTGGACTATCTTAATCCATGTTCTTCAGAGAAACAAAACCACTAATAATAACGTGTGTGTGTGTGTGTGTGTGTGTGTGTGTGTGTGTGTGTGTATGTATGTATGGGCTTATTTAAGGAACTGCCGACCTTCATTGAGTTTGGAAGTTGTCCACAGAACTCTGTTGTGATGCCATCTCTCTCCTCCTGTTGTTGCTGATTGGAATCTTCTCTTCTTTCCCTGAGTCTGCATGAAGTCATCTCCATTTTCATCAGCTTTTCAAAAGGGCATCCTTTGGCATCAGGACTTGCTGCTTCTTGTTAAATTAATTCCAGTTCTGAGCACTATTATCTCTTTTCTTCTGCTTTTCCTTTTGTCCTTTCTTTAGGTGAACACAGGTGTCTTAGTCAGGGTTTGTATTGCTGTGAAAAGACACCATGACCACGGCACCTCTTATAAAGGAAAACATTTAATTGGGGCTGGCTTATAGTTCAGAGGTTCAGTCCATTATCATCATGGCAGGAAGCACGGCGGCATGCGGGCAGACATGGTGCTGGAGAGCTAGTTCCAGTTGAGAGGTCTACATCTGGATCATCAGGCAGCAGAAAGAAAGAGGCACTGGGTCTGGCTTGAGCATTTGGAACATCAAAGCCCATCCCCAGTGACACACTTCCTCCAACAAGTCCACACCTCGAATAATATTACTCCCTATGAACCTATGGGGGCCATTTTCATTCAAATCACCACAATAGGTAATTGTTTTGCATCTGTTTTTCCTTTTAAGCCCAGTCATTACTCTAAATGTCTTGCTAAGTTTTTACCACTTTAGTGACACCACACAAAATTTGCTATGTTATACTTTTATTTTCATTTAATTCAATATATTTTGAGAGTTTCTCTTAGTGTCATCTTTCCTATTGGTTGCTTACAAGTATGCTGTTTAGTTTCCAAATGTTTTCTTTTTTCTATTGATTTCTAATTGAGTTGGATTCTGTTCAACAGACTTTATACAACTTAAATTCTTTTAAATTTATGAAAATGTATTAAAGCCAGTACTGGGAAGGCAGAGACAGGTAGATTTCTGTGAGTTCGAAGTCAGCCTGATCTACATAACGAATTCCAGGTTGGACAGAGCTATGTGTAGAGACCCTGTCTCAACAAACAAACAAACAAACAAACAAACAAACAAACACCTTAAGGAGATTTAATTTTGAGCCTAAAATGTTTGCCTTAGTCCCTCATGCTCTTAAAGAATATCTCTTTGTGTCATTGGAGGGGTGCTCTGTGATAATGTAGCCATCAATTACCTCTGTTTAGACCCTGAAGCTCTACCTGACTCTCCATCAGTTGCTGAAAGACAGCTGCTGAACTCTGCAATTAAAACACACATTAATTCAAGTCAGGAAAAGGAAGTTCGGTTTACTACCTTCCACCGGAGTCTACGTGAGCAAAAGTGCTGGTCCAGTCGGTGAGTTGGCATTCTTAAATGTGGCTGGGCCCTTTAAGATGCTCAAGAAACAGTAGCACTTGCTATGGAAATATAGCTTCAAGGTAACTCCTTTGTTCTCTCTCATCCTGTTCAATAGACTGCTTTCTACACACACACACACACACACACACACACACATACACACACACACTCACACACTTCTCTTTGTATATAATTCTGGAGATACTGTTGTTAAATAGTGATACTGTCTTTCTGATCTTACGTGTTTTATAGCCCTCAATAGTAGAACTTAAAAACATGGGCACATCCCTAAGCTAGTACACAGGAAGATGCCAATTGCCAGATGTGGAACTCATAAACTAGAGAAACAGTTCAAGGATTATCATGTACATCTAGGGCTCAAGGAATGATGAGTTCAGGCACATACATTTCTTTTCTAGAAGCACAGCCTGTTTTTCTATTTTGTACTCCATAGTTTGCACAAATAATGGAGCGGAGACTGAGCCTGTGGTGTGTGTATGCATGTTTACACTTATGCAGAGACACCTTACAGCGTGTTTCACCTTTTGAACAGCTGTTTTTAAAATTTAGCTTGAATACTAAGTTAATAGATTATTTTTAAAACTTTATGTCACTGTTTAGATTAGATCAGAAAGGTTTCCTGGAGTGACTGTTTATAAGTTCTTTTAAAGATCTCTTAGGCAATGTCAAGACTGCTGCATGCGGACAGCCGCTTGAATTATAGCGCATCAACTTTAATACGTACCTCAGGAATGATAGGGGTCTTAAATAGCCAGTCGTATTTACCAGAGAAACCTAGAGTTTTCTTAGATTGCCAACCTTAGCAAGACGAGAAATGCAGGGTGACAGAGTCTAAGTGGCTCTTTTCAGATATATCACACTGATTATCTATATTTAAGATGCAAAACAGTCTTCCAGGAGCTATTTAATTAAGTGAAAGTAAGTCCTTTTGGAACCAAATGGTTCAGCGAACAAACACACACCAGCAAGCCAGGGAGTGGGGCGTTATTATGAGCTCCATGGGCACCGTGACACTTTAAACCCCCACATCAGGGATCCTAAACTGTGATTGGCTGAGAAAATTATCAAACTGAATTTAAATTTCGGCAAGCACAAAATTGTCATGCAAAGGCCCAGGACAGTGTACCACTGTCAGCCTGGAAAGAGAGATAAGGGGATCTGGATTTTCAAAGTCCCCTTGAAGGCTTTCAAGGTAAGATGGACTCCCCCTTCACAGGCGCCAATTGCCTTCTGTTGAAAGAGCTTTCAGCTTCAGAGATGAGATCTACTTGGGTTAAAGCTTTCTGCCTCTTAACTCTTCAAGTCTAGGGTATATGTTAAAAGAGTGGATTGTGTGGGGAGGGATGCTAAGCCCATCTGATAAGATACCGAATCACGGTAGAGTAGAACTGATTTTTGCCCCCAGACAGTGTTTGTTGAAAGACTACTGCTTATCAGAAAATCCCAAGATTAAACAGATATTGTAATTGCAATAATTTTAAAAATCAGCAGCCGGAACATTTTATGTATAATTCACTATAGCTGTATTTTTATTCAGAGCTTTAAATCGAGTCAAAGGCATTTTTCAGTCTCATCATTGGGATGTGAGGAGTGATGGGATTTAACAGAAAAGGACCACACACTGTCCTCCTCTTGAGAGAGGGATGATGGTGGCATCCAAACACCAACTCTTCCTGAGAGAAAAGCCGGGTTTGGGATTTGATTTAATCACGTTTCTTTGTCTCAAGCTCTGCCCATGTGCACAATTAAAGCTTTATGGTGAGAAGGGTTATTTTATTTTATTTTTTTCCAGGGCTCAGTATCTGGCCGACATTAGTCTTCAGATGTTTGCTGACTGGACTGAATAAATGAATCTCAGTTTAAATTTAATACCTTGACTCAAAGTCAACCCAGGGCCTGAGAAAGTAGTTTTCTGGCATTTGACATGGAGTTCTAAAAGCAGACTCGTGAACAATTCTACATAGAGTGCCCACAGATCTGATTTCTGTGAGACTGAGTTTCCTGAAGCTTCAAACTTCATGATATAGGTTCAGAAAAACAAGGATGTGTTGCCACAAGTTGGCAAAAATTGATGTGTGAATTTGATAATTCAGTGGTCACTTTGAATGGTTTTGATAAAAAATTAGATAATTTATGTTTTAAATATCTTTAAAAATATTTTATTAGTTCCTTGAGAATTTTGTGGTCTATGTTTTGATGATATTTACCCCTCCCCAACTCTTCCCAGATCCACCTTCCTTTTTTACTCACACAACTTTGTGCCCTTTTTGTAAACAAACAAACAAACAAACAAACAAACAAACAAAACCCATCAAGACCAGTGTTTGCTGCCCAAATATTCTCAGATGTGCACCTGCCGTTGGAACATGGGCCCTTGCCAGGGCTTACACTTTTAGAGAAAATTGCTTTTTTCTCTTCCAGCACCTATCAACTACCAATAGTTCTTCAGCTGGGGGTGGAACTTCATGCCCAACTTCCCTTTCCATGCGAGGATTTGGTGAGGCTTCGCCTTGCTCAGGTCCGGTGCATGCTGTCACACTGGTATGAAGATAGCTCAGGTGTTAAATCCTACCTCCAGCATTCCAAGAAGGCCCTGATAATTAGGCCTTGCTCCCCCCATCTTCTTTTTGACACATTCACATTAACTTGCCAATCACTACATCTCATTTACTGTGACTACAAATTCAATAACTTAACTCTAATGAGTTGGCCATTTCCACTGGGTCTTTGACATTGCTGACCTGCCTTGCCATCAGATGTGAGCATCACACACTGTAGTGCTGGAGTGGAAAGGCGAGAGACAGGGCAGGAAGCCTCAGATGGTCAGACCGGTTTAGAAATGAGATGGATATATTGATGAACTTTATGACAGGTACCTTTCCTGGACCAGGGATCCCCGTGTCATGGTGGAGACAGGGCTTCTGCTGAGGCATAACTGGGTTTGGACTTGTCAAGGGCAAATACAAGCTTCACTTGATAGACAGATGGCATTGACCACCCCTCCCCACCCTGCCCCCTGCCAGTTCTGTCTCAAGGCACCTTAGCCTCATTTCAGTCTATAGACTAATCGAGTGAACCCCAGCTCTTCTTAGTGCCTTTGTGCAGAGCCCTGGAGTTATGTTCTTCCTGTGAGGCAGTACCCCCAATAATTCTTAATATATATTCACTGAAACTTTTTTCTAGTCCACTACTAACCTTGAATTTAATCGAGGCCATTTTATGACCTGTGAGACTGTAATCATTAAATCTTGTTGTGGAAGGTCACGAAATAGGAGAAAACCATCCTTCTATGGTCACAGTATCATGACACAAAGAAGTTAACTCTTAGAAAATATGAACCTAAATTTTTCATTTACATAGATTTTTATATGTTTATAGCCTCTATTCTGACATATGCCAATGATGTATGTGACTCTTGGTGAATTTGCATTGTGACAGGGGTGAAAGGTTTTGCTCATGAAGTCCCCTCATTCAGTAGGAGACGATGAACATATACCAGCGAAGAGGAATGTAGGGGCAGCCAGGCAACTTTGATACAGTACAATGTGCTGCCAGTGAGCTTGCAGAAGCTGCTGGCTTTGTGAAAGGAGAGCTGAAGATGCCTTGAGAAAGCTCAGGGATGGTTCTTCTGCCAACCCTTGGGATATTCTGAGGCATGGTGTTATTATTCCAGACGGAAGAAACAAAAGCCCAGTAAAGCTATTTAAAGTGCTCAAGCTCAGATGGCAGAGAGCAGGGGAAGAATTTGAATTCAGGGAATCTAAAACCAAACCTGCGTTCTCTCTCCTTCAGCTCACGGATTCCTCCCTCTCACAGTGTTTACAGCCCGACTCTCGAGTCAGGTGGCAAGCGCTCCATCTTTTAAGTCACTCTTGGTAGAATGAGTTAACGTTGCTGAAAGCTGATCTTGAAGAAGAGAGCCGTTACCCTCATGGGTAGTAACACAGGGCCAAAGCCACAGCTATGCGCTTTGTACCTCTGTGGCTGTTGCCCCCACTGGCACAATGTGCCAGAAGCCATGACAGTATTGAGCATGCTGAGGACCCAACATGTCTCCACCACCACACCAGCTTTATTCTGCAGCCTAGGAAGCCCTCTCATGTTAGTTCTCTCTCCTTGTCCTAGGAAAGGGCAAATGTAAAGACCAAAATAGCGAATTACTATGCTTAGCATCTTTCACTTTATGAGTAATTTTGTGGCATTCTTTTTCTAAACAGACACTGACTATTATTCATAATGAAAATGAAGATAATTATATATGTTTGCATTTGGGCAGCCGCATGGGCCATTCCAGTAAGTACATCTTCCTAATCAAGCCTTCTTACTTTGCTGTATCTCTTAACCCAGTATTAAAATGCACATATTTCCTTAAGGTTTTACAGAGAAGTTTAAGTCCAAACAGATTTGCACCAAAACTATTATGTGATATCATTTGGGATCTCAACCAAGGCAAACACGTGAACCAATCCATGTTCCCTTTCTTCCTGTTGAAACACATCTTATCAGAGGATGACATACTTTTAAAAGTTCATTCAGTGTCCAGAAGTCACGGAGGCTTTTTTACCTCTGCTTCATTACATGTGAATTTCACTTCAATGTCAACACAGCTTAGACTAGTTGGGAAAAATTGAGGTGAGAATAGGTGGTCAAAGTCAGATTTTCCAACATATGATCAAATCAGTGTTTCATGTGTGTTATTTATATGTTCATTGTTAAAAATATGACTATGTACAAATACAGAAACATTAAGAAAGGCAACCCACTTGTAATGTTTAAGGCAGCCTCTGGTCCAGCACTTTCATATGATTTCACATAACCAGGTACTCTGTTGTTTCTGTAGCTGCGAATTTTCGTGAGCACTTCAAGCCGACTCTTGCAGAGCTTAAGTAGCAATGGCTTGATATTGCTTCTCCAGCAGCCCATCCTCACTACTGTTTCAGGGGTTTTGGTCTGACTTTGAACTTGGGGTGGGTCCTGTGCAGGTCACTGCTAGGAGTGGTCTAACAGAACAACAAGGATTCGTTTTGTCTTTATACATGTGAGACAAGTGGGCTTGTGATGCCCAGTAAAACTGATGACAACGTTATAAAAGTCCTCCTTTGTTCAGTTTGAAATTCTTCATAAGCACTGTAACGGGCTGCTTTTCTTCTCTGCCTGTCAGATTACATCTTTTCTTCTTCATAAAACAAGAATCCGTGTAATATCTATGTTTTTATCTTGGCAGCTTCCTCAAATCATACCATTGGAAAGACGCATTGTTGAAAAATCTGTGAATGTACCTTTTCTAGCACACTCAGGAACTCCAGCACAGGTAAAAGATATAAATGTTCCTTTCATTTTCTGCTTTCAAGACACTTTTACACTCTATGACTGTCTCTAACATTTCCACCCATTTTTTTTTCAGTTGGTTTTATTTGAAAATGATACCCACAATTGACTTGGAATTGTGTCTCTTTTTCAGAATGAGTTGTATGTCAATAACACCGTTAAGGACAGTAGTGACCCCCTGAAAGGGAGTGACATAGGAAGACAAGTGTATACCGAGGGCGGCTACGAAAGAGAAGGGAATGGCTCTGAGTCAACGGACGCAGGAGGGACAAATTCTACACGGCCCATTTTAGCAAATGAACAGGGGAACATTGCAGATGAAAATGAGGATGTGGAAACTCATGGTCGTGATGAGATACATGCGAAAGGAGAGAACAGCACAGCAAAGGACATCAGCAGCCAAGGAAGCATCACCGAAAACGCCAGAGAGGCAAAGGAGAGTAATGTCGATGGACACGCTGGTCAGGACACAAAAACTGGGGGTGCTGATGATGCGAGCCGGGATGGAGATGCCACCCTTGTCCAGGGAAGTGGACCTCAAGTAGCTGGAAGCGAGGATAGTACAAACCATGAGGTTGGCGTACATGGGGACGGGGTTGGTACCCATGAAACAACACCTCCGAGAGAAGAGGAGGGCAGTGGGAACAAGGGGGCTGAGATAACACCAAGCACTGAGGATGATCCTGGTTTGGATACTGATGGGAGTCCCAGCGGGGATGGGGAAAACGGGGATGAGGACATGGGCTCTGGTGGTGATGAGGGTACAGAAGCAGGAGATGACAAGGGCGGCCACGATGTCAGTCAGGGCCAGGAGGACCAGTCTCATCAGGGGAAACAGGACAACAGAGGTCAGAGTTCAGTTAGTAGTGAGGATGACAACTCTGAAGAGAAAGAAGACTCCCCAGGTGGGTGTGATGGAGACAACACCTCTAGCAGCGAGGAGAACGATGGTCTCGAAGAAGGCAATGGCAGCCAGGCTGTGCAAGGAAACCAGAAGCTCAGTCACAAAGGCAGCGGAGGTCCAGACGGCGGAGTCACCTGCCAGTCAGAAGCGTGTCCTCTTGGGAAGAGCCAAGACCAGGTTAGTTTTGAAACTGACTGCAGATTTCTATGGCAGTTCACATTCTCCCATCCACACTCCGATGGCTGTGCAAAATAACAACCACAAATCCAGATGAATACAAGATAAAACCCCAAACTAACATAAAAAAACGTCACAATAAGTGTCTGGGTACCGTTTTACCAACATTGTGTGTTTTAATGAGAAAGCCGGAGTCCTTATAGATTTTGAAGGAGAACAATCTTCAAAAATCCAGAAGTTTCTGAAAAATTAGAACTCTAGAAGTCAAGCTGAATAATGATTCAGTCATGTTTGTGTAGAGCATTTTCATTATACAAAACGATGAGTTTCACTATGACACTTTCATTATCGTGCACCTGTTTAACCCAAGGGCCTATGGGGTAGAAATCTGGATGGCTTATTGAAGGATTCAGACCCTGATACTGAGCACTTTCGAGTATTAGATAAGCACATTTGCACAAATATTGCCATTGCACTGGCGGCCAGAGTCCTCTTCCCAAGGTCATTTCCCCGACAGTCCTCAGACCGTGGGATTCTACAGCACATATTCACTAATTAGCTATTCTTCTCTGTGTTGTTCCACAGGGCATAGAGACTGGAGGAAACAGCGCAGGCACCACAAGGAATGTCACCAAAGAATCTGGGAAACACAGTGAAAATCAAGAGAGCAATGGGCGCCAGGGGAAGGAGGTGGACCAAAGGAACAGCCCGAGGCCAGGGGAGCCTGGCCGGCCTCAAGGGCCCGTGGGGGACTCAGAAGCCCCGAGCAAAACGGGGCGCAGCAAGGTAGTGAGCGGCAGCAACAGCGACGTGCGCGACAGCTACGACTTCGATGACAAGTCCATGCAAGGAGACGAGCCCAACAGCAGCGACGAGTCTACCGGAAGTGACGGTGCCAGCTCAGAAGGCGACAGTGAGAGTGGCGGCCGCGGGGACGCTTCCCCCAGCTCTGAGGAGTCAAGAGACGCCAGCCACGGCAGTGACTCCGACGGGGGCGATGAGGACAGCAGCGACGACGGCACATCTGATGCCGAGGACAGCGACAGTGAGGACAGTGACGGGGACAGTGAGAGCGATGACAAGGACGAGTCGGAAAGCAGTGACAGTGAGAGCAGTGATGGCAGTGACAGCGACAGTGACAGCAGTGACAGTGACAGCAGTGACAGTGACAGCAGCAGTGACAACAGTGACAGTGACAGTGACAGCAGCAGTGACAGCAGTGACAGTGACAGTGACAGCAGCGACAGTGACAGTGACAGCAGTGACAGTGACAGTGACAGCAGCAGTGACAGCAGTGACAGTGACAGCAGCAGTGACAGCAGTGACAGTGGCAGCAGTGACAGCAGTGACAGTGACAGTGACAGCAGTGACAGTGACAGTGACAGCAGCAGTGACAGTGACAGCAGTGACAGTGATAGTGACAGTGACAGCAGCAGTGACAGCAGTGACAGCAGTGACAATGACAGCAGCAGTGACAGTGACAGTGACAGCAGCAGTGACAGTGACAGTGACAGCAGCAGTGACAGCAGTGACAGCAGTGACAGTGACAGTGACGGCAGTGACAGCAGCAGTGACAGTGACAGTGACAGTGACAGCAGTGACAGCAGTAACAGTGACAGTGATGGCAGTGACAGCAGCAGTGACAGTGACAGTGACAGCAGCAGTGACAGTGACAGCAGCAGTGACAGTGACAGCAGTGACAGCAGTGACAGCAGCAGTGACAGTGACAGCAGTGACAGTGACAGCAGCAGTGACAGTGACAGCAGTGACAGCAGTGACAGTGACAGTGACAGCAGTGACAGCAGTGACAGCAGTGACAGCGACAGTGACAGCAGCAGTGACAGCAGTGACAGCAGTGACAGTGACAGCAGCAGTGACAGCAGTGACAGCAGTGACAGCAGTGACAGCAGTGACAGTGACAGCAGTGACAGTGACAGCAGTGACAGCAGTGACAATGACAGCAGTGACAGTGACAGCAGTGACAGCAGTGACAGTGAAAGCAGTGACAGCAGTGACAGTGACAGTGACAGTGACAGCAGTGACAGCAGTGACAGCAGTGACAGCAGTGACAGCAGTGACAGTGACAGTGACAGCAGTGACAGCAGTGACAGCAGTGACAGCAGTGACAGCAGTGACAGTGACAGTGACAGCAGTGACAGTGACAGCAGTGACAGTGACAGTGACAGCAGTGACAGTGACAGCAGTGACAGTGACAGCAGTGACAGCAGTGACAGCAGTGACAGTGACAGCAGTGACAGTGACAGCAGTGACAGCAGTGACAGCAGTGACAGCAGTGACAGTGACAGCAGTGACAGTGACAGTGACAGCAGTGACAGTGACAGTGACAGCAGTGACAGTGACAGCAGCAGTGACAGTGACAGCAGTGACAGCAGTGACAGTGACAGCAGTGACAGCAGTGACAGTGACAGTGACAGTGACAGCAGTGACAGTGACAGCAGTGACAGCAGTGACAGCAGTGACAGTGACAGCAGTGACAGTGACAGCAGTGACAGCAGTGACAGTGACAGTGACAGCAGTGACAGTGACAGTGACAGCAGTGACAGCAGTGACAGCAGTGACAGCAGTGACAGCAGTGACAGTGACAGTGACAGTGATGAGAGTGATAGCAAGTCTGTTAACGGCCACAACACAAGCGACAGTGACAGCGACAGTGACAGTGACAGTGACAGCGACCACTCAACCAGTGACGACTAGAGCACAGAAGCCCAGACCCTGTGCGTGGGCCTTCGGGGAGAAGTGGAGGCAGCGGGGACTCCTGACCCACGGGGGACAGGCAAGGAGCAGGTCATGGGACCCACAGCTCGCAGGGAACCGAGTCAAACCTGGATTTGGAGCCAAGCTCAACTCTTTCAGACAAGATCTGGGTGACCAACCTGGGAACCTGTCTGTTAAAATATACTCATGTTCAGAAAATATTTTTGGAAGTGTAAGTCTAGACGTAAAATAATTAAAGAGAAAGTGAGGTAATCACTTACTGTGACATGTAGCTTTGATTTGAATCGCGGGTGCTTTAGAGAGCAGAGCAAGCCAAGTTACAGAAGGCCCGCAGCGCCGTCTTCATCCTCCGGTGGTCTGAGTACCAGAGAGCTGGTCTTCACGTGTGGAGCGAGCGACGCTGTTCTGTGACATTCAGCCCAACTACCATTTCCTTTACCTGCTCTAGGAAATGCGCATTTGTGACAAGAGGAAATCATTGCAGCAACCATTGGTCCCATCCAAGGCACGGGGACGGTCTTTGTGATGATAAAATAGAGTAGTTAAGAATTATGGGAATTCTGAAGAATGAATCAGCAAAGAGATCTGAGGATGGCTCAAACAAGATCTGACACATGCGATCACATTTCTGCAAAGTCCCTCGTCCCCTGCAGTGCTTTGGACAGTGTCTCTCCTCCAGCAGCGGCTCTCAGATCTTAAGTAAATGGTTCTCCGTGTACCACTGTGTTATTTTGTCTTCCATCGGTCTCACAGGACACACTGGGTCCACAGCTTAATCAAGAATTGTAAAGGTGTATGAAAACAGAGGGACCTTTTGCGGGCGCTAGGGTACTTCTGAAAGTTAGAGAGATGGCGAGAATGAACCACCAAGACAGGAGGTGTGAATTGGGATTCTCCCAAGGGAACCTTAAGCCCTAAGCCTGAAGCATATCTTTCAAGATTTGGTGGTGTGCTTCGCCATTTCTCTATTTTTCCAGTTATGTCAGATTTGGGTTGAATCAAAGCTACTAGGTATGTTAAGACATTAGTCAACTCTATTATTTTAGACAGATTTTTGCCCAGCATTTCAGGTATTTCCTGTACTCACTTCCTTTTGCAAGAGATCTTAGCTAAGGAACGTTGCGAAGGCTTTGAGATGCTTCGATTTATAAACTCATCTATGACTCCTAAACTGTAAGACACCAGGCTTCTGCTTTGCCACAGCCATGACACGACTCCAGACCTCTTACCAGAAAATAACGGTTTAGACTTTGACTCCTACTAGACTGTCAACTTGCCTTTGTTTGCTTAGGTTAACTTATGAATCACTGCCTCCAGTACCTGTCATACCTGGTCACAAACGTTGTGGTGATCAGTAAACAATGGATAGGAAGCTCATTGTAAACTGTATAAGAAATGTAAATGAAGAGGTACTGCATTTCATGTTACAATAAACATCTGTTTACACAATTGCTCACAGGGGAAATTCTTAGTCCTACTTAGTTTGCAAACAGTTGCCCTCCCTACATTTCGTACACACGTTAGCCATTTTTATTGAAAACCAGTATTTGTGAACACAAACTACAAACTTTCAATACTACAAAAAAGCATACACAACACTCAATCTTCACCATCCACCCTTCTATGTCTTTTACCTAGAGGCAATTCCTCTTACTAATGTTTTACAAACATTTCAGAAACGTTGTAGGCACATATAAATGACTATGTCCACCTTTAAAAATTCTGAGGTAGTCTACTGCATACAATGCACTAAGATCATCTTACATTTAAGCAATATGCCTTGAATATTGGCTCATAGCATGTCGATCAACTTCTTTCTCATAGCTCTGCTCACTTCATTAACCTATGTAAGGTTTATCCTGTTCTCATTGTGTTATCGTCTGGATAATAGCCTAAGTCAGCGTCTTAGTCAGTGTTCTGTTGCTGTGAAGAGACCATGACCACAAAAACTCTTATAAAGTTGGGGCTTGCTTATAGGTTCAGAGGTTTAGTCTATAATCATCATGGTGGGGATTATGACGGGTCACAGGCAGACACGGAGCTGCAGAAGTAGCTGAGAGTTCTACGTCTGGATCCACAGGCAGCAGGAAGAGAGACACTGGACGTGGAATGGGCTTTTGAAACCTCAAAGCCCACCCCCAGTGACATACTGCCTCCAACAAGGCCACACCCCCTAATCCTTCTCAAGTACTGCCACTTCCTGAGGAGTAAGCATGTGGAAGCCATTCTTATTAACCTAGCACAGTCAGATACACTTGTAGTCAGATCTCAGAAGGCTTTCTCCCTAAAGAGTGTTTTTATGAAGTTGGATGTTTAGGACCCAGACTTATATCAGAACTCATGAAGGAAGATTATGGTCTTGATTTTCTTATATAAACACATTTGCATTTGGAATTTCAAGGCAAGAATGTAGAAGACACAATTAAAAATATCTCAAGATATGATTTTCTGAATACCAGAAGTGTAGTATTAGAGAAAACCTTATTTTACTTTCTGGAGTAAAGATTAATAAGCAATTGTCTCATATTACTCATGAGGACAACATTTTTTAGGTTTTATTTATTTTTTTATTTATAATCATGTGTATTTGTACGTGTGTGTGAGCACGTGTGTGCAGGTATTCATGGAGACCAGAAGAGGGCATAAGATCTCCTGGGGCTGGAGTGACTGGCAGTTGTAAGCTGTGGATGTGGGTGCTTGAATCACACTTGGGACCTTTCTAAGAGTAATACATACTCTTAATTTCTGAGTCACCTCTCCAGCCTTCCAGAGCAGCATTTCTTAAACCCCATGTTGCTCATCATAGTAACTCATTATATCAATTTAATGAGTTACAAAAATACTTGATAGATGAAAGAGTAAGGAAAAATCATCATGCAAAATGGGCAGTGTGCTGCGAAACTTTCTATACACATATCTACAAATATGTCTAAGTGTCCATAGACTAGGAGATGTGTGCAATGTCTTTCTTACTGTTGGTTGCAGCTACAAAAAGCAGAAAGCCATTGGTTTAGGATGGCATTGCTGCACTAATAATTTGATAGTGACTTTCAACGTTCCAAACCTCTAACTTTCATGCCCCATTTTGAAGAGAGCGGTTTAAAAGAAAGCAAAAGAGGCCTGGAGGAGGGTGTGTCTAGAAGCCCCTGTTCCATCCTCAGCACCACAAACAACTAAACTGGACATAGTGTCCCATTCTTGTGATTGCAGCGCTCTGGAGGCAGGGGAACCATAAGCTCAAAGCCATCCTCAGCTACATAGTGAGTTCCAGGGTAGAACTCAGTGTGGGTAGCATAGCATTCTCAAGATCTTGGATGGGGGAGGGGGAGAAAGAGGCAGACAGAAACAGAGAGAGAGACAGAGAGAGAGAGAGAGAGAGAGAGAGAGAGAGAGAGAGAGAGAGAGAGAGAGAGAGAGAGAGACAGAGACAGAGAGAGAGACAGAGAGACAGAGACAGAGACAGAGAGACATACATTCCCTGGGTTTACTTAGGTCATGGAGGAAAGGCCAAAGTTAACATTGACATTCATGGTCTCCTAGCTGTGCTGGGGGATCGTTGAGAATTTAAGCTGTCTTCTTGGCTGTACACACAGGCTTCTCCCTGTGTGACTAAAGACAAAATCATAAAGCAGGGTCTCTCAGCTTGTTCCTCCTGCCTGACCTGGTAATTCCCTACACACCTGATCCAAACACCAGTTAGGAAACAGCGACAGTCTTCTGTTGGGGTAGTTCATGCTTTTACTTCAAAACCTAGTTCTCGAACAGCATGCCCGCATTTAGGGAGCCATACGTCACCATATAAATATATTTAAAACTATTAACTGCAGTAGAGTTTCCCAGAAGCCAGCCCTGCTTTACGGTTTAGTCATGGAAGTTTTGAAAAGCCATCGACCAAAATAACCAGGAACAATTTTCCTTCCCCTAAAAGGAGCAGGAACAGAGTAGAGCTGAACAGTCATGGATGAAAATACCATTGTGTTCTCACAGGGATCTGTTCACTGCTGTTTGGGAGCAAATCCTCTAGAGAGCGAAACAAATCAGCTACACAATGTTCCCAACCTCACCCTCCAACAGGGTTCTAAGCTTCTAATGCCGAGTGTGGGGAGGGAGAGGAGGAGAAAGAGTTAATGTCAGCACAGTTGCATACCCCAGACCGCTGGTTCAAGGTCTAAAAGATTTTTCTCCGAATGTTTTGCATGAGTTCACACAGTCCCAGCTCTGGCCGGAAGGTCTGGGTTGACAGACAGGCCTCTCATGGGACGCTTCCCTCATTTCCAAGTGCGTTATTTTGGGCTTTGCCACTGGCTTTACCCTCCTTTCTTTACTCTGTTTCCTTCTTACCACCCTTTAAAGCCTTTTGCCCTTCAAAGAGCTGAGAGCACTGGGGAGGGCGTCCTTGACCTTCACAGAACTGAGTTCCCCTGTGGGAGTCCCGGACTGCTCCGCTTCTGTCCGGTTCCTAAGTTCTTGGGTTCTGGTCTCAACCAGATGGCTCTAGCTCCATATTCTCTGTACTTTCCTCAGCTAAAGCCACTGAATCATTGTTGGTGTCCACTAAATCTATCTCCATGTGATGAGATCTGTCTGACCTACAGGTCACAGATGGACCCACAGGTGGACTTCACATACAAGCTGCAATTCTCTCCTGGGTCTCTATTCTGTTAGCTCACCTGGAGCAACTGAGTGAGCCAAGTGCTTGAAACAGATCTCCCTCTTCCTGTCTAGCCACACTCTTATACCCTGGTCACCTTTCTGCCACTTGACAGAAGATGATTCCTGTAACACTTGTCACTCTGAAAAGTGACAGTTGAAAGAGTCATCTCTGGAGATCGCCAGTAAATAAATATTGCATGTTTTTAGATGCAAAGTTCCCAAATAAATTTGATAAAGTAATTTCCCATCCCTGCTACAGATTCCATGCTAACCACCAAGGGAGTTCAGATGAGTTTTCAGAATTGATATTTAGCAATGTCGCTTTCTTTTGCTCTAAAATTTACCGCCATCCCTCTGCTCTCAGTTCTCTTTCTGAGCTGGCCCACCTGCGTCTTACGTCTCGCCACCTGCCTCATGGGAACGCTTCCCTCTGCAGCTTTTGCAAGGCTGTTTTGTAGGCAGTAGAAATGCGGAAAGAAACCTCAGATGACTCAAGTCCTAGCCAGCATCTGAGAGGCATCCTCCCCTGAGGACCACCCGCCTGACTCCACTCACAGAAGTATGAGATAGAAATAGATGCTCTAATCCATTAAGTTTGGGAAGCTGATGTGCTTCTTCAAAATTCATTGACTGTGATTCATTTGATGTGATCGGAGTAGGGGTGGGAGTTTTTGGAGATGCAGGTTATGAGGGTGAGGGCTTTGTGAATAGGAGTCCAGAGAGCTACATTGCTCTGTCTCTCCATTATGTGGAAACACAGTAAACCATAGCCTGCAGGAAGGTCCTCTCCAGACATCAGCAACGGAGACACAGTAAACCATAGCCTGCAGAAGGTCCTCTCCAGACATCAGCAATGGAGACACAGTAAACCATAGCCTGCAGAAGGTCCTCTCCAGACATCAGCAATGGAGCACCCAATGGCTTCTAGCTTCCAGAGCTGTGAGAAATTAATCTCTGTTGTTTATAAGTCACCCAGTCTATGATACTTCACTATATCAGTGGAGACCAGGACAGATGGTTTGTCAAAAAGCAATAAATACATGGAATGGTTGAATCAGGTCTCCTGCCTCATTGTCCAAAGGACCCCAAGGCTGTGTGCCGCTGTCATCGCCGTATTTTGTTATGGTGAGCAGTTTAGGTCCCTGCTTAACTTACCGAAGAACAGACGCTACGATCTATTCTTTTTTGTGTTCCCACTACAGTGCCGGAAATCAATTTGATCAATAAACATGCGCTACACACTGAATGAAGGATAAATGGCAGGCAGTTTTTAAGAGTGGTGACCATGGATTTGAAGAGGAGGCTTTAAAAGATACGTAGGTGGCTGACAGGGACAAGTAGGGCATTTCCAATATGGCAGACTCCTGTTTAGAAGCAGAGTATATTGATGGGTAGAGTGGCCAGATCAGCATAACCACAGTGCAAATTCACAGAGACATTAAGAAAAAGGAGATAGGGAGACAGGACAGAAGTAACATACTGTAGTTGCTACATCTCAAGGGTTATATTTTTAACTTAAAAAACAGATTCAAAGCAATAATAAATCTGCGACAAATCTATTTGTTCCTTTAAAATTTTGCAAGAAATGTATGACCTTTCTACAGAGAACCTGTATGGAGTGGGTCTGACTTGGTGATTAACACGTGCATACAGAAAGAAGAGAAGGCTGGAGAGGAGGATAAAATACAGAGATTAAAGCATTCAGGGAAAAGGAAATTAGACTCAGCTATTAGGAACAGAATTAGGAACTATATAAAATGGGCACATAATTAGATTAAAATTCAAATTTATGTATATAATTTTAAGTTCTAAGGAAATGAACCTACTAGATACACAGATATTATATCCTATTGGCAAGAAAGAAAGAATTACTTTTTGGCTTTGAGGATAATGTATGAAAGCTTTGAAAAGGTTAACAATATACACACACACACACACACACATATATACATACATGTATACATATGTATATGTTTATACATATGTATATATCTGTATTTAATGAAGACAGGTCTAATTTAATTCACACAGACTCTCAAGCACACAGATCACAACAAGAACTGAGGACACGGTAATATTCATGAGAATTCATGTGCAGCTGAGTGAAATGTGTGCCTGTCTGTGTAATAGTCACTGCTGTCAGAGGTGCCATTGATGATTACGCTTTTGCCCATTGATGAACGCGAGAGCCACCCCACTGCGGCACACTACCCACTTGACTTAACTGCCAGGTGAGTTAGAAGCCCATTTCATCTTCAGATTTCTTATATTCCTCTGGCATGTTGATGGTGAGGTTGGTGAATATTTTTTCACCGATATCAATTAGACTTATGGCAGTGTAAATACATGCATAACTTGGTTTTTCAAAATGACAGGCTTTTATTGACCGATCAATATCATATTATATATATATATATAATATGATATATCATATTATATATATATATATATATATATATATATATATATATAAATATTTACAAAACTTGCAAGTACAGGTGGGAGAAATACACTCCACCAGATTTGTCTGCAGACCATGACTTGGCATCCAATGGGCTCTGAGGGGCTTCTGTCAACTTGTCCGTCCATCTGCACTGCTCTGTTACCTCAGGCAGAGCCAGCCCTTCTTCACATGGCTGATCTGACTCTTGAAGCCCATTCATCAGCTCTGGGAGGGGTTGGAGCCTCAAGCAGGAACTTGGAGAGATTCTCTTGTCATCTAGTCTAAGCATCATTTAAGGCCGGCAGAGGAAACCCATGGATGGACAGCAAACAACATCATCTACTAGCAATTTCCTCAAGATCAGAACATTCTGAGGTCACCAGATGGGAAAGGAATCAAATTTTGTGTAGATTGAAACTCAACTTTTTCAAATCACCAATCTGTGGTATTGTAAATTCGAGACTAGACTCTAGGTAGCTGCAATTTTCAAATGCTTAAAAAGAAAATTGGCCAAGTTATTTTTATATACTCTCAAGCCTAAAAACCACCACCACTACAACAGCAAAAACCAATTTAAGTACACTACAGAGAAGAGGAAGTGTTCGAAGCACCAAGTGCCTCTGTTGCACTATTGTGTACACGTCTTGCCAGGCGGCTTAGCATGCAAGGTCTACAGTGGGGTGTGATTAGTGGTGGCTTTTCTCCCCAATGGCCTGCTTGCCACCTCCTGGCAGTGTGGACACCAGCCAGTGCAGAGGACCTTTCCAGCTCAGTTCCAGTTTGATTTCTCTGCAATACAATACTTTCACAAAGATAGACCGTCCTTGCCTCTACTTTGGTTCAGTTCATACAGGGTTGGAGGAATGCTGCATCCTTTCCACTTAAATGCAAGCCTTTGGGTTAATTAGCTGGTTACCTCTCATCACCCTAAGGTGTCCAGTTCATTCTCTGTTTTATTTTTGGAAGGGCATTGTAGAATCAAAGAAAAATTATTGAATTATTTACTGGCTTTCAGTGTGCTGTAATTTATTGTTTCCTCTTTAGCTGATGAAGCCTATTCAAGTTCCTCCTGCACCCCTTTGACAGACTCCTAGCCTCTCACAGCTTCCTGCAGTTTAAGCTGCAAGTGTTCTAGATTCACCTTGAAAACGTACAAGACCTGCCACAGACCAATAATCAGTCAGCTCCCCAGGAGGCCTTACATTCTGGCAACACCAGCTACTTCTTTATTTGTCATTACTTTTAGGCTTGTACAAGGAAAGAGCAAATATATTTATATAGTCTATGTATGTGAGAGATTTGTGAGTGATTCATTTATTTAAAACTCACCAGATTATGGGATTTCTTCTTCATCAAATCTATATGCCTTGTCCTTCAATCTTAAGACTTTGAGTCTCAAGGACACATTAGTGAAAAGAAAGGGAATAATTCAAAACAACTACATTTCTTTATACCACATTATATATACAACAGTCTTGGGGTAACAATGATATTATGGTCACTGGTACAATTCCTAAGAATAGCCTAAACTACTTTTGTGTATGCATTTTTTTTTCCGAGACAGGGTTTCTCTGTGTTGTTTTGGTTGCTGTCCTGAATCTCACTCTGTGGCCTTGAACTCACAGAGATCTGCCTGGCTCTGCCTCCTGAGTGCTGGGATTAAAGGCGTGCGCCACCACTGCCCGGCTCTGTGTATGTATTTTTTATTTCTACCTCCTTCTAAAAAGTTGTGCTTCATCTATGCTAAGTATGAATCTATTATATACCGTGATCTTCCCCTTTAGTCTCATCTTTTTTCATTTGTACAGATAACGTGTGTTACTGCTTACCACCTCTTCCTTCCATGACAGTTTTGTGTCATTGTGGTTGTGTTACACTTGTGTTCTTACACTGTCAGGAAAAGTTAGAGTTGACACCCACTTGTCTCTACGGTGCCGATACCAGTTTGTCTCAGTCCTGTACACTTGGAAGTTTGAGAATATGAAGTCCTTGATTTACATATTCTCACACTGAATGTCTTAAATATGTGATGGTTATATTTTCTCTGCCAGAGAACACTGCTCTCCACAGGACACAGCGGTCTGAATCGCTCTCCCTTGTGAGTCACTCCTTTTGCAGAGGAGCTCTGCATGTTGTCTTCTTTGGGTGTGTATCTATCAATAATAACATTTTATTATCCATCTGCCACTCCCAGATCTAAAACCCCAAACAGGTCCCTATTTGAAAAGCATTAGTAGATAGAAAAAGAAATCAAATAAAGCAAAGCAAAACAAAACAAAAACCAAAGGCACAAAACAACTGATAACCTGCCAGGCACACGGGCCAGAGAAACAGGCAGGCTAACTGCAGAGCTTCTCCTCTCCCTCCCCTCTCCAAATCCAAGATCTCAATCTCACCCCCAGATCTGTAGCAGAGCTCTCTTTCTCCATCTCTTGTGGATTACACACATCTTTCCCTCCAACCTTCCTTTCTTCCACTTACTGCTCCATCCCAACCCCCAACTCCAGCAGGCATTCCCTGGGAACCTGCAGGCCACTCCTCATATTCACATTTATGTGGATGTTAGCTGTTAAGTCAATGATAACCAAGCAGCAGTCTGTAGAAATACAGAAGTCAGGTATAGAGTAAGGGACTGGTGGCGGGTGGGTGCAGATTCACCTCCCTAGGAAAGGGAAATAGAATAGATAGTTATGAATGAATGGGGAGTGGGGAGTGGAACATGAGGATCAAGTAGGGAAGGGGAGGAAAGAGGGGGACAAGGGAGAGAATATGGAGAGAGATAGTTAAAATTAAGGGTATTTGAGGTGTAATATGGAAACTGAATATAGTAGAACACACACACACACACACACACACATACACAAATATACATAAAATGAAGTTGATCTAAATGAAATTGCCAAATAATATGGGAGACAGAGCCCCAACGGGACATCTCTTGTCACTAAATGGAGCTCCCAGTACTGGGAATGGTTTACTTCTAATTAAATTGTTAGCCAAAAAGGTCCCATGGGAACCCCCAAACAACCTAGGCTGTTGCTAAGACTCTATCTAGGTTGCTCTCCACAAACTGACAGCAAGACCCTATTGCTGAAGACAACGTCTACACAACTCATTGAACATAGAGAAGTCGAGCTGGTGTCTACATAGAGCCTTCACACCTACGTGCTACCAGTTTTGATACAAGAAGGTACGCTGCATGCTACCAAAGGAGAAACGTAAACACCAACCCAGCGACAAACCCTTTATCTACAATGGTGTCCTGCCTGCAGGATATGCTAGTATGATGGTGGCACAAAGCTTGTGGGAGTGCTCAACCAAACTTTGATTTGACTTAAGACCCACTCAACGAGATGGAACCCATACCCAACACTGCTTGGATAACCAAGAACCTGAGACTAGATAGCCCAGGGCCCCCGGGTAAAAACCAAATAATAGTGGTCTATGAAAAGAACATAACAATACAATGACTCCTAATGACATTCTGCTATACTCATAGATCAGTGCCTTGCTCAGCCGTCATTAGAGAAGCTTCCTCCTGTAGCAGACGGGAACAAATAGAGACCCTAGCCAGACAATATATGCAGAGTGAGAGGCCTTGGAACACTCAGTCCTAAATGGGATGTCTCTGTCAAATCCTTCCCCTCCTGTGGAAGAGGAGTGTGAGAGCCAGAGGGGATGGAGGACACCAAGAAAACAAGACCCCTAAATCAACATGATCAAAGCTCATATGAAATCACAGAGACTGAGGCAGCATGCACAGGGCCTGCACAGGTCTGCACCAAATGGGGACTTAGGGCTGAAAGGAAAAGTGGACACACACCTCCATCCCTAACCCAGAAGCTATCTGCAAGTGATAACCACTGCCAATGAAAAGTTAGTTTTCTCCAAGGGAGTCTCACTGGAGAAACAAACCACTCTTAAGGGTAGGCCCCATGCTCAGCAGTAGAAGGCTCAGCAGCAGACAGCCAACAGGAAATGAGCTCAAGGGTGTCTTGGGAGGTTCCTTGTCTCATAATGTTGTATCAGGGCTTTTGGTTGTTTGTTTTATCATGTATATATATATATATGATAAAAAGATAGATATACATCTTTTTCTTACCCTACAGGTCCTTTGGGTATGTATATATTATGGCTTCCAGTTTAGTGTTTTTATGGAATTCCTGAATATGCAAATGAGTGGATCTCTCCATATCTATATCTATCTATTTCTTATGCCTTTTCTTGGGTTCCTTTCCTTCTATTTGCTTGTGTTTTGTCCTATTCCAATGTGTTAGTTCCCCTTTTTTTTTTTTGATATTTCACGACAGGGTTCTCTGTGTAGCACTAGATGTCCTGGAATTCACTCTGTAGACCAGACTATCCTCAAAGTCAGAGATCCACCTGCCTCTGCCTCCTGAGTGCTGAGATTAAAGGTGTGCACTGCCACTGCCCAGGCCAATATGTTAATTTTTGTTAGAAACATGCTTGTTTTCTAATGAGAGACAGAAAGGGGGTGGATCTGGATGAGAGAGGAGATGGGGGAAGACTGGGAGTAGTGGGAGGGATGGTAATCAAAATATATTATGTGAAAAAAAGTCTATTTTCAATAAAAGAAAAAAAGAAAAAGAAATGTCACAAAGCTAATGGTGCAAATCCAGTGACCTCAGTACCAGGAAGGCTGAGGCAGAATAGATTCTCCAAGTTCCAAGCTGGCCTGTGCTCAGCATGAGACCATGCATCAGAAAACAAAACCAACAAGAAAAAACAGGAATGTTGTGGAACAGGCCTGTAACCAGCCTTTTGGAAGTAGAGGCAGGAGTTAGTTCAAGGTCATTCTCTGCTATTGAATTGATGTCTAGCCTGGGGTACAGTTGACCTCTCATGGGGCAGGTACAAGAACCTGGTCAGCAAGGCCTGGAAGGCGCTGGGCAGACATGGCTTGGCACACAACAAATCAGGCTCCGAGGGTTTCTGAATCTGTAGCCGGGGCCTCCTGGAGAACCAGTAGGGTTACACGTACCCCTCAGGGCCAGGTTCAGTGATTTCTGCCTGTCTGCAAAGGTCCCTCAGTCAGCTGGAGGAAGTGGTTCCTGAGTCTTTTCTTTACCGTTGAAACAGTAGCTTTATTAGCACATGTCTCGGTGGGCTGGGGAGATAATTCTGTAAAATACTTATTGCAAAAGCATCCCCGTAACCCCTGTACAAAAGAGCCAGATGTGGAGGCTCATGCTCTTCACTCTGTGCTAGGGAAGTGGAAACAGGCAGGCCAGTCGGCCTCCTGGCTAGTGAAAGTAGACGTCTCCCTGGCTAGTGAAGATGTGTTTGTGCTGCTTAATTTTGATTATCTCTGGGGGTGTCCGTGAGGGATTTCCTAGTCCTGGGGAAAAGGCCCACTCTAAATGTGGGTGGCACTGTTCCATAGGTTGGGGGTCCAGACTGAGTGGAAAGGGAGAAAGGGGTTAGCTGTTGTAAACCTTTGGGGAGGCCTAGGGGCAGATCTGTCTTAACTCTTCTTTACAGGTGTTCCTTCCGTTGGCCACAGGAAAGCTTGAAGAATACTTTGGATTACACGGATTTCAAGCAGGCTCAGGGTATCTGATTACCAGGAACCAGTGAAGCTAGGGGAGATGTGTGGGGAGAGAGGTTAGTGTGCTGTTAACCTGTTAACCTCTTCCAAAGGCCTTACTGCAGGGAGACCTGCTTTCTCTAACCTAACCACTGTAGTTATGGCATAAGCCATAAGTCACCAGCAGGTTCTAGTTCCTGGTTCTAATCCTGTGATGTAGGCTGGGCCTGAATGCACCCAAGGAGTCTCCTTCCCCACTGAACATCATTGACCCAAAATATGTTATGTGGGAATGTTCCTTCTTGCCTTTTTTTTGTTCTTGAACTATTACCTGAATGGAGCATGCCTCAAAGTGTGTACCTTAAATTGAGCATGTGCAGGAAAATGCCCACCTATATGCCTTCCCATGTGAATATGTGCAAGGCCCTCCAATAAGCGGCCCCTCCCTTTCTTTGTTCAGTGAGAACACGCCATTTTGAGGGATGTTGGGCTGTCTTGCCTGCAGGCAACGAGAACTGTGCTTAGCTCTCGAGTGGCCTGGCTGTGATCTGGGCTTTGCACTCAAGTTACGTTTGGTTACCCATGGAGCTGAGTGAGGCTGACCTCACTGTTATATAAATGGACATTCCCGAATAATCACTCAGAGGCTTAATATTACTTATAAATGTTTGGCCAGTAGCTCAGGCTTGTTACTAGCTAATGCTTAAATTAGCCCATTTCTATTAATCTATATATTGCCATGTGGCTCGTGGCTTGTTACCTCATTTCTACATGTCCTGTTTTTTCCATGGCTGACTGGCTGGCTGGTGTCTCCCTCACTCTGTCTTCCCATCATTCTCAGTTTGGCTTTCCCGCCTAACTTCCTGCTCAGCTACCTGCCTGTCAGCTTTTTTTTAAAAAACAACGAGAGCAATACGTACTCGTAATGGAAAAAAGGATTGTTCCACAGCACTGTTACTGTTTTCTGACTGAGGACACAAGTGATCTCCTTTCCGCTGCTGACAGATGGGTCCTCCAAGAACAAAATAACTCCTTCAACCTTCCTTCCTTAAGTTGCTCTTTACATTTCATATTTGTTATTATCATACGTGTACATGGTGTGTGCATGTGTGTGTTTGTGTTTATGTGCATGTGTGTATGTGCTTGAGGTCAGAGTATAACTTTGTGAGGTCTCTTCTCTCTCTCTCCACCTTTATGTGGGTTCCAGGGCTGGACTCAGGTTAGCAGGCTTGTGTGTAGCAGGCTTTATCTTTTGGGCCACCAACCAGCTCCCAAATCAAGACACGGAGACTTCTTACTAGTTATATGCATAAGTAATCAGCCTTATTATGAGCTCTTATTTTAATCTGCTTCTCTTTATCTATGCTTTGCCTTGGGGCTTCTTGTCTTTCTTTCTGTATGTGTTACTCTCCTGCTGTCTCCATGTCTGTCTGTCTGGCAGCTGCCTGGATTCCGGTCCAGGTGTGTCCCCCTCTTTCTCACCGTTCTCTTCTCCTTCTCATTTTGTCTTGTCTTGAGCCTAAATTTCTCCTCCTATTTGTTCTCACTGCCTGCCAGCCCTGCCTATCCCTCTCCTTCCTCGCTATTGGCTGCTCGGTTTTTACTAGACCAATCAGGTGCTTTAAGCAGGCAAGGTGAAACAGCAATGCATCTTTTCACAATTAAACAAATGTAGCATAAACAAATACAACACATCTTTTCCCAGTTGAAATAATAATGCACAGCACTTGTGTGACAAGTGCCCCTGCCCACTGCGCCATCTCTCAACCTCCTTAGGATGTTTGGGGGCAGATATCTTGTCAGAACAGCAATGAGACAAGCTATTAATATAGTGTTGAGGTTCATCTCTGCCTTCCACACACGTGTACTCACATTCCCCCTTACATACTCACCAGTACACACTCAACAGGCCTATGCACACACACACACACACACACACACACACACACACACACACACACAAAGTGTCTTGGTGGTGGACATTCTGGACCAACATTCATGCTCTTTAAATATTGGTTTTAAATCTTTTTTCAACTCAGGAATGCTTTGATTAATTTCTTTAATTATGAAGCTTTTGTTCTTGGCAATATATCTATGGTCACTTACAGAAACCTTCAGGGTTCCTGTTGTCTAATCTGCAGCTTCTGTGACCATTATCAATAAAAGTCTCTCTCTCTCTCTCTCTCTCTGTACATGTATGTGCCAAGTGTAGTGACTTGGGGTGCCTTCCTCTATTAATCTCCATTTTATTAATCGATCGATTGATTTGTGTCTGTGTGTATACACGTGTGTATGGGGGTACAAGAAGTTGACATTGGGCATCTTCCTCCATTGCTCTCCACTTTATTTATTTATATGCGATAGGGTCTCCAGGAGCTTGCCCTCTTGGCTGTACTGGCTAGCCAGCAAGCCCCTAGAACCTGCCTTTTTCTGCTCCCTCCCTCCCTCAGCGCTTCAATTACAAATGAGTGCCACCATGCTCAACCTTTATTTGGATTCTGGGAAGGAAAACTCAGGTCCGAGGCCTGCCCAGCAAACACTTTACCCCTAAGCTGTCTCTCCAGTGTCTCCACCTTAAGTTTTCAGAGTTTCTTCAATGAACCAAGCTCATTGTTTGAGCTAACATGACCGATCAATGAAACCCAGATCCTCCTGTCCCTGCCTTCCAATGCTGAGGTCACAGGTGTGCAGCATCCTGCCCTTACATGGTGCTGAGGTCACAGGTGTGCAGCATCCTGCCCTTACATGGGTGCTGAGGTCACAGGTGTGCACTCCTGCCCTTACATGGGTGCTGAGGTTACAGGTGTGCAGCATCCTGCCCTTACATGGTGCTGCAGTCACAGGTGTGCACTCCTCCTGCCCTTACATGGTGCTGAGGTCACAGGTGTGCACCCCTCCTGCCCTTACATGGGTGCTGAGGACCCAAACTGAGACACCGAGGCTCGCACATCAAGCACGTCATGCACTTAGCCATTTACTCGGCCCCATCACATTGTCTCTTAAACACTTTCTCACTCTTCAATTCTTTTACGTGCAAAGCAATTTTCTTATTTTTTTCTATTTCTTTTAAGGGATTGTTCTAATTTTTCTTCTTGTTTTCATTTTTGACAAGTCTTTACTTTCAAAATGATTTTTCTTCTTTTATTTTTGATCTTGATTCTTGACACTCTATTTCTAGGTAATTCAAATTTTATTTTGTTTTCATAATCAGTTGTGCTATTTTATTTGTTACTTTTAAAATAGAAAATTGTAGTATTCCTCCCCCCTTAACTAGGTCATTTTAGCATACTTTTGTAGCTTGAGTTTTCCTGCCTGGCCCATGGTCAGGGCAAATCTCTCTCACCTGCCAGTCCCACAGCCTCAGACCCGACCAAGTAAACACAGAGACTTATATTGGTTACAAACTGTATGGCCATGGCAGGCTTCTTGCTAACTGTTCTTACAGTTTAAATTAATCCATTTCCTTTAATCTATACTTTGCCACATGGCTCGTGGCTTACCAGCATCTTCACATGCTGTTTCTCATCGTGGCGGCTGGCAGTGTCTCTCTGACTCAGCCTTCCACTTCCCAGCTTTATTCTCCTCCTTGCCCCGCCTATACTTCCTGCCTAGCCAACGGCCAATCAGTGTTTTATTGATTAATCAGCAACACATTTGCCATACATCCCACAGCACTTCCCCCCCTTTTTTTTTTCAAAAAGGAAGGTTTTAACCTTAATAAAGTAAAATTACATATAATTTGGGAATTTGGGCGTAGCTTCTCTTACTACTTCCTGCTGGAAGGGGGCGCTGTATCTTATGGGGAAACAAAAAAAATTTTAGAATTATGGAATAGTCCATGAGGCTGTATCGTCTGAGCCAGACGCCTTCAAACCATTCTGGATGTTGGATCATCTGGGCCATGGTGTCATTGGAGACCTTCAGGGGGTCTTGCCTGGTCAAACCTGATGTATCTTAATCTGGAACAATTCCATAGCCTTTGGCTTTCTGTGGGAACAAAAGCAGAGTCTCCTTTCCAAAGTAACATATCCTTATATCCAAATTTTGAAGTCAAGGTATCTCTAAAATATACATTTTGCCATAACTCAACAGCTTTTACAATCAAATGTTTTTCTGCAGTTAAAAATCCCAAAGACAACACAATCCAGATTCTCTGTGTAATATCCATTTTTACGTGGCTTATTTTTTATACTACTTTTACTGTCTCTTTAAAGACTTTATTTTTAAAAACTATTTATTTCTTTATATAACTGTATATATTCCTTTTTCTTTCTCTTTCAAGCCTACGTACATTTTTACACACATTGTAAACTATTACACCCGAATCTGTCTTATTGTGAATCTATTGCTTTAAACTGCAGCAGCTGTGGCTGCTGGCTCCGCCCACCTCAGCTTCCCAACATGGCTACGTTTACCATCAGCTATCATGGGTCTATGCTTTTATCCAAGCAGCATGTAGTCCAGAAACCTCTTTTTTTGTTTTGTACTGTCAAAGTCTAAATCCACCATGCAGCTTAATGTGCCACTTACAGAGGCCTCATTCTTGCCATACTGCAGGTCGAATGCGCACACTAGGAACCCACCAGTAGCTCAAACCAGCAGCTGCCGCTCATTTGAGAGAGATAATTAGGAACTGTTTTTAGCTCTGTTTTAGAATCTTTTTTCTCAGTTTTTAGGTGGAAACTCTTGCCACCACGTTGGACGCCATTTGTTGCTTGAGTTTTCCTGCCTGGCCCACGGTCAGGGCAAATCTCTCTCACCTGCCAGTCCCACAGCCTCAGACCCGACCAAGTAAACACAGAGACTTATATTGGTTACAAACTGTATGGCCATGGCAGGCTTCTTGCTAACTGTTCTTACAGTTTAAATTAATCCATTTCCTTTAATCTATACTTTGCCACATGGCTCGTGGCTTACCAGCATCTTCACATGCTGTTTCTCATCGTGGCGGCTGGCAGTGTCTCTCTGACTCAGCCTTCCACTTCCCAGCTTTATTCTCCTCCTTGCCCCGCCTATACTTCCTGCCTAGCCAACGGCCAATCAGTGTTTTATTGATTAATCAGCAACACATTTGCCATACATCCCACAGCATACTTTCATTGTCTATCAGGTTATATATTGCGTCTATGGGGTTTAGCTTTCAGAAAATTTTTCTATTTTCTCCATGCTTTGACAGTTTCATGTAAGTCTATGATGAACTTTGGACATTTTCTTCTCGTTATTTGTGGCTCTCCTGCCCTCACATTGACAGCTAGCCCATCGCTGTGCACTGCTCACTGGCACAGACAATGCAAGCCTCAGGCAGTTTTGTCCTCACTCAATTTGTATTTTGTGGGACTGGCCTGTCGTACAGTAGACTTATCTTAAAGCCCGTCTGGGCATTTCCTGTTCTCTGCACGTCTACCCTGACCTTCAGATTGTGACGTAGAGTCTATGTTCTCTTCTGAATCTGATTTGTGACCAATAGAATGTGGAGAAAATGACATTCTGGGTAGCTGTTAGGGCCCTGCCACCATATTGTGAGAACACCAACCTATACGAACAGTTCACAGCCAGAACACAGTGATGGTTCTTGCTGAATTTCCAGGCAACGACCCCTTGAAGGGGCTATCTTGGAAGTCAATCCAGTCAAACTCCCAGAAGACTTCAGACTCCTCTGTAAGAGGCAATAAACTACCAGCTGTTTTCAAATACAAAGTATTAGGATAGTTTTTTTTAAAGCAGCAGTAGATAATAAAACATCCAATTTTGTTTTAACTATTGTCTCGTTTTTAGTTATCTAGCTAGTTCTCTGTTTGGGTGTGGAGATTTGGAGAGTCTAAATGTCCTCTTCCCAAGTCTTCACAGAACTACTCTTGACCTAAGATTATACAGTTTGTCTAGGATAGACTTCAGGCAGGATCGTGGAGCCACCAGGAAGTGTAATTCAGAACAGAACAGAACATGTGTCATTTAGAGCTTCTCTCTGTGAACACTATCCTTCTAACCAACTCTGTGTAAAAATAGACCCCTCCCCCACACATCCTACTCCTGCCCCCTGCCCAAGGCCCTCCAGATCCTGCCCCCTGCCCAAGGCCCTCCAGATCCTGCCCCCTGCCCCCCCCACTTTAAGTTCATACTGAGTAAGTCTAATAATCTACATATTTGAAAATGGTTTCCAGGTTGTTGTTTCTAAAAAAAGTAAATGAGTTGTGCAGGCACTTCAGTCAAGGTAATTGTATACCTCAATCCATCCATTCATTCAAAAGAAAATATTTACTGAGTACTTATGATGACCCAAGAGCTGTCCCATGTGTTAGGGGCATTGTGGCATTGCGTATCCTTCAGTTAACAAAGCAAGCATCCTTACTCTTGGGGAAATTAAAGCTTGGAGGCGTATATTATATCATTTAAGTGTTTATTTAGTGGTATGCTATTGTTATTTGAGTATGCTCCTGAGCAGGTGCCAAACCCACTTCCAGAACCCTCAACCAACTTCAGCACACTCCTCAGGAAGAACTCTAGTAAGCAGTGTTTATTCATTTCATTTCATTTTTGGTGATGAAGTCGACTCTCCTGGCAAAACTTCTTTGGATGCAATCCACCTCGCTAGCATTCCTCTAACCCAGCTCTGATTTCAAAAATTACTAAAATGTGCTAAGTAGTTTCAGGGGATAGTGGAGGATTAAATTCTTTTTTGTTGGTAAAAATAAAAATTACTTGAGGGAGGTACTTTAACATTTCCTATTCACATGAAACTGTGCGTATATGGCTTCCTTAGATCTGTAAGAATTTGGAGTCTCTGTATACAGATGGATAAGGGGTGGGTAGAGACTGTTAAAAGAAGAGAGGAAATAAAAGCCCATATTCTCAACACTAACAACTTAAGAAAATCTAAACCTTGAGTAGCTTCCCTCATGTACTACCTGGAAATACGCATCAACAGGAAATTTTCTGCCCCTCTCAGGCTCTTCTTTTCTCATCCCTGGGTCTGCTGGGGTCAGTTAGTGGGCGGGAGACATTGTCATTGTTTGTGATGTCCACAAGCTTGCATGGATGTGAATGACATATATTTAGAAAGCAAAATGAAGCTTTAGGAAGATCTTCAATTTAATGGGAACTAGTCTAGTCATTTGAGAACCACAAGAGCTTTTTAGGGAACGGCCACTATGCCAGCTGGAGGAAGCGTGGGTGGATGGGGTCCCGGTGACACCTCTGATGTCAGTCCCCGCCAGCCTGGGGCTGATTGGTTTCCGAGGACCTGCAGCAGAGTTTAAATTCTGCACTGTCAGGCTGGTTGGTGCTCAGAGCAGCAGCTGGAGAGCCGCTTCTTCGAGATTCCGCTGTGAGAACTTCAACTTGGTTTTTGACCTTTTGGGAAAAGACCTTGTGAACTAGAGAGGGTAAGACATTTTCATCACTCCATTTTTTAAAGTAACTTTTGCTTTGGTGTTTGAAAAATATGAAATATGTACATGTTACAAAGTATTGGTTCTCAGAGGAAGGTGTGGAGAGCTAAGCTTTGAGGAAAACAGGTTCTTATTTTTGTTTTTGTAGTCAATGTCACAGGAGAAAATGATATTAAAATGACACGTTAAGTCAAAGAAGCCAGGTGTTTTCCTGGCAATGCTTTAATTAGATCTCTGTATAATTACTTCTGAAAGAGAAAGTTTACTAAACAGGGGCTGATGGGAAAGTCTCCTTGGAGTTTAGCTTTAATTAATCAAACTCTTATATGTAGATGTCTTAGATATGAAAATGCGAAAGGATCTAAACTTGTGTGGCAGGAGTTTTAAAACACAGCCATGTAAATTAAACAGCATGTAGCCTTTCAGAGAACAATGGTAGTCATTATGAGTTGTGTATGCAATTGAAAGGTGATGCCAAGATCATTGGGATGAACCGAGCACATGATAATTACGGTGTGTATTTGGGTAGCTGGATATTCACGTTAGTATAATGCTTTGTATGCAGCTTCAATAAAGGTTGAGTGGGATTCTAAATGTAATTTAGAACATTTTCTAGGATAGTTCACTCAGGTACACACACACACACACACACACACACACACACACACACACACACATTCCCATCAGACATGATTTTACTCTCTACATTTACGTCACCTCATCAATAGCTGGAGTATCTGTCCTCCACAACAGAGAGTGGTCAGGCCATGTGCTTCTTATGACATCTAGAAGATGCTGCATGGAGGAAGCAAGTTGTCCTCTTCAAGAGCAATGACTCCTGGTTACCTCAACTTTCTGATTAACTGACACTATTGTGGCCTATCCTACCTTAATCTTGTTGATTAAAAACATGTGAACAAACAATTTTCTAAAGGTTATTTAGTCGGTTTACTGTTCACCAAATGGTGATGTGGATCAAGGTGTCTCAGATGTCTAGAGGTTTCTTGTTTTTAAACTACCTATATTTGGGGGCACTTCATGGTTATCCCACTGTGGATGAAGGTGTATAATATTGAGTAGCAATTGTCCTAGAGGCAATCACAGTCACAGGAAAGATAGGGAAATTTTATTTACTCATTTAGTGCTTTGAATTCTAATAGAATATACATTCTGATCAAATTCCACTTTATTTTCAAAGAGTAATGGTGAAGAAATTAAAGTAGGCACTGATTAGTTGATTGTAGTAATAACATTTTTTACTTTTATGATATAATAAGTATTGTTTTTCAGCACCTAGAACAGTGCCTGGTACATTGGCTGTTCTTAACAACTATATCTCAATGGCTAGTAAGTAAATATATTGTTAGTTAGTATTCTCAAGGTTAACAACAAGAAGAAAATACACCTAAGTTATTTCCCAAGGGTTTAAAAAGAGCCTGTGACTCTCCACTCTTTGGTTTCTTTCCTTTGGTCCATCCCTTCATTTCAGTTTACACAAAGATCTATACCTTACAGGTGAAACTCAGCTTTGAGGAAATTCTAAAACAAGTTGCTTTACTTAACATAGAGTTTTGGACATACTTGAAAACTAGACGATAGTCCCTTTCCAGACCATGACTACTAGATCTTTTCAACTCTGGGCTAACCATTCAGAGGGCAGAAAGACACTAGTACAGTGACTTCCGGATAGATGAGTCAAGTCATGGCCATTGAGTTCCCTCACTTGAGTGCTCTTATGAAATGACCACATATTGAATGCAGAGATCCTATAACCAGGTATTGAAGGAGAGAGCTTGTGGCTCTGGACTCAGGATATACACATGGTCCTGTAGCTACCCTGTTAACCTGTTAACACAGAATCTTCTACTCTTTCTTGGAGAGTAGCTAAAAAGTTCACAGAAGTTTGGTGTTTTCATTTGGAAATATACTTCACAAAAACATCATTAGCACAGCAAAAATACTTATTGAAGACCCAACATAGGTTTTAACATTTGATTTTCTTCAATGGGGCTATGTTCTCTAGGAGCTAACATCAGCTCTCCTACGACACTAGGTTGTCTTGTTTTGGATTCCAATCTTCTACTGGGGGAAATTACTGTTTTAGATTGGGATGTAAATGGTATTTCTAGAGGCCTGAGCAAGTAAGTGCGTCTTCTTATGCTTCACACCACTCCACTCCTGAGAAACTTCAACAACGATGCCACACCCTTCCTGGTGGAAACCCACCCGCAACCTTTAGTGGTTCAGAGAAACTACATATTGCATCTCCACATTTTGTTATTAGGTAATAGAGAAATGAAAGGAAATGCAAGAGAACTCAGTAGTCACTGGTGTTTTCTGGGATATTTGATAGAGTTATGAAGTTATAACTCTACTCAAATTGTAAAGGAGATTTGCATAACTTTCCTTCGCCTGGGAAGCCAAAGCTATTGACATGCAGTTATTTTGAGAAAATTGCATTTGGGAATTTTTTAAAAACTTTTTCAAAAGAGTGGATCTAAGAACTTTTAAAAAATGCTTTGATTGTAAGAAACCACATCTGTTGAATTAGACTTATTTTAGGTACAGTTGAAGATTTTTTAATATGTTCTTCCCAGGTGATATTAGGTAAAAAACTTAAGAATAAATTAATATGTAGTATGTAAAATTATAATAAAGAAAATATTTTTTAAAATTCCCATCTTATACTAATAGATAGGCAAAGTTGAGAATCTATGGCTTAAATGTCTTTTCACTTTATAACATGTATTTATATATAAAGAAAGAAACTAATGAATAGGGAGTCTGAAATGAACTTGCAGCATTTTTAAAAGCACATGAAAGTAAATCAAGTGTGTCTGTCAGGGCAGCTGTGAAGGTTTACTACCACCGGAAAATCATTTTCCTTCCAAGTGTCTTGATAGCTTTTTACATCAGCGCTGGGTAGGTCTGTGTTGAAATGAAGGACAAATTATTTTTGAAACCAGTGGTTCACAAAGTTTGAAATGAAGTGCAGCTTGATTTGGGCTGTTTCTCTCAATGTGACTCACCAATGTACCCCAAACCTCCAGTCTTCTCCAGACCCTTCCTTGCTATGAAGGACACCTAAGAGAATTTAGCATAATCATGTATAATGTATGACTGAATGCATCACAGCAGGCATTAAGAGCTTTCTGCGGCTGTAATATGAAACCTGCCACAGAGCGTGGCTTGAAGACCAAAACAAAACGTGCAAAACCAAGTTATTTTTGTCTAGACTTTATTATATAGCTATAAAAATGGCTGAGCACACACACACACACACACACACACACACACACACACACACGCACACATCCACATACATACACATGGGGGGAGAGAGGGAGGGAGGTAGAGAGACAGAGAGAGAAAGAGGTGTTAATTTTAGGGGAATAAGCTGGCTAGGTTGCTCTGTAGTACTACACCGCAGAATTATTATAAATTCTTATTAATATTAAATTATTACTTATATTCATCTGGAAACTTCTCTATTCTCTCTTTTTAAACCATTTTCTCACTTATATCTTATGAATTAGTAAAAAAATGTTTGTAAGTGTCCTCTTTGAGGTATTTTTTTGTCTCTGAAGAGTGAGGTTTTCTTTGACATTTTAAACAGTTTTATGGAGGTGTAATTTATATTGCACTTCCTCTGTTTGAAGCATACGGTACTTTACAGACGTGAATGTTTACCATAATCCCTTTAAGGATATTTTCATCACCTACAAAAGACATCTGCACCTCACAGTCATCACTTCTTGACACCCCATCTTTCTAAGCCCTGAAAACCATGAATCTGCTTTCTTTGCCTAGAGAGTTGCACATTTTAGACGCTTTATATAAATGAGTCATACAACTGTGTTTTTTTTTTTTTCTATCTGTCTCCCTCTCAATCTGTATAATGCTGTCAAGGCTCCTCTACTTCGCAGCACATATCAGTGCTTTGTTCTATTTTGTGGTCAAATGCTGTTCCATCATATAGATGCAGCACGCATCCTCTGTCCACTTACTCATCAGAAGATGAAGATATTTAAGAGGGCTTTGTGATAGGAAAAGCAAAGTACAAATGAAAGCATCCTGGTTTCTGTATCATGAAGTGAAACATCCATGACTTTCATTACAGGTGGAGGGATCGCATGCAAATATGAAGACCGGTGTCCTACTTATGTTCCTGTGGGGGTCAGCCTGTGCCCTCCCAGTAAGTATAATGTAGAGATACCACCCTCTTATACTGAAAACAACATCGTTTCAGTGACTATGAACCAGGTGGTTGTGCATCCTTCAGTAAGATAAGAACAACAGTCATTTGTTCAGGAAGCTGTTTTCTTTAAACATCAGCCAAGTCCCTTCTTATTCTGTTCACCTCCGTTCATACAGCTGTGAGTCTCATCTTTTTCCTCATAGCAATGGTCTTCAAAGCATCACCCCTGAGTTGTAGAATCAGCATTAATTAGGCATCTGTTAGAAATTCACATTCTTGAATTTCACCTCAGACCCACTACCCAGATTCTCTGAGAATGGATATAGAAAGTCGAGTTTTAGCAAGACCCCCAGTGGTCCTAAGATGGGCTAAAAGTCATCTATCACTGCTCCCCAGTATATGAAGGGTTAATAATTGCTGCCTTGGGAATTCCCCCGTGGGTTTATTGTGTCTGTTCTTCTTTCTAGGTTGCCAGGTATCAGAATCCTGAATCCGAGAGCTCAGAAGAGTGGATGGTAGGTAGAAAATAAAACACTCTGAAATATTTGAATTTTAATATGTGATTAGTATAACCTAGTTGATTCAATGGCAAATGATAAAACTGGTGATAACTCAAAAGCATGTAAATACCAAGTAGTAAGAACTATGACTTTTAGTTCATTTAAGGAAATAATGCTTCAGTTCTCACGTAGTGTAATTTGGTGAGAAAACCTTTTTAAGTTTTGTTTTTATGCTTTTTTTTTTTTTGTTTTGTTTTGTTTTTCGAGACAGGGTTTCTCTGTGTAGCTTTGCGCCTTTCCTGGGACTCACTTGGTAGCCCAGGCTGGTCTCGAACTCACAGAGATCCGCCTGGCTCTGCCTCCCAAGTGCTGGGATTAAAGGCGTGCGCCACCACCGCCCGGCTTAAGTTTTGTTTTTATAATGATGGGGACCACAGGACATGGGGATGACTAACAATGACCCGGCTGTTCTTGAGAGACCGGAACTTGAAGTCTGCAGACAAGAGCTGTCTAGAAGGCAAGGAGTAGAGAACCTGGGAATGAGGGAAGAAAGATGACAAGACACTAGAGTCCTTGTCACGATGGTGATGTTGACTGAGTGCTGAACTCTCAGTCACTTCATGGTTGCTGATAACCAGTCACGCAAGAACCGCTGCCGGGCAGAGTTCTGACTGTTTGGTATGACTCCTATTTCTCATTTTCCCACCAACACAATGAACTAGGTTTATTTTATTTCCACTGTAATCAGCAGAAATGGAGGCACAGGGATTGATGTAGTCTGTCCAGGGTATATTCTTAACAAACTTTAGAGGAAGACCTACATTAGCGACACTGTGGCTGAAGGGTCTACATTTTTACTTCCTATGATAGATCACAGCCACCTCTCATCCCCCTGAGAAGGGAGCCAGGTCTGCACTTCTTGAGACTGGTGCTGCAGGTCAAGGTTAAAGACTAACTCAGAGTGCTTTGCATATTGCTTGGCTTCCTGTTGGCTTTTTTATAGGATGCAGCTTGGGCCCAACACTCTCACTATTTACCAAACAAAGTCAGAAGCCTGGAGTTGGGTCCTGGCCCTGCCTAGGGCGAGAATGGAGATTGCAGGATATACTACGAACTTTTGTCCATTGGCTGACTGATTTAAAAGCATCCATTTTAAATCTTCTCTCTCATTTAAACAGAGACTTACAACATGCCTTGCTCTCAAATCACGGGAAAAACACCAATGTTTCGCTCTCTTCTGGAAATTCCAAGCGATAGTTGACTGCAGTAGTTTGCAGTTGGGCCTGCTTGCTGCATCATGGAGCAAAGGCAACGTTCGCAGCACCTTTCTCTGACATTCCCCAGACTAGCACTGTTGAGAGGCAGGTGGAAGATAAGCCAGTAGCAACTGTCCCCTTTCTGTTTAGTTCCTTGGGTGTGTCACATGGGACTTCTCTGTGTTTAGGAGAAGGAGAAGAGCAGAGATGGTGGGATAGAGGACCGGGCAGATGTGCCCAGCAGTTCTTAGGCTTCTCATGAGACCTGGGGAAGTGAAAGAAATCACAACTGTGACCGTTGCAGTTACATTTAACATTGATGTCGTTGTCCTCTGCAGACTCCACAAAGGGCTGAATGGCTTTCTCAATTCAATCCTGTCTATTCCTGAATTTTATAAGGTGGAAATACTCAAAATGGATTATTTCTTTGGCCTATATCACACTGAACAGTATCAAAGATGTTCCCATGCCATTGGCTGAATCCACTCTCAGCCATCTCGTAGTATCACACAGTGCGTGGTAATTTTCTTAGCGTATGAATAAGAAACTGTTAGTCAGTTCAAGAGTTGCCCACTCTTCCATATATAAGCAGCATTCCAGATTACCTGAGCCTTAAGAGGTTCCTGGACACGTGACTGGCAATGCCAACACCAAGATGGCTGTTTTTAAGGTCAAAGCCAGGAGGCAGCGAGTTAACTGAGACTGACTCTGGATTCTGAGTCCCAACATTGTCCTATATTACATTTCCTTTGGTTGTAGGAGCAGCCAACTTCAGAGTAGACGTAGTTGGAAAGGTGTCAGAAATACAGGAATCTTCCATATTTATTTCAACATATCTCAGGTTTTTACATGTTTTGCCTCAGATTTTAGACATTCTATTATAATATAAGAGTATGACACATACCCCTCAAATTTAAAAATCACCGGAAATGATTGTAAATATTTGCAGCGACATAACTACTTCTGGAGAATAATTGGCTTTCCTTTCCTCACACAGGGCGGTTTGGCTCAGTCACCACCACCCCCCACGGTAACTCTCTCTCTTATTACTGTCATGAATGTCTCGTGAAGTAACTTTAGTGCTCTGTCCCCTTTCACCGTTCTGAAAGCAGTGAATACAAATGTCGGGCAAGTGATGCGTACCATATTTTTCCTTGGAAATTACAGAAGGGAAATAAACATTTTTCTTTTCCCTTTCAGAACAGTGAGTCATCAGACGAGACCAAAGTTAGCTCAGAGGAACAGGTAATTAAACAGGCTTCCTCAGCTTCTCTGGCTCCTTAGGACTCAAGGGAAAACGATGGGAGATTAAATTACCTGGCAACGGTTCTAAATATAATATTTTCTAACCATTGGTTATGCAGGATAAACAATCCCATAAAATAAAAAAGGAAAAGTGAGAGAAGAAAATTCAAATGTGAACATATTGTTCCTTCATTTTTTATCACATGAGATGTTGTGTCCCTAAATGTCCTTCTTAGTTAAAAAAAAAAAAAGACAAAACAAGGGGAAAAACAAAACAACTGAAACACACACAGAATACACAAACACACACACATACACATACACACATACATAAACACATATGTACACACACACACTGCACACACTGACCATGTTAGATAAGTAATGACTTTAATAAAAACAACTGCTCTAGGGGTGCCTGTCTCTTTAAGACAGTTCCAATGTGATCCTGGGGGGATAAGAAAGGCAGAAATCTTTCATTTAAAGGTATCCTCTGTGTGTGTGTGTGTGTGTGTGTGTGTGTGTGTGTGTGTGTGTGCTGTCACACTTGGAAAGCGAGGGCTTTACCACCGAGTGAGTGATCTCCCTAGCTCTGTTCTGTTGTTACGCTCAGTCCTGTGAGTACCTCAGCAAATGCAGGAGTGTGGCTCTTTCTGAAGTGCAGACTTCTTTTGTATCCTATACAGGGCCAGGTCATTAGCCTCCTTATCCTTACTTACTAGACTTTCATCAAAGACCTTACAGTAATTCAAAACCATAGCACTTGGGAAAATACCCCTTTAGGGGAGAGTTTGTGATTATTGACTTAGGATTCTCTCATTTCTCAAGGGTGGGTAGAAACTGCTGCTTAAGAAAGGTGTGATGTATCATACACGAGGCAGTGTAGGGCTGCAGCAGTGAGGGATGCACCATATACAAGAGAAAGTACCTAGGTATGGTGGCTCATGTCTGCAATTCCAGCATGCAAGCAGTTGAGGCAGGAGGACCACCGTTAGTTTAAGCCCAGCCTGGGCTACACAGTAAGTTCAAGGTCAGTGTAGCGTGCGTTACAGGATAAAACACTGGAGAGAGAGAGAGAGAGAGAAAGAGAGAGCAGAAAGAAAGAATTCACTTGAGTTTCAACCTATTCCTCCTTCTCATTTAAGTTCTGATAGTGATGTGGGAACACATGGAGGAAAAGCGGAAAGAGCCCATCTTTAGATAGCTCCCTCTCCCTCAGCTCCTGGACACTGACTGCAGCTGTTTACCTTGACTTCAGGCGAACGATGACCCCAGCGTCAGCACTGAGTCTGAAGAGGATGTGGACTCTGATGGTGACCAGCATGCTTACAGACCCGCGGGTGGTCTCTCTAAGAGTGTGGGGACAGAAGCTGAGAAGGAAGATGATGAAGACGACAGTGGAGACGACACCTTTGGTGACGAGGACAACGGCCCAGGACCTGAATGGGGAGGACGCTCCAGACCGGACAGTGATGAGGACTCGGCAGACACCACACAATCCAGTGAAGACTCTCGAGAAGACCACGCCCAAGATGCCCCCAGTGACAGCAGGGACCGTGAGGATGAGGCAGCCAGCCGGCCTGAGGCCGGTGACTCCACTCAGGACAGTGAGAGCGAGGAACATTGGGTCGGAGGGGGCAGTGAGGGGGAGAGCAGCCATGGGGACGGCTCTGAGTTTGATGATGAAGAAGGGATGCTGAGTGATGACCCCGAGGGTACCAGGAGCGACCGAGGCCACACCAGGATGAGCAGCGCTGGCATCAGGTCAAAAGAATCCAAAGGGGACCAGGAGCTCACGAGCGCTCGGGATCCAGACGACAGCCAGTCTGTGGAACTGTCAAGCAGCAGCAAGTCCTTCAGAAGGTCCCAGGTCTCCGAGGAAGGTGACAGAGGTGAGCGCCCAGACAGCAGGAGCAGGGAAACCCAGAGTGACTCCACAGAGGACACCGTCTCCAAGGAGGACACAGCCGAGAGCCGGTCCCAGGAAGACAGTCCAGAGGGACAAGACACCAGCAGTGAGTCCAGCGAGGAGGCCGATGGGCCGTCCCAGGAAAGCAGCAGTGAGTCTCAGGAGGGGGTGGCCAGCGAGCCCAGGGGTGACAACCCCGATTACACCAGTCAGGCGGGCGACCGAGAAGACAGCAGCCAGTCCAGTGAGGAGGACAGCCTGAACACACTCTCCAGCTCAGAGAGCCGGTCCACAGAGGAGCAAGCCGACAGCGAGTCCAGCGAGGAGAGTCGGGAGTCGGCCCAGGACGGGGACAGCTCCAGCCAGGAAGGCCTGCGGTCCCAGAGCGCGTCAGGGGAGAGCAGGAGCCAGGAGAGCCAGTCTGAGCAGGAGGACAGTGACAGTGACTCCCGGGACAGCAGCAGGTCCAAAGAGGACAGCACCTCTACAGAGAGCACGTCCAGCAGTGAGGAAGACCGCCACCCCAGAAACCTGGAGGCGGACGGCAGGAAACTCACAGTCGATGCGTACCACAACAAACCCATCGGGGACCAGGATGACAACGACTGCCAAGACGGCTACTAGCCTGACTCAGGAAGGGCTCTCACAGGAGGGGGGCTTGGGGGCCCAAGAGGAGGGAGTTCGCTGCAACTGTAACTTATGATTTGATCAGACGTAAAGCCAGGACCTTTTCCTTCTGTGAGGAGTTGCTCACGTTACTCTGTTTCCTAGGGAGTTGAAGTAATGCCGCACGACGTCGGAACACACACAGGGAGAGTGAACCAAGGAAGGTGTGCGCAGTGGCCTCACAGATGAAGTTGCCCTGACTCACTAACCCGACAGTTATTGGGGTTCTGTGAAGCACCAGGCACAGCACTAAGGGCTGGGGACGGGTGGGTGTCTCAGGCTACTTTGCTCCCGAGGAGCCTATAGAGAGACAGGCAAAACGGAAACATTAAAGAGCACCAGTGAAGGGGGCCCATGCCATGGCAGAGGTCTGCAGAGAATGTGTGGGCCACAGCAAGGGAGACCAGCTTCGCCCTGGAGAACTAGAGGGTTTCACGGCCGCAAAGCCTGAGTTGGAGGGTTCCATAGAATCTCTCAGCTGAAGACAATATAAATTCTATTTATTCTTGAGGGAAACAGTATTAAATCTTATACAATCAATGTTTAGCTTGTAAAGGAGTTCTCAAGCCATGGTACAGTGGGTTATCTTGGATAAACATTTTATTTTCCCCAATTCATTTACCCCATTCAGTGCTTTTGTGGACCTTCTGTAAACACTGCCTTATTGATGATGATATGGATAATTTGGTGGGGAGATAGGAGAAAAAAAATAATTTTAACAAGGTTGTATAGCTTTATTTTTTCCCCCAAACTATCCAGAGTCTTTTACATGTGTTGCAAATAGCAACATTCTGTACGTAGGACTCGACTGTTTTTTGTTTTTTTGTATTTTTTTGTCAAGTGCTATTGAAGTTTTACCTCATGAAAAAGTATTTGTTTTGTAATAAAGATAATAATACCCAGAGGAATTGTGTGCTTATTTATTATGGTGCCTTTGATTATTAGGATATAAATCATGGTAGACAATTCTTTCTCTGCAACATTTCTGATTATTTTATTTTATTAAGATAAACATATTTTTCTTTAATTACTTCATGAAAAATTTCTTTGCAATTGAGGTAGCAGTATGATAAAAATGATATGTTGAAGAGGGCCAGAGAGACAGTTAATTGGGTAAGAGCTCATCCAGCTTATGTAGAGGACCTGAAGTTGGGTCCCAGCACCCACGTTTGGTGGCTCACAACTGTCCGTAACTCCATCTCCAGGGTGCTCTTATGCCTCTAGCCTCCAAGCACACCTGTACTCATGTGCACATACCTCCCCCCCCCACATACTTACACATAACTGAAAACAAAGATGTATGTGTTTGTGATAATGCACTAAATACACTTGCTTCAGGTAAGGAGGGGAGATTGGATTCTTAGCTTTGGTATGAGGCCACATCAAAAGCTTAGGATGTTTGAGATCAGTATTAGTTCTTACTGTTCTTCCAGAGGCTCATCTGCGTATTCTAGAAGGTCCAGGAAAACAAAATCCTGAAGCATTTGTGTCTGGGAGGGAAACATTTCACCTCGGCACTTCTGGCTGACTGGTGTGTTTACCCTTGGATGCACACTGCAGAACATGTGGATTTCCCCACCACTGAGCCAAAAGAATCCAGACTTAGGTGTGATGCCTTTATCTTTCCCTGCAAAGATCAAAGCTGTGTTCCTTTGAGGATATATACATGCATGCATATACACATCTAAATATGCATGTGCATTCTCTGGTCCTTCCCTTTGAGATTTTAATTTAGGGCATCTGGAGCATGACCTGGAATTATTCTGCTATACCCCACTCACACATGTATGTTTGGGTTCTAGGCTCCTTGTAGTGATTGTCAGAGTTCCTGTGAACTCACAGCTCCTTCAAAGACAATTGTCCCATTCTGGGGCCTCTTAGGTGCTTGAGGCATAGGTGATAGTATTTTGAAAACTCATTAAGACAGGTTAATATTCATCCTCACTAATATATATATATATATATATATATATTATGAATATAACATATCTATATAGTAAGAGAACACACGAATGTATTTGTAATTACATAATATTCTGTTTCTTAACTCAAATGTTGAATGTCTTTTACTAGCTGAAGAGAAAAGTATTTACTGGGCTTTAGAATGATTGTACCTTACTGGCTTTTATTTTTATTCATTTATTATTTAATATTATTCAGATGAAATTGATTTTAGACTGAATTATCAATGTGACATTAAAAAATACACAAAATTCAGTTAAAATCAGTAAAATGTTGGCCTTGGGAAATGTGGGCAATGGCTGGGTGGTGTTGGTACAAGCCTTTAATCCCAGCACTTGGGAGGCAGAGCCAAGCGGATCTCTGTGAGTTCGAGGCCAGCCTGGTCTACAGAGTGAGATCCAGGACAGGCACTAAAACTACACAGAGAAACCCTGTCTCGAAATACCAAAAAAAAAAAAAAAAAAAAAAAAAAAAAAGAAAAAAAGAAAATGTGGGCAAAGAAGAGATTCCTCAGTGTGTAATCCACCCTGCAGGAAGTTAAACTGTTTCATGGCCTGATACCACTTGGTAAATTACAACATCAAGAACTGCAATTATTCATCAGAACTTTAACTCATGCACAGCCTTGATCTTGCTGTTATGAGTGGTCATGGGAACATGAGATGAGGATGTAAACAACCCGCTTCTGTGCCACTGTGCGTATCCAAAGATGGTGGCTCCCAGGCCTGCCTGCAGCCCACCTGAGGGGCTTTAAAAAGCCTCTGCTCTGGCTCCATTCATAAAGTTCTGGGGTTAGTTTGGGGTTTGATGGTGTTTTAAGGTGCCAGGTCGTTGTAAAATGTAGCCAGTGTAGAGAGCTTGTACTATCCTATAATAGTCCATTCTGGAACCTTCTCACTATTCTTAAGCCTGAGTACAGGTGAAGAAAAAAAACCCTAAACAAATTATAACCCTATTTCATTTGATGGATTGGACCCCCGCTCCCCACTAGCCCTAACCCTCCCCCCCACCCCCCATTCCCCAGTTTTACAGGCAGGCTTGATTTGATTCCCCTGGCAAGAAGTTAGCCAGAGTCTTTTGGTATCTCTACATGCACCTCATTAGCTCCCAGATGATAACAATTACGACACAGCCCGTTATCAGAAAACAAACAAGGATGTTTTGCCTTTTGAGAAACTGCCTATGGCAGGTTTAGTTAAGGGGGGGTGGCTCCCCTGAGTTTTCCTCTCCCTGCTTTTCCCTCAGCGCTGGCTTCGTGGTCAAGATAAATCAGGATTTACATGTATACAAGGTTTCCCTCTGCCTTTGTACCAGGACACACCGGACAGAAATCACAGCCAGAGAAGTGTCTTCAGGTTAGAGGGCCCATGGTCAGAAAGCCCTTCTGCCTTCGCACAGATCCTGACTACGGTTTGAGACAACTGAATATACATGAAGGGGCTGCTCAGAGGCCTCACTGTGTGGCTGACATGAAAGGCCTGCTGCCGCCCTCTTGTGTAACACAGTCCGGCCTTGATAACCGGTAGGCTGGATCTGCTGGAAGTTCCCTGTGGGGAAGAAGGCCCTGTGAGCCTAGGGGAAGGGGAACCACCGCGGGTCACTATCGCTTTATTGTTTCACCCCATCTCCTCCCTGCGGTGGGCTTTGCTCTACCCGCACCCTGGCCGGCCAGACTGTGTAGGTTTATATTCCTCTGTGCTTTGGAAAGGCCGGAGTGCAAGTAAGGGCGACACAATTCGTCTTCAGCTGCGTCAATCTGGAGTCCTGGAGGGACTGTTTTCTCAGCCCTGTCCTGTAAGGCCAAAGGGAGGTGAACTGCTGTCTTCAGCATTCCCTGCTCCAGCCTTACCAAGGGGAGAGATGGTGGAAACAGGGGACCTGGAAGGATGAGGAAGTTCTAGAACAGAGAGCAGAAAGAGGCAGAAACAGGAAGACACAGAAGAGAAGCCCACATGAGACCCCCCTGTTCCCCTGAGGACGGGCTTCCATTTGGGTTGATAATCGTCTTTTGGGGGAAAAATGAAGTGTTTCCACCATTTTCTGAAAACTGGGAGTGCAGTTAAGGGGCCCTGTTGGGAGTTTGTCCCTGGAGTATCGTTGGCTTGCTTTGCTTTTCAAACATGAGGAGAGTAACCAGGGCGCCACGGAGGACACCGCTCACTCACCCCAGCGCAGGAGGTCAGACAGTTCGGCCTCTTGGCCAGGCTCTGTAAGCATCGTCTATAGGTGCAATCAGAGTCATTTTCATTTGCTCATCGTAAACGGTGTCTTTCAGTGTTTTATAGTTTTCACATCATCACAGACAACCTAAATCATCTGTGGACTTTATTTCTTATTAATAATATTAGCGATAAAGCAGCAAACAGCTTTGTATTAGTATCATTTTGCGACTTACCATCCTAAGATGACCTGTTCTGGATTAGTTAAGTAAAAAAGCGCATCCTCTGCTAAAAGTCTGCCACGATGCCCGGCCGTTTACTCCACCAGCCAGTCTGAATGGTGGAGCAACCATGCAGGGTCTGAAGTCTATTCTACTGCATAGCACATTTCACTAAGCTAGATTTCTTGACTTAATGTTAGTAGTTTGGTGGTATCATCTGAGAGTAAAAATGCAACTTACTCAAAGAGAACAGCAATTCCTAAATTGCAGACCTTTCCAGAGTTCAATGTAGACAGTTACAATTTAACAATACCATTATGATTTAAAAGATGAACATTATCATTATGTGTAACTGGAACCCCTCCCCACTTCTCCCCTCCCGCCTTCCCTCCTTCCCTCCCTCCCCTTCCTCTCCAGGGCTGGCTTCAAGTCCACTGTGTAGCTCAGGCTGACCTCCAGTTCTTTATCCTTCTAAGACTTCTGAGTACTGGGGATTAGCTATGTATGCCACTATATCCAAATCTATATTTCTTTTTCTTTCTTTTAAATAAGGATTCTTTATTAAACCTTCCAAATCCTAAAACTAAGTAACGTTTGATTATGATCAGTGTTGTAATTTCTACAAACTCCAGAAGATGGCAGCATTGCCTGCCGTTGTAGCCCCGAAGCTCCTGGCGGTGATCCAGAGCACAGGCGGATGGTCGGTGGTGGACAGACAGAATGCAGTTCCGGCAGTTCTTACACGGAAAGGCCCCATTCCTTTATCTGCCAGCGGAACAAGATCCAGCCATTTAAACTGGATGTAACCTAGCGTTCAGACAGAAGCAGGCCGTTTCCAGAAGATGTGAGATGGCAACACACAGATGCAAGAATGTATCGAATACACACCGGGACAGAGACAAAAAGTCATAGCATGTGATGCTTTTGTGACGTGGTGTCATGGTGCCAGGTGCCACTTAAAAACAACCACCCCTGCACAGGTCTTGAGCATGATGTCACGCTTGCTTTTGTGTTCATATGAGCATCAGTGCCCTGGTGTCAGGAAGACACGATTTCCTTGGGATCATTCCTCACCTCCGGCTCTCACTATCGTTCTGCCTCCTCTTCTACATATACTGTATGAAACAAAATCAATAAAAAAAACAAGTTAAACAAACAAAACAACAACTTCCCCACACTACCTCTCCTTTAAATTGTTCTTTTGACTTGAGAAATCTTCTACTACTTAAACTAAAAATCAAGTATTTTCATCCTCTGACTCCAATTTGCCTGCACGTCAACGGATAAGGAGTTAAAAATATACTATCCCTAAATAGGTCATTCACTGTAACACATTAACTGTTTGGAGATCATGGTCACTCCTCTCTCACCTGTTTCTTGAGAGCAAAAAAACAAAATTCACATGTGAAGATGCCCTCCCCACACCAAAAGGAAAGGATAGCTCTTATCATCCCTGAGGGGAGTAGAAGCTGAGAAACAGGAGCAAACACCATGTGACATTAACCTCATACATACTGACATTTCTCCACCCAGCTAACCACACCGTCCTCAAGCCCCCTTTCCATGTTCTGTCTCCACAGCGCTCCTCTCTGTGTCCATCTCTGGGTCTTCACTTCCCTGATAAGGCTCTCAGGTCATTCTGAAGAACCCACGCATAGAGATGAACTTTTGTTTCCCCCACAGAGGCACACAATGCCGAAACAGGAAGGGAGAAGCACAATTAGGAGATTCCCAGGGTGCATTAGTTAGGACTATTTAAATGATTGGAGGAATTAAAAATGGAAATTGTTATAAGGAAACAAAAGATTGAAATGCAGGAGGCCCAAGGAAGGAGACGATGACCCAGACTTCTGCCTCCCATGCCTGTCTCATCTCTGCCCTTTGCATGTTCTCTTCCTCCTCCTCCTCCTCTTCTTCTTCCTTCTTCTTCTTCTTCTTCTTCTTCTTCTTCTTCTTCTTCTTCTTCTTCTTCTTCTTCTTCTTCTTCTTCTTCTTCTTCTTCTTCTATGACAGGTGTTCTCTTTTGTTGACACGTGAGGAGAAGCATGACTACCAACAATCCAGACCCAACATTTCCAGCACTGCAGATGATTTCTTTTTTGTCAGATCTAGGGAAAGACTCCACCTTGCCTAATTTGGACCAATCCAATGTCATCAACGGAACAAGATCCAGTCATTTAAACTGGATGTAACCTAGCGTTCAGACAGAAGCAGGCCGTTTCCAGAAGATGTGAGATGGCGACACACAGATGCAAGAATGTGTCTAATACACACCGGGACAGAGACAAAAAGTCACAGCATGTGATGCCTTTGTGATATGGTGTCAAGGTGCCAGGTGCCATAATGTAGGATGTAATGCTGATACAGTGTCATGGTGGTGTCGTGGTGTGACAGTGATAAGCTGACTGGAGATATAGTGCCATAGTGTAGGCTGTCATGGTGATATGGCTTGATGGAGATATGTGTGCCAATGAGATATGGTGCCATGGTATATGGTGTCATGGTAACATGGTTCCATGGTGAAATGTTTCCCTGGAGATATGGTGGAGTGGTGTCATGATGATGTGATGCCATGATGATGTGATGCAATGATGATGTGGTACCACAGTGATATGATGCCATGGGTGATGTGGAGGGAACAAATAAAAAGGATATGTAGATAAGATACATTTGAAAGAAATAATCTGTAGGAATGGAGGTGATGAGATATGTCACAGCTTGCAGATATCACAAACTAAAACAAGAAAGGGTTATAGTTGGGCATGTGGGAGGAAATTTTGTGCATAATTTTGTGACTTGGTGACGTTGATAATTTTAAACTGGCCCAAAAAGTCCACTTGCATTTTTTTTGTGGAAGATTGTAACATATTTTGAGAGGATTCAAATTTAGTTTTTACAACCTCCAGTTGAAAATTCAGTAAATTGCCTTACATAATCATATCTTGTAACGGAGCAGAACAAAGGCGCTAAACCGATTTTTTTCTTTGCTTGTATGTACACTGTTTGAGGGCTGGCCACTTGGGGCTGGATAAGCATGTAGGGTGTTCATCTCCGGGGAAGACTAATTCCCCCTTCCTTGGCAGTTTTTAAAGGCTTGTAGCTCTTCATCTAGGGGTTAAAAAAAATCTTTTCCATGTTCTATTCAGTTAGAAAGGTACTGAAATACTCAGACCCAATTCTGCTGATAATTTGCTGTTCTGTAATTTACAAAATTATATGTGTGCAGAGAGGAGTCTTGGCTGGTTCAGGGTGATGGGAACTCATTGTTGGATCCTTAAATCAGCACCGAACCCCATGACTCTGAGGAAGCCTTGTTTCCTCCACATCTTCACTCCTTTTCTTCAAAGCTCTTCCTAGTCGTTTTAGCTGGGACCTCAGGGTTAGGATACTTCTCCGGCCTCCCTTAACACATTAGTTGACACTCTAGTCACCTCACAGTTGAGGTGGGATGGGCTGAGTCCCTGCAGGCTGTTGACTGGAGGCCACCTTCAGCTTCTTGAGGGATGGACCACTGCATGAGCTGCCAAGAGAAGACAAGCAGGAGGGATGTCCCACCTCTTCTGCTGTCTACATGTGTACCACATGGCTGCTTAGTGCCCACATGGGTGAGGAGAGGGGGTTAGATCCCCCAAACTGGAGTTAAGGATAGTTTCACACTGATACATGGATGCTGGGAGCCAAATCCTGGTCCTGTGCAAGAGCAAGAAGTGCTCCTAACCATGGGGCTGTCTCTCCAGCCCCAAAGATATTATTTTTACTAAGTGTGTTCGGGGATGTGACAGTCAATAGATATATGACACGGTTAGTCATTACTATGTCTACTATAGACAATGTTGTGGTGCTCATAAGCTCTTGCAGTCTCTCTTCTGTTGACCTATAGAGAAATTGTTCTCATGACTGGGAAGGGTGTGTCTCATAAGCAACTGTTTATTCTAAACTCACACGTCGTATGAGTTATACATCATGCTTCTCTCTTTTCTCACCTAACACAGGGTTTGTAAGGCACGCCTGTGTCCAGCTTTGGTGTGTGAATAGTAACTCGGGTGTGCTGTGCCTTAGATGTGCTGATGTCCTGACTGTCCCGTGGCTTTCTCTTGTTTTCTTACCCTTATTTCCGCTCCACTCAGATTTGCTCATCTGTTTAGTCTCTCCTAGTTTGTGTGTTTTTTCAAGCTGCCTTGAATCCTTTTGTAGTGAAGAGGCGTGTTTTCACTAGCTCTCACAAGACGCGCAGTACCGTTAGATGGCTGCCACACTGCCAACATCTTGCTGGTGAGTCCCATTGCACTGTGAGGACGCTGAGGGTTACAACATTAGCCAGCCCTTTACATCCAATGGAAATTCACCATTACCGTGTGAGACCCTTCATAGCAACCCATTCTTAAGCTTTGGACTGCTGTGATTTAAAAAAAAAAAAAAAAAACATAACAAAGATTCAATACTCTGGATGCATTCCTAACAGACCACTAGCTTCTACCAACCCCAAAGCTAAGAATGTCAACAGAGACCATCTGAAGCCTCCAACAACATTCCCTGCTTTGCTAAACAATGCCCACCCATGGTCCTGACCAGTATATTTGGTAAATGCCTTGACTTATAACTCTTTCCTTGTGTAACTATAAAAAGTTCAGGAAATCATTTCCACATTAGGGCATGCTATTCAGGGCAACCTAAATCCGTGTCCACAGGCCAGGATCACTTAAATTTTGCTCAGAAAAATAAATCTCTTATTTCTTTTGAGGTAAAAGCTGTGTTTTGTATCAGTAGTTCTGGATCTCACCACTGCATCCCCAAGCACAACCCATGTTTACCACAGAAGTCACTGGAGTGGGCACCAGGTTTCAATGGACCTTTGTGAGCATCTTGGTGACTTCTTCCCGGGGCCCGGTTTGCTCTTTACTTTGGGAAGGGTCTGCTGGTTTACTCTGAGCTGGATGTGGGATAGTCTTTTGTTTGTCATTGTGGCTAACATGCAGTCTTTCCATCATTCCTCCACTATCTAACCCTGTGTCTTTTTTGTGGTATCTCTCACTTCCTGTGAACTTGTCGCTCTTCATTTGGGGATTCCATGAGTGTTTGGTAATAAAGACACTGAAGGTAAGAGGCACATGTTCCTTCCAGTCCATCAGGGTGGTGAGTTAAATAATAGAAATTCTTTTCCGGTTTGCTAGATGGCTCTGAGACAGACTTCGAGTTACCTATCCTTTAGTAATGTCTGACATCCACATTGGAGAAGCTGAGGTAGAAGGTCCGCAGAATGAAGAAAACCCTTGTTTCAGAGAAGGTGGGTCTCTGAGCACACAGTTTAGAGAAGACCTTGGGCAGAATGCAGAGCTATTGCTTTATGAAATCAAACTGAGAGAATCCCTTAAAATGAAAAGTTAATATAAGTTATTGTAAACACTCCAAGAATTTATAAAATATTTCATAGGATAAAAATAACTGTGGACAGAAGATAAAACAAACACAAACAAACAAAACAACAACAATGAAACCAGGCCTTCTGGTTAAGGAGAGTGAGCCAGAGTGAGCACTCTTGGTTGGTGAGCGTGGCAGTTTTCCGAATCTGCCACCTTGGTTTTTTTAGGTCATACTGTGTTCTTGATTATCTTAACTTTAGATGTAATACTCCTATTGTACGTTACATGTGAGGTGTTGTGTCAAGTACAGGGGAAGAGAGCGAATCAGAACTAGACCCTAATAGCTACTAATACTGATAAGATTTGGAGATTTTCTTCCTGGCTGCACGATTTCACTCTCTCTACAGACTGCTGTCCTGCCTGCCTTTGCCAATTTTCTCTGCAAGTTCTTTGCCTCCCAACTTTATTGTGTTGTTCATTTTATTGAGTTGGAAGAACACACACACACACACACACACACACACACACACACATTGCATTTAATGTATAGTGCATATATGTCTTCTTAACACTTTCTCGTTTTGTGTATTTTCACAATACCTTTGATGAGAGTCAGTCTTGAAATTAACTAATGAACGACCACAGATTCTGTCCTCCTATGACAAGTCTGGACTGTTTGTCCTTCCACGTGAAGTTTAGAATCAGCAATGAATTTCATCAGGATGGCATTGTCTATAGATTTGGGAAGGTTTGACTCAGGAACCTCACATCTACATGACATCTGCATCTTTTAACCTGTGAACTTATGTTTTTTAATTCCTTCTTTAATATCACTAGTGGTGTTTCATAGTTTTTAGACAAAACATCTTCATATTTTTGTTCAAGTTTATTTCTAAGTATTATATTTTTAATGTTGGCACTCTAGACTCATGTTTATAATTTGTAGATTTTTTTCTGTCTCAGTCTATCTAGTAGGATGCTTGTCAAGCTGATTAACACAAAGGTTAACTGTGGCTTTCACCGATTTTCTGGGTCCCCCTTTCTTTTGTTTCCTAAAGCTGATCATAGTTCTTTACTATTTTCATCTTCATTTCATTTTAATTTGCTTCTGTTTTCGTTTTTAATGCAGAGTACAAGCCATCTATTTAATTTTATTCCACAGTCTCTTATGCCCCTTGACCAGTTGTGCATTGTAGCTAGAGTTTTCCTGCCTGGCCCACAGTCAGGACAAATCTCTGACACCCGCCAGTCCCACAGCCACTCAGACCCGACCAAGTAAACACAGAGACTTATATTGGTTACAAACTGTATGGCCGTGGCAGGCTTCTTGCTAACTGTTCTTATATCTTAAATTAATCCATTTCTATTAATCTATATCTTGCCAAGTAGCTCGTGGCTTACCAGCATCTTCACATGCTGTTTCTCATCGTGGCGGCTGGCAGTGTCTCTCTGACTCAGCCTTCCACTTCCCAGCTTTATTCTCCTCCTTGTCCCGCCTATACTTCCTACCTAGCCAACGGCCAATCAGTGTTTTATTGACCAATCAGCAACACATTTGCCATACAGAACATCCCACAGCAGTGCATCTCTGTTAATGGTCATCCACTGCAAGAAGAAGCTTTTCTGGTGAGGGTCAAGAGATGCAGTACTAGATGGGTAAAAGAACAAGTCAGTAGTTGTCAGTTGAATTTTGAGTCAATCTAACAAAATAATAGCAGTCGGTTCTCCCTTAGGACCCATGACCTGCCTAGTCACAGGTTCTTAGCCCCACTAATGGTGCCGGGTAAGGGAACTTGTGGAGTGGGTCTTAAATCCAACCAGGAGGTGGTTGGTACTTCTAAGACACCTCTGTCACTGCTATTAACAGTGGGCATGTCTTGGCAGGCTGGTCACTGATGGAGAGGCTGGCCATCCCTGATCTTCCCCTAGCACTATGAAAAGTAGCCAGTATGTATGACATTTCGGGTGAGAATGCTTGACTGCTCTGTGTCCCATGACTCAAGTGTGTTATGTCTTCAGCAGAAATAATCAAGTTCTGGAGCACAAACAAGAACAAGGCAAGGTGCTGGTTTTTGTCTTCTCACACAAGCAGTCAAAGCTGTGTGTTTCCCCATAATTGCTACACTGGCTACTCCTTAAAACATTTTCTAAACTTTCTGCTCAGCTTCTTCTCTGACTTAGGATAATTTATAAATGGTTGATAGTCCACAGATATGGAGATTTCTTTTTGATATATTTTTATTTATTTTTAATTTAATTCCCTGTTTCCTTGGCAACATAGTTCACAGTATTTCAATCCTTAAATTCAATTGAAACTTTTTCCCCTTTTTTTCTTTTTTCTTTTCTTTCTTTCTTTCCTTTTTTTTTGAGACAGGGTTTCATTGTGTTGTGTAGCCCTGGCTGTCCTGGATCTCACTCTGTAGACCAGGTTGGCTTCAAACTCACAGAGATCCACCTGTTTCTACCTCCTGAGAGTGGGGAACTCCATACGTGGTGGTTTGGTATTCCATAAACTCTGACTGGATTAAGCTGGATGGTAGTGCGCCTGGTTCTACACCCGACTTTTGTTTTTCCTGCATAGTTTTAACAACACAGAGGGAGGACAGACAGGCTGCCCAACTGCAGTGAAAGGTTTGTCTGTTTCCCAGGGTTTGCCAGTTACTGATGCATCTGTTTTGAAGTTCTGTTACAGTGTGCACACTTCTAAACATGACTTACTCTCTCAAAGTACAGCTCTTTACCTCTGGTAACTCTTCTTTCGCCGAAGTGAATACTCCAGCACTGATGCCGCCATCTTCTGACAGCTCCTGTACGGTTACTGGATTTACAGATCTTTCACTCATCTCTTCGCTTATAGCCTGCCTGTGCCTTTAGATTTGGAGACAGCTTCTTGGAAATACTCTCTCTTCATTTTGTTTGGCTTCAGAGCTTTTATGTTTTACGCCCTCATTTGTATGGCTAGGTGCAGTTTGTTTCTGGACTGGCCCATCTAGTCTTTTCCATTTTTCTTATTTTCCCTCGTTTTAATTTAAGTATTCTCCTCTTCTTTTGACTTATATCATTGTTTTATTTATTTAACAATTTCTGTAGATGATACAATATATATTCTTCAACCACCATCACATCCTACTTTATGCACGATGTGGAATATTTCTCTATTTCCTCTCGTTTGTGTGTTACACGCCTACTTCCATACATTACAAATTCCACAGCATATTTTATTATTTATGGTCAAATAGTCAATTCATTTTTTTCTTTAAAACATATATTACCCTTTGACAGTTTCGACATTCATAGAACGACGCTGGCCATTTTGAACCCCCATTACCTGCTTTTATCCCCCCACTCCCGTGGAAGCCCTTCCGCCCCACAGCCCCTTCCTACTTTCATATTTTTTGAGTGTGTGCTGCTCACTGAGTTAAACTAGAGTTACCAGTGTGATCGTGCATGGGAGGTTATTACTGGAGGCTGCCTGTCAATGGGCACACCATTGAAGAAAGTAGTCAACTGAACTGTAAGGAATTATGAAAGTAGAAGAAGGAAGCACGCTCTTTATTTCATGCACATTTGAACTTCCACTTGCTATAATTTATTTTTAACTTGAATGAATTTATTTAATACTTCTTGGTGTGCTGGTCATCCCATTAGCCATGTAGAAATATCTTTACCATTACTTATGAAGAAAAATTTCATTTGTTATAATTTGGATTTAGTGGTGCAGCTAGGCCTAGTGGCATAGGCTTATAATTGCAGCTACTTGGGAGGTTGAGACATTAGGAATACAAGTCCAAGGTAAGACAATGCGACCCTATCTGAACTAAGAATTACAAAGGGTCAAGGGATGTGGTTTCATTTGGAAGCTTGCTGGCATGTACAAAACCCTGGGTTCAATTTTCACCATTTCCTCCCCCCACCACACACACACACACAAAGCTTCTCTCTTAGTATTTTAAAACTGCTGTTCTATTGTTTCCTGGCTTGTGTTGTTTCTGATGAGAATTCGGTGGCTTTTCTATTGCTGCTTTGCTGTATGCAATGTGTCTTTTTCTTCTGGGTGCTTTGAAGATTTTATTTTTAATTTGGAGTAGAGTAGTTGCACTGGGATCCGCCTAGATGTGGTTTTCATTGTGTTGTTTGTGGTTCATTTTTCCATCATGGTCCAAGTCAGATGTTGGGATTTTCAAAACCAAGTTTTTCAATGTCATCTTTCTCATGAGGAAATAAATAAATGTACTTAGGGACGTTAGTTTATCTGGTGTCCAACAATGTTCTCTCTGTGTTGTTATTTTTAAAGAATATTGTTTCTTTAGCTCATTATTTATTTTACTACCAGGATGTCTCTTCTTCATCTTGGAGTTCTGTTCCACACAGGTTAGATTTCATGATATCCCACATGCTGCTGAGGCTCTGTTCTATTGTTTTCTTGGTCTGTTTGAACAGTTCCTATTTAGTTTCTTCAAAATCTTTGTTTTTGCAGTATCCAAAATGCTATTATGCCAAGTTTAGCAACTTTTTGTTCCAAATGGTATACTTTTTAGTACTGCAGTTTTATTTGATACTCTGGCTCTTTACTTTCCATTTATTTGCTGAAATTCCCTGTCTGTCCATTCATCTCTGTCTTTAAATTCCTGGCCCCATGGAATTCCTTTACCCTACTACTTACCATGTGTATCCTCTGTTTCCATTGCTTATTTTATTCCCAGTTTGTATAGACAGAAAATAGATAGATAGACAGACACATACACACACTAATATCCATGGCAGATTATTATTTTTATGTGTAGCAATGCTGAAATTCTGGGTTTGTTTTCTGTAGGTGGAGTTTTCCCATCCCAGGAGCTGCTTCCAAATTATCACACAGAGGCTTATATTAATTGCATATACTTGGTCAATAGCTCAGGCTTATTCGTAACTAGTTCTTGCATTTTAAGTTAACCCATATTCTTTATTTATGCTCTGACATGCGATGGCACCTTTATTAACATGGCATGTTTATCTCCTGCTCCCTCTGCATCTGTCTGACAACTCCTCCCTCTGCTGTTTCTCATCCCATCATTCTCAGTTTGGCTTTCCTGCTAACTTTATCTTGTTCAGCTATTGGCCAGTCAGCTTGTTTGTTAAACCAATCATAGAGACATATGTTCACACAGTGTACAGAAGGATTATTCCACAGCAGTTTTCTGTCAAAACTATTGGGTTTTCTTATAGAGAATTCATTTATTGACAGCTCAGCTGAGGTTTGGTTTCTGGTTTTGTTGGGATAGGTCTACAGAATTCTTTACACTAGAGCTAGAATTACCCTACTCCAAAATCAGGACTTCTCTGGGGCCTCAGTTCTGGGTTGTTTTTTACTCTACCTGACTTTTGTGTCCTCTGATGCTTCTATTTAGGCATGTTTCTGAAGACGATAGTGGTCGCTGTATCTCTCAAAGTTTTGCAGAAGCACACATAAACATACAAGCAGAGACTTGAGGACATACATGCAGATTCTGCAGGTTCTTCTGCTAAGTTGCCTTAGACCTGAAACATGAGATACAAATTCCAGCTGATGCCATAGTCCCACGCTCCAATCTCTGCTGCATGTGGCCAGCAAGTCTGCCGCTTCCTGTTTGGGTCCCTTGACGTGGGAATTATGCTCCATGAGTAAACTAGATTAGCTATGGCAGTTGCCTGTGCTCTCTCTATATCGCTCAAGGCCCACCACCAAGAGCTGTGTGTTGACTGTGTCCTAGAAACAATTGCTTTGCATTTTTTTTTGTCCAGCTTCAGAAGTAATGTGTAAGGGTCCAAGAAAACACTGAAGGAAGACCCCAGAATCAAATAGTATGCTAGAACAAGAGCGTTTATTTACCAGCATGCAGGGTTGTTCACCTGTACAAAGTATCGACAACCCTGAGCTGAGCGTGCAGGCTCCTTTTTAAGCACAGTTAGGGGAACTTCAGGAGCAGTTAAATCTCAAACATGATTGGTCAAGCAGGCAGCAGTTACAATAGCATGTTTTTAATTGGCCGAGGTTCAGTTTCACCATTTTTGGACATACTTGAGCAAGTTTGGGCAAGTCCAGACGTGACTCAGAAGTGGGGGTGTTGCAGGATTTGTCCTTGAGACATTGTGGAGGTGATTCAGGCTGTGTGCATGCTCTGTCCCTTGTCCATGAATGTAAGGGTGTCATTGATTAACGGCCCTTTGTTGGAAGAGAAACCTGTTTTGCCCCCCTCAGAGAACCGAACCCTAAGTTCAGTTGTAAAAGTGGGAAAGTTTAAACCCTTCAACTAATGAGGGAGGACGAGTCAAAGTCCACTCCTGCCATCATGGCCAGGGCCAGAAGCCAGGGTTTCTTGCCTGGTAAATGCTTTGAAGACATTAGTGACTTGGTGACTGACCAGTGTCTTCTAATCTCAAAAACATGCTTATTGGGTAGTTCATTTTGCTAAGCTTTTTACTAAATACTTCACATACATTTTAAAATTAAATCTTGCAAATAAATGGGTAAAGTATGGGCATTTCTCTGAATTCCATTATCTATATGAGGAAAATGAAATTTTAAGTGCACCAAATCCTTGCCCAAGAACCCCTGTCTGATAAATTTGGTAGATATAAGAATTGGACTCAGATTCTCAGGCCTCGAGTCCCAGGCTTGAGGAGCCATGTGTGGGCTGGAGAGATGGCTCAGAGGGTAGGAGCCCAGTCTGCTCTCACAGAGGACCTGAGCTTGGTTCTCAGCACCCATATGGCAACTCTCACAAACACCTGTAGCTCCAGCTCCAGGGGATCTGACACTTCTGGCCTCCATGGGCACTTACACTCATGTGCACATACTCACACACAGATGTGCACATGCATACATATAGAAATAAAGATGAAATCTCTTTTTAAAAAGGAGCCCTGCTAGATTGATTATTCTGTACTTAAGTGAACTGCTTATGTAACTAATGTGTCCTTCCAATGAAACATGGTTTATTTACTTTCCACAATGGAAAATACAGCCACACTCATGGGCATTGAAAGCCTGGTAGAGGTAATGGCTCTAAAAGAGACTTATTCTATCCAAGGGTAGGGAAGCTACATGTGTCTTTTGGTTATTTTTAGAGATAAGATACATTGATTCCTTTAACAGGGTAGAAAAGAAGGAAGATCTGTATGTCTACTATTTGTCTGAAAGCACACCTCTGTGTTTTCAGGTTAGCAGACCTCATCTGCTAGTGCAATTTCAAGCTGAGTAGAAAACCATACATTTTTACATATCCCTTTCACCCAATTCATGTGGCCCCTCTGCCCTCACTATGACAGCTCCAAGGTGGTGCATCTGTTGTGGCTAGTGAGCCATGCTTGGCAACACATCATTATCAGTTGGAGTCTACAGTCTACATTTTTAATTATGTAGACTGTGGAACACAACTACAGTGTTCATGCCTTATGTGCACCGTCTATGAATTTTAAGAAACATATGACATGTCCACCACTATAGTATCATATTTTCTAAATTAGCAAAATTAAACGCAAACCAAGTACCTCTCTCTATGCCTATGTTTGTCACAGACGATTTTTTTCCCCTCTCTCTCTTTATACCAGGAGCATTATGGGAACTTGACTATTGAATAAAATAGTCATACCAACAGTGGATTTTTAATTAAGGCTAGTAGAAGAAGACTAAGGGGATTTTGTGGGAACGTGTTAAATATTGAACAGGTTCGAATTGAGAGAGGCTGTTGTTAGGAACATGGGCTCTGGTTCCCGGTAACTTCCCCGTTCCTCAAGGGAGGAAGCTGACAGAAAGTGGCTGTTGTTTCTGCACTGCCAAGCCCAATACTGTCTCGTTTTTGTGATGCTATTTTGAGCATCTTTCCCAAGATTTGCTCCTCTAATATTTCCCTTCCCAACAACATTACCATCAGCCTCAAGTTTCCATGTTGAAATATTAGAATTAATTGTGCTTCTCTTTTCTCCCCTCCTCTTCCTCATCTCCCCTCTCCCGAATTTCTCCCCCATCCTCTTTATTTTGAGACAAAGTCTCACTTTAAGCTGGCCTTGAACTCACAGTCATCCTCCTGCTCAGCCTCTCAAGTGCCGTGACCTACCTTGCCCAGCTTTCTTCCTCCACAATAATCGGTAATGAAAGCCTGTAGGGTCTGTCTCCGGTCAGTCTCTTATTTCCCTCCCATCTCCAACCTCCTCACTTCAAGCACCACCACAGCCAGCCAGACAGCCATGTGCTCTACCAGCAATCTCTTTCCATTTCAGTTCATCTGAAACTACTGTTACTATAAAGCTGTTTGAGGATGTGATGAACACTGATCTGGAATTCCACATAAACTCCCTGCTCATATCAGAACTCCCTAATGCAAATTTGCCAGAGGTCTGAGGCCGTTATTTTTCTTTTGAATTGTCATCATGTGTACCATCCGAAGGGCTCACCTTCCTTGCCTCCACTCTAACTTGTGGGAAGGAAAAACTCTGGAAGGGAAGGGAAACACCCTTTCCCTCTACAGACATAAGCCATAAGCAGCACACATTGACTCTCAGTCTCACAGCTGAGTCTACGGGGCATTGGAAAACAAAGTCTTCCTGTTCATAACTATAGTTCACAGAAGAATCACTCTAAAACTAAAAAACAAGGATGAGGAACGTTATCAAATACAAATATTTTTCCACAGTAACAGTCCTGCTGCTAACTGGTACATTAGGATCTAGACTCTTAACTAAATTAGATGCTAGTCATTTATCTGGTTGGGCTGGCAGAAAATTCAACCTTACTCATTCTTAGCATGCACTTTCCTGTGGTAGTATTGTGTTCCCCAAAATATTGTGCACCCTAATAAACTTATCTGGGGTCAGAGACAGAACAGCCACTAGATACAAAGGCTAAAAAATGGTGGCACTCACACCTTTAATCCTAGCATCCCAAAGGTAGAAATCCCTCTGGATCTCTGTGAGTTCAAGGCCACATTGGAAACAGCCAGGCATGGCGACTCACGCCTTTAATCCCAGGGAGTGATGGCAGAAAGCAGAAAGATATATAAGGCGTGAGGACCAGAAACTAGAAGCATTTGGCTGGTTAAGCTTTTAGGCTTTGAGCAGCACAGTTCAGCTGAGATTCATTCTAGGTGAGGACTCAGAAGCTTCTAGACTGAGGAAACAGGATCAGCTGAGGAATTGGTGAGGTGAGGTAGCTGTGGCTTGTTCTGCTTCTCTGATCTTCCAGCATTCAGCCCAATAACTGGCTTCAGGTTTGTTTTTATTAATAAGACCTGTTAAGATTTTCCTGATTAGGACTGTAAGGGGTTTTTAGGGTTTACACAGGACCAATGTCTGGGGAGTTTGCTTGATGCTCCAGTGCTCCTGACTTCTCCTGACACACACTACGATCAGCAAAGCTGGAGCTCCCGCCGTGGGGTCCCAAGTCTTGGGAAAGCTGTCTTACTTAACTGATGCTTCCCAACTACCAGCCTCACGTCAGTTCTCAATCCTGGAGGGAAATTCTTTTGGTCTGGGAAATAGATTTCTCTCTTTCTCTCATTTTCTACAAAACCCTGACACAAAACCTTTCCTTTGAAAACAAAAGCCATGAAGGTGAAGCTGTGCTTCAGAGCGTCTGTGAATGGATGGTGCGGACCATGTACCTCTGTGGATGGGAAAAGGACCAAAGAAGGAGTGATTTAGAGCATAAGAAGAGTGCGATGACTGCTTTATTTTTTGATATAATGATACAGTTTATTTCAACAAACTTTACAAAACTGTGATAATTTTTTGGTGAAAAAAACCCCTGAATCTCTACATGCAGGGTCAGTTTGATTGACCACAGTGTATTTTCTTTCTCTTCCTTCCTTCCTTCCTTCCTTCCTTCCTTCCTTCCTTCCTTCCTTCCTTTCTTTCTTTCTTTCTTTTTTTTGTTTTTTTGAGATAGGGTTTCTCTGTGTAGTTTTGGTGCCTGTCCTGGATCTCACTGTGTAGACCAGGCTGGCCTCGAACTCACAGAGATCTGCCTAGCTCTGCCTCCCAAGTGCTGGGATCAAAGGCATGCGCCACCACCACCACCCAGTGACCACAGTGTATTTTAACAAAATATATTTAGGGACAACGTGTCTAATAAAGCTTTTTACATACATGGTAGATGCTAAGTAATTTTGTTGAATGATCAGACACTTGGAAAAGTCAAAACAAGGTTGTAAAATAGTTAAATGCATGTTTAAAATATTGTGAACTTACTTTTCTTTACAAAAAAATGCCATCCTCTAGTCTTCCCTTTTTACATGTTTTCTTTAACAGAATTAAGTCACAAGTTTGAAGGACTACATCTTTTCCCCCTAGGCCTTCAGGAATATCAGATTCCCCTTCAGGCCCAGGGCAGTTTAAAAAGGGGCGGTTCATTTAAAGAAAAGTGATGAGAAATAAGAGCCCCTTGGGCCTCAGCCTTGCACTGGTGATAATCCCCACTGTTTCCCACTCATAGTCCTAGTACCTTGACATCCCAACAAATGGCCTGAACCTCCTTTGTCCAGTATCATAACTTGTCAGAGGGAGAAAATGCCTCTTGGAATCTGGGTTCCACAGCTTCATCTCACATCAAGATAGGGACTCCTTGTCATGCCTCAAAGTATTTTTTTTTATGTGTGTGTGTGTGTGTGTGTGTGTGTGTGTGTGTGTGTGTGTGTGTGTGTATGTGTGTGTGTGTATGCGCACAGCTTTTATATTTTCAGTTTTTTTTGGTTGATAGCTCTTACTTGGCCCATTTTCTAATCTTTCATCATAAAAATTCATTTGCATGCATCAAGCATGTTTATGATGCTATTTCATCCTGGAAAGTTCCCTGGCTACCACCAAGCATCTTGGAACACTTCTTCAAGCCTACAGTGTGCTCGTGTGCAATGACGGATCTCAGAAACAGCCCACTTTAGGCCTCCACTTTACCCTGCTCTAAACCTCACTGAGACTGTTTATTCCAGCTCTGGGTCACCGTCTTGCAAGGGCAAGATGATGCCTTATTCTCTGCTCTAGTCTTGCCTAATGATGTAAGGGGCAAATGAGAACAGTTTAGAGACACTACTTACCCTCCTAGGGCTGCTGAAATAAATCACCACGAACTGGTAACAACTGACTGACTCCCTCTGCTCAGGATGCCAGAAGTTCAAAATAAAAGCTTCCTCATGGCTCTGAGTACTGGTTTCTGGCTGCACACCTCCAGTTTCTGCCTCATCTTCACAAGACCTCTTCCTCTTCTCAATTCTGTCTCTGATAAAAGGGCTTCCCATTGGCCTGAAAACCACTTAGGGAATGTAGGACGGCTTTATCTCAAGATGGAGAAGAATCCTTGCCAGCTATCCATTTGACAAAGGATTACTATCCAGAATATAGAAAGGAAAAGAAAGGAGTCAAGGAAACAAATGACTTCATTAACAAGTAGGTTAGTGATCTAAACAGAGCTCTCAATAGAAGAAATGAAAACCGCCAAGAAATGCCTCAGAAAGTGTCCATCATCCTTACCAATCAGGGTATGCAAATTCAAACAACCTTGAGATTTCATCTCACCCCAGGCAAAGGTCAACAAAGCAATTGATAAGAAATGCTGGCGAGGTTGTAGAGCCTAGGGGAGCCCTCCTCTGCTATTGGTGGGAATGTAGATTGGTGCAGCCACTATGGAAAATCGCTAAAAAATGAAAAACAAATCTGCAGCACTAAACCACTCCTTGGCATATGTCCAAAGGACTAGACCTCCTACTCCACAGATAATTGCTCAGCCATGTTTATTGCCTCTGTCCAGAACAGGTAGGAAATAGAAACAACTTAAATGTTTTTAACTGAAAACGCAAATACAAAACACAAACTGTATACAAATGTTTGCTGGTGCAAAGGCAGAAAGACAAGAACTACTGCATTGCAACTTCTTTGTTGCCGTCTTAAAAATAAACTTGCTTGCAGATAACACTTGGTGCTTGTGGCTCTGTGTGTAATAGCAGGGTTCTGCTGTGCTAGACAACCGTGGTTCCAAAATAAAAGCTGTTAAATCAGGAGACACACTCAGGATCTCTAGGCTACGGCGTGCTTTTCAAACATGACTTTATCTTAAAAAGGCTTATTTATTTTCATTTTATATGTGTGGGTGTTTTGTCTGCATGTATTTATGTACATCACATGCATGCCTGGTGCCTGCAGAGGTTAGGAGAGGGCATTGAATCTCCTGGAACTGAAGGTATGCTGGGAACTAAACCCAGGTCCTCTGCAAGTGCAACAATGCTCTCTCTCTCTCTCTCTCTCTCTCTCTCTCTCTCTCTCTCTCTCTCTCTCTCTCTCTCTCATTTCTTTTTAAAAATTAATTAATTAATTAATTAATTTTACATCTGGACCACAGTTTCCCATCTCTTCTCTTCTCCTAATCCCTCCCCCACCTCATCTCTGTACCCCCAAAATCCACTCCTCCTTTGTTTCTAGTCAGAAAAGGGCAGGCCTCCCATGAGTATCAACAAAACATGTTGCAGTCATACTAAGCACCTCCTCGTGCATTATGGCTGGGCAGGTGACCTAGTATGAGGAGTAGGTTCCCCAAAGCCAGCAAAAGAGTCAGCTGTGGGTCTCTGCATCTGCTCCCATCGGCTGCTGGAAGGCTCTCTGCTGACAGTTGGGCTAGGCACCAAGCTATGAGTACAGCAGAGTATCTTAGGCATCAATATGTTGACATTTTTTTTCTCCAGGCATGTTTGGCTCTATCCTAGGTCTATGGGCTGTCCTGCCTCTGGGTCCTGGCCCTCCAGGCAGTGTCAGGGGTGAGCTCACTCTCCTGGCATGGGTCTCAAGCTGGACCAGTCATTGGTTGGCTATTACTACAATCTCTGCACCACCCCTACCCCAGAACATCCCATAGGCAGGACAGACTGTAGGTCAGAGGTTATGTGGCTGGGTTGGTGTCCCAATCCCTCCATTGGACGTCTTGCCTGGTCACAATAGATGTCAGTTCAGGCTACATATCCCCTATTGCTAGGAGTCTTAGCTGGGGTCATCCTTGTAGATTCCTGGGAGTTTCCCTTGTAGCAGGTTTCTACCTGACCCCAAAATACCCCACTTTCCAGTCTCTTTAGTACTGTCCCCCTTTACCCCCAATCTGATCCCTCATGTTCCCACCCCCACCCACTCCCAGTCTACCCATGAAATCTCTTCTATTTCCCCTTCCCAGGGAGATGCAAGCATCATCCTCTTGAGCCTTGCTTGTTTCTTAGCCTCTCTGGGTCTGTGGATTGTAGCATGGCTACCCTTTACTTTACAGCTAACGTCCACTTAGAAGTGAGCACATACCGTGTTTGTCTTTCTGGGTCTAGGGTATCTCACTCAGGATAATTTCTTTCCTAGTTCCATCCATTCAGTTTCAAATTTCATGATGTCATTATTTTCTTTTTTCTTTTTCTTTTTTTCGGAGCTGAGGACCAAACCCAGGGCCTTGTGCTTGCTAGGCAAGCATTCTACCACTGAGCTAAATCCCCAACCCTAATGTCATTGTTTTTAACAGCTGAGTAATACTCCATTGTGTAAATGTACCACATTTTCTTTACCCATTCCATGGTTGATGGACATCTAGGTTGTTCCTAGATTCTGGCTATTATGAATAGAGCAGCTATAAACATAGTTGAGCAAGTGTCCTTGTGGTATGATTAAGTATTTTTTGGGTATATGCCCAAGAGTGGGTCTTGAGGTAGATAGATTCCAATTTTCTGAGAAACCACCATCTTGATTTCAAAGTGACTGTACAAGTTTGCACTCCCACTAGCAATGAAGGAGTGTTCCCTTTGCTCCACATTCTTGCCAGTGTGAGCTGTCACTTTGTTTTTGATCTTAGCCATTCTAACAGGTGTAAGATGAATCTCAGAGTCATTTTGATTTGCATTTCCCTGATGTCTCAGAATACAACAACACTCTTGACTATGGAGCCATATCTCCAGTCCATAACTATTATTTTTTTCCAGTTTAAATGGATAATTTCATATCTGGACTCCTTTCTCCTGGAAAGGGAGAGGCCACACACATGGAAGAAGAATTCTCACATGGCTTTTTTTCTGTGGAGATCTTCATTCTGGTTTCCTTAAAATGAAGTCCACCTTAAGAGCCAGAGGTGGTCTGGGACAGCTGCCTCCTCTTGTGGAGAGTTATATTTGTATATTTGTACAAGCAGAACAGGTTGGGAAGTCACAGACAGAGAAAATATAATAAAAAGGGCCAGATTAATTTTCTGTTTGGTTTCAATATAGTAATTTTCTTTTTTCCTCTTTCAATATGACCAAAAGATTTAATTTGAGCCATGCCACAGGAATGTGGTTTCCAAGAGGAAAAATGTTCAAATACCCACCTCCCTGGCCCTCACTTTGAGAAGAATGATGTTCTATAGTGTGGATGGAAATATTTTGGGAGTGTACTTCTCTTTCACTGACATTTGCCTCCTTTGTTGTGTAAGAAAATAAATAAAGATATATTTAAATTTAAGTATGTCTTCCAAAAGAGAACTCTAAGCAAACTACAATCATTCTTTTGATATATTATGGAAAAATAGTACCACTTAATTTTGTTATGAAAAGAATAAATTTAATATGTGTATATCTTTCTTGCCAAATCCAATATTTTATTTTTCAATATAATTTCTCCTGAAATATTTCTTGAACTTTTTTGAGAAATTCACAGTCTTTACAAATAGCAAATTTAAAGCAAGAGCCCCTAACTCAAAGCTTTCCTCTACCCAGACGGGACCAGCTGGGGCAGATGAACACTCTAGCCAGAAAGACACACAAGATCATCATAGGCATATCCTTCTGTATGTTCTGAGCTTTGCTGAAAGGTCCCTTATTATCCCTCTCCTTCCCTTTATGACTCTGCCTGTGCATGGACCTTCATAGCAGTCCCTTCTTATTACACAGTCCGTCTTACTCTTTTTTAAACCTGCCATGTTTCTTCTATAAACCCAAGAGTCACAACCAGAATGCAGCATCCCTCCTCCCCAATCCCAGTTTGGTCATAGAAATTGTATAAGAAGCAAAAATAAGTGCTTCTCCTTCTCCTCCTTCTCCTCCTCCTCCTCCTCCTCCTCCTCCTCCTCCTCCTCCTCCTCCTTCTTCGCCATTCTCATTCTGTATTCATGAGATGGGCTCAGTAAAGCCTACCCACCTGTGGCTCACCTTCCTCTCCTGGGAGGCTGCACTTCTGTATTTTGCCTCAACAAGTCAGGGTCTAGCTAAATGTCACAGTGCAGTGTGTGCTGGCTCTGGGTGGTGTCTGTTTCTTCTGCTGCTCTGTCCCCTCGCCTGGGTGTGGGACTGGAGTCCCTGGCTGCAGAGGGCTGTCTGAATTAGTCCTGGGACCACCACACCCACCTTTTGATACCCCTGGGAGGGAAGCCTGTACATTGGAAATGCCTGTTCTCTTCCTCCACCCTTGATGGCCAGCTTCTACCAATTCCCAGGGGATGAGAGTCCTGATGCACAGAACATTTTGCTCCAGGAGGATCCTGATGAAACAGGAAGACAAAGTTCTGTTGTTTCACTGACGATATACAGTCATGTTAAAATGAGTTGCTGTGATTCTTATAAGTTCACAAGCACGCAATAATTATGAGCTGCTCTCAATCCTGTTCTCAATGTCACTTCTACAAAGATCTCCTGTGCCCTTCCATCTGAAGCCTGGGCCTTGTGCATGCTCTGTGGGCTCCCCATCTTAATTCAAGGAAGACTTCTGCAACAATCAGAAACAAGCTTCAGCCACTGGGAGCTTCTGAATCCTGGTGGACATGGGACATAGGCCTACCAGGTGATCAAGTTACAGTGATAACAGATAACAATGGCAGCCATTTACTAAACTCTTCCCTTTAAGGACTTTCCACATATTATTTATTCAACCTGCAGCACGGCCTGATTGAGTAGGCATTGTGTGGTCCCTGTTTCCACTAGTATCCTTAGAGTCTAAACTTTCTATCTGGTCCTCTAGACTCCTCCAGTCCACAACTATCCTTTTCACTCCACCTTTCAAAGCTCTACTACTCTGTTTTTAGTGCTACACAACTCTTATCCCAATTGTTATTTTGAGTTATCACCATGTTGTTTAAAGTGCTTGCTCATTCATTCATTCATTTATTCATTCATTCAACTACCATCTGAGTTGGAACTGAGTTAAGCAATGTATATGGACATATAGAGATTAAACTGGGGTTGGGGATTTAGCTCAGTGGTAGAGCACTTGCCTAGCAAGTGCAAGGTCCTGGATTCGGTCCTCAGCTCTGAGGAAAAAAAAAAGAGATTAAACTATTAGAAACACCTTACAGCAACTTCAGTTGGGTGGATAAGAAGTACCTATGCATGTGTATAGTTCTGTGTTGACGAAGAAAAGCTGTGTGAGAAACGATCAGTCCTAGAAGAATTCAGACAAAGAAAGAATTCCTTTACCCTGAAGGGTGTGTAAAAGAGGAAATGATCCCATTTCACTAGGGTAGAGTTTTGGGAAAATGGAGAGGAGTGTTCTGACCATCAGTCAGCGCCCAGACACAGCATACAGGTTGAGGCAGACACCATCAAGGCACAGCAAGCTGTTGACTGCATTGTGGGGTAAATGCTTTGAAGAGAACTGTGGGATTGGAGTAGCCACATGCCTCCAGCATTAGGTAAAAGGAAGATCGCTGGAGGTCTTAAATGGACAGAAACTGAGCCAGATTCTGCGGTCTCCTCTTAATATCAAAGCTATTGGAGTTTAAAATTGGGTTTCAAATTTCTTTATCGTTTCCTCAAAACTCAGAACTGAAGACACAAAAGATGAACAGCCACATGACTGATAACAAGCAAAGTATGTACAATAGCCTGTTACTATCTGGCTATTTACCACCTTTCATGTTCATTGGTGTTGGAACCATTTTTAATTGAAATTTCCAACAATAGGCCTTTGTCTCAGAGAGAGTCTACTGGTGTGAGGGTAATATTATACGAAGTAATGTAATCAATTAGCTTGGGAGGTGTATTTTTTTCCTACCAGAACAGAAATTGTGGGTAGGCAAGGAGAATCTACTCCAGGACTGGAAGCCCTAGGCCCTTGAGTGCCCGCTGTACAGGGGTTAGACTGGGAGGTCCAGAGACTGAGTTCAAAGCCTCAAGAGCTAGGGACCCGTCTTAGCCTGTGTTCTATTGCTGTGAAGAGATAGCGGACCTCAACAACTCGTAGGAAAGGAAGCATGTAGTTCTTAAAGAATTATACCTTAAAAACTATACAGTGTCTTTCCGTAGACTATCCAATTGTAGACTATCAAATATGTCTTTAGATAGCCTGTCCTGGTGGTGTTTTCAGTAGCCACCAATCTTGCCTGGGACAGTATGGGGGTTGTAAATTGGCAAGGAAATTTAAAGCAGGTTTTTGTTGGTGAACAGTACAAGTTAGTCATATATATATATGATTTTCACCTTCCTTTGTCTCCAGTGCAGCTTATATAAATAATGATCCATTAGCTGAACACCACATTCCATAACTGCAAACAAATTTCAGCTGTTTTGCTGATATTCTGAATGCTTCTAAGTAAATAAAACTTTTATTAAAAATGTAATTTTAACTTTCACTGTTTTATATAACACACACACATATATATTATAGTGTGTGTGTGTGTGTGTGTGTGTGTCCCCCTATGAGCATGAGGGTATATGCCACGGCACACTTGAGAAAGTCAGAGGCAACTGTCAGGGGTCAGTTCCCTTTTCACTGTGTGAGCTCTGGGGACTGAACTCACGTCTTCAGGTCTTGGTGATAAGAACTCTTACCCACTAAACCATCTCACCAGCTCTATACTTTAAAGTTTATATTATGCATTTAAAAAAGTAATGCTGCAGAAAAAAATTCCTCCAGTCTTATCAAATACGTGGAAAATCCCTTCTTAAAAAAGTTTTTGCTCAAAGATCAACAGACTGCTGGCAATGGTCGAGATACAACCCGAACTGACCTACTCTGGTGATGGGATGGCCAAACACCCTAATTGTCGTGCTAGAAACCTCATCCAACTACTGAGGGATCTGGATGTAGAGATCCATGGCTAGGCCCCGGGTGGATCTCTGGGAGTCCAATTAGCGAGAATGAATTGTTGAGACCAAGGTTGGATAAAGCACAGGGACAAATAGCCAAACGAATGGAAACACATGAACTATGAACCAATGGCTGAGGGGTCACCAACTGGATCAGGCCCTCTGAATGGGTGAGACAGTTGATTGGCTTGACCTGTTTGGGAGGCATCCAGGCAGTGGGGCTGGGTCCTGTGCTCATTGCATGAGTCGGCTGTTTGAAACCTGGGGCCTATGCAGGATCGCTTGGCTCGGCCTGGGAGGAGGGGACTGGACCTACCTGGACTGAGTGTACCAGGTTGGGGGGGGGGGAGGCTTTGCCCTGGAGGAGGTGGGAATGGGGGGTGGGCTGGGGGGAAGGTGAGGGGGGCGGGAGGGGAGAGAACAAGGGAATCAGTGGCTGATATGTAGAACTAAATTGTATTGCAAAATAAAAATAAAAAAAATTAAAAAAAAAGTTTTTGCTCTCCTTTAAAGGGTATAGTGCAACCTCTTACGCTTGCATTTTTAATGCTACTGGTGAGGAAGGATGTCTTCACAAAGCCAAACCAATAATGGTGGTGGTTGGGGAAAGGATTGAAGGGCCCAGAAAACCAGTATTTCACATTCTGAACTCAGCATTGGAATGGCCAAACACACATGCAGGCTCTTCAAAGGCAGGGAAAACAAACAAGCATTGAAAAGTCACTACTGTTCCTCTGAGGATTCCCTCACCGGACTGCCTACATCTTCCCAAGGCCAAGACCAAAGAGATTTGGTTATTAATCCCCACAAACCAGTCTCATTATAGATGGCTCTGATGTTCACGTGGGAAGGATCCTTTAATTGTAGATTCTGTTGAGAAGTGAATGGCGTTAGAGACATTTAATTGGTCTGTGGTCCTTGGTTCACTGTGTCCAGGGCTAAAATCAGCTAAAAGGTCCAAGCTGCTGGTCTCTGACTGGCAGGTCAAATTCTGGCCAAAATGCTCACCACGCTGTAGATGGAACTGGCATGTTTATAACTTGACCATCCTTTCTTGGACTAAATTCCTATGACTAGTCAGATGTAAAATGTACTCGGACTTCTGCCCAGGGAATACTTTAGGAGTGACAAGTAATTACAGAGAGGCTTGGGACAATTATTTATAACTAGGGACACTTCGACATTAAAGACTCCTCATCTCCGCAGGAGAGACTGGCGGGAGCGCTGGGCTCTGCTTTATTAGCAAGAAAGATTTACCAGGCTCTGCTCTCTGCCAACACTGGCTTTTTAAAAGAGGGAATGACATGTTTGTTTTTAAAACGTCATCACCATTTCTTGTTTCCTTTGATTTGTCCAGCTATTCCCACCGCTTGTACAGGCGAGCACTGTGTGTACCGTTTTCTATACTTGACAACCTGTTTGCTCTTTTGGAAAAATAGTTACAGAGTGTCCAGTGCAGATATTAGCACTAGTGGCTTCTAGTTACATAGCAGAGCGTGGCCCGGAGAGGTTTGTTTGAGCTGTGCCCATGGCATAAAAGGCTGTTTACTCTTTCCTGAGCTCAGCAAGGACCATAGTTGGGAAGTGAGTCAACATCCTGCAGCATCCCACAATGGACCCGGCTGAGACGCTCTATTTTCTTTCTTGTATGTGGTACTGTCTATAGTGTCTCTCTTCTGTCTAAATCTGCTCTTCCCAGACAGAGTTGGTCTAGAAGTTGTTTGTACTGAGTGGTTTTTTTTTTGGGGGGGACTTAAGAATAGCAAGGCCAGGCCAAGAACATTATTATTATTTTCAGCCTGCTTTAAAAAAAAATGTCATGTATGGGAAGGATTTGCTTGCATGAAATAAAAATGGTAATTCTTAGTAGAGCAGCCCTGTGGAGGATGGGAAAGAGATGCCTTGCCCAGACTTGGGGACTGACCTGAACCCACCACGGCAACAGAAAAGGGTAAGAAAGTATTGGACGGCATGCTTGCTGACAGTCGTGAGCTTGTTATCTAGATGGCATGAGCACACTGCGTTCACTGTTTCACTAACATTGTCCTGATTTCCTATCACTTTAAGGAGCTGAGGGATGTTTTGTTATAGTTACAGTATCCTGTGCACCTGTTTTTATTCCACATGGCTTCACTTCCATAGAGAGAAGCAAAGACTTGCAGGAATGATTGAATTGCCAGATCATGAGTTTATCACAGCCACAGAGAAATCTCTTTCAAGTTTTCATAGTGCGGCATGCGTTTTTTACTTAAGATATATTTATTCACTTTATGTATATGAGTGAGTATTTTGCATACATATATCAAGTATTCTTTCTCTCTCTCTGTGTGTGTGTGTGTGTGTGTGTGTGTGTGTGTGTGTGTGTGTGTATGTCTGCCGAGGTGCCTGCAGAAGCCAGCAGAGGGAAATAGATCTCCCGAAAGTGCAGTTACAGATGGTTGTGATCTGCCCTGTGACTTCTGGAAGCTGAATCAGGGTTCTCTGCAAGAGCAGTGAGTGCATTTACCTGCTGAGCCATCTCTCCAGCCCCTGTAGCATGAGTTAAAGGATAAGGTCCACAAAACAGATCTTGAGAAAAACAAGTATCTTATCGAGAGATGATCCTATGAAGCATGGTGTAGTATATGGGACATTGAGGCAGGAAGGTTCCAGAAGGGAGTGGGTAAAATGAAGAATCTATTAAACAAGGTGATACCCTAGGTACTGGAGCTTGCTCTTACTTAGAAAGTCTGGGAAGAGACTGAAGTTCCCCCCTCAGGCAGCAAGGCAGCTGAGTGTTTTATGCTCATGGGCTCAGAACTGCCCTTGGAGACACTACCGTGCCAAGACTTCCAGCTTGCATCGAGCAAGGACCAAGTGTGTTCTTTCAGTCCACAGAGAACTGCAACACTCTCAGGTTGTGGAAGTCAGACAGTTGCTGGGAAGGGCAGACAGTGTCTGCAGAGAAATGACTCATTCACTCAAAGGAGATTTTTTTTTTTAAAAAAAAAAGCAAATGATGCACTGACTTAAAGGATCAATAAATCAATTGAAATTTTGTTGAGATATTTACATAATTTCAACTTATCTTCTTATAAAATACGTATTAATTCTACACAGAAATAAACATTTGGCATTGTCGAGACTTTGCAAACCCTCTTAAGCAAGGGTCAAAGCCAACATAACCAGTTGTGAAATAAATCAAAATTATATGCCACTAGAAACACTAGAGGGCAGGAATGACTTCTATAATATCATATCAAAGAAGCATGACATTGGAGGTAGCTCAATGTAGAGTCCTTGTCAAACATACCAAAGGCCTTGGGTTCAATTCCCAGCCATGCAAAAGCAATGGTCTGAGCAAAACTAGGCACGAACTCATGCTAATGTGCTAAGGATCAGTCAGTTTAAACCTTGTTTTAAAGTCAAACCCTAAGGGCTAAGTTTCAGCGTTGTCTCGGAGGTGAGGTTGAGGGGCTGGAGAGATGGCTTAGAAACACTCGCTGCTCATGCCGAGGAACCAGGTTTAGTCCCCAGTTCCCACATCAAGTGGCTCACCACCAGCTGTAACTTCATTCCAGGAGATCCAATGGCCTCTTTTGTCCTCCAAGGCGCTGCATACATGTAGCATACATACATTCAAGCAGGTCAAATACTCATATATGCTAAGAAAAAACAAAGTTGGAAATGTATGACCCTTCTTATAGACTCAAGTCTCCAACTCCAAAAAGGTGTTTTACCTCCTCTGGCATTTTAAGAATAAATTTGTTTTTTCTTGGCTAAATACACCTCATTTCCATTCTGTTTGTTAGGAATAGAGCCCAGGCTGGCAACATGCTGAAGCACAGAGACTAGCTGATGGCTCCCCATCGGCTACCCCAAGTTCCGCAGTCTTGTTTCTATGACGACATTGGCTACCCCAAGTTCAGCAGTCTTGTTGCTATGACATCGGCTACCCCAAGTTCAGCAGTCTTGTTGCTATGACATCGGCTACCCCAAGTCAGCAGTCTTGTTGCTATGACATCGGCTACCCCAAGTTCAGCAGTCTTGTTGCTATGACAACGGCTACCCCAAGTTCAGCAGTCTTGTTGCTATGACATTGGCTACCCCAAGTTCCGCAGTCTTGTTGCTATGACGACATCGACTACCCCAAGTTCAGCAGTCTTGTTGCTATGACGACATCGACTACCCCAAGTTCAGCAGTCTTGTTGCTATGATGACATCGACTACCCCAAGTTCAGCAGTCTTGTTGCTATGACGACATCGACTACCCCAAGTTCAGCAGTGTTGTTGCTATGAGAAACTGTGTTCATCTGTGCGACCTGCTTCCTGTTTGTCCTCTGTCAACTGAATACATTCTCCTGAAGGTGCTTAGACCCGTGGCAGTGATGTGTCAGTATAGCTTCCTAATTTTGATGCCATGTGTGGACTCAGGACAGTGTTCTTAGGGGTGGCATTTAGAGCTGGTGGGGCATTTTATCTACTTACTCTCCAATGGTTCAGGGCAAACAGTCTTTCTGGCATCATCCACACTAACTAGAGAAATATTTCTTTGCCCAGTTCACATCTCTTTCCTGAGAATCGTCCCTCGATTGCTTCCTGCTAGTCACATGACTGCCGCTCTGTCTATGCAGCAGGAGCTCAGCCACAGCCCATTAATTTGTTATATCATATGACCCAAGCTGTCCTTTCCCCAGCAGCCACAAGAGTAGAAATGAAGTGTTTAGACCATTACCTTATAAAACCCAAAGCTCTCTCTCTTTCCCTTCTTCCCCCTCCCCACCCTCCTTCCTCCCTCCCTCCTACCCTCCCTTCCTTCATTCTTTTCTTCCCTCCTTCCTTCTCTCAATTGGGAAACAGAAAGCTTGCAATGCAGAGAAAAAGACAAACGAAACTGGACAAAAGGAGAGATGGGAAGTTTTTTAGTGTCTTGGAACGTTCTTCTTCCGGTTGGTTCCTGAAGCTCTATTCCTGTGTCGGAGTTTTATGAGTTACCTTAGTGTCCTCCCAATGGATTTTTTCACTGTAGTCTCAATCCAGTCAGATCTGGTGTGTTTGTCTCCAACCAAAAGCAGTAATTAGAAGCTGCTATGCAAGGAGGGAATGCTCTAAAAGACAGATCTAACAGATAAAGTTTGAAGGGTGGATTCGAGAACTGAGAATTCTGTCTTCCCCTCCTAATAGGATCATTCAGCTGAGGTATCTTCTGCACTCTGTATGGACTCAGACCTTGTGCCCAATGTAGCTTGTGCAATGAAACTCCAGGACAGCTTTGCGGGATGTTTGTGTATGGAGAAGCTGTATGAAATGTTAGTTCCAATAAAGACCATTGCTCTTTTCAGAGGTGTCCACTGGAAATTGAAGGGCCATAGGGAGAAATGTGTTGACTTAAACTGAGCCTGTGGTAGAGCATTGGACTCTTAATCCCAGGGGTGTGGTTTTATGCCCCATGTTGGGTGCCAGATATCATTTGATGTCAGCCGTAGGTGCCACAGGGGAGAGAGAGAGAGAGAGAGAGAGAGAGAGAGAGAGAGAGAGAGAGAGAGAGAGAGAGAGGGAAAATCCTACCAAGATGCTAAGCCTTCATTTTCTGGAGCAGAGGGGTTCAGCCTTCTTGGAAAAGACTGACACCCAGCTAGCTCACTCTAGTTACTTTATTCAAACATATATAAGGTTAATATGGGTTGGGAAAGGTTCCAACTACCAAAGTTATCTTGCTCTTGCTGCCTGTGAGAGCACACAACCCACACAAATCTCAGTTCCTTTTGATCATGGCTAACCACAATCAGAAGTAAGAACTCCAGATTTGCCAGGAGTGTCTTAGGACCAAGGTCAGTGCAGCTGCAAGCTCTCATGTACCACCAAGTGCAGATTCTCTAGAGAGACAACATTTCTTCAAGGTTTAAACAGTCTCAAAACAATTTCTCAGTCTCTACTGATTAAGCCAAACATAGCAAAGGCTTTATTATACATTTCACTCAAAACCAGACATAAGAGCTTTACTTTGCATATCACTACAAGAAAAGCCATGTTTTTCCTACCTAAGGAAGAAATTGAAGGCTATGAAGCATGAGCAAATCAGAGCCTAGCTGTGTTGCAACACAGCTCCTTAAACATGTGCATAATGTTTAATATATCAGGGTGTTGGGAATGTATAAGTTTGGGGAAATTTAGAAGGATTAGGAAGAACTGTTTTTCCTTTAAAAATCTTCTAGAGAGTCTTTCCTGGCCTCATAGGAACTGCATGCACATGGCACACATATGGACAAACAGGCATACACCCACACACACCAAAAAACACATACACACACAAACAAACAAATCTTAAAACAAGCAAATACTGCCAATCAGAAGATTTTGTGCTTCCTATTGGCTAGCATGCAGGCCAGTTTAATATGCTGGCCTCACCACATCCGTCACCATCACCTCTTGCAGAATCTAGAGGCTGATTCTACAGAGCTCAATGCTAGCAGAAATGAAAGCCTTTATTGCAAGGAAGCCAAGAACATGCGATATAGTTGAGCTAGCTAGAGATTCCTATTACAGGTGTCATTCCTATGTATCCTAAAGGACAAGGAAACCAGCACCATACTATAGTTTGTATTTGTTTGTTTTTGAGACAGAGTCTTACGATCTATCCCTGCTTGGACTGGAACTTGATATGTAGATCAGGTTGACCACAAACTCACAGAAATCTACCAACTTCTTGCCTCCTGAGTGCTAGGATTAAAGTCACATGTCACCACACCCAGCACTTTAAAGGGAGTTGGAGAGACCTTTGATGTGGGTTCTGAAAACCCAACTCTTGATATTTTGGTCATGAGCCTTAGCTTTTTAAAAAAGAGTAGGCTATCCCCCCACCCCACCACAATTTTAAAAGAGATATATTGCAAAACTCAGAAAGTCTTGCATAGAGGTCCCTGGGATTTCTCAGCCCCTAAGCAATCCTTAGTCACCAATAGTACATGTAGCATGAAAGTAACATGCCCGTCACACTGAAAACTATCCCCAGGAACAGTACTAAGGGTAACTAGATAGGAGTTCGTTCTAGCAGAGGAGTTCCCTAGCAGCCACATGGGCTCTACAAAGAACTTACTTTAATGCTGAGAACACAGGCAGAAAGCAGACACCAAAATAACTAAAGCAATTAGAGTATCGACCCAGATAGCCTAATTCCAGAGCTCCCAGAATGATTATTTACTGGCTCTGCTGCCTATCAAGATAAAATCTAAATGAGTCTGTCTCTAATCATTGAGTGTGTAACATTGAACAAGTCATGTGGCCTCTTTGTGACTCAGTTTCCTGGGTTTGAACAGCAGTGACTGGAATGGGAGGCTGTAAGAACCTTGTGAACAAACACAGGAAAGTCCTTCAGCATGGTCTTGCTGGTGCTACTCTCTTGTTATTTACGTTGATGGCAAATTCCAGGTTCATCCCCAAGGAGTGAGTGCTGTAGGTCTGGGCCAAAGCTGCTCTGCCCCCACCACCCTGACAGAGTCTTCTCAATACTTTACTGCCAGCTTTCAACAAAGCATTAAAAATTAGGTCTCCAAATGGCCTCAAACTCTAGGGGAAGATGTTTTGCGAGTTCAACTTTTACTTTCTGCCACTGACTAAGTCTCATTCATTCAGACCACTAGTGGATGTCAGTTTTAATTAGGAAAAGAAATTAATTCTATAATACTTTAATTTCAGTGCAAAATTCATTAAACTCGTGTTATTGTGTGTCACTCAAGTAAATACGACTTACTTCTTGTCCTTTTAGAATTTGGTTTCATGGGAGAGAGATGGATTTGTACAGATTTAATACAGTGAAACTAGGGATATCAGTGGCTTGTGAAGAAAATGAGTTGACACTGAGAGGTCATTGATGAGATTCCAAGCCAAGGTGATAGTGTGAGCAAGATGACAAGGGTTTTGAGAATTCCCATGTGTTTGAGAGTGTTGAGGGCACTCCTGTAGCAACAATGGTGATCTGGGTTGGAGGGGGTACATCTAGAAAATTAAATACAGAATAGCATGGACTTTTACATTTTAAGAAAACATGTTACCAGCATTCATTAAAAGTAAGACCCCAGGAATCACTACAATGAATAGGCAGCAGTAATTTAGTCTGATAATTTCAAGTGGACAAATATTTCAAAGATATTTGGATTTTGTAGGCTGTCCTAAATTTCTAAAATGTTCCTCTTGAGCTGTGCATTTTATTATCTATGTGCTTAGGTGCTTTATTTTAGTCCAGAGACTAAGGATCAAATAGCATTGTTCCATATCATCAGAAGTCTCTGTTTGTGATGTATTCAACCCATGGTCATCAACTTACATTTTTTAATTGATCTCATCAGAATTTAAAATTTTGGTGTGGCATTGTCTGGGCAGTGGTTCATTTACATATTTCACATATATATTTATATATTTCATATAGAAAGGAAACCGTGATCAAAAGCAAAAACCACAATGCACGGGAGACAACTAAATAAACAAACTTAATTGGCTTGTGATTTCAAAACTTCGGAGTCTGTGATATGCCATAGTCACTATGGAAGTCTAAAGAAGATAGAGTAACTAACAGCTTTGAAAATGACATGGTAAGTATTTAGAGGACTGCTTAGCATCCCCAGAGTAACACCCGTGTTCCAGTGTTCTGTGGATCTCCAGTAAGAACTAAGGAGGTAGATCTACTCAGCTGTCACACGACAGGGGTCAGAGAGAAGCTACAGCAGGTGGTCAGTGATCAGCCCACTGCACAGCTGAACAGACACAATGAATTCCTGTGTGGAAATCCTCACGTCTTGTGTCTTATGGGATGATATAATTAATTTTATTATAGTTTAGGTTCCTCCTGCAAGCCATTATTTTCCTATAAAATAAACACAGCCTACAGGTACCTATTATAATAACTACCACTTTTATTTACAGGTGTTTCTTGGCAATTATATACTCCTCTTAGTCACCAAAGTTCGTGACTGCTTGGGAAATCGTAGGTATTTCTGTCTTCAGCCATTCAGGTCCAAGTCCAAGGACTAAACAGCCCTTGTCTTTCAGAGAACAGTGTTGCATGAGACTTGAGGCTATGAGAAGTGAATGTTATGAAGTTTTCTTAGTTGGAATGTTAGATTTGGAAGCTTCAAAAAATCTGGAGTCCTGGCCCTAGAGTCAGCGTCTTGTGAGAGGGGCTGCACTGGCTGACCTAAACAAGCCCCGCCCCTGGAGTTAGAGTCTTGCTGGAGTGGCCGGAATGCCTGTCCTTAACAAGCCCCCAGGTGGATGAAGAAGCTGGTTGGCAGATGGACTGCTGGGATACCAAGTGTGAGACACTTGAAAGTGTGCCATCTTTGTTCCTGAACTCCTAGAGATGCATGTTATATCATAGCTAAATCAGATGCGAGCATTTTTTTTTTGTTTTTTTTGTTTTTTGTTTTTTGTTTTTTGTTTTTTAGAGACAGGGTTTCTCTGTAGCTTTGCGCCTTTCCTGGGACTCACTTGGTAGTCCAGGCTGGCCTCGAACTCACAGAGATCCACCTGGCTCTGCCTCCCGAGTGCTGGGATTAAAGGCGTGCGCCACCACCGCCCGGCTAGATGCGAGCATTTTAAATCGTTTCCTATTGGAAAGAATATAATAATATTTCAAAAGAGAATTTCCAGTGTTTTTTTCTGCCTCTGGTTTTCTGTTAACCGATGGTGAATTATATACTAAAGCTTCTTCAGAGAACAGAACAGCCACTAGATAGACATAGGGGCCAGAAAATGGTGGCACACACATCTTTAATCCTAGCCTTCTGGAGGCAGAGATCCATCCGGATCTCTGTGAGTTCAAAGTCACACTGTAAACAACCAGGCATGGTGACATACACCTTCAATCCCAGCACTTGAGATCTCATGTTTTGCTTGGGAAAGACACATGCCTTTAATCTCAGGAAGTTATGGCAGGAAGCAGAAAGGTATATTAAGGCGTGAGGACCAGGAATGAGAAGCTTTTAAGCTTTTAGCAACAGTTCAGCTGAGATCCATTTGGATGAGGACTCAGAGGCTTCCAGTTCGAGGAAACAAGATCAGCTGAGGAGTTGGCAAGGTGAGGTGGCTGTGGCTTGTTCTGTTTCTCTGATTTTTCAGCATTCACCCCAATACCTGGCTCCAGTTACTTCATTTATAAAACTGTTTAGCAATTAGTTTTATAACCTGATGTCATTGTCTGAATGGCTGCCTTTAATTAGATCACCTCTCCCCAAAGTCAGATTTCTTTATCCAACTCCAGTTGAGTTTCTACATCTAGATGTCTCATGAACACATCAGAAGCAACCTGCCATCTCTCTCCCCAGTGCTACCCTGATTCTGTTTTTCCTCCATCAACAGCATTGACCTAACTACCCAAAGCTGACACACAAGTCCTTACCTTATTCTTCCATAAGAGTCACCTCCACAGTCTAATCAAAGCCAAACTCCATTTCCTCTTTCAAGTTGATTATGTCCTGAACTTGATTCTGCACCGCTAGCCTCTCATTTCCAGAGTTGGACAAATAGGCAAATACTAGAGTCTTCTTTAGAATATTGTACATTTCATATGCATTTCTGTAAATGTTGTATTTCTGAAAGATACCCATTGTGATAGAGAAGCAGAACTTGTAAATAAGAGTTTAATTTTTAAAGGAAGAATGGCATTATTGAGCACACTCTCTGAGAACAGTGGTCCAGACGATTATAAGAGTACTGCCTGCATCCCACAGCAGAGGGTGGAACCATAGCTCATATGTACACTGAAGACTGAAGACACTACGACCTAATTCTGATGAAGATGTGTTTTTATCTTATAAGAAATCTAGCTGTTCAAAACTACGGTTACAGTTAAAATAGAGTGCAGACCTAGGGAGGCTCCTCTGTGGGTATTGTGAAGGAACACTCGGGCTCTTTCAGAAGCCTTGGAGGTTGATGTGTCTACAAAAGGTATCATTTTGTGACAACATTTGTTTTCCTTTGCTTTTTGTTGTCCTTTTCCTAGTGAATTTTGTGGCTAGGCTAGTAGATTATTGACTTGTTTCTTTGTCATTGTGGTAGCTGGACTGAGTTCTCCCACTTCATGATACTGCTCAATGTGTCTATTAGGCAACTAAAGTTTTGTCTGTAAGGGTTCATTAGCTGTTGTACGCCTGTGGAGAGAGAAGGAGAATTGGCTGCAAAAAGGACCAATACACTTTCTAATCTACACTGTGGCAATGATTCCAGCACTGTACATATTTGTCAAAACAAATTCAAATAAACTTTAGTCACATATTAATGAACTTGACTTTTTCAAAAGCCGCCTGTAGAGTAAGTTGGCTTTAATGGGTAGGCCACTTACTTAGGCAGCAGTCAATGACCAGGAGAGGAAAAAACTGGACCTGGACATTTCAGATGTAAGATTAAAGGGGTTACACTGTTCCTGGGGTATGAATAAGGTCAATGGGCCAATAAACACGATTTATTTACAAGATCAGAGGTTGAGAAGCAGCTTTTAATTCCTATATAAATCAATGGGAATGGAAAAGGGGAAGAAAACATAAATCAAGCCTGAGTGTTGCTATCTTTTTCCTTCTTATCTTTTCCAATACAGCTGTCCACTCCACCCCAACCATTTGTGTATCTCTGTTTTTCATCTATTTGAAAATTTAAATCTAGCGACAGTGCTTCTCTGCAACCCAGAAACACAAGGCTGGCGGGAGACACTCTTGACGTTCTGCTTCATTTCCCTTGATGATGCATTCATTCAATCACCTACAAATTATTTATTGATTAACTCAGACAAGTGGAGCACTGTTTTCATGCTCAGAATATATCCTAGTTTGGACCCAAACCAGAACAATCACAATAAGCAATGAATAAATCAACAAGTGAATGAATGAATAATTCATTCATATTTATAATCATATTAAGATAAATAAGCTTATGAAAGAAAGTTTTAGAAAATTAAAGGAGCTATTATGTGTTGACTCTGTTCTTCCCAAGTTCATATGTTACAAGTCCAAACCTCCAGGACCTCAGAGAACTATGTTTGGAAATGAGGGCATTTTGGATGTAATTACGCAAGATGAGCTCATTCACCTGGGCCTGGATCCAATATGATTTGTATTCTTATGGGAAGGAGAAACTTGAACACAGACAGACAGTGCCACAGACAGAATACTAAGAGATCAAGGCAAAAATCACAATGATGTGTCTACAGGCCACAGAACACTAGAGGCTGCCATTGCTAGAAGCTGAGAAGGGGAATGGAAAAAGTTCCCTGTTCTCCTCAGAGAGAATCAACCCTGTTCATGTAGAAATGTAAAATGAGTCGTTTCTGTTGGTGAAGCCACTTACTTTACCTTGTTTTTCTATAGTAGCCCTAGAAAATAAACTCCAGGCTATGAAAAAGCAAATGAAAGAGAGCAAGGGTGGTCAGGAGTCTACTAGGAGCCTGGCTCATCTTAGTCACTTCACAGGTAGACCAAAAAGTGGAACCGTTCCTGCCACCTGCTGGAAAAGCTGGGTTTTGGTCTTTCTTCTTCCTTAGTCTCCATCCTCCATAAACACGTCTATAGTAGCTCATGGGGATTTTACTGAGTGATATATTTCTATTGTCGTCTACCCACAAGATCAGGATCACTTCAAAAGGACCGTCTCATCTTGATTCCTATGTCTTAATTTCTACCACAAAGCCCCAAGGCACACAAATTCACTAAGAATTTGACATACATGCATTGTGTTTCCATAATGAATATGTAATTTGATGTAGATTGAAAATATAACCTGTCATGAAACAGGGCCTTTCTAAGCAGTTCACTGGGATGCAAGACTTCCTGAGTCTCTGAGAGGCACTGGGAAGAGCTTCTCTCTTTGTGTGAGGATTGTGCCTGATTTTGACAACCAGGAGGGACAACATTGTCCCCGCACATCTCATCTTTTAAAAGTTTAAATGGGCTAACACATATAATAAATGTCTGGCATTGGCTAAACGCTTAAAGGTGTTAACAACTTTATTAATGTTCTTAACTGTACTTTCAAAGTCGTTCAGTGATTTACTGGATATCTGCTATGCACCTGGGTCACTGGGTAAAATGGGGGCATGGGATTTTTTTTAGTACTCACCGATTTCCAGTCTAATGGGGAAGAAGATAAATCAATCACAGAATGAATAAAAGCAGCAGTTATGATCATTGCTATGAAGGGCAAAGCCTGGTATTTTGAGATCACAGGTAGGGAATTTCACTGGTTTAAAGGTCAGGGACAAGGACTTGAGGTTTTAGATGTGAAAAATGATTGGCTCCTGAGGACATGAAGAAGAGTGTGACAGATAAGAAGAGTGGTCACTTCAAGATCAAAGAGTGACAGGGTCTCTCTTGTTAAGGAGGGGAAAGAAAGGGGAAACCCTAGCCCTAACCCTAACCCTAACCCTAACCCTAACCCTAACCCTAACCCTAACCCTAACCCTAACCCTAACCCTAACCCTAACCCTTGTGTGCCTTGGGTGAAGCTGTTGATAGGTGCCTGGCTCAAGGTGAAGCTGAGCTCAAATGCAGCAGCTAGCTAACACAGCACGGTCACTCTGTTAATCATTTGGTGCTCAGGCCTTTGTATGAGTTGGTGTAGGTGAGTGATGGGCGACATTGTACTCAGTTTCATTTTGAATATCTCTCAGATTGCAGAGTGAAAAATGACGAAGATGTACCTCTTGAGAGGGAAGGATGATGGTAACTTGGGCTCAAGTAGTCATGGTAGAAATGAAGAGAATTGATGGAGTAAAGGTCTACCAAGGGACAGCACCAGCCAGCTAGCTGGCTTATGTCATGGCTGTGAAGAGTCTAATTTTTCGTTATACAGATGCTATACAGAGATGGTTTGGGACATATTGTGTGCTTTGAGACATCCAAATCTCTAAGGTGCTTTGAGACATCCAAGTGAAATGTGCATTGGTCAGTTAGGAATGTGGGTTCGTGGTGCACGAATGAGTCATATAAACATGAGGTCCCAAGGCTGCCATTGTCTGAGGGAAAGATGTTAGAGAGAGGGCATTTTGTGGTTTGATATGGAATACATAGCCAGCCCTTGGGAAAGAGACGGATCAACTGGCTCAATGTGTCATTGTTTCTTCCATTTCAGCAATTTCTATTTTGAGTCCCCAATCCACTGCATGGTTCAAACCTAACCACAGTCAGAGACTTGGACATTTCTTCAGAGCATGCCTTAGTTGAGGGAGTGAGTGGGGCTGGGACCTTGGTGTGGAGACATAAAATTTCTTCTGTTGTTTGTCTATACAGTCATATAGTCTAAGTCCACAGGGCTACAGTGAGATGTCCATGTCCTGCCTGTGAGACCCCTGAGGTACCTGGCTCCTTTTTCTACTTCTTCACATGTGGGGGGGGGGATTCTTCTGCTTCTCTAGCTCTGTGTTCCCAAACTGCACACTCAGCCGCCTCACCAGGATGCTAACATAGGAACTAGGTCTTTCACACCCTCTGCTCCCAGTACTTGCCGTTGTAGTCTTCTTATCTCAGCTAGGATGTGGGAAGCAGCAGTTCCCTTTCGTCTACTGAAAGCCTCTGGAAGATCCTGTCATCTCCCAGTGGCTCTAACCACACCAGGTGTGGAACGAGGCTCAGCTCTGATTCTTACCTAGAGTAGTCTAATTTACCTTTGCTACAGGGTCACCCCTGTTTTCCCCGGGGCTTTGGCTTTTGAAAACTTATGGAGCAATAAGTAGCATTTTTCATCTTCTATTTCAAATGATCTTTTCTCCAAAGAAACAGTTTCCACATAGCCCACCTAAGCTCCTCAAACACAATAGGAAATAACATGAAAGAAAAGATTGATGTTTAGAAACTAACCCAGGACACAGCCAGGAAAAGAACATTCTCAGGGACAGTTCTTGCAGATCAAGACTTAGAGTTTTCCTCTCATGACCTCTTATCCCTAAAGTTCTTTACTTAACTATGGGTAATATATGCATGTAAAACAAACCAAACATTAACTAATAAGAAATCATAAAGAAATTAATTTTAAAGCAATCATTTGATATGCATATAATTTTAACATGCACTAAACACAGAAGAGACTGTGCACACCACTGAGGTGGATGTGCCTGTTTATTTTGGTAACAGAATTAAATCTTGGCTGAATATTTGATAGTACAGGATGTAGCATCTTTAGTGGTTCTCAGAACTAATTGCTATTTTTAATTTTAAAATCATCAAGGCTGATAACACTGCCTTGAATAAAATACATAGAACAAAATGGCACATGTATGTTTAGGATCATTTCAGGAATTGTTAGGAACTCTGTACTAATCCCAAGCCAAAATTCATTCAATAACTACTTTTTGAGACAAGGTCTCTCTATGTAGCCCTGTCTTGCAACTCGCTATGCAGATCTGGTTGGCCTCAAACTCACAGAGATCCTCCTGCTTCAGCTGGGGTTAAAGTTGTGTGCCACTAAGCCTTGTTCCATTAATAATTTTTAAATGAACTTTAAGTCAACAACTCAAACAGCAACTTTTGAAATCAAACATTGTAATAATATGCGATCCACAGACATGTCAATTTGATATTTACATGCTGAGGAGTGGCAATAAGAAAATATTACAAGTTTCTGTTTTAATAGTCGAGTTGTTGTGTTTTGTTGAGAGCAGAAAACTTGGCTCATGCCATAAAAGCGCTGAGACTCATAACACAGGACAGTCTGGAATCAGAGCCACTGTTTCAGGCAGCATCCGTTGGTGTTGCATGGCATGATGGCAGACAGTGTGGAGTGCTCACACTATGTTCACAACTAAGGCTGTAAGCGCAGCTACAGAGGTAACATGATTTTTGTAACACATTTGATTTAAAATGAATTTATCCAGAAATCTTTTACTCCTGCCAAATTCTGGGGCAATCCCTACATTATGTTACATAAACCCATATAGGATGTGACTCATGGCTTAAGATATTAGATTCTAGATGTTCTTCTTGTCAACTGAATCACACAGATGTTGTGCAATTAACTGTATAGCCAGAAGGAGATGCTGTATATACCTTGTGCATGTCGTATCAGTCTATAAATCTTAATTGAGATAGAAGTCCATCCAGTTCATTGTGTGTACTATTTTTCTTCTAGGTCAATTTTTACTGAATTTAATTGGAACCAAAATTACAAAATTTCCTGAAATTAGTGATGCTGAAATCATTGTTCCTTTCTTTGTAAGGTCATTAAAATAAAATTGCTACAGCCATACTCACAATACACGGTCTTTCAGGTTCCAAGAACCATAGACGTTATGTACTACTTTTCAACATTAACTTGTAAAGTGAGGTTTGATTGTAACACAGCAAAATTAAATTAAGTACACTGACATATAATTGTTCCATTACTGTAAAAATAATGAATATGCCTAGGGGATGAGAGGAGAAAGTACCAGACTGGATTTTCATTTTATTAAGAAATGTTTTTATCCCTATTCTATTCTAGTGAAAAACATGAGAACATTTCACATCTAAAGATACGGTCTATATTTACACAGGTATATAAGAGAAATATAAACCATCACTTTCCAGGCCATGGAGGCACAGACAGCAATAACTTCAGTTTAGGATAGTGTCCTCTGTGGATTGCGCTTTAGAACTCTGATATGAGTCATTTTTAATATGGCAGAGGGAGAGTGCAAATGTTTCAGCTCATCATGTTGGTACAACATAAATACAAATGTCTTCAGAAAAGCAGGTCAAGAGAGCAATAGAAGTCTAATATACCTTCTGATGTAGATATTAGAAGCGAGCCTGATTTCCTTGTTATCTTTGCCCATCGATCACACTACTCATTATTCTGCATGTGACTAACGTGGTTTTACAATGTTACAATGTTACAATGAAATGAATTTGCTTTGATAAAACAGGGCATATAGGGCGTGGAAGAAAATTTCTGTTATTGTATTATCTTTTCTTCCAAGATAAATGAAATCTAACAGAAAGTAGATGGGAACAGATGGTCTGATAGCCAGTAAAAGTTCTTTTTTAGATCTGGAGAGGCTCTGAGTGAGCAGCCCTAGTTATGTAACTCTGTGAAAGAACTTAATGATGCAAATTTACAAAATTCTTCTTATAGTTTGTTGATGTTCATCGACCTATGTAGATCTGTCTGTGAAACCTGGGAACTGAGGACTTGATAGAATGGGGCACACTACAATCTAAAGCTGAAGAAAAACTTTACTGTGGTTTAATGTCCTTTTATACACAAATGTAACAAAGAAAGCAATGATCCAAGGGACGTTGTTTGAGTTCAGGAAAACACGTAAATAAATACCAGTAAGCACATGCTAAATATTGACAGAGCAGCCATTTCCCAGAACCTTTTCAGGACAGACCAGTTTAAACACAGTTGTCTGACACATACTATAGATTGTATCTGGGAAATAAGAACACGAGGCAGAAGGCCATACCCAGGTCCAGGGTGCACTGAAGACAGCGATCAGCATGTCCGTTACCAGACTGGGTTCTATAGCTGTATTCTGACACCCAACAAGAATAAACATATCTTACAAATTGAATGTAAATGTCTAACACAGGAGGCACAAAATCACACCCAAGAACAATCCTGGGAACAAAATGCACCTGAGGTAAAGGCTCTGCTTTTTTTCCTGGAGCTTCTCTCAGTTCCCCAAGGCATTGTTTACCGTGGGTCATTCTTTTAGCCATGTTCTGACAGTACATTTACATTTTCCCAAAGCCTTTGACTGATTTTTCTAAAAATTCTTCTAGCGTCAAATATCTATAATGTGGCTCCTATTATAAATAGTGGCATTGCACCACTATTTATCAGCGAGGGGCATGGTGACTTCAAAGCAGTTAATTTCTGCTCAAAAAATCTATTTTCTAACCATGGAACAGAAGTTTAATGCTAAGATCAGAGACATGTCTAATTCTTCATGTCAAAGCTTATATTTTTTTATTCTGATACAAAACACCAAATTTTAATTACATTTAAGTCAGAAGGAAGTTTACCATGAAGGAAAAGATAACATTAACCTTGTGGTATTCCGTGGAAAAGAAACTGTGGGTTACTCAAACCATCTTTTAAATTTCTGGCCAGCCGCAAAGCCAGCCCTGGGAAGTGAATAGAACGTATGTGTCTCAGTTTGCCAAGTAAAGGCAGATGTTGCCTGAAGTTTTAAAACCACTTGCAGCTGTGTTTCCAAACTGAAAGCAGAGGCTGTCGGAGTCAAAGCTATAATTGGCATATTCTTTTGTTCAGTGTGTTTAGCATACCTTCTAACTATTTTATTTGACTCTTCTGATTATTAATTATTCTGGTTACTATTGTGTCTTCATAGCTAGCGTGTGAGATTCATGAGACACTGTGTAGCTCAATGCTTCTTTAAATCTCTAGTAATAGCAGCACATGGCCGACTACCAATGAGGCTCTGCATTCACCCTCATTCGAGTGTACTGCTATCAATGCACAGTGCTTCAGGGGGCTTTGGCCTGAAGAATTAAATTTTGTTTATATTAGCATCAAAATAAGCTTTCCCCCTTTTGTCTTCCAACCCCCAGAAATAACAAAAACACGGTAAGTGGAAAATGGCATTATAATGGATAATGAGGAACAAAAACAGTGAGAAAACTAGTGGGCAATAAGAACGAGTCACTCCAGAGAAGGAGAAAAATCTTACCCTTTTAAAAATAGATATGAATTAATTAAAATTTTTGTTTGCAAGGATGCTGGAGGCAGGGCTATAGTTGCTAGCTTGATTAGAGACTCAGAATAAATATAGGTAGGATGAAACGTTATGTGTGTAGACCAGCCATGTTTCCAGGAAGCAGTGGAGATGAAAACTCTACTGTATTTGTGTTTGTATTGTAGGGAGATGAGGAGGGGATGCTATGGGTGAGATCACAAATGTCTCCCAGGGCTAATGACTTTGTCACCCACCTGTTGCATTGTTGGAAAGTGGTAGAATCATTAGGGCCTAGTGGGAGAAAGTTAGGTGCTTGGGTACATGCCTTGGAAGGGATTTCTCTCTCGTTGCTCTCTGGCTGTCATGAGGTAAGCAATCTTCTTCCCTGAGCTCTCACACCACATTTTACTGTACTGTCACATACCCACGTGACTATCACCCAAAATCAATATTTCAGAGACTTTGCCACAGCAACAGAAAGCCGCCTGGGAAATAGTAAATCATCTTATCCTTAGATTATAAGGAAAATCTCCAAGAATCCTAAACAAGGCCCCAACCTCTAGATTTTCCGTAAGCTTACTTCAAAGATCTGGATTAGAAAGCTGGTAAATAAAAGCCTTTAGTAACGAGTCATTCAAAAGGACCAGTGTACAATCTATACGCAGTTTTTACAGAAAAGAGGAAAGGCAAAAACATTAGGATGAACAATCATCAGAAGTGTCATGAGATGGGCAACAGTTTTAATAAACACTTTGCCACAGATTGAAACAAATATAGTGAAGTATTTGTCTTTGTGAAGCATGTGATATCTGGTTACCTGTGCCACAGTTACCTGGAGTGACTCTTCCTCAGGACATCTCATTCTGCTCTGGAGCCTCATCCATTCCACATCCTGCTCCCACATGTCACAGTCTCTCCATCCTGGCTTCTGTCTCTGAGATGCTGCCTCTGTACCATCCACTGGCCTCTGCAGCTTTGGCCTCATCCCCTCAAGAAACTCCCAAGGCACCTAGGCTACTACCCACCATGGGATTCCAGGCTAGACGGTTGAAACCTTCTGTCAAAACATAACCAATACCCTAAATCAATGTGTCTATATCCCACTGCAAAAACAAATAAAATGATAAAACAAGAAAATGTGCATGCACCCTTCTGTTAGTAACCAAAGCTTAGAGGTGTGGAATATTTCTTTATACTGTGTAAATATATATCACTATGATTGGTTTAACAAACAAGCTAACTGGCCAGTAGCTGAACAGGATAAGGTTAGGCAGGAGAGCCAAAGAGAATCGTGAGAGGAAGAAGGGCCGAGTGAGTGAGACGCCAGCAGATGCAGAGAGAAGAAGATGGGCGTGCTGTGCTGAGAAAAGGTGCCGAGCCACACAGTAAAGTACAGAATAGAAATATGGGCTAATTTTTTCTTATTTATTTATTTATTTATTTATTTATTTTACTTTGTTTTCTTTTTCATTTTTACATAACAACTACAGTTCCCCTCCCTCCCCTCCTCCTACTCCCCACTCACCTTCTCTCCACCCCCTGTCGACTCCTTAGAGGAGGTAAGGCCTCCCATGGGGAGTCAACAAAGTCTGGCATATCAAGTTGAGGCAGGACCAAGCCCCTCCCCCCTGCATCAAGACTGAGCAAGGCATCCCATCATAGGGAATGGCCTCCAAAAAGCCAGTTCATGCACCAGGGATAAATCCTGGTCCCACTGCCAGGAGCCCCACAAAGAGACTAAGCCACACAACTGTCACATTCAGTGGGCCTAGTTCGGTCCCAGATAGACTCCCCAGCTGTCAGTCCAGAGACCATGAGCTCCCAGTAGCTTGGGTCAGCTGTCTCTGTGGGTTTCTCCATCATGATCTTGACCCCTCTTGCCCATATGATCCCTCCTCCCTCTCTCCGACTGGACTCCAGAAGCTTGGCCCTGTTCCTAGCTGTGGATCTCTGCATCTGCTCCTATCAGTCACTGGATGAAGGCTCTATGATGACAACTAGGGTAGTCACTAATCTGCTTCCAGGAGAAGGCCAGTTCAGGCACCTTCTCCACTATAGCTGGGGCCATCCTTGTGGATTCCTGGGAGTTTCCTAGGTACCAGGTTTCTCTCTAATTCCATAATGGCTCCCTCTATCAGGATATCCCTTTCATTGCTCTCCCTCCCTATCCTTCCCCCTACTCAACCACCCAGTTCCCTCATGTTCCCATCCCCCATCCCTTCCCCTCTTCTCCCTGCTCAGTTTGCTCAGGAGTTCTTATCTATTTCCCCTTCCCAGGGCAATTCATGCATGGCCCTCTCACGGCCCCCTTTGTTATATAGTTTCTCTGGTATTGTGGATTGTAGCCTAGTTATCCTTTGCTTTACATTTAATATCTACTTAGGAGTGAATACATACCATGTTTGTCTTTATGGGTCTGGATTACCTCACTCAGGATGATTTTTTAGTTCCATTCATTTGCCTGCAAATTTCATGATGTCATTGTTTTTCACCACTGAGTAATACTCCATTGTGTAAATGTACCATATTTTCTTTATCAATTCTTAAGTTGAGAGGCATCTAGGCTATTTCCAGGTTCTGGCTATTATGAATAATGGTGCTACGAACATCATTGAGCAAGTGTCCTTGTGGTATGATTGAGCAACCTTTGGGTACACACCCAAGAGTGGTATTGCTGGGTCTTGAGGTAGTTGGATTCCCAATTTTCTGAGAGACCGCCATACTGATTTCCAAAGTGGCTGTATAAGTTTGCACTCCTAACAGCAGTGGAGGAGAGTTCCCCTAGCTCCACATCCTCTCCAACATAGACTGTCATCAGTGTTTTTGATTTTAGCCATTCTGACAGGTGTAAGGTGGTATCTCAAAGTCATTTTGATTTGCATTTCCCTGATGGCTAAGGATGTTGAGCAGTTCCTTAAATATCTTTTGGCCATTTGAGATTTTTCTGTTGAGAATTCTCTGTTTAGCTCTGTAGACCATTTTTTAATCAGATTGTTCAGTATTTTGATGTCTAGTTTCTTGAATTCTTTATATATTTTGGAGATCAGCCCTCTGTCAGATGTGGGGTTGGTGAAGATCTTTTCCCATTCTGTAGGCTGCCATTTTGTCTTATTTACTGTGTCCTTTGCCTTATAGGAGCTTCTCAGTTTCAGGAGGCCCTATTTATTAATTGTTGCTCTCTGTGTTTGTGCTACTGGTGTTATATTTAAGAAGTGGTCTTCTGTGCCAATGTGTTCAAGGCTACTTCCCACTTTCTCTTCTATCAGATGCAGTGCAACTGGATTTATGTTGAGGTCTTTGATTCATTTGGACTTGGGTTTTGTGCATGACAATAGATATGAATCTATTTGCCTTCTTCTACATGTCAAATTCCAGTGTGCCAGCACAATATGGGTTAATTTAAATGTAAGAGTTAGCTAGTAAGAAGCCCGAGCTATTGGCTAAGCATTTATAATTAATCTAAGCCTCAGTGTGTTTATTTGGGAGCTGCTGCAGGACAGAAACTTCTGCCTACAAATGGTGCCCAAGGTGAGGCCACATACATCCACATAAAGCCTGAGAAAGCTTAAAAAAGCATTCCAAATGCACAGAAACATAGCCAAACAGTCTCACGGGAAGAGCCAGCTGCCAGCTGCCATGTACTACCACCATGCACTAAGCTAAGCCACACTGGTGGCGGCTGACATAACAGTTTAAGATTTGTCTCATGTGATCAAAAATAATATAGATGTTCAGTAAAGAGAGATTCAGATGAAAAAAACACACCTCTAAATGGATTACAGTATGTTTAAAAATAAACATAGGTTTGGAAGAGAAAAAAGAAAGTACAGATGTGATGATATTTTATTCTACCCTAATAAAATTTGCCTGAAGATAGAGAACAGAACAAGCCACTAGATTAAACATAGAGGCCTGGCAGTGGTGGTACACACCTTTAATCCTAGCACTCAGGAGTCAGAGAGCTGCCTGGATCTCTGTGAGTTCAAAGCCACCCTGGACTACATGAGACTGATTCAGTCTAGGAGAGAAGCAGAGCCAGGCAGTGGTGGCACATACCTTTAATCCCAACACTTGGAAGTCACACACCTTTAATCTCAGCACCAGGAAGGAAGTAGTATGGCTGGATAGAGAAAGGCATATGAGGCTTGAGGAGATAGGAACTAAACTCTCCTTTGGCTGAAGCTCTTTTACAGCTGGACCCCTTTGGCTGAGGACTCAGAGACATTTCAGTCATAGGATTCATGGAGTTGGTGAGGTGAAGCATGGCAATGGCTTGTTCCTTTGTCTCTCTGATCTTTCAGTATTTATCCCAGTATCTGGCTCTGGGTTTTTTATTAAAAGACCTATTAGATTTCATGTTACATATAGACAGCCATAAAAAATACATTTTTTAAAAAAATAATAAAGTCCTTAAAAAGAGAGTAAAGTAATATAAAAGAAATAAGCCACATAAAGATGGAAAATACACAAAGAGTCTGGATCCTATATGTTATTGTGTTGTCTTTAAGTTTTTGGCTGCTAAGGGACTCTGGGTAATAAAAGGTACTAGGTTAAACCAACCTATGTATTTTAAAAATATCTTGACTTCAAAATTTAAGTAAAAGATATGTTACTTTGGGAAAGAGGCTATGCTTTTGTTTCCACAGGAAATGAGAGGCTGTGGATTTACTCCAGGTTAAAGATGATCAGATTTGATGGAGGAAGACCTCTGAAAATTCTGGCTACATACATAAAGAAATAAACACAGAAGAACTACAAGATATGTGATGTGTATTTTACCTGTTCAAATACACAACAAAAAATCATCTTTGGCTGACTTGTGTACAACACACCAACTATATTTGTATTAATGTAGATATGTATGTTACCTTACACCAGATACCAATGAAAATGGATGGCCCAGGTGATCCATTATCCAGAATAGCTTCAAGGCTTCTGACTGAGATGATCCAGCCTCACAGAGTACTCCAGCCAATACTTTAACAATTATCCTGATTTTCTCAAGGTTTCCCTAAAGATTCCAACATCCTCAAACAACAGGGAGTAGCCTAGAGAATGATGCCCATATTCCCTAAAAATGGATTATGGATATTTATTAACAATTAAGGGGAGTTGGTTACAAGTTGTTATTGGTAACAGTCAGAAAAAAAGCTGAACAAAGGAGATTAGATTCAAGGATCTCTTTCCGAAAACAAAAACAGGGATATAGAAATTACAGGATAAAAGAGTGGATTATTAAATTTACTTTTAAACAAAAATAGCAACTACTAGTCTTAAATATTTTACATTGGTATAGATTTTGGTATATTGACACAAATTTAAAGCTGATTTTATTATACTGTATGTATATTTCTACTCTTGTTTGGGGTATTGTGCTTATCCAACTCATTTTAAAATGTAATATATAATTAAAAATACAGATTAATCATCTATAATAGTCAAACTTATAGTCATATTAGGTATGTTTTCAAGGTCACACAGAGATATATTTCAGATAGACAGATAATCTTCAAATAATTGAAAGACCTACAAAGACATTTAAAATGTTTTAATAACTTAGACTTTTCTTGACATGAGACACGTCTGCTCCTGGTGGCGCCAATGACTTCAAAAAGATGATGAGCATTGAGGAACCTCCATATTGAGTTCGCTTTCTTTATGGCACAAGCTAGCCATTTGGGCAAAGAAACTGCCCTTGCCTCAATTACTGACAGTATACTGTCCAAACTGGAATAGCTGGACATAAAAGAAAGTGACTGCCAGACTTTGCCAATGCAAGGTAGGACAGTCCTTCAAAATTCCCTGCTTCTCAGAAATGTCTGTCAGATATACTAGGCTTATAGGCCAAAGTTGGATGCCTTGATGTTATAGAACTTTATGTAACTGTCCAGGAGCCAGATGTCCCTGTTTGGCTAGATAACATTTCACTCTTCTGAGGTCTTTGATGGAGTTAAAGACTAGATAGTCATAGTTAAAGTTTTTCCTTAGTTAATATAAAAAATAATTTAGGTATAAAAACTTTGGAGTCACAAAGATAAAATAGATAGTAGAATATTTTATCTAATTTTGCCAAATACAAATGGACTAGATATTGTAACTGTAATTTTTACTTGATAACCTTTTGTTGTATGTAATTTTATTACATTAAAGTTAAAACCTTCCTTTTTAATTAGTCAAAAAGGGGGAAATATGGAATATTCCTTTACACTGTGTGAATATACGTTGTTATGATTGGTTTAATAAACAAGCTGACTGGGCAATAGCTGAACAGGACAAAATTAGGCAGGAGAGCCAAACAGAATGCTGGGAGGAAGAAGGGCAGAGCGAGGAGTCACCAGCAGATGCAGAGAGAAGCAAGATGGGCATGCTGTGATGAGAAAAGGTACCGAGTCACATGGCAAAGTGCAGATAAGAAATATGGGTTAATTTAAATGTAAGAGTTAGCCAGTAACAAGCCTGAGCTATTGGCCAAACACTTATAATTAATATAAGCCTTAGTCTGTTTATTTGGGTGCTGCTGTCAGGACAGAAACTTCTGCCTACATGTAGGTCTATGACAATGAGGATAAGAGGGTCTAAAATGACCGTGGCATTTTGGTTTTGGCCCTCTAAGCTCAGCTAAGACCAGAGTATGTTGAGATCCCTCTGGGAAATCTCCTGCCCTTTTGATCCAAAAAGATATGGAGTCTCTGGAGATTAGATTCTATGTGATTCACATCCTGCAGGCAAGAAAGGTGATAGAGAGGGACATGTTCTCTATGTTCCAAAGGAAGTACATGGTCAGTAGGATTGACCCATGTCTGTTGATGGCACAAATGATAGAGAAAAACATAGAGTTGTCAAGGGCTTCTCCTGAGTTCCCTAGAGTAACCACAAAGGAATCTCAGCTGATTCTTATTAAAATTTATACATGATCTACTACATGGTCTTAAACACTCAAAAGGAAAGTGTAAGCAAAGCAATAGTTGCCACCAAGGCAACTTTTGCAGGTTTAAAGGGGAAATCCATCACATTCCGAGAAATATCTAGCTGTGTTCACTTGTCTAAGATTAATCCCTGTTTTCCAGAAAAGCTCTACAGTGAGAAATGAGAGACCTACTGCAACAGTAATAGAAGGCTCATATGCTCTCTTCAAAAGATACAAAGGTCAACAAAGGGCAGCTAAGTACTTGTGCCCACCAGACAAATCCTCATGTAAGCACTCTCTGCCTCATTAAATGGCTCATCAGGCTTGTTTCTTTCAGAATTCAACAAGCTGTTATACAACAGAGATCCTGCCACATCTCTTCCAGACTGGATCCAAGGTTAAATCACACTAGTCAAATGAATCTGTCACTTTCCAGTCAATGAAATTGGCTGGTACTCTTATCAGAGTAGCACCACTGTGGTGGTTTTAACTTGCTTTGCTCTTTGGTCCTTGTTAGTTTATGGTTGATGTCCTCAAGAGGTCAACACTAAAACTTCTATAATCCCAACTAAGAAATGCCAACACTGAACCATGTTGATGATTTCCTCCTCCTGAGGACAGCTGGTCATCCAAGACACTGACATGCATCCTATACCTCCTTAGCGTAACTCTGGGGAAAAATATCCAGAACTTTCTTCAATATCCCTGTTCAGTTCCAAAGCAGCCAAGGGATGTTGACATCTTGTGCCCCAAAGAATTTGGTTCTAAATTCTTAAAGGGGAAGTGTTATGATAAAAACAAACATATAAATTACATTTATCAAAATGTTATAATTAAAAGGTGAATAAAAGGCATTATTGTTAGATGTGGTAGTCAAACTAATGAGATAAAAGACAAAGTTCTAAAAATTAAATTTAAAAAACTCAAAGGCTTTATAGTTAATTAATTCTTTGGTTACATTTGGCCCAGAGTATATTATTAAATCAATTGATTTTATATGTTACAAAATAATTACTAGAGAAAGGAATGTCCTACAACAACCTATGGATGACCTCAGGGCTGGGTGTAATGTCCATCATGTTGATAAGCTGCCATGTGTTGTTTGACTTCACTGAGAACCTGCTTCTGGAATCAGGGTTGTACTCCCCATCTTGGACCCAAGCATGACTGTCTCAAAGTGTCCTCCAAGGTCTCTGTGTGGGGTGGGCTGCTTCCCTCCTCAACCTTCCTCTGACTCTGTGGCAGCAAAACAATTGAAGAGTAAAAATACTGTGTCCTTGAGAAGAGCTAGAAGGTGAACCATTCCCCATAGAGGTCGCTATTGTTTATCCCCTGATATGAAAGTACCTGCAGTGGAAATGAGAAGGCCTGGGAGGCTCGGCCATGGAAAGCAAGCACAGCCCAGAACTCCACCGGACAGCCCCAGCTTCCTCAGTCCGTTCATCTGGATGTTTGTACCCTCCCTTCAGATGTTACTCTTATGTTACTGTTCTTTACCTGGAAGCCGCATCTGAGAGACTCTCTGCTCTTCTCAGGACTCTCATGATAGGTAACTCCACCTGGCTGCCTTAATGAGGCTTGCCAGGTTGTTTTCTGCTGGAGGTTTGACCACTCATTTTGATGTTTGGTGTAGCATAACTAGCTTTATTCTCTTGTAACAGGCCATATTATCAGCATTTCATGACCTTAACCGTTTTAGTTTTTGCTTTTCTAAGATAACCAAGACTAAAAGAAAAAGAAAAAAAAAAGCAAGCATTGGGTGGTCCTTTGAGCTCTGACCTCAGTGTTGGTCTAAGGACCTGGGTGTCTACTCCATGAGAAATAAACACACCCCACCATTGTTGACACTAATTGTGTCCTTCACTTGTGTCTTCTCAGAAGGAAAGCCACGAATGAAATTACCGTGAGGGACAAGTTCCTTTTCATCACTGGGGGTGGCCTCTGCAGGCAAGGCTAAAGTCAGTTCCATGGTGGTGTGGGCTGTGCCCATGGGCAAGGCCCATGCTATTCATAGTGTGTGGAGAAGAGAAGCAAGATGCTCTTCTGGTGTCTAGAGCTTCCAAAACTCGGCAGCATCTAGTTTTTGGGGGGAGAGACAAAAGTTAAGAGAAAGTATACTAGGAAACAATACATACACATAACAGATAAGGGGAAACTCAATGAAATTAGCCAGAAATTTCTTTCATTACATATAATTACTTATGCTGTGCTGTTATTTGACTTAGTATTATATATAATCATGTTTATAGATTATTAACTTTTGAGTTACTTCACCTAATCAGAATTGACTACAAGATAGTGAAGAGACCTATTGGTGTAAATATTAAGACAACTCCACGTAGTTAAAAGGGAGGTTTATTTTGTGGGGTACTTACAAGTGAAGGGATAGGTTACAGGGCCCGGGAGAGGTGAAGTGCTGTCCAGCGGTGTTCTCTGGAGAACTCTGCTAGGTCTACCTCCAGTGTCCAGGATCCAGGAACCAGGAACCAAGAGAGCTGGCGCATCCAGATCTTGGGTCTTCAGGGCTCCTGTCTCGGCCCCGACATGTAGGTGTGACAAGTTACTGGAAGCCTCAATGGGGTAGTATTTCCAGGTCAAAGCTACCCACTACAGAGATCAGCATCATTGAGGTGAAATCTTCTGGTAAGTATTTGCTCAGTTAGCACACAGAAGCTGTGTTCTAGAGGTGGCCAAGGTTGTACCTTGGGCTGGCAGCTGAACTTGGTAATGTGTAAGAGTTACCCAGGTAGTAATGGTTTTGCAGGCATTAAGGGGTCATGGAGAGCAGCTGAGGCTTGGCTATGAAAGACCAGGAGGGCCCTTTAGTGAAGGAGCAGACAAAGTAGCAGTGAAATCCCCAGGATTGAAGGGGTCGTGGAAAAAACTGAGACTTTACACCATGAAGAGGAGCTAGGAGAGGCTCTCAGTGAAAGTACAGGAGTATTGGTAGAAGTATTAAGGCAACTCCACGTAGTTAAAGGGGAGGTTTATTTTGTGGGGTAACTTACAAGTAAAGGGATAGGTTACAGGGTCCGGGAGAGGTGAAATGCAGTCTAGTGGTATTCTCTGGAGAATTCTGCTTGGTCTACCATCCAACGTCCAGGATTACCAGGAACCAAGAGAGCGGCACATCTGGATCCAGAGTCTTAAGGCTCCCGCCTTGTCCTCGCCTCCAGGGCAGGCCATAGGTAGGCGTGACAGTTACCAGAAGCCTCAATGGAGGTAGTACTTCCAGGTCAAAGCTGGAACAGCTACCCACTACATAGGAGATGCCAGCATTTTGGAGATGTCATTACCGGGGACAACTAAGAACAACCAAGAACAGCAGCTATGGAGTGGAGCCCACCTGAGCCTACAAGACAAACTGTGTATCTTGCAGAGGGAGGAGCCTGAGAAGTGACCCAGGATCTTTTGGAGGAGCCCAGAAGATCAGGAATAAATTCCTGATGATTGGATATTCAGTTGTTTACACAGCTGAAATTTGGTTTTCCTTTGCTCTGACTGTAACTGTGCCCTGGTTCTTCCCTCTTGAAGTCGGAAAGTATTTAACTTATTTTTGATTTTACAGGAGCTACAGTTGAAAGACTTTGAATTTTTAGAAAGATCTTTGGACTTTTACAAAAACTTCGGATTTTAAAAGAGATTGAATATTTTAAAGAGACTGAATTTTTAAGTGTTTAAATTTTAAAGGCTATGGGACTTTTAATATTTGGAGTGTTTATATTGTAATGTTGAAAGTCATGTGTGGTCTTGAAGATGAAAAAGAACAGAAAGATTATGGCTCAACAGTGACGTGTTTGTGTGTCAAGCTAGCTGGTTTTATGTGAACTTGACACAAGCTAGAACCATCTGAGGAGGGAAACTCAGTTGAGACGTTCCTCCATAAGATCTAGCTGTAGGCAAGCCTGTGGAGCATTTTCATAATTATTTATTGATGTGGGAAGGCTCAGCTATCATGGGTGGTGCCATCCCTGGGCAGGTGGTCCTGGGTTTTATCAGAAAGCAGACTGAGCAAGCCAGTAAGCAGTACTTATTACATGGCTTCTGCATCAGCTCCTGCTTCCAGGATCCTGCCCTGTTTGAGTTCCTGTCCTGACTTTGATGATAAGTTCCTTTGATGATAAGCTATGATGTGGGTGTACAAGTCAAATAGAATCATTCCTCCCCAAGATGCTTTGGTCATGGGGTTTCATCATAGCAATAGAAACCCTAACTAAGAAAATCTGCATGAATTTATGTTCACCATATGTGTGTAGGGACCCATGGAGACCAGAAGAGGGCACTGGATATCCTGGGAACTGGAGTTATGTTGTTGTGAGCCAACTGATGTGGCTCTTGGGAACCAAACCTGAGTCCTCTGCAAGAGCAGTGAGTGCTCTTAACCACCGAGCCATCCCTCTACCTTCAGAATTAGAATGTATATAAAGTGCTTACTATTTAAATTACTCAAACTTACCCAAGAGTAAATGTGGCAAATAAAGTTACCAATTACCCAAGAGACATTAAAAATTTGCCCATTATGGGATTTCCTACCACTCTTGGCAATGTATCTTACATAAGTCAAAGATGTAATGAAAAGGGAGTGTGTCAAAGGGAGTCAAAGGAGCTGATTAGTAGCCAAAATGAATGAGTAATTAAATACATGGATAAATATATAAATAAGGAATGGCCACAAACTGGAGAATCATGGTATAAATATCACATCCAGACTGTATGATATGTATTTAATAAATACATATAATAATAAATTTAGTAAATAAAGCAAAACAGTTGAAGTAATATCACGGAACATTTATTGAGGAGCAGAATATAAGATGTTGCACATATATGGGTTTTGTAACAATTTTCATAAGGAAAATAAGGAAAATGTACCTATAGCAAAAACATGTCTCTATGTGATTCTATTGGTGTATAGAAATGAAGGAGAAAGGTGCATATTAAGAGCTTATGAATGAGGAAGTAGAAGTGGATTGGAGAGAGCAGGTTAAGAGTGTAAAGGGAGGGAAAAGGAAGAAAAAAGTGATTAAAATTACTGTGTGCATTATGTGTTGACGTAAAGCTATTCTTGTGAACAGCAAAAGTTGAAGGGAAAGATGGCATCCACCCACTGTCTGTGAGCAGCAATTCCAGGGACTTCCACTGTGACACTAGTCCTGGGAACAGTTTGCTTTGTTCTCTCATCCACTTTTCTCATTTTTAATTTAGGATTTTATTTTTCTTTATTTATTTTAAAATTATGTGTATGGGTGTGTGCACATGAGTGCAGATGCCCATAGAGGCCAGAAGAGAGAGTCGGATGCTCTGGAGCTGGAGTGACAGGCAACCGTGGATTGTACATGGTAAAAGTTTATCTTATATAAAATTTACCTCAATTAAAATAGGCATGAAGAATGTTATAAATGAACATAGTCTGAGTAACATGTTCTCATGTATCACAGCTCTCCATAGCCATGTGAGGTCATCTCTTCACGGCAGAGTGAGGTCATCTCTCCATGGAACAATGAGATCGTCTCTGCACAATGCTGTGAGGTCATCTTGACATGGCATTATGAAGTCATTTCCTCACAGCATTGTGATGTCATCTTTCCACAGCAGAGTGAGGTCATCTCTCCATGGAACTATGAGGTCATGTCTCCATGGCAGAGTGAGGTCATCTCCCCATGGCACTGTGGGGTCATCTCTCTACATCACTGTGAGATTAACCATTAAGAACAATCCTCAGTTGAATGTCTTCAAAAGCATTAGCTGACAGACATGGACACAAACAATCTTTGGCTAACATTCACACAGTGAACCTCGCAATACTAATGCATTTTCTTGGTAGATTTTTCAATATTCTAGAATATTTTGTCTTATATTTCTTTTGGGATAAAATTTCTCACCTTTTTCTGGGAGGATCTATTTCTCACTCACCTTTTTTGGGAGTATATATGTCTCACTAATCTATTTCTGAAAAACTATCCTCATCTTAGCACACTTCCCCTAAACTCATTTGGATCTGATCCAGTATTCACAGGTTCTGGACACTGTTCCATTTCAACTCTCAGCCACCTTTGACACTCAGAATGTAACATGCAGAGATATATCCCTCTGTCTGAACATTGACCCATTTGTGCTCTGAGCTAACATTTCCTAAACTTTCATTCATTTAATTCAGTGGTTCTCAACTTTCTTAATGCTATGTCCCTTTAATACAGTTCCTCATGTTGTGGTGATCCTCAACCACAAAATTATTTTCATTGCTACTTCATAACTGTAATTTTGCTATTGTTATGAATCATAATGTAAATATCTGTGTTTTTCGATGGTCTTAGGCAACCCTGTGAAAGGGTCATCTGACACCCCCATAGGGGTCACAACCCAGAGGTTGAGAACTACTTATTTAATTCATCATGTTTCAAAAGTATGCTATCCCGGAAAATAAGACTGCATTGGCAAGTACCGGAAGACACTGTCAGTGAAGGAGTAGGAATCCAAAATGGCAACGCATCCAACTGCTGGCCTGCTTTGAAAACAGTTTGGTCCATTATTATCCAAAATACATAGTGGTAGATTAAGTAATTAACCTTGAAGACATCTGTAGTCCGAAGTCTTTGCTGAACCCTCTTCCCCACTGTTTGTTCTCTGGGTTTTTGCTTTAAGATCCTGGCCTTGGGCTTTGTTTGGCATTGTCCCCAGATTTGGAGGTGCAGAGGTCATTAATAGACTCCTTCTTCTGAGATCCACCCCTTCCTCTGCTGCCTAGACACCAGGGACTGACAGTATAACGAGCTCTTGGGACACTGGGTCTTCTCATTCAAGGATTCTGCATCAGCACAGCTATGACCTGATACTGAGAAAAGTAAATACAGACGTGTGTGTGTGTGTGTGTGTGTGTGTGTGTGTGTGTGTGTGTGTGTGTAATATAAAAAACTCACAACCAGGGGCAGAAATCTTTGCCCAAAATGATGATTGTGTCTACAACACTAAAGAATAAATCCCCCACAGAAGCTGTATTTGTGCTCAAATTGACATATTCTGTTTCATATTGTAGCTGATGCTTCTATCTACAAACTTCTTTCTACCAACTAGATTGAACTTTGGTGTCCTTCATTGATCATTCTTAAACCAACAGCTAGCCAAAGTGTGCCGTTGCTTCCAGAGTGGTACTTTCTGCACCAATCATCTGGTGGATAAGCCAGCTAGATATTGTTTCTTCACACCACTTAACTTATGTAAGATAAATCTGTTTGCTCCCACACAGACAATGTGGTTGGCACTGATACTTCCCTGACATGCCTTTCTCCATAGCAAGTGACTTCCCTAGAAAATTCCTTGTTATGCATCAATTTAGTGCAGTAACCCAGCAAGAAAAAACATAACTAGTGTAAATGGTGTTGCGGGAAATCTAACACAGATGAAAATCCATCAAATTCTGTTCATTGACCTCATGTCCCCAACTCCATTCCAGGAGTTTCCCATTTTCCCTCCTTCCTCCTATCTTCTGTTGGGATGAATTCTTATTATGTAGCCTATGTCTCCAACTCACTATATAGTTCAGGCTTACCTTGAGCTGGGTATAATCCCCCTGCCTCATTCTGAGTCCTGAGATTACAGGCATATGCTCACAGATCTGGCTTCTTATTGCAGTTTTGATTCAATTATTTTGAATCCTTCTTTCTATACGTTCAATGACTTGACTTCATTTGTTTCTGCTGCATCTCTTCCACATCCTGTTAGTCCTACAACCATTTTGTTATTTTACTTCTCCATTCCCATTGCTGGGTCTCTGGATATTTCTGGACAATGTGAAAAAAGCTCAGGCTTATTTATTCTGTTGGAATCGAACTTAGAATCTTGGTAAAAAAATCAGGGCATCTCAACTGAGACTGAGAGAAATGAAGAATCTTGCAGAGGAAGCTAGCTTACTGAGATCAGACTAAACGTGCAAGATGAGAGATGTCACATTCAGAGAGACAGAGAAGCTAACACGCCAATTTGATTGATCGTTCTTCAATAGTCTCCTTAGCAGTGGTTCTCAACCTTCCTAAAGCTGCGACCTTTTAATTCAGTTCCTCATGTTGTGGTGACCCTCAACCATAAAATTATTTTTTCTTGTTAGTTCATAGCTGTAATTTTGCTACTGTTAAGAATTGTAATGTAAATATTTTTGGAGATAGAAATTTGCCAAAGGGGTCATGATTCACAAATTGAGAACCACTACCCTAGAGGATTTCCCCCCTCTCCCGGGCACGTTGGCACACACCTGTAATCACAGCACATAAGAGGCTGTGGCAACAGACGGGGAGATTCAAGGGCAGTCAAGGGTACGCAGTAAGACCCTGCCTCAGAAAACAAAACAAAATGAAAACCAAAGTCTGGCCTACTCTTGCAGATAGTTTGGTCTCCATATTTGGTAGGGAAAACTAGCCATACTCAAGGTCACCTTGCTGGACAAATGGTTTTCCCTGGACAGCATATTCTTGAAGAATTGATACAATTAGATTGTAATGTAACCATCTCAGTGTATGAACGTGTTTCACATGTGCATTCTTTCCCTGATTGCAACTTGAGATTCTTTCCTTCATTGCTCTTTATCCTTGGGGCCTAGAAATCTCTGACCACATTCATAGTGAGTGGTTTCCAGACGTTATTGAATAAATAAAGAAGCAAATGACTAATTTTTGTTAATCTTTAGAAGTAGAATGGCAAGAGTAAGAATTTCTGGAGCCTTTACTCAGCTAGAATGAGCCATGAGAGGTTAGGAGCTTACGTGAGAGATACGGATGGTGTTTCCTCTTTAGGCAGACCAGAAGAATGTGCCAAAGGCATGAGCCACTCCTCAGGGCAGGACCCTAGGCTAGCCAGAGTGGTCTTCTAGTACTTCAAATTCCTCTTGAGTCTCCACTTCTGACCTCTCACTGGCATTCACAGGGTGCCAAAATAAAAGCAAACAAAAATGCTTAAGTATATTTGCATGCTAAAGACAGGGGAGCATGTTTGTAGAGTCAGACATTGTTTTACCAGTAACTTTACTACTGCAATCTAAAAGGCATCACATTCATTTATTTCGTGTTTTCCTTGCTTATTTCTGGAACTGTGGTCATTCTTGAGGAGCTCCTGAGTTATTTAAACAGCCACCACAGCCTTCACATTCAGAGGTGTAGACGTAAAAGGTGACTCCTTCACCAAGCCAGGAAAATAATATTTGAGGGCAGAAAATAAGAGGAAAGGAAACAGCGCGCTCGCGAGAAACGGCTGGGAGTGGTCCGACCCTCTGCCCTGAAAAAGACTGGGCACCTAAAGAGAAGCACTATGCAGCCACACCTTCGTTTGGCCAAATGTACGGTTGTAAGACACCAAGCTACTCATTACATGTTTCTACTTAAATTTTCAACCGCATTGTGAGCATAAACTGTGGTTCATGGCTTAACACAGAGTCACAAAGAAAGCACTGTCCCCTAGAGCGTCCTCCTAAGATTCTCGGACACCAGTGGTCCCCGTCCCCCATCCCCTCCAAGTGACCTTTGGGTTTGCTAATGGCGGGGTTTGGGCTACAGCGTTCCACAAATTGTTTTATCCTTTTTCTCTGGTCTCTCAATGACACCCCTCAAGGAACACTGGCTGATATTTTTTCATCCTCTTCCCCTAATTTTCTCACCAAAATGTTTAATTAGTGAAAAGGCAACATATTTATAGATATAATAAAACAGTAGAGGAGAAATGTTTTAAATATATACACAACTTGTTATATTTAGATATATATACACATACATAAATATACATTCACACATATATTTAAAGAGTACTTTTAAGTGCACATACTTGCAATTCAAAAAACCATATGGTTTTTTTTAAGGTATGGTGAAAGTAACTGACATGAGAACATCAAGTTCTTGGAGATATTCCAAAATAAATGTATGTGTACAAAATGTCAATGTATTTTTAATGTTACAGTAGGAAGGTGTTCACAGCCCAAACCAGACTAGACCCTACCTATCTGTCTGTCTGTCCATCATTTTATACATACCATCTTATTAGGACCTTGAAGTAAATATTGTTATCACTATTTTACACATGCAGAAACTAAGGCCTGGAGAAGCTAAAGTGAGTTTTAATTATAATAAGAGGCATAAGAGTTGTGCTAACAGATTCTAAGTTTGCTCTGCTCTGCTAGCAAAACTTAAAGTGGCAATATAATGGAAATTAGTAGCCAGGCATGATACACACACACACACACACACACACACACACACACACACACACACGCACATAAACACACACACACACACACACACATGCATCTGTTTAATTTTTATGTATTATGCTGGAGATCAAACCTAGGACCTTGTGCATGCCAGGCAAATATTCTACTACAGAGATCCATTCCTGGCTTTATATCTAATATTTTTAGGTGGTCACGAAATTAAAATTCAGCTCTCTGACTTAGTAAAACTTGATGTTTTGTACTATCCCAGATAACATTAGGTTCATAGAGCAATATACAGCAATTTGCTCCTTATCTTTGCCTCTATTATCTCATATTTTTATCTAATGTATATTTGAATTATATTATAATCATTAGTGTTGTTTATATTATCATTATTAAGTTTTCTTTGCTTGCACGTTTTACTCTTTCCATTTTTGCTGCATTTCCATGTTTATACCTGGGTTCAGTGCCTTTGCTGAAAAACTTCTGCTTTTTCCTATAGGTCTGAGCTTGAGATATTCTCCCATTTGTTATCACAAGTGAAAATTAAATATCTTTGTGCAATTTTCATTTTGAAGGATATTTTCACTCCAAATAGAACTTGAAATTTCCAGTTATTTTCTTTCAACTCACTCAAGATGCTACTTCATTTTTGCTGGATGTAATTTTGTCTGAGCTGCACATGGTTGGTAGGTGCTATAGTATATAACAGAATCAGAGACTTTTTCTGTGCCTCGTGGTGGGAAAGCTGTCATCCTCATTGAGATGAGACTTTTCACTGCTGTGGCTATTTTAGGGTCTCCCATACTCCACTAGTAACCCTGTGCCCATGCTCCTATAAGGAAGTTCAGTGAATTCACTGGTTCACCAAGTAGACTTGAATGAAATTGTTACTTTGATCTGTTGTTGGTGTCTGAGGTGAGTAAACATTTGCTCACATCTCCCCAGGAAAAGTTCACACAACAAACAGTTTTCCAAGCTGACTGATAGTTTGATTTTATGATTGTCAAAGCCGAGATAGCACTGCATAAATACAGCGTGAAAAAATGGTAGAAGTATGTATAGGGCTGTGTCATAAATCATTGGAAATTCTATCCAACTCCCAAGTCCAAACCGAGTTAGCCATTTTCTATGAAACCCAAGTCAGCACCTCTAACAGTAATTTACATAATGATTATTATGACTTTTGTCTTAACTTAGTTTACAGAGTATTAGGTTTCACTATGACATTTCCAAACGTAATTTGTTTTTGTTGATCATTCCCTCCTCCTCATTCCCCGACCAACCCCTTCGGACCTTTCTCTCACAGTAGCTTTCCTTCATTCTGCATCTCACATGTACTCTATTCCTCCCTCTCCCCGTTCCCTACAATCGCCTTTTCCCTCTTGTGGTGCTGTTTCTAGTCTCATGAACGAGTACTCAGAGTAACACCCCAGTTCACAGTGTGCAAGTCTTGACTCTGAGCTGCTGTGTTTCGGGAAGCATGTGTTGACCTGAGGTGCCAGGGGACGTGTGGTGCAGAGTGTGGCTGTTGTGTATTCAGAATCAAGATGCCAGTGAATTTTCCTGATGCAACACGGATAAAGACTGCCAGAAATACCACAGATTTACTTCATTTTGATTTTAAATTAATTATTCTGCTAATTTTTGTGTTCATAAGCCTTTTGTGTTCCCTAATTTTTCATCATGATCTACAAATTAGGATGCTGGGATCTGTAGTTATCCTACTGGGCAGCAGAACACAAGTTCTTCCTCCTGTCTAAGTGCAGTGCTGCTGATCGGCCCTCTTCATCTCTTCTCTCAGCAGCCTCTGCTAACCACTGCTCCATTTTCAACTTCTACGAGGTCAGACTTTTGAGAGTCTACATCTGAGTGAGATCATGTGAAATTTGTCTTTATGTGCCTGGCATATTTCACTTAAAACAATGTCTTCCAGTTCAATACATATTACACATGATGACATTTCATTTTTTTTAACGGATGAACACTACTGTGGTGATTTGAGTGAGAATGGCCCCCATAGGTTTATATTTTTGAACAGTTGGTCCCCAGTTGGTGGAACTGTTTGGGAAGGATTAAGAGGTATGACGTTGTTAGAAGAGGTGTGTTACTGGGGGCGGGGATAGGTTTTAAGGTTTCAAAAGCACATGTCATCCACAGTTAGCTTTTTCTCTGGATCCTACTTGTGGATAAAAATGTAAGATCTTAGCTACTGCTCCAGCACCATGCCTGCCAACTGCCATGGTACCTGACAAAATGATCATGGATTCACCCTCTAGAACTGTAAGCCCCAATAAACTCTTCCTTCTATAAGTTGCCTTGGTCATTGTGCTTCCTCATAGCAACAGAACAGTAACTAAGACAACCACCCTTTTTGTATATATACACCACATTGTCTTTACTCATACACCGTGTGATGGATATATAGGCTGACTCCATTTCTTGGCTATTTGGGGAAAATGCAGGAATCAGTGTGAGAGTGCAGACATCCATTTGACATCTTAATTTAATTCCCTGTACATTTCTTGAACAGGTAGCATTTAGTGTTTTTGGGAAGTATGTCACCATTTTCTTGTTGAATATCATTTATGCTTTATTTTCTTTCCAAGAGTTCATACTATGGCTGCATGGGTGGCAGCCTCCAGCAGCACAGGGATCAAAGGGAAATCCACAGAGTTGGCATACTGAGACTTTTTTTCTGAGGGGGTTGGGGAAAAAGACACTCACACACTCTCTTGATAGTTTTTTCCTTTATTCTTCTATAGTCTCCATTCTGAGTTCTATATTCTCTTTTCTTATCTCTATTCAGAAATGTCCCTTCTGTCTCTCTTGATATTTTCCTTCTAATTCTTCGAATTCTTTCATTCTTGATGTTTTCCTTTTCCTTTCTGCTAACTCTATCTTTATTCTTTCCCTTATAGCTTATATATCCCAGCAAAATCTTTCAGACAATATATAGACATTCTATTTTTCAAGTGAATGATTACAATGAATACAAGTAAAAAACAGCATGTTTTCCATATCCCTTACACAATTAAACATTTTATGTATTACAGGTGAAAAACAAATAATCCCCAAAACCCATGTACATTCATACTCAACCAACTGGTTATAGATTAATGGTTAGGCAAGCAGGATCTTCTTTTACTGGCAGGCTGCATTTTGTGGTTACAAAGAAAGGACCAGTCACTTTATTACTTATCTTGAAAGGTAATCTTATAAAGAATCTTAAAGGAATCACAAATCTAAACTTTTATGTATGAAAAAGCATCAGTCAGCTCTACTTTAAATCTTTAGCATACATACCCACTCATCAATAGTTTTTTATATCGGGAAATTGAGGGCAAAATGAGTACAAAGAATTAATCATCACCTTTGATCATCAACCAGTCCTAGCAAGGAAAGTACATCATCTAATAATAATTAGGCTGCTTTGTTCTTGTTCCCTGACCTTGATGAGTTCCTCACTCAACTATGTGCCTTTCTAAAACTTTAGATTGTCTTCTTGGGTTTTTTCACCTTAAAACTATTTAACAAAAACATCTTAGTCTAACTTTAAGTTATTTTTAAAGCTTTGTTTCAGCTATGATGCATTCCAAAACTATAAACACATCTCCCAACATTAAAGTTAAAAGTATTGAAGCTAGCAGGGCCATTGGGACTCAAATGTTTTTCTTAATTATTAACCTAAGCCACCATCTATATGGCTCCTCAATAGAAACGTATGTGTTCTAGCTGTGTGACACTTCATTATTTTATATCATAAAACTCTATTTAAACTAACATTATTATTATCAGTTAGACAGTACAGCTTAGGAAGGAATCATCTTCATAATAATTCACAGGTAAAAATGCCCAGTAGAATAGGAAGTTTCCATGAGAAAAACACACTACATTACAGGCAATGGGGGCCTCCCACACCCACTCCCACCATTGCAGATACCAGAGAAAGATGGCAGCAGCAAACATGTAAAGGCACAGCAGAATCAAAAGACATTCTGGAGTCTGTGGTCTTGGGGACTTGCCTATCTGAGATTTACCCACCAGGGAGTTGCCTCCTGGTGGGTTGACACCTTGGACTTCAATTTCCACCTGCTGCTCCTCTGACATGGCCACTGGCAAGTTACACACATGCAAGGCATTTTCATACAGTCCTTCTGCCCTATTCTTTGGGAGACATGTGGAGACTGCTCTCTAGGGTAGTACCTGCAATGGAAGAAAGAAGGTAGATGGGCTGTGCCTCAGTTTGCACCAAGTGTTGCAGCCAATTCAGCGGGAACTCTAAAGCGGCAGTGGCCCTGGAGCTTATACCCTTGATTAGGCAAGGGGTCTAAGTCTTGGTGTCCCAGTATGATTTGGGGTGAAGCAATTCCCTCAGGAATACCTTACAGAGGGTCTTAGCTCACAGCCACATTTCCAATAGTGGGGCGGACAAGCCTAAGCCCTGGAGGTAGGATCTAGAGGTTCACTTTTCATGGTCCTGTGTACCCCTGAACCTTCTTCGCTAGCAGATCTGTTTGTAGAAGGGTGATGATGTATGTACTGAAAGAAAAGAAGACTGGAACTTTCTTCATTTAGTCAACTTGGTTGTTTTATTTGCTTCCTCCTTGTCCTAGTTAGGTCAATGTGAAATAGGCTAGAGTTGTCTGGGAAGAGGTCCCCTTAATTGAGAAGATATCTTCATAAGATTGGCCTACTGGCTAATCTGTTGGCTAATTTTCTTGATTAATGATTAATGTGGGAGAGTCCAACCCAAGGGAGGTGGTGCCACCCCTGAGCAGGTGGGCCTGAGCTGTATAAAAAGCAGGCTGAGCAAGTCAGTGGACTGTATTCCTCCATTGTCTCTGCTTCAGTTCCTATGTCCAGGTTCCTGCCTTGAGTTGCTGCCCTGGCTTCCTTTAGTGTTAGAGTGTAACCCTAAAAGTTGTAAGATGAAATAAACCCTTTCCTCCCCAGGTTGCTTTGAATCATAATGTTTTATCATATATAGAAATCTAACTAAGACACTTCTCTTGGGGGAATATAGTGACAGCAGAAAATCTATAGTTTTTCCTAAACAACTTCTAGTATCTAGAGAAACTTATTAGTCATACAAAGAAACAAGACCCAAAGAAAAACTAGAGAATGGAAACTGATTCATAAGGGGCATGTGTTGTTTCAGTTGTATAAAAATTCAGTAGAGAAGATACAGCTTGAAGTATGAGTCAATGTGAAATAATCTACATATGAATAATCATTTTTTTCTTTCAAGCGTCTTCTCTTAATATTAAAGAACTTAGTTTCACGGAGGAGCTTTAGTTATGACTGTTTGGACTGGATCTACCTAAGCACAGACAATGTGTTTGTTGTAGTTGCTGTTGAATTGTAGCTAGAGTTTTCCTGCCTGGCCCACAGTCAGGACAAATCTCTCTCACCCGCCAGTCCCACAGCCCCTCAGACCCAACCAAGTAAACACAGAGACTTACATTGCTTACAAACTGTATGGCCATACCAGGCTTCTTGCTAACTATTCTTGTATCTTAAATTAATCCATTTCTATTAATCTATACTTTGCCACATGGCTCGTGGCTTACCGGCATCTTCACATGCAGCTTGTCATGGTGGCGGCTGGCAGTGTCTCCTCCCACCTTCCTGTTCTCTCAATTCTCCTCTCTGTTAGTCCCGCCTATACTTCCTGCCTGGCCACTGGCCAATCAGTGTTTTATTTATTGACCAATCAGAGCACACATTTGACATACAGACCATCCCACAGCAGTTTAATACTAAATTCAAAGACACAGGAAACATATGTTTTCCATAAATGTCCAAGGCTTTGGTTGCTCTGTCCAGGATGGTCTGTGTTCTCAAAGAATAATACTATTGCTCATTCTGCTTCTGGGAATGGCGTCTCTCACTGTTCTTAAGGTATCACTAAAATCCATATTATTCTGGTATCTAAAAGACACATGATTTACAAGACTATCAATAGGCTTCGTTATTCTGCTAAGAGTAATCAAGAATCATGTGAGTGATGATGGATGACCTTACCAACTAGAGGTGCCTCCTTCAGGAATGAGTAGACCAGTAGGATGAAGGATTCACAGTACAATGATGAGTCTTTCTGTCACGATGAAGTAGTTATGAAAAGACACTGTTTGTGATATGGACTCACAAAGGATAAGATAATGCCCTGACCTATATAGATTACTGCATAAGTCCTTAAAATGTCTATTTTAATTATTATAAAATGAATGCTAATTGAAAAAATGAGCCAATAGCAAACCCAGTTCTATATGAAATAGAACAATTACATGGATTGTAAGGAAAAGGAACTTGACGAAGATGAAAATGTAACATGTGATACTTTAGCAAGACTGTGCCAGAAAACTGTGACCTTTCTCTGGATTGTGAAATAAATTACCCACCTTCTTCTCAAAATTAGAGTTCTGACTTAAGAAATCAACAAAGCATTTCCCCCTCTCCTCAGTGCTTGGTCAAGCTTTGAATCTGCTCTGCCTGTCTCCGTGGTTAGATACAGGGATGGTGTAGTTTCTCCAGTGAATTCACCTGGCTTTGCCACACCTGTGTTTCCCACCACTACCTCAGCTTTGTCTGGTGCTGTGCGTGTAACATGCTTCCCCAGGGGCCCTGAGCTGGAATGTGATCTACTGCCTCATTCAATGCACTTGGTTGGCTTTTCTCAGATGACCCATTCCTTTGTAAGTCTCCTCTTGGATGCTTCATAGAATCTGCTTCCAATTTTAAAACATGCAAATCCATAGGAAACTTCTCTCTCATGATGGTCAACACTCCTTCTACCACAGAGACCAATTCTGGCTTCTCATGGCCTGTGGCTTCTCACTGTTTGATACAACGGCACCAACAGAAGCCAGGACTCTTCCCGTTTACCTTAGGAAAGCAGGAACATGAACATGGAGCAGAGTTTGAGCTATTACAGGAACACATAATTACAAGGAGCACTTGGCTCTGGTTTTGAAACAGCCTGAAATTGAAGGCAGATCCCTTGACCCCCCACCCTTGATGCAAAGCCACAAGACCAAGGGAGGGCATCATCTCCCAGTGCCAACTCATCAGATTGGAAAAAAATAAGGTCGTCCATGTGTTTTAATTGTTTTATGACTTTGTAGAATTAGGCCAAGTATCATGACATTTTAATGGGTTGTTTAGTCTAACAATCCATCATTGGATTATCACCCTTACAATATGGAAAACTGAATTTGGCCTATTTAGACCAACTATTACAAAATGTATAATCTCTCAAAGATTTACTGTAGCCACATTTTTAGATATTTTAATAACATACATATATCTTGTAGAGATTGTTATTCTCCCCAAACAGAGACTTGCCAGATGTCAGGTCAAAGCAGGCATTATAGTGTGCATTTGATAGTACCGGCCTTAACAGTGACAAAAGTTCAAGTTTTCCAGAGTTGTCAAAGTTCCTGCTCAGCCTAACTCATTTTTGATGTTAGTCTACGATTTAAGTCATCATTACTTTATTCCATGTGACCTCACTACAATTATTTATAATGAACTAGTAACCATTGGGCAGAGATGTGCTGCTTTGCACCTTGACTTTGAATGCAGCAGTGCCTAGAGAACAAAGATATAGATAATGATTTTAACATATTTTTTAGGTATTTAAGTTTCAATCTAAATAACTGATATTTTCATCTTTGGTGTGGGCCATAGACAGACCTATGTTATTAGCTCATATTCTGGTTTAATCAGAAGGCCTCATACATATCAGTAGGGATAGATACTCCAAGAAATTAGTCATTCAGTCAGCCACCAAACATTTCAGTGTGTGTGTGTGTGTGTGTGTGTATGTGTGTGTGTGTGTGTGTGTGTGTGTGTAGAATAGTGAGAAAATTAGATTATCCCAAAAGAAATAAAACCCATAAAGCAAGAAAAAATTTACACAGGACAATTTAATGAAAGCCCAAATAACAGAAGAATCATGACAGGAACGTGAGCCATATGGGAAGGGAGGGCTCTCTTAAGATGTGGGAGTTCCTTGGAATACCCTGGGTCAGGGGTATCCCTGACAATCGTACTCTGCCATTTCAAGCAGGATATACCAATGTAGTCCCTAATAAGTGTTGACTACGTGGCCGGCTGACTTCAGATGTTCCATCAATGCTGTAACTTTTACCGTCGATGCAACAGAGTAAGCTCTATCATACCGCATTACCACACCACCATAAGTAAAGCCTGGCCATGACTTACTTGTAGTGGACTCACAAACTGTTATTATTGCGGGTTGTTGCAGAAGGCCCAGGCAGTGGGAAGCCTAGGAAACACCCAAAATACAACCCCGCTAGTAACTGAAGACTGTGTTTGTCTATTGTGGAATCCCTGAGAGAATTTCTGAGAACAGATTTCTTTACTCACCAAAGAATGTGCTGACCCAACATAAGGACATTAGGTCTTTTAACAAAACAAAACGGACAGTCATGGAACCTCCAGGCCAATCACAAAGTGATCGAATAATCAAGTAACAGTGTGAAACTCTCTTGGATAATTAAGAATTTGTTTCTTACTGAAAATACAGAAGGGCAAAGAAAATTATCCCACTCTTCCTGTAAGCAGCCTAAGGTGACCTGTGAAGATGGTTAGCTACTCTCTTGACCCAGAAAACCTTACAAAATCATGCAAATCAAGAGGTTCAAATCTTCGGTTTCACTTTAAGAACACCCATGAATCTGTCCAGGCCGTCAAGGGTATGCATATCTGAAAAGCCACCAAATATCTGAAAGATGTCACTGTAAAGAAGCAATGTGTGTCTTTCCGGCGGTATAATGGTGGAGTCCATAGGTGCGCCCAGGCCAAACAGTGGAGCTGGCCACAGGGTCGGTGATCAAAAAAAGAGTGCTGAATTTTTGATGCACATGCTTAAAAATGCGGAGAGTAACGCTGAACTGAAGGGTTTAGATGCAAATTCTCCAGTCATTGAACACATCCAGGTGAGCAAAGCAGCTTAGATGTGCTGATGAACTTACAGAGCTCGTAGGCGTGGTTGTATTAACCTGCATATGACCCCCTCCCCCCGCCCCCCGTGCCACATCGAGATGATCCTCACTGAAAAGGAACAAATTGTTCCAAAGCCAGAAAAGGAGGTTGTGCAGAAGAAAAAGATATCCCAGAAGAAACTGAAGAAACAAAAACTTATGGCACAGGAATAAATTCAGCATAAAATAAATGCAGATAAAAGTATAAAAGAAAAAGAAAGAAAGAAAGAAAGAAAGAAAGAAAGAAAGAAAGAAAGAAAGAAAGAAAGAAAGGAAGGAAGGAAGGAAGGGAGAGAGAGAGAGAGAGAGAGAGAGAGAGAGAGAGAGAGAGAGAGAGAAAGAGAGAGAGAGAGAGAAAAAATTATCCCATCAGGAGTAGACCAGTATTATCCTTTAGAAAGGTTATTTTTTTAATTTTCCTTAAACTGGGACAGGTACAGGATAAGGAAGAAATCCATAGTTTTCTAGAAGGCTAGATTGTGTACCACTAAATGCACTGCATGTTACTTAGCCTGTGTCTCATAATAAAAGACAGTCTGTTGTCTAAACAAGAAAGTGGGATACAAATTTCTTGGTAACTTTAATACACAAAAAATTGTTCTTGAAATTGAATCTGGAATTCTTTGAAAAAGATATATTAATAGCTAGGAAACATTTGAAAGTGTTCATTATCATTAACCATTAGGGAAATGCAAAGAAAAACTGCTTTGAGATTCTCTCTCACCACAATCAGAATGGCAATGATCAAAATCATCCACCCAATGATAACACACACTAGTGAGGCTGTGGGCAAAAGGGACCGCTGTGTCACTGTGGGTGGGGGGTATAGACTGGTACAGTCACTGTGGAATCAGTATGGAGGTGTCTCAAAAAACTGAAATGGAACTTCCTTAAGATCCAGCTATACCACTCCTGGGCTTATTCCTAAATAACTACATCCTACAAGGGAAATACCTGCATGTTCAAGTTGATCACAGCTCTATTCATAATAGCTAGGTAATAGGATAAGTGTAAACATCAACTGATGAGTGCATAATGAAAATGTGGTACACATACAGAATAGAATTCTATTCAGCCATAAAACAATAAAAATATATTCTCCTAGTTTTCTTCCTGTTGCAGTGATGAAACACTCTGGCTAAAAGCAGCTGAACGGGGAGGGGCTTCTCTTCATCTTACAAGTTATGTCAGTTATTGAGGGAACTGAAGGCAGAAACTCAACCAGGAAGTGGAAGCCGGAAACGTTGGGGGTGGCTGCCTGCTGGCTCACCCACTCCTGCTTAGCTAGCTTTCTTCTACAGCCTAGGACCACCTGCCTAGAGAATGGCGCTGCCCACAGTGGGCTGGGCTGTCCTGCATCAATTAACAATCAAGACAATCCATTATAGATATGCCACAGGCCAATCTGGTCTGGGAAATTTCTCACATGCAGCTCCCTTCCCATGTGATTCTAGGTCACATCAAGTTGACAGTTGAAGCTAACTAGGATGTATGTTTTTCAGTTTTTTTCTTCAATGCTTAAGATTAATAATGCTTTTAATGACATAATATATTCTGAGGAAAGCGAGTGAAACCAAAGTTCAGAGAATTATATATGTTCTTACCAAAATTTAGATTCAGTACAAGGCCTATAGATGACTCTTCAACTTCCTCCTTAATCATCAAATACACTTTCTTTTTTTCCACTTTATACTCATGATGCACTAATGTGACAGATTTGCTTATGTATTGCATTTGTCATTGGCCTCCCCCAACTAAAGTATATGGAGGAGATTCTGTCACGATTATTTCCACCATTTAGAACAAATAATGTAATGGTATATTAGAAACAATAAATACGTATTGAAGTAATAAATGAATGAGAATTAGGGCCTGAAATTATCTAGTTCTAAAGTACAACTTCTTTAGCTTTACAGTAAATGATGACATTTCTTGATAAATATTTAAAGCTTCCAGGATGCTTATTATTTATTTTTTAAAGAAAGGTTTCAAAGAAAAGTAATTCCAAGCAACACACTTATTAGTGGCTAAATCATAATTAGATTTGTCAATTTTATTCTTGAGAATTCAGGCTGTAGAAACAAATTACCAACCAGACTATTTACAAAAGAGTGAAAAGAAAGATACTATCTTCTGGTACGGTGTTAAAAAAGAAAAAAGAAATAGAACAGAATCTACAGGTTCGGCTTGAGAGTTAAGAGTAAGCCTGTGGCCATGAACTGAATGTATCTCCTTCAAAACTCCTATATTGTAACTCTAATCTCCAACATGATAGCATTTGGTAGCAAGTTCTTAGAAGACAGTTGACATTAGAATAGGTGATGAAAGTGGGGTCCGTTATGATAGCATTGATGAGCTTACATAAAGAGGAAGAGACATAAAAACCACCTCCCTCTACTATATGAAGACATGATACAAAAGCAATCTATAAATCACAGAGGACCTCCTTCCTGACATCAGATCAACAGACTCCTTGCCATCAGCCTTCCAACCTCCAGACCCAAGAGAAACAGAGGATAGTTCATGGTATTCCTCTAGAGCAGCACAAACTGAAGAAGATATACCCCCATAAAACATCTGGTAGGTAAAGGGGGGCTAAATCTTAATAAACCTTGTTTTGATTAATCTTCAATCTCTTTGGCCACAAACTGTTCCTATAATGGCTACTATATCAAACCTACTCTGAAGAAATTCTGAGAAGCTTTAAACACCAGACTCATTCCAGCATCTAGATTTGCAAACACAGACATCTCCCCTTAGCCTCGGCAAATATGCTTCAAGACCCTTAGTGCTGTCTGAACTTATGGGTAATAGTGAAATCTGTAGATACTGTGGTTTCTCCTATTACTTATCTCTGATAAAATCTAGTTCATATACTAGACAGAGTAATAAATCAACAATAGAACAATCATAACAACATGATGTGGCAAAAATTATGGGGCATGGTCTTTCCTCTTTTTCTTTTACTCTTTCCTCCTCAGACTGTCTTACTGTGGTCTCTATCCTTCTTGTGATGATGGGCACTAATACAAAGCCTACACAATAAGATTAAGATAAATGATAAAGGCATTATGACCTAGCATTAGGCTGCTGCTTCATTTTAGCATGTTTAACACAAGCCGAGTAGTGTTGAAAAGTGAATCTCATGATAGACATAATTCTAAGTGACTAACAGGCAGGAACATAAATAATATGGATACTGTGAATACAGCAATAATCCATATCTTGAAGGAAGGAGCCGGTGTGAGATTTCATCATGCCACACAGAGTGGTGTGCCACCAAAAGCTTACAGATTGTGTATTTCTGGGATTTCCATTTCGTCTTCACAGACTCTGATTGAGTGCAACTGAAACTGTAAAAAGCAACTGTGGATAATGAGGTGGAACTATTGCAACAGATGAACCCTGAACTCCTTGTTCAGTCTCTTACAACCAAAAGCAACCTCAACAGATCTTCTGACATTGTCCATCAGAGACAAACTTGGCTCTCAGAGGGACAAAAGCATCTCAGATACTATAGTGGCTGAGGCCTTCTGAAGTCCAGCCCTATCCCAGATGATCTGATCCTTAGTATTTAACCTCTCCTCAGGGAAACTTTCAATTAATTAAATTTTGGTCTCTAGTAAAGCAATACTGAAAAGTGGTTGAGAACACTATGATAGTCTCTCAGTTATGCACTGTTAGGCATTATTTCAAGATTTATTGAATGTGTCAGGCGGAAGACTGAATGATAAGATTTCATCCCTATTCTTAGCAACTCACAACCTACTTGGAGGGAATGAAATAAGCAAATAGTGACAGTAGAGAGGGATCAGTGCTATCATGGGTACTTGGAGATATACAGAGGTATCTCAATGTAGCCAGGACAGGCTTCCTTCCTGCAGGGCGGGACTTTAGAACTCAATGACAGAGAAGTCAGACAAAGGAAGCCTGTGCAGTCTTAAGAAAATGATTCCCAGTTCAGGGAATGGATGGGAGTGATTGAGTATGCCCAAACTTAGTTTAAGGGAGGGAACTGCACAAGGAGGAATTGGAGAGAATTGTGCACCAGAACCAGATGACTACCAACCCTCTATGCAACTCTGAAATGTCAAACTTCTGTCTTGCCAACACTGGAGTGGTAGGATACTTTATACAGAGGCTTTAAACTTTTCAGGGTTTTAGAAGTTCACGTAGGCTATGGTGTGAAAAGTAGATTGCATGGAAAACAGTGTCAGCCCAGCTCAGGCCATAATATCTCAAGTAAGACAGCAGGGGCAGTATGGATAGCAGCAAGGTTTGCATTGACGGAGGGACAGCCCCACGTTGATGCAGGGGGAATAGATCCAGGCAAGTGATGATAAGGAAGCCATTTGGATTTCTGTCTTGAGGAGCTGGGCAAAACAATGCAGAAGAAAAGTCAGTTAAACCTTCCAGGTAGTGCTATTAATGGTCATCTTGAAGGATGGTATTGGAGCAAAGGAGAAGCATCTGTATTAAATAATAGAGGTGGAGCTGAAGGCGTAGATCATCTGAGACATTAAAGAATGGAAAGAGAAGATAGACACAGAATATCTCCAAAGTGCACAAATCTAAAAATCAGGGAATGATAGTGTGGCATGTTGGGGAATATTATTTTAAGGTGTGTTATTTTTGTTTATGTTGCATTTGTTTAACTCTGTGGAGCTGTGTTACTTTGCCTGTCTAAAACACCTGATAGTCTAATAAAGAACTGAATGGCCAATAGCAAGGCAGGAGAAAAGATAGGCAGGGCTGGCAGACAGAGAGAATTAATAGAAGGAGAAATCTGGGAGGAGAGAAAGGAAGAGCCAGAGAAGGAGGAGGACATCAGGTCCCAGCCACCCAGCTACGCATCAAGCCACAGAGTAAGAAACAAAGAACGGTATACAGGAATAGAAAAGGAAAATCCTGGAGGCAAAAGATAGATGGGATAATTTAAATTAAGAAAAGCTGGCTAGAAACAAGCCAAGCTAAAGCCGGGCATTTACAATTAAGACTAGCTTTCATGTGTGATTTATTTAGGAGCTGGATGGTAGACCCACACAAAAGAGCAAAAGCAACCAACAATAGTGGCAGAGAGGAGAAGCTTGGGAATGGTGGGCAGAAGGGAGGGAGAGAACTGAGTACAGAGCCATGGGTTTGGAAGGAGGAGATAGTGACCGTAGAAACCATGTAAGAATGTGGCAGAAAGTGTTCATTCCAATGTACAGGCAAGACACAATGGTTAAAGAAGATGTTATCAGTGGCCTTGTGCACCCAGGTTCCCAGAGCTGGGCAGGCAAAGGCTGCCTTGAGGAGGCTGAAAGGTGACTGTGATAAAGCACCGTGACTACAGACAACTTACGGAAGAAAGAGTTTGTTTTGAACGCTGGTTCTGGAGGGTTAAGAGTCCATCTTATGGAAGTGAGGCACAAGCAGCAGACGTGGTGACCAGAGCTGGAAGCTGAGACCCCCCATCCTCAGCTGCAAGTAAGAAGTGGAGAGAGCAAACTGGAAATAGATTGACACTGTGATAGTAAAGCCTGGCCTGGGTGACACACTTCCTCCAGGAAGGCCACACCTCCTAAACCTCTCCAAACAGCACCATCAACTGGGAACCAAGTGTTCAAATGCCCAAGTCTCCTGGGACAATTGTTATTCAAACCACCATAGCAGATGTTGGTAACTCTTTTTTTTTTTTTTTTTTTTTTTTTTTTTGGTTTTTCGAGACAGGGTTTCTCTGTGCAGCTTTGCGCCTTTTCCTGGAACTCACTTGGTAGCCCAGGCTGGCCTCGAACTCACAGAGATCCACCTGGCTCTGCCTCCCGAGTGCTGGGATTAAAGGCGTGCGCCACCACCGCCCGGCTAGATGTTGGTAACTCTTAAGAAACCTGAAGAGAAAGCCATATAGGAAGAGCTAGGTAGGGATGTATACGGGGGAGAAGGTTTGTAGTCTCTTTTATGAAAGAGCCTTAAAATCTAAATGGCAATGAAAAAGAGCCAATAGGGAGGAAGTGATGGCATGGTAGGGATACAGGTACGTAGGAACGCTGTAAATAGATCAAACAGATGCCAACTTTGTTCATTCCTGTATGGTTTTGAATAATGTCAATTTGGAAGGCCAGAGGAAAAAAATTCAGGAGTTTACTTTTGAGACAGGAACTGCATCAAGAATGCGCCACAAATACTCTGCCCTTGGGTCTATCATCCACACATAGCATTATGTGTTAGCCGCCAAGTTTCCCCACCCCCTCATTTTCTGAGAATAGAGTCAGTTGATGTGTCTCACTAATGTTCAACTGATGTCAAATCCTATGAGAACTTCCAGTCTCATGTAAATAGCCATAGATGTGGTTTTTCAGTCTCCACATAAAGCAACTGAAATAGAGGCAGCCCTTGTCCTCCAGGGCACAGCAACAAGAAGCAGACGGCATGGAGGCATAGGTCCACCACCACCACCCCAGAAGGACACAGTATTATGAGAACATGGTGGTTTTAGTGAGAGCTTTCATTGGGTATAAGTTTGGAGTCTGTTGTTTCTGGATTATGGGACATGTACAAGTTTTATGCCAGATGGAATCCAAGTGCTGACAGGAGTAGACAGAAGCCCCCATCCCTAACCCAGAAACTATCTCCAACTGATAACCATGCGCCAACAAAAAATCAGTTCTCCCCAACAATCTCACTGGGGATACAAACCACCCTTGAGGGTAGGCCCTTTGCCCAGCAGTAAAGGGTCAACAAAAAGAACTCAGTGATGTCTTTGGAGTTCTTTGTCTCCTAATGTTTTGGCAGGGCCTTACCTTTTTATTTTATTTTATTTTTTAACCTCACAGGTCCTTTGAGTACGTATTATGACTTCCAATGTTGTGCTTTTTATGGGATTTCTGTGTGTACACATGTGTGTGTTTCTGCATCTTTTTTGTGCTTTTCCTTTGGCCCTTTTTCCTCTGTTCATTTGTTTTGCTCTATTCCAGTTTGCTGTTTTCATTGTATCTGATTTATTTTATTCTTTAGTTGTTTGTTTTCTAATGAGAGACAAAAAGGATGTGGATCCAGATGGGAGGGGATGTGAGGAGAAGCTCAGAGGAATTGATAGAAGGGAAACTGTAATCAGAACACATTGTATGGGAAAAAAAATCTATTTTCAAAAAAAATCGTACAGATATGTGTGTGTGTGTGTGTATGTGTGTGTGTGTGTATGTGTGTGTGTGTGTGTATGTGTGTGTGTGTGTATGTGTGTGTGTGTGTGTGTGTGTGTGCTCAGCCACAGTTGTGCCACAGCCCACGTGTGGTGGTCAAGGAACAACCTTGGGTGTTCTTTGCCTTCTATTTTTGAGGCAATGTCTTGTGTTCACCATGAGTAGACCATGCCAGCTGTCTTGCAAGGAGGCTCTGCTTTTGTTCCCACAGAAAGCCAGAGGCTATGGATTTGTTCCAGATTAAGATACATCAGGTTTGACCAGCCAAGACCCCTGGAAAGGTCTTCGATGACACCATGGCCCAGATGATCCAACATCCAGAATGGTTTCAAGGCAACTGGCTCTGACGATACAGCCTCATGGACTATTCCATAATCCTAAAATTTTCTTTATGTCCCCATAAGATACAGCGCCCCCCTCCAGCAGGAAGTAGTAAGAGAAGCTATGCCCAAATTCCCAAATATACCAAGCTGACTTTGGAGATGGAATTGGCTCACTCCTTCTCTAAACCCAGGCATATTGCTAAAAAAAAAAAAAAAAAAAAAAAAGGTTGAGAGATTCTTTTGTCCCATATCAGAAGAGCCCTCTGGTGTGGGAGAGAGAAAAACCAATATTTTTATTTAAATCAGGTTGATTGTAAATATAATATCTTTCTAAAGAAAAAGAGGATATGATATAGATATGATAGGATAAAAGGGTAGATTAATGAACCTACTTTTAAACAGCAACAACTTGTTCAAAATATTTTACATTGGTATAGATTTTAGTTTATTGATACAAATTTGAAGTTAATTTTGTTATACTGTATATATATTTCTACTCTGTTTGAGGTATTATGTTTATGTAACTCATTTAGATTGTAATGGATAATTAAGAAATACAGATTAATAATTAGTCTTCTATGATAATCATACTTGTGGCCATGTTAGTTAAGTTCTCTAGGTGTACATAGATATATTTCAGATAGACAGGCAATCTTCAAATACTTCAAAGACCTACAGAATATGGCATTTAAAATATTTTTTAAAATTTAGACTTTCTGGATAGTGAGAAATGGCTGCTCCTGGCAGCACTGGATTTACTTCAGAGAGGAGGATGGGCATTGAAGACACTCCATATGGAGTTTATCTTCGCCTTGGCAAAAATAGCCATTTGGGCAAGAAACTGTTCTTGCCTGGATTGCTTGATCGACTGGACATGCAGGACCCATGGGAAGGTGACCACTGAACTTTGCTTGACAAAATGGTCCTTTAGGTTCTTGCTTCACATAGGAAACTGCCAGACATTCTACAGGACACGGAGAGAAGTGACTGAGAGACTCTAGGCCTGTGGGCTGAAGACAGATGCCCCAACTTTACAAGAGAACTTTGGATGACTGTCCAGGCGGCCAGCTGTCTCTGTCTAGCCTGCAAGACTCCCATTTCTCAGGTAATATTATATCCTTCTGAGGCCTTTGATGTAGTTGAAGACTAGAGATAGTTATAATTTTCCTTAGTTATGATAAAAGATAATTTAGATATGAAACCTTAGACTCACAAATATAAGATAGATAAAATACCTTCTTTAATTTTGCCAAATAGACTAGATATTATAAATAGACTAGATATTATAACTGTAATTCTTGCTTGATAATTGTTTTGTTATCTGTAATTTTACTATGTGAAAGTTAAAACCTTCCTTTTTGAAAAAAAGAAAAGGGGAAGTACTGTGGGATGTTCTGTATGTCAAATGTGTTGCTCTGATTGGTTAATAAATAAAACACTGATTGGCCAGTAGCCAGTCAGGAGGAAGTATAGGTGGGACAAGGAGGAGAAGAATTCTGGGAAGTGGAAGGCTGGGTCAGAGAGACAGACACTGCCAGCCACCGCCATGACAAGTGAGATGTAAGGTACCAGTAAGCCACGAGCCACGTGGCAACTTATAGACTAATAGATATGGGTTAATTTAAGATAGAAGAACTAGATAACAAGAAGGCTGCTGTGGCCATACAGTTTGTAAGCAATATAAATCTCTGTGTGTTTACTTGGTTGGGTCTGAGCAGCTGTGGGACTGGCAGGTGAGAGAGATTTGTCCCGACCATGGGCCAGGCAGGAAAACTCTTGCAACACTTCCAGGAGATTCTCTACTTTCAAACTCACCGTAGGAGCACTGAGGTTATATACACAGGCACTGGGGATCTGAACTTGGGTCCTCTTGCTTACACAACAAATGCTTTGCTTAACGAGTCATATCCCTCTCTCTCTCTCTCTCTCTCTCTCTCTCTCTCTCTCTCTCTCTCTCTCTCTGTGTGTGTGTGTGTGTGTGTGTGTGTGTGCATGCATCTTTCCAGACCCTCAAAGTATTTTTGGTCTATCTTGTTCCCTTCTTTCTAATTTATGTTTCCTGCTACTTTACTGAAGGAAGCAGGTAGAGTGTATAACAGCATTTTCTGTATTCCAGATGTTGCTGAGCATATCCTGATGGTGCCATTTCATGTGTTTGTCTATAATTACGTTTCCTCTGGCCTGGTAGGTACCAAGACTTGACTAGATTTATGTGCAATTATTTGGCCAGATACTTTATGGGTGACAGAGGCATATGCTAGCTGATAATTTTAAAGAGCTTTAGTGAAAACATCTTTGTTTTTAACCTCCAAGTGGTCACACAGTAAAATCAAGATTGTAGTAGAGTTGAACATAGCACCCCATTCTTGACTTTCAGTCTACCCCTTTCATTCAAGCAGAAGCCACTTGCGAGGTTGATGGCCAGTGATTGCCCGGCATCTGTATGTCTCCACCCCCCAATACTGGGGTTACAGGGACATACAGCCAAGTGTAGTTCTTAATGTGGGTGCTGTGGATTCAAACCTAGATCCTATTGCATGATGGACTAGTCCTCTCATTGGCTGAACCATCTCCCCTTGGCCCCCCCTTTCCATTTCGATTACCTTTTCCTCATGATAACTCAGAAAGTTTCCACTCTCACATTAGAACCGTACTGTACTACTGTATTGCCAGTTTTTTATTTTGTTCATTCATTGAGAAATGTATACAGTATGTTTTATCATACTCTTTTCCATTCTCAAACTCCTCCTAGGTCCTCCTCTTCCTTCCCGCCCAATTTCATGTTCTTTCTTTCTCTCTTAAAAAAGCCACTAAAAGCATAGGGTCTGATGTGCACTGGATAACTGCTCCTGAGCATGAGCTTGCCCTGAGGGTGGTTGATACACCCAGTGTCACTTCAGTGAAGATAACTGGTTTTCCCTCCTCCACCGGCTAATATTTATGAATAGCTTCCTGGCTGGGCGTGGCCTTTGTGCCCACCTCCCTTCCTCTGTGCTTGCATTTTGTCTGTCTTGAGCTTGCACAGGTCCATCTCTGTGAGCTCACACATGCATCGGGCCCCATTGTGTCTGGAGAATGTTTCCTTAAGATCATCCACAACCTCTGGCTCTTACAATCTCTCCATTCCCTCTTCCTCACAGATTCCTGAGCCTAGAAAAAAGGAGTGTGGTCCAATCACCCCACTCAGGGCGAGCACTCTGAAGTCTCTCATTCTCTACGAGTTGTCCAGTTGTGGGTCTCTGCATTAGTTCCCATCTACTGTAAGAATGACCCTCTGATGAGGTTTGAGTGACGCGCTGATCTATGGGTATAGTCATTAGAAGTCATTTCCTTGTTCAGTTAGCAGAGCAATTGTAGTAGGTCTTGCCCTGGAGCTCTGACCTGTCTAGTCTCAGGTTCTTGGCATCATGAACATTTCTGTTTCCAGAGTTTAAGCCGCTTTCCCTCCTCATACAGCTCTGGACTCCATGGATCTTGCAGTTTCTGTGCTCTCTCTGCCTATGCTCTTCTCCACACACAGCTGCGAACACTTTAAAGCAAGGGCCAGGCTTTCTTGTTTAGCTCCTCGTGTCCTATAAAACACTTCGGTTTGGTAGAAAACTGAATTATTCAAACTTTGCTCAACTGAGCTTATGGGCTTGAATGAAATAAAAGGAGCCACCTATTCAGCTTCTCTTTTATGGCTCTATATTAAAAAAATGCTAAAATACTTCTCTTTAGCTCTGAAGAATCTAACAGAGTAACTGGCACCTGAGGCACAATGGATTGATTGATTTCTGTCAGGTGGACACCAACTGAGAGGAATAATGTGACAGGTCAAGAGAAGTGTGCAAAGCACCGAACCAGATTTTCCTTTGCAAGCTTAGAAAGCAGTCTGCCAACCCATGTACCACGGGTTTGTTTTTAAATAATCATTTCAATAACCCTGAGCTACTTTCTGGCAGTACTAGTAAGCTCTGTTCATAGGAATAAGAAATAGAAATAAGCCCAAGTGTGTAACAAGGTGGCTTCATTTGCACAACAAAGGGCCCAGTACCAGATGATGCAAAGCACTCTGTTTTATGAAAGGTTGCGTCAGCTTCTTGGTCTGAGCCGCAAACGTTGGAACTTTCACAATCAGTGCTACACTTAGCAGACCTTAGGCAGTCTCACTGATTTAATCCCATTAATTTTGACTTATGAGCCTCTGAAACATGTTTCAGGAAGACATATAAAAGAATCGATATTGAGATATCACTGGGCATCAACTCATTCCCTTTATTTAGTGCTTTTAAACTAACGCAGTGCTGTGTGCAATAGCCAGTTTTCCTTTCTTTCAACATAGTGGAAACTTGTATAATTGTGAAAGTTGAAATGTTTAAGCCTCTTGCTATTTATTTTATTTGAAATCCAGCATATTATTATATATCTTCAGAACTCTAACTGCCATCTTTTTCTAACCCTTCAATTAAATCCCACAATGCAAACCTCTTGGCACTAGACCCGCCTTTCATGTTTATTCAACTGAGCCCGAATCTTGAAAACGTGTTGAAGTTTGGGGTTTTCTACTGAGCCTGACATCACGCTGACCATGGCTGTGATTGGCTGCTGAGAGGCAGAGAAGGTTTATAGGCAGCAAGAGCAAGTGAATGAGTGAGTGGCAGCAGAGGGAACAATCCGTGCCACTCACTCACTCCAGCCAGGACTGCCAAAGGGTAAGACAACCAACAAACTTCCTTGCCTCACAGCCGGACACCTCAGGCTTCCGTGTGTGGATTGGGCTTGGAATTATTCTATTGAAATGTGGGTCTTATTGCATTGTGCACAATGGCTCTGATCGAACTTCTGTTTACTATGAAATGGGACCTCTGAATTTAGCTTTCTTTCCAGGCTTTTTAACCTGAGCAAGCAAGTAAACTGTTCAGATTGGGAACTAGAAAATGCTGCATCTTCCTCTCTGTTTCTACATCTGCTAGGCAACTGTCTTTCTCATGCTGATAAATTCAGGGCAATCTAACCACAGTAGTATTTACATTTGTAAAATGACTAGATATATGCATTTTCCGTAAGTTATACCTAAACTGTACTTCAATAATACACAATTTCTTTTCAATATATTTTGTATTGAATTTTAAAGTGTTCATATCTTATATCTCTAAAACCAGTATGGAAATGTATACTACCAGAGAAGTAAATGATTTTGCTGCCTTATATGGAATTATAATACAATTGTTTAGAGTGTTTGAGCTGTCCAAGTCAGCAGTGGCCACTGCAGAAGACTCTATTGTTTGGTAAATCAAAAAGTAAATAAAATATGATTAACATGGGCAGCCAGTTGAGGTATTAATGTTTCACTTGTTTTTATATGTAAAATATTATCATTTCTGCCATGCTTTCATTTTGGTTAGGTCATGATTTCATGTGAGAAATTTTTCTTATCACAGCTCTATCTACAGTTCCCTCCATTTAAGTTTTAAGTTCTTTGAATATTATGAATATCACATTTTCATGAAGCTATAAAGCAAAGTTCCTTCTCCTCCTCCTCTTCTTCTCCTTCCTCTTCCTCTATTCTTTCTTCATTGCTATTGTTTTTGTTTTATTTTTTTTTTAACACAGGATCTCATATAGCTCAGACTTACTTTGAATTTCCTATGTAGGCAAGGATGTCCTTGAACTCCTGATTCTCCTGCATCCACCTCCTAAGTGTAGCACCCGGAGGGTCTCATCAGTCTTCTTAAACAGGTGGTCCATGTTCAGGGGCTAAACCCCTTTGCTCCTCTGAATTTGTTAAAGTATCTCTGTGTATGTCTCTCTGTCTCTCTGTCTGTCTGTCTGTCTGTCTCTCTCTCTCTCTCTCTCCTGCTCCCTTCCTCCCTCTTTTGATTGCATGAAAACAAATATGAATAATTCCAAGATACAAGATGAAAACAGTGTGTTCACATCCAATCAAAATTCCCACACCAGCAGTGTGTCTGGGGCCTTACTCTGCATACTGGTTATTTAGTATCTAATACTCAGTAAAGCTGTAGTAAATGCTAATGATGATGTAAAATAAAAAGAAATGTCCCCACAGAGTACAATACATGACATGAGTTTTATACATTTTAAATATTTCATTACAAAACGTGTTTAGAGAAAATGCCATTCCTGCTGTATCACCAAATTGTCGCCATGTCTGAAGCAACTCCCACCAGCTGCGAGTGAACAGGTGTTAGGGTTCCAGTTTGTTCAACCTCTAGAGGACAGAGTTTTAAAATAGAATTTCAGGGTAACACTCCACTGTCTGCTTCTCTTGATGATGAAGCTGTGTGGAAGTGGAGAGCTGTTGCTGTAAACCTGGGGTTGCTCAGGACCACCCACCCCCTGGCAGCCGCATCTTTACTCTGTAGAACATCTACACCTACCACAGAGATCCGCACTAAGAGACAAAAGCTGAAATGGAGCTGGGGAGACCCGATCCTAGAGATTCGTCCCTCCAGATGAGACTCTTGAGTGCTGTTTCCCACGAGAGCAGCATTTCATATGTTATGGGTTGTTTCCCTCCTTTCTCATTCGTTCCCTTTTTCTTCCCCCTCCCTCCCTTCCTTTCTCTGTATCTCTCTGTCTGTCTCTGTCTCTCCTCCCCTTTCTCTTCCTCTCTCCACTCTCCCCTTCCCTCCCTCCCTCCCTCCCTCCCTCCTTCCCTCCCTCCCTCCATCTCCCATCCTTCCCTCCCTCTTGCAGGTCCAAAACCAACTCTGAAGTACTCTTAGGGAAAGGGCCCCTGATGTCTATTTTAAGAATGAACTCTTAGTTCAGAAATCTACGCACAGAAGTCGGAAACGCCTTGCAGTCCACTGGGTAAATGAACCATGTCGACACGTTTGAGCTTTGCTTGATTTTTAACTATCAGCAACTGAACGGGTCACGAAGCCGCACTGACATGCCCACTGGCTGGTGTGGCTGATGCTCCCCTGTCAGTGCCCTTTGGAGATTTCTTCACCCCATGCGAAGCATCGGGAGTACTCAGAGCCTGATGCAGGGATCCAATGATCCCCCACTAACAAGTCACAGAAAAATGGGTGAACCAAATATGGAGCTCAGAGCTCTTCAGACACACCTACAATACAAGTGGAAGGACTTGGAAAAATAAAGAGACTTTTTCACGGCTGGGGGTCAAACAGAGGTCCTCACTCATGCCAGACAAGTAACCACACCTCTCCAATCGGAAATTCGTTTATAATTAGTTTAAATGAGAGTTAGACAAAAAAAGACCAACTGAATTCTTTATGAGCAAATGAGCCATGCACTATGTTTTAATATCTGCTAACTGTATCCCTTCTTGGATTGCAGAAATAATTGCAAAATGAAGACTGCTTTAATTTTGCTCAGCATTTTGGGAATGGCTTGTGCTTTCTCAGTAAGTTCATTGTGGAAAAACCTTTATTTTTGGTAGTTACATTTTTTATGTAAACGGGGTCTGTAACAATAAAATGTTCTTTTGGACAGATGAAAAATTTCCATCGCAGAGTCAAAGCTGAAGATTCTGAGGAAAATGGGGTAAGTAATTTTAGAAAATTTCTCTAGCCTACATTTATTCTAATATAAGTGCGCACTAAATATGATCATAACCTTTGTTTTATTTGTGTAGGTCTTTAAGTACCGGCCACGCTATTTTCTTTACAAGCATGCCTACTTTTATCCATCTCTAAAACGGTTTCCAGTCCAGGTAAGCGCAAAACTTAATTTTCTTTTTCACTCCTTATACTTTGGTAACGAGGATTAAATTTAACACCCGAACATCTGAACCCACTCCCAACACCATTCATCCAGATCCCTCCTTCTTGCTATGGAAACTTAAATTTATTATAAAAAAAACCAACCCCAAGCTTTCTTTCAACACAAGAGACAAAGTACAGTGAGAGAGAGAGAGAGAGAGAGAGAGAGAGAGAGAGAGAGAGAGAGGGAAGGGGGAGAGAGAGAGAGAGAGAGAGAGAGAGAGAGAGGGAGGGAGGGAGACAGAGACAGACAGAGAGAGAGACAGAGAGAGAGAGAGAGAGAGAGAGAGAGAGAGAGAGAGAGAGGGAGGGAGAGAGCACTGGGGTGATGAACACAAGTACTCTGACATCTAGAGTTCAAGCGTTCCTCGAATCTGCTGATAAAAGTGAACATTTTATCAACTACTGACAAGGAAGCTGGTGATGAGATCACTAATTGTGGTAAGATCACTAATTGTGATAATATCATTAATGGTCATTATGGTTGGCTTGGTCCTGTCACCCAGCTGTTCACATCTGACATTTCAGCATCCCCTGAGCTCTCGAAAAGCTAAATTCATAAGCACCTGAGTCTTCAGACAACCAGAGGCCTTAATAACTCCCTGGCAGTGATGATGATGATGTCTGGAACCCTTACCGTGTTAGGTGGCAGGACTGTGGGTCACACATGGAGCACAATCATAGCAGGGTCTGGCCCGAGCACTTCAGAGGACAGAGAGAAACTTGTGAAATGTAGGAAGCCCGTGAGGAAAAAAAATCAGTAAAATTTGTAAACAAGAAGGAAAAATAACTAAAGCTAAAAATGAGGCATCCCATTTTTGCTGGGTTATTTGTGAAAGAGGTCTTTGGATACTGGAGGGTGTGGTGCTGGTCCTAAATACACAAAAAACTAGCGTGACACTATTTTTGTGACTGTACAGTTTGGGTTCAGAGTGTCAATTATGCACCATTTGACCCAGGACTCCCAAGGCACTGTAAGCATCAGGATCCTGTGAACGTTGCCTCAGCGTGGTGGCTTGGCTCCGAGTCTCACCATATGTCAGGCTAACCCCTCTCTAGCTCATGCAATGATAGGAAATCATAATCCTGAAGTATTTCTAGCACCATTATAATTATAGAGAACTTGTGTGGCCACAGAAATATGAGCATGAGTGATACAAGAGTTGTGGGTTTTCAGAATTGTCCTCCGTTCCTTGGTTCACCTCAGGCCCAGAAATAAACAGGGTCCATTTGGAAATTTGTTCCTTTTCTAAAACAGAAATCATATAAATTCTAGTTCCTAAGTAGCTGGCTAACTTTTCTGAAATATCTAATACTTAGATACAACCATTCCCACCTAGATTATATATATATACATATATGTATGTATATGATATATATATATGTATATGATCCAACTAAAAAGTCCATAGTATACTAATATTGGCAAAGTTACAGTCTTTTGTTACTGATAGATTCAAAGTCTATAGAAGTCAAATATGCTTCTATCACAAATTATATACATAGAGGTTTGACCAATTTAAGTAGAACTTGTAAGGTAATTGTTTTAAAATTTAAAAAAAGAACATCTCCACATACAACTTTCTGAGATATTTGTGACAAGCTCCTGTTTTTACAAAGTTTGATGTCTCCTATCTTATGTCAACATCTATTTATTTTCCAAAGTTGTCATCCTGACCCCATGAGTTATATTTTATTGACTTCAAAATTCATGTGTTTGTTAGCAAGTCTGTTTATGGGCCGTCATCCACAAAATAGCAACTTGCATGTAAAGCATTAGATGGTTGCAAAGCCACCAACAACTCTACCATAGATTGTCTCCATGCTGAGCTATAGAAACAGAAGTGTAAATCATCTTAATTAGTATCCTAAGCTATTTTAGTGAAAAATTACATTTTATGATTAAGATGATATTTGATTAGTGTGCCAACTTGTAGAAAGCAAGATTCAATTTTATTTCTTTTATCATATTTAGCTAGCATACAAATGTGGATTTTCAGAATTGCTCTCCATTAAGACACCTGTTCATCTGTTTTTTATCTGCCCATCATCTCTCATGTGTCTATATAAATACATGAAAGGCTCTGGAAGAATCAGTAAGACTTTGTGATAAACTGGTAGTACGTAAAAGAAAGGAAAGTGATTCAAAACATTAACAAAATAAAATGCAAACCTTTAATTATCCCACATAGGTTTTAAATGGCCCCCACCACACACACTAATGGTGGAGTGTTAGCAAGTTAGGGAGGAAAATACAGTGAAGGAAGCATGAAGAATACCTAACATAATCCCAGTGGAGAAAAACAGCTCTGCTTAGATAAATATATGGTCCTCTATATTTGACTTAATAAGTGGAAATAGCTCAAACATAATGATTTATTTTATTCCTCCCTGGGTGTGGAACAGCGTAACTGCTAGGTCATGGCAGTGTAGTGAGGGTCTAATTACTCTTCTTCCACCCAAAGTTATTGTTGGCCCAAGGCAGCAAGCTCCCTTTCCTTGGCTGGGTGACACAGCCACCTGGAGAATGAGGCCAACAGGGACTCCATGAGCAGCACAGGGATGAGCCTCCTCTACAGACTTATTCCTAACTCAGAAGTTAATGGTCCTTCTCAGGCATGTTGTTCCAGGATAGGATGCTTAACTGATCATCAGAATCCAAGCTGACATAGATAGGCAGGAAATGGCAGTTTAGTTAGGTGTGCATGGATCCCTGAGGCTGTTGGGGCTGAGTGTGGAATAGGAAGGGAGATTCCCTTTGGGTTATCTTTGGTAGAAAGATCAAGGGTCTGTCCTCTTGACTTGGAAGTTCTGATGCATGTTTAGATTTACATGTAATTAAAAAAAATAAAAAGAAGAAAGCTCAGAATTAGGGTATATCTAATGTGTAGAGCATTTGCCCTGAGTTTGATCCCCAGCACTGTGAGAATATAACAAAACAATATAAAGGCAACAACAATGAAGACCCAATAAAGCTCACTGACTCATGTTTTATATGTAGGATCCTTGGTTTACTTTATTATCACCCCGCCAAATCGTAAGTGCTTTTATATCTTTCATCTAATTTAACTGTGCATCTATCAATGAACACAATTTTAAAATTAGTTTTAATTAAATTGAGAATCTAGGAATACAAATTTAGTTTCTCTATATCAAATTATGATTTAGATTGTAGTATTTAAGAGAACTGTCAATTAACACTTTACACTTTATAGTAAGCTAAATCATTATCACCTGTATTTTGTAAGAAAATAAGACTATGCAATCCATATCTTAGTCTGAGACCTGCTTAGAAATGGTTGGGGAAATAACACTTTTTTGAATAGTTCCTTCTTGGAGAAGGAACTCAGTAGTTCCTTTATTCCTTCAAAACTAAGCAATTTGTGATTTGTTATTCTGGTTTTTGCATAGAATGTAATATTTCAACATATTGTCTATGTTTGGGAGGTTGAAAGTGAGTAACCTCATTCATAGGCTATTCATTATGAAAACAGCTGTTTCTGTCCTCATTTCATATTCGCCCAAATGTGCTCACATCTTTCTCACTTTAGCTTGACACTGTTCTGTGCTAACAAATCAACCAAGCTGATAATACTAATAAACATAAGTAAACATCTCTGCGTGTTACATTTTAATCATCAGGAAATTTCAGTTGCTGTTATGCATCATATGTGTATGTACACATGCACACATACTATGTGTATGTATATATGTATATGTATGTTTTAGGGAGGCAGCGACTCTTCTGAAGAAAACGGAGATGGTGATAGTTCAGAGGAAGAGGGGGAAGAGGTAAGACATTTTTTTGTATTCTCTGTAACAAGGCAGGCAACACAAGGAACTAAGAGGAAACTATTCGGTGCAGTCTGGACCCAGCAAATACCCACCACTGCCTTGCCAGCTACTCATAACCAGTTATTTTGGACAGGTGGAATATTACTTGAGTTTGAAGCAACTAAAGCAACTCACTTTAAACACCATTACAATGTGGGGTTGAAGTCACCTAGATGCGATACCCAAAAACAAAGATGTCTGCATTTTAAGGGAAGTGTAAAACCCACTGAAAAGCAGCATGACGTTTATTTATATTGGATGCCTATGATAGTAAGCAAGAAAGAAGTAATCTCAAGCTTGGCGCCATGCACCTTCTTCCTTGGTGGGCAGGATGTGAAGCCAACTGACACCTCCACAGTGGTGTCCTGATTTAATCTACAGAATATGGTCAGTCTCTTTAATAGTAATTTAATAGACTTTTGTCTAATTGTTAGATTACAGAAACAAAAATACTCAATATGTATAAACATCTTCCTAAATAGTTAAATTACTGTACTTAATGGCTAAAATTCATTTAGATAGGTTGAAAATTATGGTATTATATTTATAATTGACATCTTGGAAATATACTATTAGAGTATATTGTCCTGGATAGACAATTATCACTACTCCTGGCTTGGGAACCTTCCAAACTCAGTTATTTCTGGGTGGTGTTTATGAATAGAAAATTATAACCAAAAACGGAACATCTGTGTCAGGTATCCTGAAAGCCAAAGATGTGGCAACTTGAATGCCGACCAAGTATTAGTTTTTCCTTCTGGTTAAGTAACATTCCCTGTGCTATAGTTACCCTGACCGTGGGGGGAAGGCCTTAACATAATGCCAGGCCAGGACCAGAAACCCTGTGTGCCCTACATCTTTCAAAATCTTGCTATAGCTCGATCAGACTCCAAAGCTAGGGGAGACTCATCCACGTTACTACAGCTGTTTTCTGTCCAGCACTGTGAAGCGGACTTTGCACGTCCTAGTTCCACGATGCATCTCTTGGCGGCAGTTCTTGGTTGCTGTGGTGGAGGTGAATACAGAAGTGTCAGGCCTCTGGCAAAGTTATGCACACCCAAAACATTGTCAGCCACCCCTGAATATGTAGGCCCTCCCATTTCTTCTGTTCAAATCCCCTATGACCCAAGAACGCTATGTTAAACTCTGTTCATGGAAGAACTGTCCCGTGCCTCCTGCTGTAACTCCTCATAAAATCCTACTTTAGTCAATTCGTTTTCAAAAGAAAGATCAAACTCAGATTTAGTTCATTTTCCTGAAATCTTAACATTATCCTAACATCACAATCTCCCAGAAATGCATTTCAAGTAAATTCAACTCTCCACTACTCATTTATTTAAATTTATTTATTTAAATTTAAACATATAAAATCCAGATTTTTTACTAGTAGGTATTAATTATACTGATAGATTATCTCAGTTTACAAACTATTATAGCATAAATAAAAGAATAAAACATTAAAGATTATAATGTGCATTTGTCCAAGTCATAATTTTTAATCATCCTCATGTAATATCATATACACTACTATAAATTTCTTGTGCAGAAGAAATAATTGTGCACCAAACGTCTAAAGCACAAATACTGTTAAGTTGATAAAACAGAAAGTATAAATAACTGTAGCATTCCACCAGCTGATAAATAGGAGTAAGTAGCGTTGAGTTCTTAGAAATAAGAAGGAGAATGGCACACAGGCAGGTGGTTATGTGCTGAGGGCATTTCCAAACAGTGCCTCAAAGACCCGACAAATCTTGAGCTCTATTCCAGCTATAGTAAATTTTGAACTCTGGGTATTCTCACCAGGAGACTTCAAATGAAGAGGAAAACAATGAAGATTCGGAGGGGAATGAAGAGGAGGAGGCCGAGGCCCAGAACACCACACTGTCTGGTGTAACAGTTGCCTATGGGGCGGAGACCACGATGGGAACAGGGGCTGTAGGGCTAGCTGCACTCCAGCTGCCCAAGAAGGTAGTGAGTCCCAACGTTGATCTGTTTGCATCTCTCTGCTGATGTCCAAGTCTCCCTGGCACTATTCATATAGTATTTATTATCATCTTTACTTATATTATTACCTCATTAAAGAAGCAAGAATAGATAGACTTTCCCTGATTACAAATGAAGAATGATATTCTGCGAATTTCCTTCCCAAGCTATTGTACCATCCCACTTCAGAGGTGCGACTTCCAAGGCAGAGAGTGGGGTGGTGGTCGGCAGAGCTAAGGAAGCATTGTGCAGAGGGTAGGCTTATCAGGTACACGCCGCCAACCCATCAAAACCCATTACAAAGGTATCTCTTCTGAATTTTTAAAGTCATCACCAATTCTTCCACAAATCAAGTTATCTTTAACTCAAAACAGCATCCATAACAAGGCCATCCGCAGAAGAGTTTTTCACAACTAGATTTAAATGATTTCAAACCTTGCCTTTCAGGCTGCAGATGCAGAAAGTGAGCCCGCAAAAAAGAAGGAAAGCGATGAAGAAGAGGAGGAGGAGGAGGAAGAAAACGAAAACGAAGAAGCAGAAGTCGATGAAAACGAGCAGGTCGTCAACGGCACCAGCACCAACTCCACCGAGGTGGACGGCGGGAACGGCAGCAGTGGAGGAGACAATGGAGAAGAAGGGGAGGAACAGAGTGTCACTGAAGGGACCACAGCGGGCAGGGAGCAGATCAGCGACGGCCCCAAGACAGCTGACCTTCTGGACGGGTTTCAGCATACCACCCCACCACCCGAAGCCTACGGGACCACGCCCCCACCATTCCGAAAAACCACCACTGCTGAGTATGGGGGAGAATACGAACAAATGGGCAACAATGAGGACAACGGTGAGTATCAAGTCTACGACAACGAGAACGGGGAGCCTCGCGGGGACAATTACCGCGCCTATGAGGACGAATACAGCTACTACAAGGGGCGTGGCTATGAAGGCTACGATGGTCAAGATTATTACTACCACCAGTGAGGGTCTCCCTGGGGTGAATTCCCCACGCTGTCATTGCATCTGGCTACCATTTATTTTCAAAGTTCAACTCAGGAAGGTGCAAGATAACACATGTGCATTGTACAATGTGGAATGGTGCTACAGTCCCGGAGTGATCTCTGCAAATGCTTCTATTTGTAATGGCTTCTTTTTTATTTTCCCAGGAGTGTCACTTGAAAGGTCATTGTGAGTCAGGGCCATGGATCAAACAGTACACCATCTCTGAGCTGGGACCAGATGGAGTGCTTTGAGGTTGTAACTCTCCAGTATTTGTGCTGCGTGCACTATTGCTAACTGCCTAGACATATTCTTTGTGCAAGAAGGCTCCTAGAGAGAGATTTATAAACAACACTGTAGACAATAGTTGTGTAGTTCCTGTATCACACCCCCTAGCCAATACTGTATTAGGATTAATTCTCATCCTCATGTATTTTATGTGACCTGTATGCATGGGTTTTATCTCAAATACATATGCAGTTCTTGAAATGTGTTATTATTAGGAAGAAATGGAGGGCATTGGGAAGCACGTGAGTTTAAAGAGGGTGGGACAATTCAGCTAAAAAGCAAGCTTATTTCCATTAGGGTTTAAAACTCAGAGGATCTGGAAACATCCTCTCTTCAATAATCTGCAGGAGTAAGGTTTGACAGTTGAGGGCAGAATCAGCTTTATAGACTAGGGAATAAATGACTCAGAGTTGTAGATTTAACAAACATGAATACATGTTGTATGATGCCCACTTCAGTTTAAATTTCAGATAAACAATGATTGGTTTTTAATACAAATACCCCCTCCATGAATAATTAATCTCTGTGAAATATCTGGAACAAAGTTATGCTAAATAAATGACTTATTCTTTATCTAATATTCAACTGTGACTGGGTGTCCTGTGTTTCTCTGGTAAACTTATCCCTACAAAATTTGATCTTAAATGGGATAGGGCATACAATGGGGTAATTAAACTCTTACACACATGTAGATGTAACCAACCTTCTTATTAAATAAGAAATACAGAACCAATGCAAAGAAGAAATCCAAGAGGTCGAGCTAAGAGCTAAAACCTTACCCTTCCTCCTGTGGTGGTCCTACCTCTCCAAAAGAGAGCTACTTCCTGTGTTAAAGTCTTTATAAAGACTTTCGGTTCTGCCTTCTCATTGGTTGTAAACCCAACCACATGACTGCCTCATCACGGTCTGTCTGTATAGACCTCCAGGTTTTCCATGATTGGTATTGAGATTAAAGGCATGTGTATCCAATAATGGCTGTATCCCTGAACACACAGAGACTTACCTAGCTCTGCCTACCAAGTGCTGGGATTACAAGTGTATGCCACCACTGCCCTGCTTTCCTATGGCTTGCTAATAGCTCTGACCCCCTGGGCAACTTTATTTATTAACATACAAATAACATTTTAATACAAATAAAATATCACCACACACACACACACACACACACAAACGCACACACAAATCATACACACATATGCATGCAAACACACACAAAACTGCACATACACATATACATGCAAACACACACCCAACCCCCACCACACACACAAAATTAATATACAAAGTCTTGACAGCAATTGACTCCTTAATATAAACCTAGAAACAAACTTCAAGTAAGCATTATAGACATTTAAAGAAGCAAGATGACCATAATTGACTATCCTTTAATTTATTCATTATGAGATATGTGAACCCACATAGTCAATGTTTAGACATCCAGCACATGAAAATGTAGAATCCTGTCCGAATGGTTTTGGTTTGATTGCTGTCAGTTCCGTCATCACTGGCTCAGTGACCTTGACAGCAGAGTCGGGAGACTGGTCAGTAAGTGCCTTCACAGCACCTCCTACCTCCCTCACTGCCTGAGTGTCTCTTCCTGTCGAGGTGATAGAATACCCTGGCATAAACATTGTAAAGGGAACGGTGTTTATATCAGCTCACAGTTCAAGGGTTCCAGCCAGCTCTCATGGCAGAGAAGTCGAGGCAGCTGTGGTTTGAACCAGCAGGTCACATGGTAGCCACAGTCAAGAATGCTTTCTCCATCTGTAGAGTCCAGGATTCCAGCCAGGGATTGGTGCCACCCACAGTGGGAGGGACTCCCCTTCTCAGTTAAAATCAAGATAGTCCCCAGCAGGCATGTCCAGAGGCCCATCTCCCAGGGGATTTGGGATTCTTTCAGGTTGATAATTAACATTAAACCCTAAACTCATGACTAGTTAACATTCTGTCACATTTATTCTTATCATAGCCCCCTTTGTGTGTGTGTGTGTGTGTGTGTGTGCGCGCGCGCGTGCGTGCTGTGTACACAATTCTTTGCAAAACCATTGAAGAGGAGTTTGTAGAGATCATGATGCTTCATCAATACTTCAGTATTTATTCAGAATTAACCAGGAGATGGTATATGCGTATAATCCTAGTACGCAGAAGGCTGGTGCAATAGGATGGTGACTTCCAGGCCACCACAGTCTGCATGGTGAGATTATTTCCCACTCTCCTCCCCTACATAACAATGATTTATCCTGTATAAGCATAATACTATTCTCATTCTCAAGAATTTTAACATAGGCAAGAATATCTCGTAATATTAAAAGTGTGTCATTCATAAACATCTTAACTTTCCCACTTATTGTCATCCTCAATTTTATTGGTGAACATTTGGCACAAGGAAATCACAAACGGCCAGGCAGGGTTAAGCAGAGTCAGGGTGGCTTTTCCATTATTCAGCACTCACTGCCATGCTCATCTGCAGTGGATGGGCAGGGCACCTCTAGTGCGGGGCACGCTGCTTGGAAATGTATCACAACATGCTTAGAACCAACCAGGTTTTATGACTTGAAGGCTGAATGTTTTCAGAGCCAGGATGCTCTCCTATATTGGTCTATCTTGCTATCTAGGCAGCAGGATATGGTGCAGAGCTCAGGAATGCTGGAGACAGAGGGTCTGGTCTTGCCGGCTAATTTACCCCCATAAGTCATTAGCCCCCCAGCCCCCTATAACATGCAGTAGGCTGCTGCTAGAGTGTGACACACCTCAGCGACTCAGAACCAGCTCGTCTCTCCTCTCTCCTCTTTAGAGGCTGTGCATCAGCATCAGAAGCCTCAGTCTGTTTTCCTTCCTGGAGTCTCATCTTCTAAATTCTGTCTGCCTGTGGAAATGAGTTCCCTTTGTGGCTATAGAATTCCACTGATCCCTCAGTCCTTGGCTTCAGGGTATTTTTGTTTGTTTATTCATTTATTTTACATTTATTTTGAAGCTACCAGGAAGCCAAATCAGTTTATTCATCATGCTTTCCAAAATAACCCAGGTAGTTTTCTGGTAAATTGTATAATTAAATGGGTTTCATCATGCTCCACTCCCACTGAAATGTAGACTTCCAGGACTACATACTCTTAGACCTTGTTAGGGTGTCACAGTTACTAAACAACAGAAGGGTTTGTAGCAGGCCCGTGATGCTGCTGAAGCTGTTAGATTGATGTGCTCCATTTAAATTGATCCACACCAGGGAGACACAGGCTCAAATGGAATTAGACAGTTTATTACTCCTAGAGAGAGCACGCAGGAGCAGCGAGATATCAGTTCTTGGTGTTCCTAGTGTCACAAGACACACTAATCCAGTTGAAAGATGACAGAGGGTAGGACATTCTGCTATTGAGGAGCTGGCTGTAATCAGAGCTGAACAGATGGACTTGCACTGAGGCTGTAGTTGAATGCTAAGGAGATAAAGTTGAAAGATTTTTAGTCAGCTGAAACTAGGGGAAAGGCAAGACAGGCAGGCAGGACAGACAGACAGGCAGGCAGGCAGGACAGGCAGGGAAGGCTGGATGTGAGTTGATGACCTGGGAATATTGATAGGACTACAGAGCAGCTGCTTCTAAAAGATGACTGTGCCCTCCCTGTGGTCACCCTCTATCCTGTCTGCTCATTTCCAGTCTTTCTGAGTTTCATCAATTCACATCTCAGCCAAGTGTTCTGTATGTTAACCCAGATACAACCCAGGTTTATGCTTTGGAGAACACAAAACCTTTCTCTATGGTTTAGTTTATTGTTGTAATATACGCTCTGCATCTACATCTTTCCAGGCTAATGCTGATTTCCATCATGCTTTCTTGTTTATAATATTCCTCCTTGCCGAACTATAGTTTTGATTTTCAAAATCACTATTATTATTATTATTATTATTATTATTATTATTATTATTATTGGCTTTTCGAGACAGGTTTTCTCTGTGTAGCTTTGCGCCTTTCCTGGAACTCACTCTGTAGCCCAGGCTGGCCTCAAACTCACAGAGATCCGCCTGGCTCTGCCTCCCGAGTGCTGGGATTAAAGGCGTGCACCACCACCACCGCCCGGCCAAAATCACCATTTTAAATGCAGGCTTCAAAAGTTTATCCAACAGTAAAGAATAAGATGTGGCTAGGATTGCATTTTGGATTTTTTTCTACTAAAAAGTTTGCCATGATTCTTAGTGACTCTTTGAATGACGAGAACAAACAGCGTAAGTATGAGGAAAATTAAAAACACTAGACATACCTTTTCAGAAAAGAAAGTCAAGAATAATGGGTCTTACTTTTAAAAAAAGAATGAAACTTTATTAAAAGTAAACCATAAAATAATCACTCAGACCTTTTATTTATCCAAGAACAATGTCATATTTTTGCCTTTAGGTTTTTAAAATATTCACTGGCTTAACATTATCGATTTGTTGATTAAATAATAAAAAGTTCCTATGTAAGTTAATTTTTATTAAATTATATTTTTTTCCACAGGGCTTCTACCCTTAATGTCACGACTCCAAACATCTAAGAAGATAAATGATCCAGTAACATGGATAGATCTTGCTTATTTCTTTCTGAAATATAAATTCTATCCTAAGTATTTTAGTCAAGCTTTGTTCTTTTTCTGTAAAGCCAAATTCAGCAATTTTCTTTCTGTAAAGAACCAGATAAGGCCAGGCGGTGGTGGCACACGCCTTTAATCCCAGCACTCGGGAGGCAGAGGTAGGCGGATCTCTGTGAGTTCAAGGCCAGCCTGGTCTACAAAGCGAGTTCCAGGAAAGGCGCAAAGCTACATAGAGAAACCCTGTCTCGAAAAACCAAAAAAAAAAAAAAAAAGAACCAGATAACAGATATTTCGGCAACATAGCTAGGAGCCACATGGTTTCTTTCTCACTGTGCTGAAGGCTGCCCTTGGCAGTGTGTAAGTATGTGTGGTACAGAAGAACACCAAGAAGACTTGGATCCTGAAAAGAGGTGATGCGTCAAATGTGGCCCACAGGCTACAGTTTGCCAACCTTGATTTTAGATAAGCCAAACTATAAGGATTATTTTTAGAAATTGATACACATTTAATTATTTAGGTTATAAACAAACCATGAGTGAACTCATTTTTTTGTTCTCTTCATTTTTTTTCCTCTTCATTTTTTTACCTCTTTCAGCTTGAAGCTTTTATCTTCATTTCAAACTTTACTTAAAAATGTGAAATTTTTATTTTTATTTTTTGGTGGAAATTGGTGGCTGTCTCTGAACATTTCTGGATATAAATATATTAATTTTTGATAAGTAATATTTAAAAATAATTTTCCCACTATGTTATCCTTTGAAATTCTGTAGATCACTATCTGCATGGAAAAAAATCTTGATCTTGATTGTAGCAACGGGAGCATCATGTAAAATCAACAGTAAGACATGAACCACAACTCAAGTTGTGTAGACAGGGTTGTCATCAAAGTCAGTCCTCCAGTCATCTTTAAACTAACCTTTACTGAATGACAAATACCTGAACTGTATAACTGTAAGTTTTTCTGTGTCCTGCCTGGCCCACGGTCGAGACAAATCTCTCACCCACAGTCTTGCAGCCTTTTATAAAATAATCACTCAGTGACTTATATTATTTTCAAACTATATGGCCTAATGGCTCAGGCTTCTTGCTAGCTAGCTCTTATATCTTTTTTTTTTTTTCTTCAAGACAGGGTTTCTCTGTGTAGCTTTGCGCCTTTTCCTGGAACTCACTTGGTAGCCCAGGATGGCCTCGAACTCACAGAGATCCACCTGGCTCTGCCTCCCAAGTGCTGGGATTAAAGGCGTGCGCCACCACTGCCCGGCAAGCTCTTATATCTTAAATTAACCCATTTCTATAAATCTATACCTTGTCACATGGCTTGTGGCTTACTGGTACTTTACATCTTGCTTCTCCTGGCTGTAGCATGAATCTTAAAAGTTCTTATTAATAAAATCAAACCTCAGGCCAGTTATTGTAGTGAACACCGGAAGATCAGAGAGACAGAACAAGCCACAGCTAACCTCACCTGGCCAACTTCTCAGCTGATCTTGTTTCCTCAGACTGGAAGCCTCTGTGTCCTCATATCTGAATGGCTCTCAGCTGAACTGTGCTGCTCAAAACCTAAAAGCTTAACCAGCCAAATGCTTATCCAGCCAAATGCTTCTAGTTCCTGGTCTTCACGCCTCATATACCTTTCTGCTATCTGCCATCACTCCCTGGGATTAAAGGCTCACTTCTTGGGATTAAAGGTGTGTGTCACCATGCTTGGCTGTATCCTTGAACACAGAGATCCCAGATGGATATCTGTCTCTGGAATGCTAGGATTAAAGGTGTGTGTGCCACCATTTTCTAGCCTTTGTACCTAGTAGCTGTTCTGTCTCTGATCCCAGATAAGTTTATTAGGGTGCACAATATTTTGGGGAACACAATAGCACCACACCTGGTGGTGGTTAACAGTGTCTCCTCTCTTTGCCTTTCTCTCTCTAGTTGGAATGTCCTGCCTAACCTTATTCTGCCTCACCATTGGCCAAACAGCTTTAATTATCAACCAATCGGAGCAACACATTCACAGCATATGGAATGACATTCCACAGCAGAACTGTCTACCAGGTCTTGACCTGGGCATCCTGTATTCTCCCAAATGGCTGTACACATACTCCCATTTTACAAGCTACAGTGTGATGTCAACACTCCACAGCCAAAGTGTGGGGGCCTACTCCTGCACCCCGCTCCTCCTGACCGCTCTGACACAATGTGAAAATGTGATTCCACGACAGCTGTAGTCCACAGAACAGCCTGGCAGTCCCCGTTTTCTGCTCCTGAGACTTGAGGCTCTCAAACAAGAAGAGGAGAATCTTCTGAGAAAGGACAAAATAATGTCATTTTCATGGAACACAAGTCTAGCTAAAGAGTTTTCAACCCAGGGCATTTTGTGCCTTTGTAAGAAATATCAAATATGAATCTTTTCTAGCAAATATCATAAAACTTGTGTTTAGGACAAGGAACTCCAATCTTTTTATCTCCCCCACCTCTTAAGATTTTATATAAATGTTTGAATCCCCTGCCCACCCAGGGAAGCTATTGTTTTCCCAAAGGCTGATCACTGTATTCCAGGAACTTGGTGGCGTGGAGTTGTGATCCTTTTCTTCTTGGAGCAGTGGCTCCTCTCCTTTCCTGTGTACCAATTATTGCCAATTAAATTAAGACTGTGAGGTCAGACCCTGGCCAATGCAGAACAGACAGAGGCACCACCTGAGTTAGAATAGCAACCCAATACACAGCATGTGTTTACTCTTCCAAGCACACCCTCCTGACCAAATGTAAGTTTGCCTTGTGTGGACACTTCAGCTGGAGTCCTGGCCTTTTTTTTTTTTTTTTTTTGCCACCTGAGACTTATTCCTAATGCCGAGAGCCACCATGAAAGAAGTCTAGCTTATTCTGCCAGAAAACAAGGTCACATGTGTGCAGCAGCACTAAAGGCGCCATCTTGGATGTTCAGGTTGGGCAGCTTTGCAGGCGGTGTCTACACCTACCCCTATGCTGTCCTGCAAGAGACAGCAAGTGAAAACACACAGGCTAAACCACACCAATGCAGATAACCCTGAAAGAAATTAACGTACTGTTTCAAAGTAAGTTTCGAGATAATATGTTAGATAGCCGTAGTTAACTAGGACAGAGGCTGACAGAATGACTCTGGATCCACGGGAGTTAAGGAAATCATCAAAGGAAAGCTAAAAATAACACGAGGCCAAACAACGTAAACTTAAAAGATAAAGAGAAAACTACATACGCCCCAATATGGTAGGAAAACGTTATGTGTACCCACCACACAGAGTAGCTGGTAAAAGTCACGTTCTGCCTCCTGTGGTCTCACAGCACAGAGCAGCAGCAACCTCTGGAAAGAACACTGTTTTGAGAATGAGCAGTGTTTTCCCTGGAAGTCACACAAGAGAGCTTTGTAGCGACCTCCAAAGATGTCACCACGTCCTGAAGGAAAAGCTAATACCATTATAATTACATTTTAACTACATCCTCTGAGTCATCATCTTAAGTTGTAATAAAACTTCTTTCTAATATAAAAATAAAGGCAAACTATATTGACATACCCTCTCTTCGGTAGTAATAGTTGAACGGGTATGTGGTCTGGAGAAATGGATACAACTAGCTTCATGCTGTTCTGTGGCACTCCATGGTACTGCACTTGAGTGAAATGCCCAACATTGAGGGAAAATAATTCTTTCTAAAGATAAAAATAATTTGGAGGAAAATGAGAAGTTGGTCATCAGTGATGTATTAGAAAGTGACAGTTTTGTAGCTTAGGATGAATATTGATACTTATGAACAAGTATATTTAAAATAAAAACATCTTAATCTTCTGAAACAGGACATGATTTCCAGGATTATTATATAAACAAAACTTTTAGGATATGTTTGTCTGTTTGTTTTAAATTCAGCAGAGAAGACAGGGTTCTAAGAGAAGAGAAACAAAATGTCAGTCTCCCAGATCATCAACGTTAATCACTTAGATGCCTCTTCCCAGAATGTCTCTCTCCAAACTTCTAGCTAGAAAGGGGTCTCACTATTTTTGTTTTTGTCAATTGTAGGTTCTAAGTTTAAGACTTAAGTTGAATGTTTTCCTTTGAATTCATTTCAGCTTTGAGAACATGTATATTTAGCTCCACTCTGTCTGCTCCTTGGTAGGACAAGGAGCTGTGTCAGGAAGTCTTAAAATTTTGGGAATTTTCTTTTCCTAGAACTTGTGCTCTTTCAAACCAGAATAATATATATTATATCTCACATTATATATATGGATTAATTTAATAGGAAATCTCTTTCATAGACAGGAACATTCTTTTTAAAGGAAGAAAAACAGAGAGAAAGTACATTTGCATACTTATGAAATTCTTATAAGCATATAGCAATGAAAAGCCATTTGATATCTATATGTGAGGCACAAACAAAACACTCTGTGTGAATCATTAAAATTATGAATGGTGTAAAAGCATAAATACTGAATGACCTGTCAATTGTAAAGTTTTCTGAATTGATTATTGGCTTAATAGAATATCGTTACAAATGAGCTTTTTTATCTTTCTTTTTCTTTCTTTCTCTTTTCTACCATTTGTGTTTTGGTTCACTGTTGCTTATTGCTTTTCTTTTTTGACTTCCATCTCCTTATTAGTTCTGTCCCTTGTCACCCAAATACTCAGCACTGATGAAGCTGGTGTATGATGTCTCGGGAAATACACCTTCCAGTCCTTAAACTTCAGTCCTGTCAGTTCTCTCTCTGAATTTGTTCACCCATTGGGTAAACCATAGAAGACGTGATAATATTGTGTCCTCCAATATACTGTGTATCTTAATAAACTTATCTGGGGTCAGAGAATACAACAGCCACTAGATAGACATAGAGGCCAGAAAATGGTGGCACACACACACACACACACACATACACACACACACACACACACACACACACACACACACACACACACACCACTTTAATCCTAGCATTCCGGAGGCAGAGATCCATCCGGATCTCCGTGAGTTCAAAGTCACACTGGAAACAGCCAGACATGGTGACACACACCTTTAATCCTAGCACTTGAGATCTCATGTCTTGCTTCAGAAAGACATTTGCCTTTAATCCCAGGGAGTGATGGAAGGAAGCAGAAAGGTATATATAAGGCATGAGGACCAGGAACTAGAGGCTTTTTAAGGTCTTTTTAAGCTTTTAGGCTTTTGAGCAGCAGTTCAGCTGAGATCCATTTGGATGAGGACTCGGAGGCTTCCAGTTTGAGGAAGCAAGATCAGCTGAGGAATTGGCAAGGTGAGGTTGGATGCGATTTGTTCTGTTTCTCTGATCTTTCAGCATTTACCCCAGTATCTGGCTTCTGAGTGTTTTTTATTAATAGGACCTTTTAAGATTTGTGCTACAAGACATGGTAAGAAAACCAACAGGGGACTGGGGCCAGGAACAGAAAGAAGCATGCCTGCTACACCTGGGTTGCAGACAGTTGTTAGTAACAGGAACAATGGGTGAGCCGGGCAAGTAGGCAGTGGGCTAAGCACCCTGCAGAATTGGGTAATGTTCATGCTGACATTATGTGTCAACATAGCACACTGGCCTTAATTAGCCAGATTTCCTATGCTATTTCTGGTTTTTCTATTTGCTGATTATGAGAACTTAAGAAAATTCCTGAAGCACTCTGTGTCTCATCACTAAAAACTATGATGATAATAATATTATCTACATCAGAGTTGTTACAGGGACTAAATTAGTTAGAATAATACTTGGATGGAGAAAAGGAGGCTGAAAAAATTCAATTTCATTGTTTGAGCAATTTGTCACATCTGGGTTTGAGCTCAGATGTGTTTAAGTACAGGACTATGAGGCTAAGTGTCTCCACTATCAATGACAGTGATCAAATATTTTAACGTTCAGTTAGATGGTTTAAAATCAACGTGGTTCTCTTCACACACAATAGCTTGAAGTTCTTGTAAGTCTTTAAAATCAACTCAGGATCCTTAGAAGAGAAGCTGTAGAATGTGTATGAAGCAAGAAGGATTGGCCTAAACTAAATAAACTATCATTGTCCAAACCAAAACTGTATCAGGAATATATTGCTCATTTTTTCTGCTTTTTATTATTATTTTTTGTTTTATTTTTGCCTATTTGAGTTTGGGGAAATCAGAGATTTGTGCTTAAAATTCATTACATGTTATTTATAGCTGATTATAAAGTTGCATTTACGCACAAGTAGCACTCATAAAGTATAAGTCTAAAAACTTACATAACCTTTTATTGGTAGATTTACACATAAACCTAATGTGAGTCATCCCACTAGACATTACTATATTTTTAGACCAAATAAAACCTCCCTAACTATTGTGAACATGAATTGCAATTTGATTTTTAGCATCTACCACCAAGGAAAGGAAGCACAGACTCAATGTCCTAACCATTTAATAAAAATCTTCATCCAAATTAAAACCACAACACATCCTTCAAAAGTATCTTTTGAATATTTTCCCATTTCAATAAAAAGCAACTTAATTTTTCCCATCACGAGGCAAAATCCTGAGTTCATCCTGCCTCCGCCTGAGTCTCCCAGTGAGCATCCCCTGGTGTGAGCTTCCCCTGGTGTGAGCATCCCCTGGTGTGAGCTTCCCCTGGTGTGAGCATCCCCTGGTGTGAGCTTCCCCTGGTGTGAGCATCCCCTGGTGTGAGCTTCCCCTGGTGTGAGCGTCCCCTGGTGTGAGCGTCCCCTGGTGTGAGCGTCCCCTGGTGTGAGCGTCCCCTGGTGTGAGCTTCCCCTGGTGTGAGCTTCCCCTGGTGTGAGCTTCCCCTGGTGTGAGCTTCCCCTGGTGTGAGCTTCCCCTGGTGTGAGCTTCCCCTGGTGTGAGCTTCCCCTGGTGTGAGCTTCCCCTGGTGTGAGCATCCCCTGGTGTTAGTGTCCCTGGTGCAGCCAAGTCCTATGGTCCTTCTTCTGAAACCATGCTGCATGTGACCACTTTTCCTCACTCCTCTGCCCCTGCCTGCCTTGAGACCCGTTGGCCTTTGCTTAGATCACTGTAAGAACTCTAGGCTTCCTTCTCTACTCTGTCCAGACTTCACACCTTCAATCTCATCTCTGCTCAAAAATCTCTAGTAGCTTTCTCGACCTGGAATTAAAATTAAATTAATCAGTTCATTAAATTTTGCCCATTTATTTCTATTTAAGTAGTGCTGAGAATGAATCTGAGGCTGTGTGTAGAGTAGGTAAGTCCTCTAGGTCACAGCTCCCTACCAATCCTGTAGGGGCTTTACCTCTTAGGGCAAAGACCTGCAGGTTCCTGTCCTCTGCTGTGGAATTCCTGTTTTGTATTTTCTGCTGTTTCCTTTGCTTGGCCTCTCCAGCTCAGTGGCTGGCTTCTGGAATAGGCCAGCAGGTCCCTGTTGCTGGAGCTGGCTCTTCCTAGACCTTCTGGCTGGAATGTTCTCCCATACAAAGTCATGCAGCTACCATTCTGTCATAGTCTGTTCATGCTACTGTAACGGACTACCTCAGACTTGGTAATCTAAAGAGAACAAGAGTTGACATCTCACTGTTTCAGTTTCTTGAGGCTTTGGAGGTTGGGAAGTTTAAGATAAAGGTGCTGGAAGGTTCACTGTTCAGTGGAAGATAATTGTCTCACCTTCCAACATGGCATCTTGTTACTTCCTCCTCGGGATATGGTGGGATGAAAGCCGTGTGTTCATGTGGCAGACAGGTGGAATTCAGAAGAGTGGAGGTTTTTTCCTTCAGTCTTTTAAAGTGGTTAATCTCATTCATGAAGATTCTCATCTGATAACTTAGATTCTAAAAGCTTAATGTTATCACATGGGAGTTTTAGTTCTATGATATAAATTTTGGAGTAATACACATGTCTAAGGCCCTCTGAGGATTCTCTATGTAAAATTTCAGCCCTGTGTCCTTACTCCCAATGCTTGAGATCTCTTTCTGCAATATTGCTTGAACTTCATCTGTGTCACCTTCTAATACAATGTAGTTCATTGTCTGTTTTTTTTCATTGGATGGTAAGCCCCATGAGGCAGAGTTATTTTCTGTTTTACTCACTGAGGCTTCTCCAATGCCTGCCATGGAAGAGGCACTCAAAACATCATTGTTAGCTGTTTCTGAATATAACTCAGACACAATTAAGTTTATAAACTTACTTAATGAAAATACTTACAAATTTGTTGGTTTACAAATATTTTCTATTTATAAATATGCAAGCCATCCACCCATTTCTAGTTAATAGTTCTGAAATCAATTCTAATTATCTAGCAGCATAATGTCCAAACTGAGATATTTATATTTTTCTGTTTATTCTACTCTCTGGAACATTTGATAGCAGCTTTCTACCACAAAAACATTTTTAGATTAAAATTACCTTGCCCCCTGTGGTCATCTGTGGGCACTTGTGACAGACTCCTCGCTGGTCCTGAGTGGGCCATGCTGATTGGACACTGGGGGCTCTAACAAACTTTAAATTTCGGCAAATGCCCAGGGACTGCTAAACCTGAAGAAGCCGAGCTTTGCCAAAGGTCAATGACACCAGGTAATTTACTCCTTACAGAGAACTGCTCTTGATTGAAAGTGCTTGCTTAAGCTTGCTGTTTCCTTGCCATACTGGTCTGCTTAATTGAAAAGAAGTGCAAACTGGGACTTTTCTCAGCTGAGGATAATTGTCTAAATTCAGCGCTTTGGTCTATACGATAGGTAGAGCGCTAGAGATCATTAACTAAACTGCATGTCTTGGCAGCAAATTGGCCCATGGGCTGACTATCGTTATTATCAGGTAATAACTGGGAGCTGTGCCATGGACAAACCAGGCACAGGAGAAGGCAGCTGTGCTTCTGGTGATGAACACTGCACTGATGCGTCTACCAGCGCTGAGCTCTTTGATAAACGTGTAGACTGTCCTTATCTACAATACTTAGGAGCCAAAATTGTAGCTTGAATTTAGGTGTAGATCCATAAGATAACATTAAGTTAGAAAAATACAAACTAGGATTATTTTTACAATGTATCTTAGTTGCATTGTTTTGCTGAGCAAAAGTTTTTACTATGAAATGTTTAAATGTTGTAAGAACATTTAAATTACTTTCCCCATAAAAGTATTTTCTTCCAACAAATCATATTATTATTTTTATATTGGTTGTTATATGTTTATATGTCAGTAAAATATGTAATGTTCATCAAGACCAACAGATTGCTGTCCAGAGCTACACTCGTAATTTTTCAGTGTAATGGCTGCTTGAGTTAGCTGAGCTCACCAGGTCCCAGGGAAATATCCATCACACTACATACATGTGCTTTACTCCATAACTAAAAGCGAGTATTCCAAAGTTTGCTCTACTGAAGTTTATATAAAATAGGATTTTCTTTAAGTTGACTGCATGTGGCTTTTATTTGATTAGATGGAATAACAGAATCTTACTTTAGGTGACATAGAATCTCGGTTAGGAACAGCTACTTTGCCAGAATACTAACCCCAGTTCTGCTCATTAATATTCATTAATTATGGAACATATTACATGACATTTCTGAGTCTGTGTCCTAGTCTATAAAACTGGTAAAATCACCTAGCTCATAATTTTGCATTGGGACTCAAATAAATAAACACATGGAAAATTCTTAGAATGATGTTTAGCTAATTTTATTATTTAGTAAATGCTTATGCTTACAGTAAAAATTGCTCCAGCTGTTTCTTTCTCTGGCCCCTACATAGTGACTAATGTTGTAATGAGTGTGAAGGTGTGCCACTGGGGTACTAGCCTCGAACTGATAAGATTCATTGCTCACTTTTGTATCTGCCATCTTGACACACTTAATGATTCAGTTAGGAGCTGATATGTTGCCTTACTGCTTTCAATTATACAAGCATTTAATGATAGTTTTTTAAGCACATAGGGAAAATGTCAGGTTACCAATAGAGCAAATAATTATGTCTATAAAATTAATTTCTATTAATTGATTATTGGAATAATTATAGTCAATGATTTTTGTTTTATGTAATAATCAGACATGAAAATAAATTAAAATATTAACTTTTAACTATGAACTAATGGTGCAAACTACATATATTTATATAGATGCTAATTTTATAGATGTAATTATATATAAGGTATGTAATCTATATATTAAAAGGAAATGAACTGCTGGAGGGGGGATGTTGCATACGTGTGTGTTTATGTCTGTAGCTCATAAGTGGCATTGCTAAGAGAGGTTTTGTTACTTTTTCAGGGAGACTTGTGATGATGCAGGCCATGGCCGTGTGTGTTGGACTGCTCCTCTTCAGTGTGACCTGGGCAGCACCAGTAAGCATTTACCAATTCCTTTACGTGTCCCATGTTCTCTTTGTCTCTCTAGTTTTCAAGCAGTGTTTGTTAAAAAGTGAAGCATGGAGCGTGCAGCTCAGAAGCCTAGCAGCATCGGATGCAAAGTATAGGACGGTGCCATGCTGCTTTTCCAGGAATCTCCGAGAAAACTAGTAGCCAGCCACTGTGTTCCAAGTCAGAGCAGATTCATGAGTTATGCTCAAAGCCTAGAACCATAATGTATCAAAAGAACCTTGTAATATTTTACCAGAACCTTGAAGAATTTGACACGAATGTGTAAAGCTAACTAAATACATTTTGCAAATAGATGGGACTGGGAGGAAGCTAGAATGTCTCTGTTATCTGGCAGTATCCTGGCACAGTGGACGCCTGTTAGAAGATGTTCCCTTCTTTGGTGAGGCTAAAATGGAACTGATACCCGTGAACTTAACCTAAATCAAGCTTCTTCTATTGCCTCTCGTATCTTTCTTCTTCTGACTCACCCAGATGAGCACTCAGGATGTGACTAAATTATCCTGTGACAAAGTTGAGCACTACAGACTCTTTCTGCAATTCAGACATGCGGCTAATTAGATAACGTCTTACCAGCATCCGAGCTCTCAGAGTAACCTTCTGGGCTGAGTGGCTACGGAAACAAGCACTCATTGCATTGCTGACCATGCTTAAATATAGGTCCTGAGCAAGTGGGCGAGCAGCTGGGTAACCAGACTGACAAGGACGAACCATCTTGTGAAGGAGCAGCACTGAGGGAATCACACCACCCCCTTCATGCACAGCCCTTAAACTGCAGTAAGGGCTGTGCTGACTGAACCAGTCAGTCCCACCCGACCCACATGAGGTCAGTCAGTACCGTACAGGCATGCACTGAGCAGGGTGGTGGTTGAGTGGGTCTTGCTGACCTACTTCAGTCCAACCAACTGAGGCTGAGTTATTTTGAACCACACATTCTGGGGAACGGCCGAAGTGTCCTTTCTAACCAGTTTCCAGTAAAGTGCTAGGCCAACATCAATCCAGTGACCGCCAGTCCAAAGAGGCTGCCAGCTTTCCTTCTTGGGGCAGACAATGTCCTATCCATTACAGTCAAGTTCAAGGCAACTGCCAAGTGGGTGTCAGAGAAGCAGGGAGGATTGCAGATTTCAAATTAAAGAGTCGTAGTAGGGGAACAGGGACAAAATTGGGCATTATGAATTGCAGTGTCATTTTTTCTCACAGATATATGCATTCCATTTGGACATTTACCTCAATTAGTTGGTTGTAGATTGTTGGTATAAAAAATGAGTCTATAGTAAGTCATGTGCATGCATCATAATTATAACCCAAATTCAAACAGTTTTAAAGTGTGAGAAAAGAGAAGGGGCAGATCAAGCAGTAACATTCAATTAATATCCATCGTATGCAATTGAGTGGGGGAGGCTTTGATCCAAGTCACAGTGGATCAGGAACTATACTGGGTTAATCCACAGCAGCAAGTACATGTTCTAACACAAACGTCAGTGTGCAGGCACTCTGTGTTAGAAGACACTCCTGCTGTCATATCCTCATTGTTAGACCTCACCATGTTATGTCTGTATTCTTCCTCCTATAGCTCATTTGATATTACTAAAATGAGGTAACAGTTTAAATTTATTTTCACAGAACCATGGAAGAACTAACAATAAGAAATAGATGCAATAAGGAAAAAATTATGAAATATATCTTGAAGATTTGACATAAACTTCAGGAACATATCTCCATATTAGTAAACATCCCTTCAAATAAAGCTACTTTAATTTTTTGCTTTTATTGCTTCAGTCTTGGGATTTTGGAGGAGGAGGTTGGGGGCGGGGCACCTCCCTGCTTCTCCACCCCAGCTGTGTCTGTGTGGGTATTCTCTTTCCTACTGCTCATCTCACGGGCTTGTTAAGGTACTCAAGTGAAATTTTTATGCAAAAGTCCTTTGCAAACTGTGAGATTCTCTGAAATATATTGTGTCCTAGAAATATAAGATGTTACTGACAAAGCAATTGTTTGTTTCTAGGATGAAATGGAATAGTAGTCCAAATAATGGGATATTTTCACTAACCACCTCGTTTATATTTCTGTGAAGATTTTATCAATCAGAGCAGAGCCACATAAATACAATCCCAAGGCTTTGAGTGTTGTTTAGGAAAAGCACTCTTCAGGCCAATAGGACAGGTGGACAAGGTGGTCCTCAGACTGCTTGCCTTTTTTTTTTTTTAATCTTCCCCTGGGACTTCTGTCTCTTCTGTGACTGATCCATCATGATGCCTGCTTCCACTTTAGCATACACATAACACCAGCATAATCTACTCATTTTTTCCCTTTGCCACAACAGTGATAAGTGAGAAATATCCAAAGGAAATAAGGAAATGGAAATACTAAGATTCGAAGAATTGTTACACGACTTTGTTGACAGAAAACTTGCCCCAGGATTCTTAGGTCCTATATTTGTGTGACATCTCACATGACCTTGACTCCAAGACCTGAGGCAGCTATCATATCTATTTCTCAGTGTCTGACCTCTATGTACTTCAGTAAGTCTCAGTAGATGAGTTACCTATGCTCAAGAAAAAAATTGACATTCAACACTGATCAAAGAGAGTGCCTGATTTATTGGCCATGTCCATTATCTCTTGCCTAAGCAAAATGTTTTGCCACGTAACTAGGTATCACTGTGCACCTGTACACACAGGGCTGAGGTAGGTGACTAGTCACGACTGTGTACCTGTACACACAGGGCTGAGGTGGGTGACTAGTCACGACTGTGCATCTGTACATGCAGGGCTGAGGTGGGTGACTAGTCATGACTGTGCATCTGTACATGCAGGGCTGAGGTGGGTGACTAGTCATGACTGTGCATCTGTACATGCAGGGCTGAGGTGGGTGACTAGTCACGACTGTGTACCTGTACACACAGGGCTGAGGTGGGTGACTAGTCACGACTGTGTACCTGTACACACAGGGCTGAGGTGGGTGACTAGTCATGACTGTGTACCTGTACATGTAGGGCTGAGGTGGGTGACTAGGCATGACTGTGCATCTGTACATGCAGGGCTGAGGTGGGTGACTAGTCATGACTGCATCTGTACACACAGGGCTGAGGTGGGTGACTAGGCATGACTGTGCACCTGTACGTGCAGGGCTGTGGTGGGTGACTAGTCATGACTGTGCACCTGTACATGCAGGGCTGAGGTGGGTGACTAGGCATGACTGTGCATCTGTACATGCAGGGCTGTGGTGGGTGCTGTGCTTCTTCGGCACCACCACATTGTAACACAGCTGTTGACTTACACTATCACCACACCTTCTCACTTCCAAGTTACCTCACTTACACCTAACACTCGGGTTTGCAAATGAACGCTTCTCTCCTGTGGATTCCAGTGTCCATTACTCCGACACTGGAGCCCATGCCTGCCTTTCCCCTTCCATGCTGTGGGGACACTTCTGCACACTGGAATTTGACTCTGTGGTAGAGATGACATTGCCATCTAGTGGGGAGGAAAATGATGTTTTCTTTCCCAGCACACATTTAAGGAAGAGTGAGTCCAGTCCTCTTTCAGTCAGAATGATTTTCCACACTAATATAATCCACTGAAAGAAAAAGAAGTGAAATGTTTGTTGTTTGAAGAAATGAATGAAAGAATGTTCTGTTTGGTGAAATTGGGTTCCTTGTTTCCTTGCAGAATTTCAACCACAGACTGTGAAAACTAGGCAAGGCTGTGTAGAAGAACAGAGAGCAAACAGAATTTTTCCTCTCCAATACCTATTAAAATAGCTCTGTAAAGAAAAAAAAAGCCAGTGAGGGAACATTTTTAACTGCCAAAATGTTCTTGGGTGCCTAGGCTAGAAGTGCACATCATCCAGCAGAATCATGACATATGCTATAATTATCTATAATTATAATTCCTACAGTAGATGATTGAAAATGTCCACATATTGATGGCTTTTTGTCAGTGGGATTTCATCCTTCAAATGGAACAATGGTTGACTGCACAATTTCAGAGGGATAATAAGACTTCTGGACATTGTCACTAGCAAATGCTATTCCCCATGTGTGCTGTATGTGAAAGCAACCAGAAGTGAAGAAAGGTGTGGGGAGGCTGGTGAACAGGCTTCGGTAGAGAATTCGGCTCCCATGGAATTGGTTTTCCACTTATATCAAGAAAGGCAAGGAAATACTATCAGATTTGCATGTCACCAAATTACAGCTCATTTCTACCATGGTTTGTCCTGGCAGTCCCAGTTCTATGTTCTGAAACTCTCAGCTGAAAATTACAAAGGTCCAAACGGCAAACCCGAAAGCCGGAATGCTCATGTGGTGGCATTTGCCAGCTGGACCTCAGCCAGGAGCGTACTAAAAGCTGTCTTTCTTCTAATGTCCTCTCCATCCTACTCTGGAAGAGTTTCCTCAGGTTGCAGTTCCACTGAAGTATAGTAGTAAGATCGACACAGCGTGGTATGACAAACAGTTGACAGTGACATGCAGGAAAAATGTATTTCAAGATTTATACAAAAGAGAGCCCGAGGTGGCTGTCTGCTAGGGTGGCCAACGCTCGCCCTCCTGTGGTTATAGGAGGTAATACCGATTTTCAGAAGCAAAATCAGATTTTTCTCAAGTTAAAAAATATACTGTAGTATTAGGAAGAAATCCAGAAAATTTCTTGAGACAAAAAAACACCTTAATATGATGGTGCAGGTTTTTGCGTCATTTATAAGGATCACCATGAAGAATACGTCTACTCTGAAAGTATCCTAAAGATGAGTGACTAAGTTTGCATTTGCAAGGGGGACTCAGCAGAGACAAGGTGGTCCGGCATTTCCAGCGGTGGATGTTGCCTTTCTTCCCTCTCCCACCAGGTTCTGAAGTCATTGTGGTATGCAACTCTGTGTTCCAGAACCCTCCTTACCCCCATCTACTGCTTTGGCTAAAACCACATTCTGCTTTGGTACCTACTTGGGCAAGTGTGGCCTTGGTGGACCCCAGGGCCTTGCAAATGTCATTGTGCTGTGTCTCAATAGCACTGCTTCTCAGGAGGAGGTGCTCTGAGCAGATTCCACCATACACTAGGACAGGGTAGACTCCCAGGGGAAGGAAGTTACTATGACAGGCCGTCCTGTACTCAAGAGTGGCACACGTCTCTGTATCTTAAACTCACTCCACAGATGACCTCATCCATGTCCGGTCTCATTGGAGAGAAAGAGTGAGGCACTTGTCACTGGGATGACAATAATTCTTTCACTCAGTGGCTTCTTGCAGACTCATTGCCCAAAGACCTTCAAACAGCTTCAAATGTCTCCAACTAAAGGACAGTTTACTTTCCTAAATCTGGCTTCATTTCCCCCCAGAAGTGAGAATTCTTCTGTAGAATTTTGTTTTCCTTGGCTAGATATTCTCTGTATGGCCATCTCTACGGCTGCATTGATCTGTCTATTAAAGTCAGTTAATTTTAGTTCTGGGGTGACAGAGGTTTTCCGTGCTTCCTGCTATGTGAGATATAATGCCAGCTGAAACAACTCAGGGAATACAATTCCTTCTCTCTCAGGACTTAAAGACAGAAGAGAGAGACGGAGAACCCAAGACAGGATGTGGAAAGTGTCATGTGAATGGCACAAGGGATAAAAAAAATATCCAGTGGGGCGGGGAGTAGAAAGATATCAGTTCTGGGCTGGTGTTCAGGGAAAGCTACAGAATGGAAACTGTGAGCTAGGTTGTGGGGGGAGAAGACAGAAGTGAGTGGGAGGGCTGTTCTCCAGTGAAAGAATGCCATGGACTAAGGCGCGGAAGGAAGGAAGGAAGGAGGAGACTGACCAGCCAGCTGACTCATAGCCGGTCATGCAGCTGATGATGGACTGGAAATCACTTCCCTGAGCACATGTACAACAAGAAGCTTTTGTGTTTTAAAATATTTTTCTCAGACAAATGGTTAACTGTCTTATACCAAAATTAAAACATAGCCTCTTGCTTTTCTATACAAAAGTTTTATTTGCTCTTCTAGTTAAATATACACCAGTCATTAATAAGCATGCTACCTTTCTAAAGAGAAAAGAGGAAAAAGAAAAAAAAAACTAATAGAAACACCAAAATGGAACAAAATTTCCTCTAAGAGTAGGAAGGAAAAAAAAAACACTAAGAATTTTTAAATTTAAATTTAATTTAAGATACTATACTGATTTTTCTAACCCACCTGTTCACCTCTAAATGTCTCATCAGAAATGAGTAAATAAACATAAATGCCCAAGGCCAGCTTCCTGAGACTCAGTGGCTTAAGCTAAGTATTTAGAATGTTTTCTATTCAGAAGTAAACCGCTACAGTTCCTTTTTTTTCCCTCTCATAACAAAATCTTACCTTTTCCCCAAATAAGCTTGGAACTATAAAAGCTAGTGAGTAATAATGGTATCATCATTTCCATATGTAAGATCATTTCAGATTATATCTTAAAATTCAGACAAATGGACACTTTTGGAGACTTCCTACTAACAAGTTCTGCCAGACTAGAGGGGACTTCCACAAACTATTCTTACCTGCAGTTCAAGTGTGTGCGGAATTAAAGGACTCACAATTCCAAACACTTAGTCGGATACATTTTAAAGCAAGCAGGGGTGGAGGGGCACAGCAGGATGGCTCAGAAGTGGCCACCAAACCAGACAACCTGAACACTGTCACCAGAACTCACATGGTGCAAGGCGAGATGAAACTCCCACAGGTTATTCTCAAACATCCGTCCATATATGGGTGTTGACACATGCAGGCTTTCCCAGCCCCGCAGTGAGCACACGCGCGCGCACGCACACACACACACACACACACACACACACACATGCATGCACATGTGTGCACACACACAGTATTATTAATTAGAGATTGAAGATATCACAACTCTATCTTAGACAATGTGTGATCAGTGGCCACAAGCTCGCAGAACCCACAGCCAAAGGGTGGCATTCAGAATGCAGGAGTAGTGAAGGAAGAGTCCACAGTTAGCTGCCACTGTGCAAACCATAAAGACAGGAGAGGACAGTTGTGCATCCTATGAGGAAATGATTGCTGTTGCCACTGTGTAGGAAAGCCAGCTAGCATTGCATCAAGGGCGTCACATGACCCCGTATGAATGACCGCTGGCGCCATTTATATAGATCTTGGTTGATGAGAGACACTGTGATAGATGCTTTGCTTGCGTTATATCCTTTAACATAATTATTTCTTTTTAAAATCCTGAAATGAATTTATTTTCTTATTTTGTAGTGAAAAATCTGATGCTCAAAAAAGCAAAGTAGCGTCCCTGGGTCATGTACCTCTCTGAGCCACATGTCTCCACAGCTCGCCCAGCCCGAAGAGGGATGGCAGCTGAGGTGGTACCTGAGCCCTTCTGTGGCACAGTTGCTTCAGTGTGCACTGGAGTGAGAGATTTGAAACTGTTTTGGGGCTGGAGAGATGATTAGGCAGTTAAGAACACTTACTACCCTCCCAGAGGATCAGGATTTGTCTTCCCACACTTCCACGGGAGCTCACAACCATGTATAGCTCCACTTTCAAGGGATCTGATGGTCTCTCTGGCCTCTGCGGGCATCAGGCACACACACGGTGCACAGATACACATACAGGCAAGCACTCCCACACATTAAAAATAGTAAGAATCAAAATGTTTGGCCATTCTGTCTGCTGTCTGATTTGACGCAGCTCACCACGGCCCCTGCTTGCCCAAACTACTTTAGCAGTTACTTATACTTCGTAAAGGTGTAAGTTTCTAGCTGATTTTTCTTTTTCTCCACATGGGAGCTTTCATCTATTCATATCTTTAATTATCATGACCAAGATGTCAATATGTTCAAGGAAAGCCAACACACTGAAGCATGTCCAAAAATATATGGATTCTGCCACTTAGTCTTAAAATTTTCTCACCGTTTTGCTTCTGAATATTTGAATCTTGCCTGGCCATCAAATCTACCTCATTCTTCTTTTTCCATGAAATCTGCTTTGCTCCATTCCATCCTCATTGGGTTGTAGACTTTTCATTAAATATATTATAGTTTTTAAACATTTTTATGAATTATGCTTTAAACACTTTTTAAATAAATTATCAGGTTTTTTAAATTTAACATAAAGTAATCACTTTATGCTAAAAATTTTACTTTAGCAAGAAGAGAAAGACAGAGACAATATTGCTTTTCAACAGCTTGGCAAAGGAAAAAAATCACAAGTCAACACCTAAAGAAATCATTACCGAGAAAATAGAGAAAGCTTTGTCTCTTTTTGAAGCCAATGAAAGTAACAAAAGTAGCAACCCCCCGATCTTTTTGTAAATCCACAGATGCTGAATGAAGAGGAGAGCACCACCAACCAAGGCAGTGCCCATGGGGACCTAACAGCATCTATGCATCCTGAGCCCACAGGGATTAAAGGAGCAGAGAATGTAGGGGATGCCCTCCTTAACCGGCCTGACCAGGAAAGATATGGTGCCACTCTCGTCAGAAGTAACCCACAGCCTATAAAGAGACCGGTGACGAGGACTGAACTACGGAGGGACAAAAACAGAGAGAAGAAACCTAAGAGTGTTCCAAGCATGATTCCAGCAGATATCAACGATGCTAAAGACCACTTCAAAGATGAAGAGAATCAACAGAGGTATCTGCTATCCCGGAACAGCTCAGTAAAAAGCAAACATACCCATCAGGTCCGACGGAGCACTCACTATCTAGCACATCTGCCCCAAATCAGAAAGATCCCCGGGGACTTTGAAGGCAGTGGTTCCCCATACACTCAAGTGAGGGGGGATAATGACGTCCCTCCTTTCAGTGGGGACGGGCAACATTTCTTGGACATTCCTGGCAAAGGAGGTGCTGTAGGGCCTGGTCTGGACAGCTCCGCTAGTCACAGGGGCCTCTCGGGCTCTGACAAAGCTGAGATTGGTAACCCGCAAACAAGTGGATTGGGTTCTAACGAGATCCCAGAGAAAGAGAGACATGGCGATGCCATTCCAACCGGAGACGGAGACGAAACGGCACACCGGGCAGGTGCTGCTGGTGTGAGCCTTGCGGAGGGCGGCAACGACATCACAGGCAGCACTAATTTTAGGGAACTCCCTGGAAAAGAAGGAAACAGAGTTGATGCCGGCAGCCAAAATGCCCATCAAGGGAAAGTCGAATTTCACTACCCACGAGCGCCCTCCAAAGAGAAGCCGAAAGGGGGCAGCCGCGACAGTGCGGGGAGCGCCAGTTACAATGAGATTCCCAAGCGCGGCAAAGGAAGTTCTAGGAAAGATGCCGGAGAATCCTACAGGAACCAAGTGACCTGGACTGAAAAACAAAGATTTCCGGGAAAAGGCAAAAGCCAGGGCCAGGTTCTTCCTTCTCACAGTCTTGGTAATGAGATTAAAAGCAAAGGCGATTCCTCTAACGCTCCCAGTAGTGAGGGGATTATAATCACACACAGCAGAAAAAACCATTATGTACTCCATGGACAAAATAACTCCACACGGAATACAGGGATGTCACAACGGAGAGGCGCCTGGCCGTCACGAAGGCCCCATGCCCACAGGCGCTTTAGCCCGCGCAGAAGCGACAGCAGTGAGTCATCCAGTGACAGTTCAAGTGAGAGTGATGGGGACTAGTCCCCAGGAATTTGGACCAGTCCTCGGCTTCTGTCCTGGAGGAAGAGAGGACACAGCGGGAACTGAGCAAGCTAACAAGCCTGGTCCCCTCAGGACGTTGTGCTGTTACATATACGGTTACAGGAAGAATTTCTACTCAAAGTTCTAATGCTTTTTTTAAATAAAAATTTTCATTAAGAATTGATATTGTAGGTAATATTTGGATAGCCAACATCTTAAAATGGCCTGTGGATGTCATGTGTGCCTTGATGTGTTGTTTGCTCTTCAGAGTGAAAATAAATGTGCTTTTTCTATGATCGTCTGTAGTTAAATGAGCTATAGGGGACTGTTGGCCGTAGTGGAAGGATTAACGAGGTTTAATCCACCCCCAGCAGAGAGGTAAGGTGTGTGAAAGGACTCCCCGGAGCAAGGCTGGAACCACTCCCTGACTGTGCTCTAACGGGCATCTCCCAGTTGGTGGCCAGCTGCGCTCTTCCCTCACGATGTGCATTTACAGAGTCCTACACGGCAAGTTTTATTTCTGAAACCAATCTCATGATCACTTTGGCTGGTTCTGTCTCTACCTAGAGAGGAGAATGGGATGAAGTGCCGTGGGAGACCGGGAGAGAGACGCACAAAGGAGAGGGCCAGACAAGGACCCGGTTCACAGATACCACACACTGACCACTACCAAAGTATTCCCAGCTCTGTGTCTTTCTCCCGTTCTTGAGCACAGAAGGTTTTCTGGTCAAGATGGTCTTGTAGCACAGGTCTGGAGAGGGGACCTATGTCTTCTGCTGAGGAAAGCTTTTGTCCCATGGCAAGAGAAACGTACCCAGCTGGTGCCCCGTTTTCTTTTCTCAACCTTCTCCTTGGCTTAGCATGAGCATGCTGTCTGGATGTGTAGGAGCCAGTGTGTGGCCTTAAGCATAGAAAGGCCACAGGGTCAGCTCCATCAGTCTCCTGCCTTAAACATCCTGTGTGCCGGAACACTAGCTCTCCTCATGTCGGGCGTCGGTATGTTGCTGTTACCGATGCCTGCTCTGAATTCATTACTAATATACTTCTCCTTTCTCAACACTCTCCTAAATAGTGAACATCCAGGAAAGGAAAGGAGGAATGGAAGATACAGGAAGAAATGTGGGCATTATTTCTTCTGCCCCTCGTAGACTCTCAAACAACAGACATCTTGACCAGTGTGTTCTTTGTGGAATCTGTGTTTTGTTTCCTGGTACTCTCGTTTTTTAAATAAAAAATTCAATTTGACCAAGAAGAAAAAGCACACTGAAAGCAATTAAGTAGAGAAATCATAACCAAATTTAAATTATAAATAAAAAAAAAATGGAAACCAACCCAGTAGCTTTTGCACAGGAATGGTCTGAGCACATGGAAACTCTTGGGATGGTGAGAGAAAGCCCTTAGTAGATGAAGAAAGCAAATGCCATTCTAGCTCTTTACCTGTGGGGACTCCAGGGGCCATGGTGGTCTTGTCTGTTATCTAGGGGGATGGTTGTACACCTCAGTTCCCTAGCTAGAGTGTTCCCTCTCCCCATGTTTGAACACTCGTGTGCAGCCCTCCAAAGCCCTGGTGAGGGTATATACATCTGCTTCTTTATAAGTGAAGGAAGGAAGGAAGGAAGGAAGGAAGGAAGGAAGGAAGGCAGGCAGGAAGGCTTCACCATGACAACGTGCTGTCGTCAATGCCCACACGGGGGGCACTGCTACAGATCCAGACCTGCAGAAGCTCACAGGACGCTCTGCTGTATCTACACTCATGTTTCAGCTCCACCGTCTTCATTCAAACATAAACACAGCTGCCTTTGGAGGAATGAGAAAAGTGAACGAAGTCTGCCACCTTGTGCCCCAAAGGGAACACTGTCCGTTACCAGCTGTGGGGGCAGTAGGGTCTCATTTGTCTGCCTGCCTGCAGTGCACTCCCTGAAAGCCACTTGCCTGGATTTCTCTGTTTGTAAATGTCTGTCTTCCATTTGCCACCCAATACTCCAGTCAATCAGGGCAGACTACCCAATCCCGTTCAGCTTCTTAAACTTGAACAAAAACCAGGAAATGAAGACATTTTACAAAATTCGGTGAAGCTCAAAAGGGAAGAAATGCTCCTGGGCTTTACTGAGTGGATAATGTAACTAAAGAGAAAGGTGGTCAAGAACAAGGCAGGATACAAGGAGATAGCTTGGGTATTCACCTATAACATTAGCAACCAGTAAGCGACGCCAACACAAGCGGATCCCCAGAACTTATTGGCCAACAAGCTTAGATGTATTGATGAGCTCAAAGTTCAGAAGTTCAGTGGGAGAATTTGTCTCAAAGTAGAAAGTGGAGAACAACCTAGAAAAATACTTTAAGTTAACCTCTGGCCTACTTACACACACACATGTGCATGCACACCCTCACTAATACATGCTTACACTCCACAATCTGTAACATGTACATACATCACACAGATGTGCACTCATGTGCATGCGTGTGCGCGCGAACACACACACACACACAGAGGATAAGGCAGAGGATAATAAGAATGACATGTTTACACAGACTACGTATTTACAGGTAAATAAGAACTTTGCAGTTGACGACCTTAAATGGTACAACATGTATTTTAGTTTAAGAAAGATCCCTCAGATGCAGAGATCCATGGCTAGGCCCCGGGTGGATCTCTGGGAGTCCAATTAGTGAGAATGAGGAGGGTTTATATGAGCGAGAATTGTTGAGACCAAGGATGGATAAAGCACAGGGACAAATAGCCAAACGAATGGAAACACATGAACTATGAACCAATGGCTGAGGGGTCACCAACTAAATCAGGCCCTCTGAATGGGTGAGACAGTTGATTGGCTTGATCTGTTTGGGAGGCATCCAGGCAGTGGGACCAGGTCCTGTGCTCACTGCATGAGTCGGCTGTTTGAAACCTGGGGCCTATGCAGGGACACTTGGCTTGGCCTGGGAGGAGGGGACTGGACCTGCCTGGACTGAGTCTACCAGGTTGATCTCAGTCCGCGGGGGAGGCTTTGCCCTGGAGGAGGTGGGAATGGGGGGTGGGTTGGGAGGAAGGTGAGGGGGGCGGGTGGGGGGAGAACAAGGGAATCCGTGGCTGATATGTAGAACTGAATTGTATTGCAAAATAAAAATAAAAAAAAAATTAAAAAAAAAAGAGAAATGCCATCTTTATCATCCTCTACTCCCATATTGGGAGGTGTAACAGCTATGGAGATTGCTGTAAGCCATTAATAGTTTTTTTTTTTTAATATATATTAAGAAGGAGGGACCTGTGGGAGCCCGTTCTCGGGTTCCTCGTGGCTTTACCCAGCAGGTCCTCATAGAGGATGATTAGGACCATGGGCCTGAGTGCAGGTGTCTGAGATGGTCTGCACTTGGCTGTGCTGGGGGAGGAGGTCTTTTGCTCCACCCCTTGGCGTCTCTATAAAAACCCTGGGGCAGAGACAGTCGGGGCCCGTTGGAATAGGTTCCAGGCCCTCTCAAGGCTATCCTTTATTTTCTATCTGTTTATCTCCGCAAGATTCTCTGCAATAAATCCTTCTATCTAATATTTCCTGCTGCTCACACTCAAGAAAACTCTGGGGAACTGTGGGGGTAGTGGGTAAACGCCCCGCCCCACACTTCTCAAATAAATATCTTTCTCAAAAGAAAAAAAAAAAAAAAGATCCCTCAGTCAGAGGATTAGGAGGCTGCAGTGGTGAGCAGGGGCCTCAAGACAGCAGGATGGAAGAAGACTCACCTTAGACACATGTGTGGTAATACATTGTGTATCCTAATAAATTTGCCTTTTGTAGCTAGAGTTTTCCTGCCTGGCCCACAGTCAGGACAAATCTCTCTCACCTGCCAGTCTCACAGCCGCTCAAACTCAACCAAGTAAACACAGAGACTTATATTGCTTACAAACTGTATGGCCGTGGCAGGCTTCTTGCTAACTGTTCTTACAGCTTAAATTAATCCATTTCTATAAATCTATATCTTGCCTCGTGGCTTACTGGCATCTTCACACGCTGTTTGTCATCATGGCAGCTGGCAATGTCTCTGACTCAGCCTTCCACTTCCCAGCTTTATTCTCCTCCTTGTCCCGTCTATACTTCCTGCCTGGCCACTGGTCAATCAGTGATTTATTTATTGACCAATCAGCAACACACTTGACATACAGACCATCCCACAGCACTTCCCCTTTTCTTTCTTTCTTTCTTTCTTTCTTTCTTTCTTTCTTTCTTTCTTTCTTTCTTTCTTTCTTTCTTTCTTTCTTTCTTTTTTTTCAAAAAGGAAGGTTTTAACCTTAACAAAGTAAAATTACATATAATTTTGGAATTTGGGCATAGCTTCTCTTACTACTCCCTGCTGGAGGGGGGCGCTGTATCTTATGGGGACACAAAGAAAATTTTAGGATTATGGAATAGTCCATGAGGGTGTATCGTCTGAGCCAGTTGCCTTCAAACCATTCTGGATGTTGGATCATCTGGGCCATGGTGTCATCAGAGACCTTTCAGGGGGTCTTGGCTGGTCAAACCTGATGTATCTTAATCTGGAACAAATCCATAGCCTCTGGCTTTCTGTGGGAACAAAAGCAGAGACTCTTTTCCAAAGCAACATATCCTTACATCCAAATTTTGAAGTCAAGGTATTTTTAAAATATACATATTGGTTTAACTCAACATCTTTTTTTACAATCAAATGTTTTTCTGCAGTTAAAAATCCCAAAGACAACACAATCCAGATTCTCTGTGTAATATTCATCTTCACGTGGCTTATTTTTTATATTAATTTTACTGTCTCTTTAAAGACTTTATTTTTTAAAACTATGTATTTGTTTATATAACTGTATATACCACCTTTTTTGTCTCTTTCAAGCTTACGTATCTTTTACACACATTATAAACTATTACCTCTGAATCTGTCTTATTGTGAATCTATTGCTTTAAACTGCAGCATTTGTAAGACTGAAATGGCACTATGGCTGCTGGCTCCGCCCACCTCAGCTTCCCAACATGGGAGCTATTGTGGGTCTATGCTTTTATCAAAGTAGCGTGTAGCCCCAAAACCTCTGTTTTTGTTTTGTACTAGCAAAGGCTAAATCCACCATGCAGCTTAATGTGCCACTTGCAGAGGCCTCATTCCTGCCATACTGCAGGTTGAGCACGCACGCTAGGAACCCACCAGTGGCTCAAACCAGCTGCCGCTCATTTGAGAGAGACAATTGGGAAGCTGTTTTTAGCTCCGTTTTAGAATATTTTCTCAGATTTTAGGTGGAAACTCTTGCCAACACGTTGGGTGCCATTGGCAAGGTATAGATTTATAGAAATGGATTAATTTAAGCTGTAAGAACAATTAGCAAGAAGCCTGCCACGGCTATACAGTTTGTAACCAATATAAGTCTCTGTGTTTACTTGGTCGGGTCTGAGTGGCTGTGGGACTGGCAGGTGAGAGAGATTTGTCCTGACTGTGGGCCAGGCAGGAAAACTCTAGCTATAGCCTAAGGATCAGAGAATAGAACAAGCCACTAGATTAGACACAGAGGCCAGACAGTGGTGGCACACACCCTTAATCCTATTACTCAGGAGGCAGAGATTATCTGGATCTCTGTGAGTTCAAGGCTACACTAGAAACAGAGCCAGGCAGTGGTGGCACATACCTTTAACCCCAGTACTGGGAAGCACACATGCCTTTAATCCCAGGAAGTGATGTCTGGGCAGAGAAAGGTATATAAGGTGTGTGTGCTTTCCAAACAAAGGCATGAGATCTTAAGTGCTGGGATCAAAGATGTGTGTCACCACTGTCTGACCTCTATGTCTAATCTAGTGGCTGGCTCTGTCCTCTGATCCTCAGACAAGTTTATTAGGGTACACAGTACATCACCACACACATGGACACTGGATAAGAAAGGCCAAGAAGGAAGAACTGTAAGCAGATGCTACCACTCAATGGATCGTGCTTTAAAGTCCATGGTATAGTTTATTATGCACATCCCATACTTAGAAATATAGCTGGTGCTGTATTTGAATTGTTTTATAGATTGGGTTGTTAATGAATTAGTAACAGAAGTTAAATCATTTTAATTTAAACTTTTTTTTTTTAACTTAAGACGGTGAGGCAGAGGAAGTCTGGAAGCTGTGGCAGGTGTGTTCTATTAAACCAATCATTCATTTTATTGGTCAGTTCTGATGGGGGTGGTCTGGCACCAATCTTGGAATAACATGTATGGTAGAAGGTCATGAATAGGGAATCTATTATTTTCATTTGTAACAGGTCTTCAGATGACTATGAGCCCATATTTGAGATCACTACCATGGGTGTTTTTTTTCAGTGACTTCCAAATCATTTTCTGGGTCCCCTGTAGGTCCATGGACAGCACAGACTTCTTACTAACCTGGTACTGGGGGGATAGTTCAGTCTCGGATGAAGAGAACTCTTCTTTATAGATATTACACATCAACAAGTAAAAGAGAATCACAGGTCAAGGTGGCCCTAGACGGGCTCTTGGGGAACAGACGTTGTTGGAAGTGTACGTGTGCCTTCCTTAGTTCACAACTCTGTGTAAAAAGTTAGGTATCAAACGTGATGTGCTGCTGGTCCCATACTGAATGGATGCTCAGACAGGATATCCCAAATTGCTCAACACGACGTGTCTCTGTAAAAGACAATGGAGTGTGAGGAGGAGAGAAGAAGGAACTGGGGTGGCCTTTGCTAGTGTAAAAGAGCAAGAGTGACGTGTGCAGATGGCAGTGGCATGTCCTGCTTCACATTGCTCAGTGCTCTGAGTGCTGACAAGATCTGCTTACTGTGAGCAGAAACTTCAGTCTGTAGAATCTTTGAGTAATATTCCTCGGTTATGTGGGATTCCCCTGCCAAGCTGGCCTTGGTCCTTGGTCAGTGTTGAAGCTCTCTGATCCACAAGCGTCCAGATTAAGTGAAGGTATGAGCTCTCCTCAGGCATGGGCCCCAATCACTACCAGACTTCAAAACAATAGGTGGAATGAAAATGGAGTATACCAGTGTGAAAGTTCCCTTGGTCCCTTGACCGCTGGAAAAAGAGTCCATCTCTAACTCTTGGATGTGGCCCAAGGCTTCTTCAGAGCCCCAAGTGAATGAAGGGGCTTCATTATTTCAGCTTACTCTTGCTATGAAAAAAACCTTGGATCTGTTGACATGTAGCTATTTTATGAAATAATATTTCTGACCATAAAAGTAAAATTATGAAAGTAAATATATAAAACAGTAAAATAAAGTAAATAAAATAAAAGTAAATATATATGTAAACAATATAAATTTAAAAAAGAAAATATAGAAAAAGTAAAATTATAAAAACAAAAAATACAAAGGAAGAATTATTTTTTTTTCTAGTCCTTTGTCTACTGCTTACATGTATTGTAAGAAAACAGTATTGGACATTATTCTTTTTAGCATTTCTCTCATGTCATTTTATCATGTGACTATTTCTTAATCATCTTAAATTTGATTATATAAATATACCAGAATTTGTTCTGTGTATTGTTGAGATGACTTAGTATTTTTCCAGATTATTTTCTTATGAATTATTGCTTTGTTATTGAATTTCAATGCTGCTGACATTTCCTCACTCTCCATAATTTCATCTTTACTGAAGGACAATAGATGAGCAAAAGTTATATACAATGGCTGCCCACTGGTTTTTAACGCTGCATAGAATTTCACTGCTAGGCTCTCCTGACATTTTTTCAAGTCTGGTCCCTGTTGACAGGTATTTATTTTTTAATTAATCATTCATTAATAAACCCAGTATTATAAAAAGCATCCTAGGCTAGGCATAAGTTAAGTTCACAGCATGGCCAAGGTGGGAATTAAATATTAACTACTGGGCAGAGTGATGGAGACACAGTTCAGTAGCCAAGTGCTTGCCTTGTGAGTCTGCAGCCCTGGATTTGATCCCTAGCATAAGAAGACAGATGCCAGAGAGGAAGCTGTAACACGTGCATGCTTGAGTCCAGATCTTGGGGCAACTGAGTACATACAGATGATTCTCCAATTTATGATTAACTTTTTAAACTACCCTACAGTAATATGAACTCAGATTGCATTTCATAGAAGTAACAATCAGATTTTGATCACCATCTTTTCCTAGACCCTCAAAAATGCCAATCAGGAGCAGAAGGCTGGCAGGATATCGTCGACATGAGAACAGACAGTCTACAGTGCAGTGTGTCATCAGTATCTTTCAGACACAGAGGCTCAATAATTAATTGCATGAGATAATCCACACTTTATTATAGAAGAGGCTTTATGCTAGTGGCTTTGCCCAACTATGCAGCAGTCCGCTGGCTCAAACGCCATTACAAGATGGCGCTGGTTTCCTGTTTATCCCGAATGCTAACGTGTCGCTCTCCCGCCCGATAGTACTGACCAATCAGCTTACCGCCCAAGCTCCGCCCCCAGAACCTGCATATAAGCCAGCTTGCCCCGGCGCCCGGGGCCCTCCTCCCGTACCAGCTCTCCCGAGAAGCCATAACCGAGCAGCGTTCAATAAAACCGTGATAGAGGAAGAATCTTGGAGTCGTGTCTTGCTTCCCCGCTGGTCGGGGCGCGCCGCAACTGGTGCCGAAACCCGGGAAACTTCGGACCTTGCGAACGACTCGGAGGAGGGCCGAAGATTCAGAACCTCACACGGGAACGGTGAGTACTCATAAGGTATGACTGACGCCTATGACACCAATCTTGCCTTTTTGCTGGACTTTTTCCCGTTGATAATTTTTGTGTGGGTTATCTTGGTGATTGGGTGCTGCTTTTGGCTGCGCTGCCACCGCGCGGAGGAAACTTGTTTGTGTTGCTGTGAGCGAAACGAAAGTAAAGTTTGTGTTGCTGCGAGCGAAACGAAAGTAAAGCTCCTTAGTGGGGACAGTCTTTCGTTAGCTCGTTGTTTTCTTTGAGTAAACCTGGTGTAGAGAAATCAGTTTCAAAGATGGGGAACTTTGACTCACATATTGAGTTTTTTGTCAAACCTGTGAAGGAATTACTGGGTGCAAGGGATATTAATGTTTCCTCCGGTTCTATAAAAAGGGCGCTTAAAGAGATAGATCAACATGCGCCATGGTTCGCGGTATCCGGTGATCTCACGATGAGTTCCTGGGAAAAGCTAGGAAAAGATTTAGAAAAACACAAACAAGATCTAGGAAAAGCCACCTTGCCTTTTTGGAGATTGGTGAAATCTTGTCTGGATGAGGAAAAGGCACAGGAAGCAGTAGCAAAGGGGAGAAAGGCTATGGCAGAATGGCAGGATAGTCAGTCCGAAACCGGTAAGGAAACAGAAGCTAGCAAAGAAAATTCTAAACGTAAAGAAAATAAAAGAGAAAAGAAGAAACAAAAATTACAACATACAGAAAGGGAACCTTCAGCACCAGCGTACCTATGGTCGGAGCTGGCCGCTATTAATTTGTCTGATTCTGACTCAGAGTTAGATACTGAGGATGAGATAGACCTAGAAAGGGAGGCTGCGGGGTATGAGCGTGAAAGCTATGGCCCAGGGCCCGGAGCCGAGCTATCACGACCACCGCCCTTCGCTCCTAACTCACAAGTGAGTACAGGAAGCTGCGCAGGAAGTCATCGCATTCCTCCCAAAACCTGGACTAAACTAGCAAATGCTTTCCCGGTGTTCGAAGACCCAAACACACAGGTCAGGTCTCATGAGCCTGTATCTTACAAGATGTTAAAAGATCTAGTACAAGCAGTTCAGACCTATGGCCCAACTGCCCATTATCCTCTGTCTATTTTAGACAGAATAGCTAAGGATGTTTTGACTCCGGCAGACTATCAGGAAGTTGGAAGGGCAGCTTTACCCCCTGGTACTTATCTAGAATGGAGGTCTCTGGTCACAGACCATGCCCAAATTCAGGCCCGGCGTAATGCACAAAATGGCCAGCCAGCCTGGACGGCGGATATGTTGTTGGGTCAAGGACAATGGGTAAATAACCAGATAAACTTCCCCATTGAAATTTACAATCAAGTGAAAGAGATACACGTATCCGCCTGGAAAAAACTGGTCAGAAAAGGAGAAGTGAGTGGAAACCTTACTAAGATCATTCAAGGACCAAATGAGCCTTTTGCTGATTTCGTAGCCCGGATGCTTGATGCTGCGGGAAAAATTTTTGGGGATATGGAAACAGCTCTCCCCTTAACGCAGCAACTTATTTATGAACAATGTACAAAGGAGTGCAGACGGGCTATCACGCCCTGGAAACAGAAGGGGCTTGAGGCTTGGTTGAAAGCATGTAGGGAGATAGGGGGCCCTCTCACCAATGCTGGCCTCGCTGCAGCAGTTATGACAGCTGTCAACCGAGGAAGTGGCTCTAAAGGAAAATGTTATAATTGCGGAAAGCCAGGACATCTAAAGAAAGAGTGTCGGTCTCCTTCAGGAGGAAACCAACAGAGGATGCCAGGCACCTGTCCCCGATGCAAAAAGGGAAAACATTGGGCAAATGAATGTAGATCAGTGAAAGATGTTAATGGGCAGCCCCTCCAGCCGATGTTCCCTGCGGTCTCAAAAAACGGATCACGGGGCCCGCGACCCCGGGGCCCGAAAGTGTTCGGGGCTATTCAGAACGAGGCATCGGGGGAATTCCCCCCGCCTCCCTCCAATCAGGGCAAAGAGCCACGTCAGCAGCCGCAGGGTTGGACTTGTGTGCCGCCTCCTCAATGGTACTGACTCCTTCTATGGGGGTGCAGGCCATTGATACTGATCTTATGAATCCATTAAATAAAAATGAGGTGGGCCTTATAATTGGGAGATCAGGTAGTTCCATTAGAGGATTGATGGTTTTGCCAGGTGTTATTGACCCTGATTACCAGGGGAAAATCAAGATTATGTGCTGGTCTCCCAAGGGATTGTTTTCAATTGCTCCAGGAGACCGCATAGCTCAGATGTTAGTTCTCCCCTCTCATCATTCTAGATTTCCAGCTTCTGATAGGGAACGAGGCCTTAATGGGTTTGGATCTACAGGGAAAAATGCCTTCATGCTTGCCATGGGTTTGGATCAGAGACCTACGTTAGAATTAATAATAGAGGGAAGGCGATTCCTTGGATTATTGGATACAGGAGCTGACCGGAGTGTCATAAGACAGGAAGAGTGGCCCTCAAAGTGGCCACTTACTATCGCCTCCCAGTCCCTTCAAGGCTTAGGATACCAAGAAACACCTAGCATGAGCGCTAAGGAGCTTACTTGGCGCTCAGAAGAACAAGAAGGAAAGTTCCAGCCTTTCGTTGTATCACTCCCCGTTAATCTATGGGGACGGGATGTGCAGCAACAGATGCATTTGCAGCTTACCAATGAGTATTCCCCTGCATCACAAGCTATCATGAGGAAACAGGGATATTTTCCAGGAAAGGGGTTGGGAAGGAACCTTCAGGGAAGAAGTAGTCCAGTTCAGCCGTCATCCCATAGGTATAGAGAAGGGTTGGGTTTTTCATAGGGGCCTCTGAGGATAAGCAACGATTAAAGATACCCTGGCAAGTTGATACACCCGTTTGGACACCTCAGTGGCCCTTGTCAAAAGAGAAGCTCCAAGCGGCAAAACAATTAGTTGCAGAGCAGCTTCAGTTACATCATATTGAGCCTTCCACGTCACCGTGGAATTCTCCCATCTTTATTATTAAAAAGAAATCAGGAAAATGGAGATTGTTACATGATCTACGCTCCATAAATGCACAGATGGTTATTATGGGACCCGTACAACGAGGTCTCCCTATGCTTACAGCATTACCAAAAGGATGGCCTGTGATAACAATAGACATAAAGGATTGCTTTTTTTCTATTCCCATTCATGAAGAGGATAGACCTAGATTTGCTTTTACAGTTCCAGCCGTTAATCATGAAGCTCCTGATGAACGCTTTCAATGGCGAGTTTTACCACAAGGCATGGCTAATAGCCCGACTATGTGCCAACTTTATGTTGGCCGCGCCATTGACCCTATTCGAAGTCAGTTTCCCAATTTGAAAATTATACACTATATGGATGATCTTCTTATAACTGGAGAAAAGGTTAAGCAAGTCGAAGAATGCTTGCAAAGCCTTTTGAAAGCTTTAGCAAATGCAGAGCTTTATATTAGCCCTGAGAAGTTACAAAAGGGCATACTTGTTGATTTTCTTGGTACCCGTATTTCCCCAGATGAGATTATGCCCCAGAATATTACCTTACAAACTTCATGCCTTCATACATTGAATGATTTTCAAAAATTTTTAGGAAATGTTAATTGGCTAATGGGATATTTGAAAATTCCAAAAGGAGACCTTATGCCCCTATACAAGATATTGGAAGGTAATCCTGATTTGACCTCTCCCCGACAATTGACATTGGAAGCTCAAAATTCTATCCAAAAGATACAAGAAGCGTTAAAAACAGCTCAATTAAAGAGATTAGACTATACACAGTCATTCCAGTTAGTAATCCTCCCCACAAAGGTTGTCCCTCTAGGAGTGGTTTGGCAGAATGGACCTCTTTGGTGGCTGCATGGACAAGGATTGGGATCTAAAAATGTCCACTATTATCCCGATTTAGTGGCAAGGCAGGCGTTAAATGGTCTAAAGTGGTGCCTTGAGTTTTTCGGCGAGCCACCAGCAACATTGATAGTGCCCTACACCAAAGAACAAATTGAGATTTTAACAGGTGCGACCTCATGGTGGGCTATTCTTGTGGTTAGTTTTGCAGGATATATTGATAACCATTACCCTAAACATCCTCTGTTAACATTTGCCTCGGAGGATACTGTTTATTTTCCTCGAATCACATCTCAAAATCCCATCATGAATGCCCCTGTAATTTATACTGATGGCTCAAAGACCGGCAAGGGTGCCATGTCCATCGATGGTCAGACCTACAGTTTCCAGTTTCCTACCACCTCCCCTCAGGTAGCAGAATGTCTTATTATACAAAAGGTTTTTGAGAAATATCCTAATATTTCTTTTAATTTGGTCTCTGATTCCCTATATGTTGTCAATTTACTTAAAAATTTGGAAATTGCTGCCTATATACAACCTTCTAGTATGGTGGCGCCGGTATTAACTGCTTCAAAAACAAAAAGGGGGAATAGGGCGCACCCCTGGCGAGTGCCTCTCCTTGGCTCTTTTCACTCTTAATTTTTTAACTTTGGATGAAGCATCTAAGACCTCTGCTGATCGCCATGTGGGCGTAACACCAGTCCTTCGGGAGATGGTGTTATGGAAGGATGTGCTAACAAATAAATGGATGGGCCCTGACCCCGTATTACGTAGGTCAAGGGGATCTCTTTGTGTTTTCCCACAGAATGCAAGAGACCCGATTTGGGTGCCGACAAGACTAACACGAGGGGTACAACAACATGAGGAAGATGGAGAAGATGATGCTGACCTTCCTGAGAATTTGAAATGTTACAATTGAATTTCACCGCCTCTATTGCTGCCCTAAATCAGACGCGTGCTCATTTGACCACCTTGGGAGAATTTACTGATTTTTTGGTCACAGCTGCATCTTATGTGAAGGAATGGGCTGGGGTGTGGGCGATGGGAACAGTGGGCTTGATTGGTCTAGTCATACTGGGTTGGATCCTCTGTAGGTTGATAAAGCGCAATCGTACAGAGCGTACACTTATGCTCAAAGCTATGGCCGCCCTGGATGCTGGCGGTTCCCCAAGTATCTGGTTGGCCCAGCTGAGGGAACTGTAGGCTGTCCTTGCACTCGGAGGGCTCTGCCCATTGCACCCGATTAGGAAGCCTATGATACTGCTCCTGCACACGGAGAGCTATGCTCATTGCACCCGTTTTGAGAGTATCATTGTTCCTCCTACTCAGCACTCGCCCATCGAGCAGGAAGCTCATCATGAGGAGACTCCTAGCTCTGGGTTGCCAAAAACAAAAAGGGGGAACTGCAGCAGTCCGCTGGCTCAAACGCCATTACAAGATGGCGCTGGTTTCCTGTTTATCCCGAATGCTAACGTGTCGCTCTCCCGCCCGATAGTACTGACCAATCAGCTTACCGCCCAAGCTCCGCCCCCAGAACCTGCATATAAGCCAGCTTGCCCCGGCGCCCGGGGCCCTCCTCCCGTACCAGCTCTCCCGAGAAGCCATAACCGAGCAGCGTTCAATAAAACCGTGATAGAGGAAGAATCTTGGAGTCGTGTCTTGCTTCCCCGCTGGTCGGGGCGCGCCGCACAACTACAGACTAATGTAAGCATTAAGGAAAGCCCAACTATGATATAAATTCAGTAATTTAAATGCATCCTGATTTACGATATTTTCAGCTCACAGTGTAAGGCTTATTGATACACGAGCCCTTCATCACTTGCAGACTACCTGTATTGCAGGAATCAACCTCCACGACACTCTCTGCCTTTCACTCGGGCTCCGAATGTTGACTGCTGACTTGGTCTAGGTGAATCACCTGGAGCTCTCTGTGCTCCCACACAAAGCTTCTGATTCCTTGGTTGTCTTGGGAATCTATAATTTAGGACTATGTCCAGGTGATAGCAATGTGCAGGCTGGCTTAAGAGCAACTGTCATTTAAGAGCCTCAAAATCTGACAACCAGAAACAGTCAATAGGTGGCACTCACTCGCTTCTTAAATATTTTGAAACAAACTGATAGTTTTTTTTTTCTTTCTCATTTACAATTAAATTTGGAATATTGTCTCACTATAGAAGATTATTTTTTAAAAACGCAAACACACTCATCCCCAGAATACCGACTCCCCTGACTCAGCAGTCTGATGGCTGTCAGCTCTTCCTCTAAGAGAGGGGTCCCATGATGTTCCCCCTTCCCTGGTGACATGTCATCTAGGGCTGTCACTGTTCAGGTCTTGCTTAGGCTACCCCACTGTTGTGATTTCATCCTTGGAGCCTCCCTGTCATGTCCTCTTTCACAGTGCTCTCTGAGCCTTAGGTAGAGGTTGTGTTGCAGACACAGCTGAGGCCGGGCACTCCACAGTCAGACAGTTGTTCTCTGTATCCGGACCTTGGCATATTGCAGTGGTCTCTCTCTGCTGCAACAGGAAGCTTCTTTGATGAGGGCAAGAGCTGCACTGACCTGCAGGCATGAGGATGAGTACTGAGAACGAAGTTGAAGATTAGATTGCTTTGGTGGCTGTTGGTTCACTTTTAGGTTCCGTGGCCTCACCAAGTGGTCAGCCCAGAAAACACATATATAGCACCAGCTCTAAATGGACCCAGCAGGTTCTGTTTATATATTTACACACACACACACACACACACACACACACACACACACACACACACACACGTAACTAAAAAAGGAGGCCATGAATTTGAGGGGATACAGAAGAGGTTAAAGGAGGGGGATGCTATAACTGTAGAACACATGCATGGACTTTCAAAATAAACAATAAAAATGCAAGCAGGTGCTCCTCTTTACAATTCCCAAACCCCATTCCCTTCAGACTCTATAAGCAGAAGCAAGAGCTCTCTTGTTAGAATGACACCAACCCCTGGGGCTTCATCCAGCTTCTGTTTGTACACCTTTCCTTATGAAACTCTGAGTTTCTGTCTCCTTAGATAATAATGGAATTCATCTTAATTGAAAATACCTCTTTTCTTTCTTACTAATGTTACTAAGGTCTGGATCTCACTAACACACAGCCAGCTGTGCTCAGTTTTATGATGCCGGCCCTTCCCCCAGCACCCATTACCACTTTTCCTTTCTCCTTATGATTCAGTCCTTGGAGATGTGCAGGCTCTTTAAGGAAGCGTAGAGTCAGCTGGTCCAGAAGCACCTTGTTTTATCCCCACTTGCTCGGAGTTCTTCTACTGTTTACCAATTTATTTTTTAAAAAATACTTACTTAATATTTAATTAATTAATTAATTTTACATGTGTCTATGTGTGCCTGAGTGTATGTATGTGCACCACCTGCCCATGGAGGTCATAAGAAAGTGTAGTATTCCTTAGAACTAGGGTTAGAGGTGGTTGTGAGCCACCATGTGGATACTGGGAAATGAACCCAGGTCCTGCGCAAGATCGGCAAGTGCTCTTAGCCACTGAGCCATTTCTCCAGCCGACACACTTGTTCTTACAGGGATGTCTGCATGTCTGGCGCTAGGCAGAGCGAGTCATTGTTTTTCCACTGTGTCATCAGGCATGGTTTCTTCCCTTCTCCTCGGGAATTCAGACAATTTTCTATCACCTTTCATGTGACCTTCATGTCACCTCCAGTCAGTGAAGCACAGAGTTCCGAGTATTATTTGGCATCACACACTGTGACAGTCACTTCTATTTTGGCCGCTCTTGTTAATCATCCTGAATTGTATTTTTTAATGTATTTTTATTTTTAAATTATGTGTATATGGGGAGAGGTCTGTGTAACTAGGAATGCATTTGCCCAGAGTCCAAAAGAGGGTGTTTTGAGCTGTCCACGTGGGTACTGGAAACCAAACTCAGGTCCTCTGCAATAGAATTAGCTGCTCTTAACCACTGAACCATCTCTCCAGACCTCTGGCTTTCTTGACATCTACAAGAAATCTAGGTTTTGATGCTATGCCAAGGCGTGGCCCTAAACTAATATAGCTTCTCTTCCTGCAATTTAATTTCTAAGGTTAAAATGACCAATCTCTTTCAAAAGAAAAACTTAAGACAAATCTGACTTTGCAAATCCTAACTGGTTTTATTTGAAGCTCTGGAGCCAGGCGGACAGCTCAGGAATGGTCTGCAGGGTTCCACCCTACGACATGTGCCGGTTGGTTTTATACAGAGAAAAGACAGTGGCGTGCAGCAAGCGAAGATGATGTTAATTTAGCCCAACTGCCACTTGTCGTGTTTGAACCTATGGACAATTGTCTCTGACTCACTTAAGTTCAACTGCTGTGCTTGTCTGGAGATGGGCTCTTGCTGTTAGAGTTGACTACAGTCTGTTGGCATCTCAAGTTAGGTTACAGTTCACTGTGTTCAGGTCATATCATGTTAGGTTACAGTTCACTGTGTGCAAGGCATATCAAGTTAGGTTACAGTTCACCGTGTGCAGGTCATATCATGCACAAATTTGGCAAAAGACAGCAGCCTACAAATTCAAGCTAGTATCAAAAATTACAGTTCACCAGGTGCAGGGAAACCACCAAGCCAAGCGTAAAGTACATACAGAGGAAGTTTTAGGCCAAATCTAACATGGTTTAACATCTCTGTTTGCACATTTGCTTGCTCTGCAGGAATCTAATATTAGTCCGGCTCTGTCCTGAGATCATGTGATATAATTTACTCTCTGAAGAAATGAAATTGTTGTATTTCCTAACGCTGTTTTATCCCAGGGGCTTTGGGTTCCAATCTTGTGATCCTGTATATTAACTGTCACTCTCCCTTTTCAATATGTAGGTGCTTCCTTGGTGTTCATCTCAGCTGTTTGTAGACGTCTTCAACAGGTAGGAACCAGGTGGGGCAGTGCCCTGTAGCATATTGTTGTTGGCTTACCTGCTGACTGGAGCCAATGCATCAATCAGTGTCTTTTGAGTGAGGTGTTTAGTTAAGTATAAGTAGGCCTATTGGGAGAGAGATGCTTTGTTGACGTCTCCATACTGGGCTCTCAACACTCCCGAAGTCTGTAATATCAGCACTACTAGCAAAAGATAGACTAGCTCCAAAATAATATTAAAATGTGATTAGAATAGACTTAAGGAACCATAGACAACTTCACTCCTGGGAAGGAAGTGGTTCTTTTCTCTATTCTTCTTATTAATTGCAATTAGAATACCTGGACATATTTAAAACAAACCAAAAGACATTCTGAAAGTGAATAGAATTATTGGCCAGGGCCTTAAGACCCAAGGAATGACCGGTGGTGGACGTCTAAGTTCTCTTCTTTCCCCTCATGTCCCAGGTTTTAAAGCTAAACAGTCTGCTCATGTGTCAGCAAGTACAGACAAAAACAAAACTGAAAGGCCTGTGAAACCTTACACCCAAAGGAAACGGGAAAGGGACAGCCGGGAAAGACTGGAAACTTCGGGCAATAACCACCACTGCAGTCAGACACCACAGAGGAAAGTACCCACCTATGCAGGCCAGTGCTGAGCAGAGTCTAGACTGCCCACCCTCGAGAAACCATACAGGTATTCCAACTCCATCACCACCGCCACCGGGGTTGTGCCAAACTGCTAGGAAAGAAGCTGAGACTCTCAGCCCAGACAAACAGCTGTCCCTGTGGCATCTGTGGAGAGTATGTGGGGAGCCTGGATTCCACCCACACCTGGCACAGTCCTGCTGCAGTACCCATATGTACATAACACACACACACACACACACACACACACACACACACACACACATACACACAACTATAGTCACAGTCTCAAAATACGTTGTGGAATAGATACCCAGGACTCAAATGAAAAGCTGTCATTATCATGTGAAAAGACAAGGATCTAAATTTGAATGAGAGAGCAGTATGCAACACACATCAGTGCTGAATGCACAAATGTTAGGATCACCCAAAAGGTCATGGTAAGGCAATCATACAAAAGTTTCAGGGAGGAAGCGATGAACGCTTCACACAGTGAGACATGGACTTGGTCCAGAAGCGGAAGACCCACATGAAATGTTAGAACTAAAAATATTGCTGAAAAAGTTTGACAACTCAGTGGACAAGAAGAATGAAGGGACGAAGGAAAGAATCCTGAAACTTGAAAATAACACGAGAGAAGTTACTGAGTCTGAACAGAGAGGAACAGCCTTAAAAACACACAAAACACATGAAAACCAATCAAAAACCAAGCAATCAGAAACAAAGATTCCCCAGGGACTCGTGAGGTATAACAGAAGCTCTAAATTTGTGTCATTTGAATTTCAGAGGCAGGAAAAAAAAGGAAAGAGCTGAAAAGAGATTTGGAGGATTAATGGGCGAAATGCACAAATTTGGCAAAAGACAGCAGCCTACAAATTCAAGCTAGTATCAAAAATGACAAAAACGTGACAAATACTAGCAAGGGTACAAAGACAGAATTCTCACTCCTTGTTGAGACTGTCACGTGGAGTGGTCATTATGGAAAATAACTTCATCAAGCAACTAGAAATGGAACTGCCATGTGACGCAGGAATTCTACCTCTAGGTAGAGAGCCCTTATAGTATAAAGTATAGTATATAGTATAGTATACAGACACTTATGTACTTATGTGCTCAGTGGAGCATTATTCTCATTACCCAACACATGAATCAACTGAAGTGTTGATAAGCCAATGAAAAACATCTTGCAGTCATAGAAATGGCATTGTGTCATTCACAAGAATGTGGCTAGAACTGCAGAGTATTATAAAATATGTCAAGATCAGAAATACAAGGTCTGTGTGATCTTACTTACAATATGTAGAAGCTAGAAAGTTGATCTTGAAACACAGGCAGGAAAATAGTGTTTTCAGGACCTGGGAAGGAGTTGGAGACAGATGGCTAGTGGATGCAGCTGGGGAGGAGGAATAAGAACTAATGTTCCAGGGGACAGCAAGGCCACCCGGGGTCAACAGCAAGGTCACCTGTGGTTGACAGCATGAGTCACAATGGCTAGCAGAGATAATTTAGAATACTGTCAACATCAACGAATGCTAAATATTGGAGGTCATGTCTAGGGCAATCCCTCTGAGAGCACTCACTGGTCATTACTCTTTGAAAATGTGCTGATAAGTCATGCTTCTTTTCCATGGATATATACAATTGTTTATCATGTGTCAATTTAAAATAAAAGTAACCAGGGGGTGTATCCATTTTTGTTTGCTTTGACAGAGTTTCTATGTGTTGACATGCCTTGAACTTGTGGCCCTCTGGGTCTGCCTCCTAAGTGCTGTCCTACCACATCAGGCCTAAAATATATTGATTTATTAAAATAATTTTTAAGTAAATAAAAGCCCAATGATTCAAAAGCACCCCAAAGGAGATGCTTAAGGAAGCTGGAAGTCAGATAGTAAGTCACACGGGTTTTCCTGTCTGGTGAACAGTCAGAGAGCCCGCTGCGCTCCATCTGAACTCTTCTAGACTAAGGTTATCTGATCTCTCCATTTTGGGGGAGGTAGGGGCTCAAGACAAGGTTTCTCTGTGTTGGCCTGGCTGTTCTGGAACTCGAGCTAAAGACCAGGCTGGCCTCGAATTCAGAGCTCCACTTGCCTCTGCCTCGAGAGTGCTGGAGTTAAAGGCAGGTTAGCGGAGGCTTCTGTTTCTGGCCCACAGAGAAGGTTACAAATCTGTCATCAAGCTGCTTCTGCAATTGCCAAAGAGTGAATCATGCAAAGTGCTTGTTGGAGACCACCAAAGAACAGAGAATGGGGACTTTATTGTGCCTAAAGGAAGAGATTTTGGCTGTTTGCTGTTTGTGTCGGATAGGTAAGCACATGCCAAAATTTCATCTGACTTGTTCTCACTCTTACATACCGTCATGGTAACGAAGTTGTGGGGAACTTTGGCTCAGTTCCCCACTGTTCCTAACTACTGGATGCTTGCTACCAATACTCGCAAATGCCTGGGACAACCTACTTATACAGGGACAAGGCTTAGTTTAGCTCACATGTTTTGGACACTCCAGCCCGTGATGAAGCCAGCCCATTGCTTTTAATCATCTTTGAGAGCACATCTTAGTGACCTAAAAACATCCCACTAGACCCCATCTCTTAAGGTCTACCACTTCCCAATAGCGCTACCCTGGGAACGAGGCATTTTAACCAAAGTCCTTTGGAGATATTTGAAATAGATGCTATTACACTGTTCATTACCAACTCTACACACTCAAGTGTAATCTTGTTGAATTTGTATCTTAGGAAATTGTGTGCTACATCCTTGAAAATTGTTTAGAAATGGCTTCAGAACTCATGGCAACTCCATTCAATTATCATTTCTTTATTCTCTCTCTCTCTCTTTTTTTTTCCTTCGAGACAGGGTTTCTCTGTGTAGCTTTGTGCCTTTCCTGGATCTTGCTCTGTAGACCAGGCTGGCCTCGAACTCACAGAGATCCACCTGCCTCTGCCTCCGGAGTGCTGGGATTAAAGGCGTGCGCCACCAGTTCCCAGTGTGGCCTTGAACTCACAGAGATCTGGATGAATCTCTGCCTCCCAAATGCTAGGATTAAAGGTATGTGCTACCACTGCCTGACTTCTGTTTAATGTAGTGGCTGGCTTTTCCCTCTGATCTCCATGCAAGCTTTACTTATTAGAGCACATATGAAATATCACCACACATAGTTCTTCATAAACTCCTACAGAGCAGCCTCTACTATATTTATAATACAACATTGGCATGACCACTCCATGGATGAAAACTCTCAAATGATGTTGCAATAGTTAATATTAAATGTCAGCTTATCAGGGCTAATGGATTCCCAGGTGATGAGTGGGTCTGTTCTAGGTACTTTCTGTTGTTTGATAAACACCAGGGTCAAAAAAAGCAACTTACAGCCCATCATCATGGGAATCTAAGGAAGGGACACAAGGCAGGAACCTGGAGGCAGGCTAAGCAGAGACCACGGAGGAACAATGCTAACCGCTGTGCTTCCTCTGGCTGCCTCAGCTACTTTCCTTATACAACCCAGGACCACCTGCCCAAGGATGGCACTGCCCACAGAGAGCCCTAGCTCGATAAAATGCCCCACAGATATGCTGATAGGCCAATCTAATATACTAGTTCCTCCATTGAGTTCTTTCTTCCCTGGTACGTCAAGTTTACAGCCAAGAGCAGCCATCACAGGTCTATGGAAGCGTTTCTGAAAGATTAGAATTTGAATGAGCAAACTCAATAAAGTCATTGGCATTACCAAATGCACCGAGGCCAAAATGTGTGTGTGTGTGTGTGTGTGTGTGTGTGTGTGTGTGTGTGTGAATGAGGGGGCATTTTCTCTCAAAGATATCCAGCCATGCCCTAGGACATGAGTTCTCAGGCCTTCAGCCTTTAGACTCAGGGACTCACACTGAAGCCTCCCAGTTGTCAGGCCTTCGGAACTGGACTGAATCACACCACCAGCTTACAGACAGCATATCATGGGATTTCTCAGCCCCCATAATTATGTGAACCAGTTCCCATAAGAAACCTCCTCTTCTAGATCTACATATTTTCTACTGGTTATTTTTCTGGCAAGTTCTGACTAACACAGGCATGCTGCTATTAGTAGAGTGGAAACCCACAAAGAAACAGGGCCTACTGCACAATGTGAGGATGCCAGTACAAGCAACAGAGCCCCTCATGATCAAAAGGCTGGGGAAAGTACTATACTATCCACCACCTCATCCTGTGCTCTGCATATCTCACCTGCACAAGCTTGTGGTCCAGTGACCCCATCATGTCTCTATACAGATCAACAGTTCAAAATAATTATTAAGAACTTCAATTTGATGCCTTGGTGTATAGTTCAGTGGAAGAGCACTTTTGCTAACATGAATAAGACCACCATTTTTAGCCCTAAATATGCAAAAAGGTATTCTAATTTCTTTTTAAAGAATTTCAAGCTCACAACTACAAAGAATAAACAAGTGTTTATTCTTTTGGGTGTACAGACTTTTGAGTCAGCCGTGTGCAGCACATGGGCACACACGACCAGTGGCACTTGTATTCACTCTGACTTTCTGTGATGGAAATATACTTTTCTAGTATTGATTTTCTTTTATACAAAAGGACAAGAAGGTGTTGAAATAAATGTACTTTTCAGGACAGCAAGGCAATATGTCCACAGTGGGTCAGAGGCAGAGCAGTGCTTGGAGAGGGTGGTAGAGCCTCCTCCGGGCTTGGAGAAGCAGACCTGGAAGTTCAGGAAATGTCAGCTCATTTTCCCCTCAAACTCAAATAAAACAGAATATTTCTTCTGTGGGTGGGTTTCCGCAAACACCATAAAGGCCACTGTATACAAACCTTCCTGGAAAACCCACTCCTACCCACTCTGCCTCCCTTCATTTCCTTGGCTTCCTGTGGCTGACACATCTTCTTCAACAGACATTCACAAAATTATTGGTTATTAGACAACTTGTGGTTAATTTATATTCTTAGCACGTTCTGTTGAGGAAGTATGGGGTGACTTAAAGGTGCAGGCTGACTCCGACACTGAGTTTCTCAAATTCCCAGAAGCAGCTTCAAAATATGGTCATTTCTCCTTGGCTAGAAATCACTTCAGTCTTTTGTGTCTTGCTACAATCTCACTATGAACAGAACTAATCGGTCCAGCAGAACTTAATTATGCCCCCAAATGATGAAAATGTGGAGACAGGTGGAGGGACTGCATGTAAATGCCTCCTCTTTCAGAAGTGTCCAGTTTTAGCCTTCCAGTCTTGATGCTCCTTCTCATCTCCCTGTAGTACACGGTCTTTGTAACGCTGCTCAAATCTGCCTCTTGCCTGTGGGCAGAGTATTAGAGTGACATCACCCTATTTCTAATCCATTATTTTCTAGTTACAGTACATCAAAAGTTTTCTTAGATCACACTTTCTGAAAAAAAATTATAAAATTCTTGAGAGAGTCCCCAAAGTAAAACAAGCTTTATTTTAACTGATATTAATCAAGGTGTCATGAAACCATTTAGAACAACAGTTTGTTTTTAATTTCCATAAAGGTTCCTGTCACTAACTACCTCAGTCGTACTGTACCATCTCAATTTAGGCTCAAACATGGAGACCTAATGCTGTGGAATTTTGGAATGACCTCGAGGAACAGACCCTGAGATAGATGAGTTGGAATTTCCACAGACGGCGGAAAACAAAGAGACAAAGTCACAAAGGAAGAAACGAGAAGAGAAGAGCTGAGTTTTTCCCCCAAAGTGAGCCTGAGGTGACGCTTTCCAGTCATGGTGAAAATAGAATTTGCTGACAAAGCTGTGATCACACTGGACAACTTACAACTGGTTGTGAAAGAAATTTCCAGAAAGCATTGTTTATTTTTAGCTGGAGTATTTCCAGACTACCTCTGGGAGGTGTCTGTGTGCTCTCAACTATTATTGCTCTCCTCTTCCTGTCTCCTACCCCGACTCCTTTCCCAACACCCAGAGGTCACTCACACAGTGTAAAAGCACTCAATGGCATTTAAAATTTCTAGTTAGGGTTTTAATCCTTTAACTTAGAAAACTGATGGGGTGAGGTGAGTATTTGTGATTGATAAGGCATTCCCCATTAATTAAAATGGGATGTTTGTTCTTCATGCCTTTCTGACCTATGAACTCTGGAGCTATTCTGAGAAGTCACAGTCACAAAACACCTGACAAAAGTAACCTGGGAATAAACGGTTTCTTCTGGCTCACACCACAGTGAGAAGCCACAGTTCATCACTCCTGGCAAGTCAAGGCAGCAAGAGGTTGAAGCAGCTGGTCACGCGGCACATTCAGGGAGAAGAGATCAGTGTGCTTCCGCCCTCACAGACATGCCCCCAAATCTGTCCCCCAGGGGGTTCTGGATCTTGTAAAGATGATAATCAATATTAATAATCAAAACATCATCAATTTGAAGAATGATACTGAAGAAAATTTCTGTACACTATTAGAAGACAGAGTTCCTTCTTACAATCAAGAAAATATTAGCATTTTCTACTTATTTAATACTTGTATTCTGACACTACATCTTGACTATTCCCTGGTTTGGAAAAATTCCAGGTGAATAGATGCTCCAGATTTCAAAGAACATGACACAAGATTTTGAGGCAGCCAAGAGTCTAAACACACCGTATGAACCAGTCAACTGAAATAGAGTCTGGGATCATTAAATAAATTCTAGATCAAGTCTAGCATTCATGGTGCCCAGTCTTTTTAACTATTGTGTTGAAGGAAACAGAGCCACTTGCAAGGATTTCTGAGTAAAATGGACTTAGGGAGTTATCTCACTGAGGGAGGGGTACCAGAAAACCTATAGTGCATAGTTTTGTAGCAAGCTATGAATGATTGAGAAGACATGGGTTACATATCTCAAAGGACTGGTGTCTTTTATGCCATCCCAAAGCTCAGAAGTCAAAATTAGTTACGTGTAATTCTAACACTTACTGCTACTTTTGACAAATGTCAACAGGAATTCTCTTTATCATCTACAGTAATATGTATTTTTAAATTGTCTCTGCTTATTTAATTTATATCCAATATCTTCCTGCCTTCCAGGCCCTAGGTCTTCCTTATCACGTCTTTTTGAATGTTTTCTCTGTAGGAAACTGGACATACCTCTCACTCCTGTTTTCCATACATAATAAATCTGACATTTATATCTACAATTTCTCCCCACCCATACCTTCTTCTCAAATTCTATCATCCATTAACTTATGTACATTAATGTTTCCCAGTTTTCTTTTCATTGCTGCTTTTCTTTCCTAAGGCTATTTTTGAGTGTATATTTTACCCCTTCTTCTAGGTAAAATATACTTACTTGTTTACATGCATATTTGTGCCTTATGCATTAAAATAGTAATATTTCTTCTTCCCAGTGATCAGTGTGCTCTACTTAGCAGCGGTTGCAAAGTACAGCATTTGGAGAACAGGTAAGGATACCTATACTCATTGTTTATTGGCCCTTTGTCTGAGATCAAATAAAGACATCAGGTCTGAAACATGAGCAGGCTAAGGAGAGAAGAGATAAGACTGATGGGCAAGCAGCACTGGCCAGCTGCAGGTTGACTTGTGAAAGCTACAATTCTCCACCTTTCTGCCTGCATTTCCCTCTTGTGTGTACAACTATAGTTACCTAGCCCCACAAAACTGGCTCCATTTATTGGCTTCTCTATCTCCCTCTGCATAATAAGTACTTCCTCTCACCCCATTTTTTCCTCCAGAACCCAGGAAATGCTGTGAGTTTAACATTTAATCCTCACATATCCTGTAAGCAAAAGCCTCATCATGCGAGTTGGTGCAGCCTCCTTAGAGGACCCTGTGGATATTTAAAAAAAAATACTTTTTCAAAAGAGAAAGACTTCTCCTTCTGAGGAGTGAAGGTTCAGTGAAGGAAAGGGGGCAGGGTAATCCATAACAAAACTTCCTCCAGATATCCCTAAGATGATAACAGTGATAGATAATTCAGGCAATACGTCTCTGCCTTCCCATAATTCCTTTCCAACAAGTGCTACCTGTTCTTATACACTGGAAACTGGGACAGGGGTTGCTAAGAGCGTCTTCATTATCTTTAAAGTCATCCTTGCATGAAGCATGATACCTTGTATGATATTCCCAGCCAAAAAATCTGAGCGGAACTCTCTGTTCCAAGTGTTCTTTATGTTCATAACTAATCCTATCTTGCTCCTGGTTATCAGTCTCCATCTATTAATTTCAAAAAGTGAATCCTGTGTGACATCTCCATGGGCATAAGATTTCTAGGGAGGCAGGACAGCGGGACTCTAGGGAGGCAGGATAGAGGGACTCTACTTTTCAAAAATTTTTCCTCTAAAGCAATGGAAGCATCTCATTTTATATTGTTACCCAATTCTCTTATACACATAATAAACTTTTCACAAAATTATATGATATGCAACATAGTAAATGGGAATTCTTGTCTTTATTCACTGTGAGCTAAATATGTTCTATAATTTTATTTCTTTATTTTATTAAATAACCATATTTCTGTAAGTCTTCTTGACTATGTGATCAAGAAGTCTACTGAATGTGATGCTGAAGTTGACCATGACGTTTTCCTGCTATGACATAGTCTCCAGTTCAGAGCTGAGTTTGGAGTTATTAGTAAAGTCTTCAACCAGCTGTTCTTATTAATTTTGTTTAAATAATATATATCAAAAGGATAGCATAAATTCATATGGAGAGTAGAGAGGGAGAAAATGGTTTGTGACTTTCCATAAATGTCTCCAAAATGGCCACCTTTGTTTTATATGACTCAGTTTTCATTACAGTAATATAGAATTCTTGCCAAAGTATAACTTAAAATAAATATGTAAACTCCAAACCGTAGAAACAAAGTGCCACTGAGAGTGAAACTGTCAGAAAAAACAAGAACTTGCCTTCTCCATAAGTCAGGAAGTGGTATTCCAAACCTATGTACAAAAGCAGTCAAAGACGACACAACTTAACAAAACAAACACAAAAGCCTCACCCTGGACATCAAGCCAGCTTCCAACTAACGCCAATCCTCCTTCCTGAGCTCTCCAAGTCCTGGGATTCCAAGGGTGTGCCATCATGCCCAGCTGAGACTATTTCTAGACTGCTACACTCAGAAACCTAATAAAAGAACCCTGAGAGGAAGAAGGTGAGCTGCATGTTGTGAAGAAGATTCACTTCTGTGAAAGCACCTAAAACAGACAGTACAAACCCAGTGGCAACAGAAACCCGGTCTAAGTACAGACTTCCCTGCCATGCTAGAAATATTGCAGTTATTAACTGTCTACTACATGCTTAGAAAATGGTAGAGATTTTAGAGTTAGATTGTTTAAAAATTTAATATCTTCTAGATATTAAAGAATCAAGAAAAATAGATAAAGTGCATGTGAACATGAGCTAACGGATACCATGATAAATAAGCGCAGCAGCACAGAAGGAAACTCGGCCTGTGAACAACAGCTGGATAACCATTGCTAAGGCACATAGAGACTACAGAGAAGGAAGACGGACAGAGAGTGCTTTTCAAATCAAAGCTGAAACTTGACATCTGTAATGACAAATTTGTCAACTCGATGGATCTAGGGTCACCATGGGAACAATCTTCCAGGCATGCCTATGAAGGATTATCCAGAATAAGTTAGTTGATAGAGGAAGACTCATCTTAACCATGGGTGGGGGTCCTAGACTACTTAAAAAAAAAACCCTAAAAGCTGAGGACTAGAATCTGGCTCTGCTCCTTGACTGTGGATGCCATGTGATCAGCCACCTCCAGCTCCTGAGGCATGCTTTGTCTATAGTGATGGACTGTGAGCCAAAGTAATCCCTTCCTTCAATAAGTTGATTTTGTTGGGTATTTTGTAAGGGCATCACTTGCTCTCCACAGTGCCCCACAACTACCATGACAGCATGGTCCAATCCAGGATAAGCCTCCGAAGGAAGGATTTAGCTAAAGATGTCTTAAGTATGTTCCATGCACTATGAGCTCAGGTTCTGGAAGAACACAGGACATAATAGGACAATAAACCATTTAAAACTCTGGGACTTCCTTCTATTGTTTATAAATCAGAGAAGAATTATATATTTGGTAGTCTGAGTATGCCACTCTGGCATTCCTTTAGGATCCACAGAATTCCCTCCCTTTTTAAATATAGTGGTTGTTTTGGGGTTAGACTCATGTTAAAATATGACACAACTCTTTCCTGGTGGATTGTTCAGAAACACCCAGTTATAATTAGGAAAACACACACAAAAATGGTGCAAAGGAAGGAAGAGGTTTCTGTAGTAAAACGAACGCTGGGTGTTTTGCCAGTGGGTCCCAAACATCATTTAAATCTATTATAAGACCTGAAATTTATTCCAAATGTTTCTGCTAAATCTTCCTCTCACTTTGTGCTCAAACATCTAAAGGGAAGAAATGTCTTAAGTAAAGATTTGTGCTTCACATTATCAGGGTGATGGTGGACTAATATTTGTTCCCAGGGACGTCTGGAGGTCCAACAAGAGGAGTAGGAGACGAGACTCATGAGTTAGACTTATTTTGCCCGTTTTTTTTTTTTTTTTTTTTTTTTTTTTTGAGACAGGGTTTCTCTGTGTAGCTTTGTGCCTTTTCCTGGATCTCGCTCTGTAGACCAGGCTGGCCTCGAACTCACAAAGATCCACCTGCCTCTGCCTCTATTTTGATACACATCCTCTTTTGATCGAGTGTATTGGACGCCTCCTGAGGTTGACAGCCCACCAAAAAGGAAATGATTCGGAAAAATAACAAGTCCTGTGCTCGGGAGGGTAATTCGCAGCACAGCATAGTGTACGTTTATGTCTAAAAGTATTCTGAGGTATCTTTGCAAATACTAATCGCCAAACTAATCAATTAGCGTTTGTTGGCCTTCTGGGGTCAATAGAGTCAGTTGTTTTGTTTTGGTTTTAATTTAGTCTTTCACTGTGGAAACTGAGAGGGAAAATTGCAAGTAATGAAGGAATTTTGAAAGTTTAAGCTCTTTGCAGTGAGTCAGGAGAGAGAGGGGGACCAGCCAGACGCCCTCTTCAGCAAGTGGCTGTCACAAAGCGAAGACCCTAAGAAAACTTCACGCCTGGGTTTCCCTAGTTGAGCACAGGAATAGTATAATAGTATTCTTACATTTCAAATCTAGGGCAACAAGTTGACCAAAACAAGAGCCAAAAGTGGGCTGTGGTTAGAAATCTAGGCCCTGTCCTCCCCCACTAGAGGTATTCAGATCATACCTGCTCCTCCTTGAGCTGAGGCATCCAGGATGAAGGCAGGGTGGCATCTTTGTGGAAGTGACTGTGACTTGAAGTATTTGAATAACTAATATGTAAGAGCACATTCCTACTTGATCTAAGGTGTAGCCCTTGTAAGTAGTAATGTCATATTCTCAATCTCATTAAGTCTTGTGGATCATAGTCCAAAACTTTAATCATGGTCGACGTGTCTCTAAGTCAGGGAAATGAAGAGAATTTAGCACTACAGGAACTGACACCTTAGAGGAGAAGTTGTGAAATCTTCCTCTGACAGTTTCTGGTTTTGCAGTGTTTTCAATAAGAAAGCAGCCCCAGAGCACACAAGATCACACTCAGCATTGGTTCATTAGGTTTTTACTTTCTGTTACAAACAAGCAAGAAAACTTGTCTGGCCAGTTACACACTAGAGAAATCTATAAGCAACGCGGTGCTAATCAGAAGACTCGGACTTCTGTTTTCCTCTCTGCACACTGAGGCCTGCTGCTCTTTCCTTGGCTAAATATAGCAGCTGGCGTCCTGCTATGTTCACAGCTGACTGGAGAATTTCATTATGAAGGTGGAAAGCTAACACTGTCATCTGATGAATAAAAGGGTCAGCTGATCGTGCTTCTTGCTCTGTGGAAAATTTACAACAATGAGCTGTACTGAGTGACAGCTGAGTTCATTAAAATAGCTCATTAGTGTGATGAGCAAAGACAGCAGCTTCCTCTCACTGTCTCCCCATGCAGTTACTGAAAGCGTGTTCTGCTGGAGTCCAAGAGGGGATTCCTTCTCTTTTTGTTCAGAACTGTAGCCCTTGCAAACGTAATCCAAGACCCTTCCCCGATACTGTCCAGCTCAGGGATCGCTTCTTCAAGGATCAATCATGTACATTTTTTTTTTTTTTTTTTTAGCAAGTTCTTGTTGCATACCCACAGAACAGGATTCCATCATGTCCAGGCATATGTTTTTAACTGTCCCTGGATTTCTCCCTTTTGAAAAGCCTTCCCTGTAACAAAAGCACCTTCAGAGCTTTGTCCAAGTACATCTTTTCATTCCATCAACTTCATCTGAAGACCGCTCTCACCTCTCATCAGCCCATCGTGTGAAAGCGGAGCTCAGGTCTCCCGCCTCTGCCAGGCTGCTCACTGTATCCAGTGAGAATCGATTGGTCCCCATATCAGTTACATAGTGTTGTATCCTGCCCAGCGTCAGATATCCTTCCCACGGACAAAGATCCCTGAGCCAAAGATATAAAATTCCTAATTGCCACCTAATGATCTCGGTTTGTTGAACTGAGCACTAAGAGTGGGGCATTCCTTTGTGAATTGACACCTGTCATCAGAAGAATTCTTCAAGAAACACAGAAATCACATAAAACTCCCCTTTCTCATCTGATGTAAAGCTGTGGACATATTTATTTCATTGTAGTGTTGGGTAAAACAGATGCATTCTTTCGTATCTCTCTGTTAGCTGTAGATGATATGCTATTCTTTCCCATTCCCTCTTTGTTAGTTGTGGGATTATAAAGTATTCTCTCCCATCCCTCTCTTTTAGTTAGAGTATATACCATCCCTGTAACAAAATATTTCTAAATTGAAAAGCAGGTGCTTTTGTTACAGGGAAGGCTTTTCAATTTAGAAATATTTTTCTTGCATTAAGGCATTTATCCTTTGTGTGCTTGGAGGGGTAGGGGGCATTGCCACAGTGTGCATGTGGAGGTCAGAAGGGTCATGGTGTGTGTGTGTAGATCAGAAAGGCCATGGTGTGCATGTGGAGATCAGAAGCGCCACTGTATGTGTGTGTAGAGGTCAGAAGGGCCACTGTATGCATATGGAAGTCAGAAGGGTCATGGTGTTCGTGTGGAGGTCAGAAAGGCCACTGCGTGTGTGTGTGTGTGTGTGTGTGTGTGTGTGTGTGTGTGTGTGTGTGTGTGTGTGTAGGTCAGAAAAACCACCACAGTGTGCGTGTGGAGGTTAGAGGACAATTTTGCAGGGGTCAGTTCTGTACTTTCACCACATGGGTCTCAGGACTGAACTCCAGCTGCCAGGCTTGGCAGCAAGGACCTTTACTCATAGAGCCTTCTTGCTGATCTGGATTTCAGTTTTGAGAAAATATGCCAAATAGCTTTGCTTCAAAAAAAAGTTAATTGTTTCTTCCACAAAAGGTCTCTTAAGTTATTTCGGTAGTATTTCAGACAAACCTGGTGTATGAAAACCACCACAGAGTGGACTGTTCAGCCATCCGGAGAAAGAGGCAGATATACTGCAGAAGGGATTTCACAGAGTCCGATTTACTAGGGACTGATGGACAGAACATCTGATGCCAGCATAAGGGGAGGATCCTGGTGGTGGGGAGACAGATCAGCCAATAAAACGTTTGCTGTTGAAGCATGAGGACCTGAGTTTGTATCCTGAGCCAGGTGTGGCAGCTCACACCTGTCTGTACCCCTAGAGCTGGGGAGGCAAAGAAGCGATTCCCTGAGGCTCACGGATCAGCACGTCTAGTCAAAATGGAAACAGTGAGGATCCTGGTTCAATAAATAAGACACTTAAGAAAGACACTTGGCGTCAACCTTCAGCCTCTACAAACACATGTCTATATGTGCACACATATACACAACACATTGCACATACATCTCACACACACTCACAGTGATCAGAGGATCTCCACCCCCAGAATTTAACTAAGACTAAGGTGGTTCTGCCTCCATCAGAGTCTGCCTGGGTTTTCTAAAAACTATTAACACACTAGGTGTCTATTAAGAACCAGCCCCAATACCAGTGAGGGACAGACACACTGGGCTATCTTAATGATATTGTTAATACTGTAGGGCTATGTTATAGACCACAGCCAACTGGTTCTAAAAACTATTAACACACTAGGTGTCTACTAAGAACCAGCCCCAATACCAGTGAGGGACAGACACACTGGGCTATCTTAATGATATTGTTAATACTGTAGGGTTATGTTATAGACCATAGTCAACTGGTTGAATACACAGCAGTTACATCCAAGAGGATTTGTCATCAGATTAATATATATCCCTAGAGGTGAATTAATTCATGAACTATTTCTATGAGTTAGAATATTCATTTATTATTTGAAGAGGAAGTACATTATTTTGTTGCTTAGAGAAGCAGGACATTAATTCTGAACTCATTTGGAGGAGTCAAGGAACTTAGCAGAAATCTGTGAACATTAATCCAGGCGTAGTGGAAGTTGGGTAACTCCATGACTAAGGGACTGTGAGGAAGGCTTTGATTCCTGTTAGGCAGAGAGAAACTGAGCCCAAGTTATTTTGTTGCCAAAGAGATTAAAGGTCAATGAAAACTCACCACTTTAAGAACCTACAAAATTAGTATGTGTGGACAACTGTGATCCAGACCTGTGAAACCCACAAAAGAGAAGACAGATGTTACCTCCTTCTTGATAAAATATGTAAATCACCCATCAAAGAGTTCTGCTCAGAGGGTCACGAGCAAACGGTTCCATCTCACTACCAAGTCACAGGAAATAAGAGAAACAGATGATATCATGGAGATGCAAGCAGCGAAACTGGGCCTCCAAAATGTTTTCTTTTTCTCTCGAGAAACTATAAAGCGGGAAAAGAAAGAAAACCCTCCATGTCAAAAGAGACTTACAGGGGTGCATGAATGGCATTTGGATCTGTTTCAAACAGAATAAAAATAAAACATGACAATTGAAGAAGTTTAATATTGGTTAGATAACCCACAAGATTACAAGTCACTGTTATTTTCAGATACAACAGTGGCAATAAATGTCCTTACTTGAAAATATATAGTAAAATATAAATATATAGTAAGATATAAATATAAGTGTTACTGGAGTCCCAGGACAGAGGCTTGACTCAGCATATCAGGTCTGATCTAGAGACGAATTAAGAAAGAGAGACATTGTGGAGAAGGAAGGAAAAAATTGAGATCTGTCCTGGAAAACTGCCTGCGGGTTCTGACAGCAGCTCCAGAAGCATGCTGGGAGAGGACCAACGTGATGGAAGCCTTGGTGGGTTGCGTGGTCCTGTGGCCTCAGAAGTGAGCATATGTATGTTCTAGGTGTGGTTATGTGAGCTTCTTCTTGAGTCCAGGACTGGGAGCTGGCTATCACCCCAGCATGAAATAAAGACAGAAAAAGAGAATGAAGGAAAGAGAACAGGTTAGATGGACAGATTGAAGTCTCTGGACAATGACTGGGCATTCATTTAAATGTCTCTTAAAAGAGACCCTGTTACAAAAATGCCTTGAGGCCTGGGATATACTTCAGTGACACTCAGAAAAGTGTCACTCACTCCAGAAAGCTCAAGGATGGAAGAAACAAGATCCAGCAGGAATTATTTCATCTACCAAGAGGTAGATGACAATTCATTGTGTCACACTCTATATTTTCTATATGTTTGAAATTCTCCACAATCAAATACTTAACAACAGAGAATTTTGATGTAAGACATGGAAGATCTTTGCTAACTGCTAGTACCCATTTCAAGAAACTAAGTTTAGAAAGTTTGAATTCTCCCAGGCAGTGGCCACAAACTCACTAAATGATGAGGGGGTGAGGCTTGCTTCTCAGCTCTGCCAATGATCCTAAGCAACCACAAGAACAGTAGCCACATGGTATGGGAAACATACTTACAAGTGGGTTCATGAGCCAAGCAAAAGCTTTAATTTAGCTGAAGGAACCAAGAGTCCTCCTTAGCTCTCTCAGTGTCTTTGAACTGGAAAAGGACTTGTATATAGTGTTGCAACACAAACGTGTAATCTTTGGCCCAGACAAATGGGTGCTCTTGTGGACAATCCCGGAGAAGAATCTGTCATCTTCTTCACACGGAATTTGTTTTGGTTACACCATCTCACCACATCCTTCCTGAGAGGGTCCTTCCCCTCTTCCATTTATGCTTTGCCCCCTTCAGCATGTACCAGAAGAAAGAAAACATACATTAGATTGCTTCTGGCCAGTTGTGTTTGTTAGTTGGGTCTTTACTGCAGTCAAAATGTAGACTGTGACCAAGTACAACTGAGGTGGTAAGGAGGTCAGTATAGAGCCAGGACTTCTATTCCCAACAGTCTGTAAGGAGCCTCTACATCTCTTCTTGTGACGGCAGGAGACTATATGTGGATCCTGAAGTTGGACTTCTTCAAACCCAGGGGAAATGAAGCACACCATTGTGGAACTTTCATCTCGTCGTTACTCACAAACAACCTATGAGACAATAATTATTTATGCTTGATTTATTCACTTTGGTTTTTGTAGCTGAAGATTTCCTGTGTCCACCTGGCTCCTGCAGCTGCTCAGACCCAAGTAAACACACAGAGACTTATATTACTTATAAACTGTATGGCCGTGGCAGGCTTCCTGTTATCTAGTTCTTATATCATAAATTAACCCATTTCTATTAATCTATAAGTTGCCACATGACTTGTGGCTTGTGGCTAATTTTACATCTTGCTTCCTCTGTGTCTGGCTGGCGTGGCGACTCCTGACTCAGCCTTCCTGTTTCCAGAATTCTCCTCTCTCTTTGTCCTGCCTATACTTCCTGCCTGGCTACTGGCCCATCAGCACTTTATTTATTAACCAATCAGAGCAACATATTCACAGCATACAGAGCAATATCCACAGCAGGTTTTTATTATAATTATCATAATAACTTTCCCCCTCCCCTGTCCTCTAATCCTTCCCATGAACTCCCCATCCCCAATTCCATCTTGGATTGATGGCCTTGTGTTTTTTGCTGTAGTTCACATGTTTACTGCTGCTGTGCTTGTTCAGGTCTTGTTTAGGCCACCATATTATTGCAGTATCATGGGTGAAGCTTCTCTGTCATTTCTAGGAAAAATAATCTCACAGCTGATCTTCCAGTCCTCTGGCTCTTGCAATCTTTCTGTCCCCACATCTTCCATGTTCCATGAGCCATAGACACAGGAACTGTGCTTTAGATGTATCACCTGGGGCTGGGATCCCCAGGATCACTTGTTTTCTATACTTAGGATGGCTACAGTTTTCTGTAAGAGTCTCCATCTGTTGCAGAAACAAGTCTCTTTGATGAAGGGTGAGAGCTGCACTCATCTGTGGGCAGAAGGATAAATATTCAGAATTCAGTGAGGAATTGTGCTGACCTTCTAAGATGACAGCAGCAGGTTCTCCTCTAAGATCCATGACCTCACTAGCCCCAGATAGATGGCTCAGTTCCCAGTATCAGGCAAGATTTCCCTGGGACTGAGTGGGCCTTGCGTCTAATTAAAGAGCTGTTGGTTATCACAAGGTTTAGGTGCCACTATTACACCATTAGGGATATCATGTCACATTGGTCATTGTTGCAGCTTGTGGGCATCCTGGCTGGGTGGACTACTGTTTGCCCCCGCCCTCCAATCTTGGCAGCTTGCATAACACCTTTAAGCACTATGAGCGCTGCTGGTCTCTGGGGAGGAGGCCTTCAGGTCAGATCCAGCTTGATCCTAAAGGCCTGTGTCTGAAGTGCATGGTGTCTTCAGCAATGGGGACTTATCTTCAACCTCTGGAAAGCAAGCAAAAGCAATAACAATACTCTGTACTGCTTGGGGAGTCTCTTGGATGCCCCTTAAAACAACTCAAAAAGAGGTTTCTCTTGCCTGGAATTGAGGTCTTGGGGTGGGTGGGAGGGTAAATCCTTATCAACCCAAGTAGAACAACATCATCTAAAGTATGTATGTGTATGGATAAAGAAAGGCAAATGCTACATCTTTCACCTGTAGTTACTAGCTCCAAATTGTCAGCTATGAATATATAACCTGAAGTACCCACAGAGACCAGGAAAATGAAAGAGGGACCATGTACTGAGGATGAGGGAGCACTAGAGAGGGTTTTATCTGGAAAAGGGAGGGGTCAGTACAGAGGGGAGGAAGGGAGGAGGGTCTAATGACAGAGGGAATCATAGGATTATTGATTTACCTAAAATTGCTTACATACAATACTTTTTTAACTAAGGAAACTAAGATTCAGAATCAGCAAGGGAATTACGAAAGGTTACAAGGTCATCAGGGGTCATATGGAACTTTATCTCAGGGTTTTCCATCTTTACCCACTTGCTTTCTAATTATGCTAAAGTAAATGGATAAAAAAATTATTTACAGTTTCCAAGTGACTTCTGTTTATGTTCAATCTTCATAATGACTCCCTGGATTTGGGAAAAAATAGACATTATTCTCCCTATTTTACACATAACAGCGCTGAAGCACCAAAAGCAATGCCTTGCTCAAGGTCAACTGATAAATCAGGACGGAAGTTGGGGCAAGATGCCAAATATCCAATTTCCTGCGTGGGAGCTGTTTTCACAATATCATATTCCTGCTAGTGGAGCTGTGAGATCACAAGGTCATTATATCCCTGGCACTGTCAGAGGAAATCTCACTGGCCTTATGGAGTAGCATTGGACAGCGATGGGGGAGGCATGGCTGTGACTCAGAGCTGACCGGAGCCAGGAGATCAGGAAAGCTCATCTCTGAAGGTGATGCACTAAGCCACATCCTTGTCTCTATGTGTGGACATTCCCTGAGAGTTCCTCTCTTCTCTGCCTCATGAATTCTTCTTTAGTCGAAACTTGTAATTTGGGGTTTCAGTGGAATATTTTTCTGCGAGTGTTAGTTAGATACTCTAGACTTGATTGGTTGATCTGCACGTGTTTCTGCATCTTGTAAGCATTTAGATGTTTCCCCATCCCCTGGCGGAGGCGATTCTTTCACAATAATGGTTCTGTTTAAACTAGTGAAAGTCAGGTGACCAGAAAGTGAAATGAAACATGTGAGCAGAGAAGGAACAGCGCTGCACCAGATGTCCTGTCAAATTTCTCGGGTGGATTATGTTATTTCATCTGTGAAACATGCTGTGTGGCAGGAGTCCTCATTACTCTGCCTTTGCAGGAGAGTAAACTGAGGCACAGAAAAGCTGAGTGATTTGGTTGAAGTTAAACAGTGAAAACAGCAAAAGGGTTTGGCCTCAGTTTGAACATCCAGGAATTGTATCCTTATAGAAATCATGGACAACTGGTGACCCAGACCAGAGGAAACTCCTCATATTACTAAATCCAACCATCACCGTTGACTCTTGTAGATCATTGGTGATACGTCAAGCTTTGGCTTAAAACCTCACACCAATTATCCATTCCCTCTTGCTCAGCAATTCCATGAAGCAGGGATGACAGTTACAGCCACTTAGCAAATATGAAAGTAGAGACTCGGTGTCTTGCTTGGGGTCACACAGAGAATGGCTGGCTTTAGAGGAAGACTAGCTACAGTGTTACTGAAAATGAAGTCAAACAGAAGAGTACAGCTATCAGTACACCCAAGCTCACCCCGTCCAGAGTCACTGAAACTGCTTCAGGAGTCTAGCATTCTAAGTGGTTGCGTGGACTGGTTCTTGACAGACCTTGAAGGCCAAGCTGGTGACATTCACATGCAAAACACATCAACAGAAAACTTTTTGGTGTTTGTATGTGACAGAGGTCCAAGACTTCTAAAGGACTGTCTAATGGGCAATTCTTCCACATTTCCCATCTGCTTTACATATCTCATACCATAGTTTCCTTTTCGCTTAAAAAAAAAAAATATTCGTAGGTGAGACAGTTGATTGGCCTGATCTGTTTGGGAGGCATCCAGGCAGTGGGACCGGGTCCTGTGCTCATTGCATGAGTTGGCTGTTTGAAACCTGGGGCCTATGCAGGGTCCCTTGGCTCAGCATGGGAGGAGGGGACTGGACCTACCTGGACTGAGTCCACCAGGTTGATCTCAGTCTGTGGGGAAGGCTTTGCCCTGGAGGAGATTGGAATGGGGGGCGGGCTGGGGGGAAGGTGAGGGGGGCGGGAGGGGGGAGAACAAGGGAATCTGTGGCTGATATGTAGAACTGAATTGTATTGCAAAATAAAAATTTAAAAAAAAAAAATACTAGAGAGCAATCTCATCTACCGTAAAGCAAAAGAAAACCTGGATATTTCATAATCTCTCATAGCTAATGTGCCAACCTTGCCCAAAGGAATAACAGAGAGAAACAGACTTTGCATTGTATTTGGGAGTTGGTGTTCTTGGAAATGGAATCTGGATGTCTTCATACCTTTAAAGAAAGCAGGAGAAATGTGTAAATGAACCAGTAGTTCCTGTCTGCTCTCTATGGTGGGAGTCTTGCTCTCTGGTAAAATACTGGGATTAACCCAAAGTTAATGGATCTTTTGGTCATATAAAAATCTAATGCCGAACCTGATGCTGGGGTGAGGGGGGGGGGCGGTGAAGGAAGAGAAGCCAGCCAGCTCCAGGCCTTCGGGCAGGCACTCTTCTGAGTTAGTTGTAACTCTGATTATAATGAAGATGAAGAAGTAAGCAGGGGCTGGGCAAGGAGAGCCCTAAGAGTGCACAGTCTGGAACCCAGGATTGGGGCACACGCCTCTGGAAATGTACCTGACCGCCACCAGCAGTCGGTGGGGCTTTCATGAAGGGGTAGATAGAGCCTGTGGATATGACCACATCTCAAGTGTGAATCCAGTTCTGTCTAGTGTGGAGTTCCACAGCTTTCTTTCATGCTCTATGATTTCCTTCTGTAACTCACAGGCCTCCGGGATATTCTCAGTGTTTATCCCTGGGGGTAGTTATTTTTTTGTGTGTCTGCATTTAAGGAAATTCTGAGAGGGGAAGAGAACACTGGAAATTCAATTATCAGATAGTGTGCAATGGTCTGGGGCAAGCGGTCTAGGAGGCAAACACAGTCACCATGTAAATACTAAGAAAGGCATAACTTATAAAAGGACTAGGTCTCTATAGCCCCGTGTAATAGGACCTGAATCATCTAGTATACAATGGAGAATTCCAGAAGGTACCTCAGATACTTTTGCTTTCTAAAATTCTATCTTAAATTATTCAGAAAATGTTACTTTTAGCATGAACAAAGAGGCTGTAATGAACAGTGGCTATGATCTTGAGGAACACAGCATAGAAGGGTCTGGTGAGAGGCCTTGGGCTCTAGTTTGCATGAGCAGAACCGTGAGGATAGTCAAACAGAACTTTGTAGAGCTGTGAGGATGTGTGGTGGTTTGGATAAGGATGGCCCCCATGGGCTCATACATTTGAATTCTTAGTCATCAGGGGATGGCACTGCTTTGAAGGTTTAGGGGGTGTGGCCTTGTTGGGGTAGGCATGGCCTTGTTGGAGGAAGTGTGTCTTTGGGGGTGGGCTTTGAGGTTTGAAAAACCCAAGCCTGGCCCAGTGGCTCTCCCTTTTTTCCTACTGCCTGCAGATCCAGATGTAGGACTCTCAGTTACTTCTCCAGCATCACGTCTTCCAGCATGTTGCCACGGTCCCTGCTATGAAGACAATGAATTAAACCTCTGAAACTATAAGCAGCCTCAATTAAATGTTTTATTTTATAAGAGTTGCCTTGGTCATGGTGTCTCTTTACATCAATAGAACACTGACTAAGACAGAATGAAATAAAATCAATCTAAACAGCTACCAAAATGTAAATATATATGTAGTGGGTAGCCATTCCAGCTTTGATCTGGAAGTTCCAACCCCCATTGAGACTTCAGCAACTGTCACGCTTACAAGGCAGGGCCAAGGGAGGCGCCTGGAGACCTGAGATCTGGATGGGCGGTGCACTCACTCGGTTCCGGGACCTTGGACGGTGAAGGTGGGCCAAGCAGAGCTCCAGAGAACACCGCTGGACTGCGATACACCTTCCCCAGACCCCGCAACCTACCTATCCCTTAACTTGTAAGTTACGCCATTAAATAAATCTCCTTTTAACTACGTGGAGTGGCCTTAATAATTTCACCAATATATATATCTTTATAAGAAAGGATTATCAGAAGGAATCTTTCAGTCAATCATTCTGATAAACCCATTGACACAATCGTATGTATCAACAAGGATATGGAAAGACCCCAATTTTCTGGCTCACATCTTTCCATAAAATATATTCTGATATGTATATCTCTTAGCAGACACTTGGAAATAAATGAACGGCCAAGTGTTCTTAATTCAACCAATGTAGGAGGAACAATTGCTTTCTTGGGGGAAACATAGCAGCTTGTCTCCAAAGCCACTGGGGAAAAAGGAAAAGAAAAGGTGGGTATGAATCTGACTTTGATCAAGTGTACTGTTCAGATCTTTGCTGGGTTTGATTTTTCACAATCACCTCCTCACCTTCCTAACACTGACCACACACAAAGGAATGCACGTGTCTCCTGTTGACACACAAACAAAATTTAGAAGGAGACAGACAGAGAGACAGAGACAGAGAGGGAGAAAGGGAGGGAGACAGAAACAGAGACAGAGACAAAGAGACAGAGACAGACAGAGAGACAGAGACCAAGAGGGAGGGACTGAGGGAGGGAGGGAGAATTATCCTTAAACCCATCACCAACCTCATCAATCTGCACAAAAAAAATACCATTTCATTCAGGGTACATCTTAAATGGTACAAAGTGAGAAACTAGGTTTAAGCCATTTCTTCTCAAGAAGGAACTGAACTATGTTCAAGGAAAGGTAACTGGTAACACAGACATGCACACACACACACACACACACACACACACACACGCACGCACACACACACTCATTTGCTTAAATTTTGGGGACGATTCTGCCTGGCTTAACCTCTTTCAAAGGAGGCAATAGCTCTGTCCCGCAGAAACTAACTTCAAATTTGTTTCCTTCCTTCTCCTTACTCAAACTCAGAATATTACTAGTATTAATTTAGGTTCTGTGCTTTGTTACTAAATCATAAACCACACTGGTTGGAGAGGAACAAAGAAAATAAAGAATCATTCACAGGCAAAGCATAGAGCCCCATGAACAGCTTTATGAAAGCCAAAGATGGTTCCCTCGTGAGTCAAAAGAGAAAAGTTCTGACTATCCAAGCATGTAAGGTTGGCATGGGAGTAACCATGGCATGGGTAAACATAGCTGCTCAAAGCATTAAAGATTAGCAGAGGAAGTATGTGTGGGAAGGCAGAGATTAGCCCTTTCCTAATGCAGCAGGGACAAGAGCAACCCCATGGGCAAGTCAGGCTTCCAGCCCAGTTCCTGCCACGTCTCCCTGTGCCACGGACACACAGGCTCTGTCCTTCTTCCCCGACACTGTGGTCTCTCTCTGGCTTGCACACTCCTCTGCATTTCATCTACCCCCAACACTGTGGTCTCTCTCTGGCTTGCACACTCCTCTGCATTTCATCTACCCCCAACACTGTGGTCTCTCTCTGGTTTGCACACTCCTCTGCATTCCGTCTACCCCCGACACTGTGGTCCCTCTCTGGCTTGCACACTCCTCTCCATTCCATCTACCCCTGACACTGTGGTCCCTCTCTGGCTTGCACACTCCTCTGCATTCCATCTACCCCTGACACTGTGGTCTCTCTCTGGCTTGCACACTCCTCTCCATTCCATCTACCCCCGACACTGTGGTCTCTCTCTGGCTTGCACACTCCTCTGCATTCCATCTACCCCCGACACTGTGGTCTCTCTCTGGCTTGCACACTCCTCTCCATTCCGTCTACCCCCGACACTGTGGTCTCTCTGGCTTGCACACTCCTCTCCATTCCGTCTACCCCCGACACTGTGGTCTCTCTGGCTTGCACACTCCTCTCCATTCCGTCTACCCCCGACACTGTGGTCTCTCTCTGGCTTGCACACTCCTCTCCATTCCATCTACCCCCGACACTGTGGTCCCTCTCTGGCTTGCACACTCCTCTCCATTCCGTCTACCCCCGACACTGTGGTCTCTCTGGCTTGCACACTCCTCTGCATCTGTCTCCTACATTTCCTCTTTCCTCCTAGAAATTCCCACTCTGACCTTCCTTCCACTCTGGTGGACCACCCTCTCCAATGCTCCCAAACCTCTTACATTTCCAGTATTTCATCTACTCTCGCTCTCTCCATGGACCTCCCCTGGGTATGAGTAAAGCAGGAATGAAGTGCCTGTCTTCCTTGTCCTGTAATTCCTCCATGTGTGTTAAATGGCATATTGGATCAAATTTTTTTTATGTGGATTTTTGTTAGTATGCTCCTTTATTCTGTACTGTCATGACAGATGTGTTTTTAAATCTAAGAATGAGGGTGGAGTACACAAGACAGAAGGTAAAGACAGACCTGAGTTTTCAGGTGAGAGAGGAGGCTGAGGAAAGAGGAACAAGGATGCACAATCAAGACTTCCCTGATCTTCAGTCCCGGAGGCATAGACAGAAACTACAGATAAGCTCCACGTCGTTCTCCAGGCAGTTCCTAGAGCAGAGGCAATAATTATCTGGTGTTGCAGGGAACCTTCAAGAAAGTGTGAGGTCTTAAAAGTAAACACATGGTCCAAAACGATGCTCTCTGAGAATAGCAAGGGTGCAGTGGCGTGCTGTGGTTAAGCAGAAGGACCAGGATGCAGCAGCAGGCTGTGGTTGGGTGGAGAGTCCACACTACACTTGCTCTCCTCACCTGGCTCCCAGTCATGGAAGAGGAATCCAGACATTCTAACATGCCCAGAATGGAGCAGAAGAGTCCACCAGAGAGCTGGAAATCTTGCTGAGAGATAGCAACGGTGTCGAGGAATAAGGCAGACAGCGTAAATTAAAGACCGCATGGTTGTCATGATGAAACTCCAAATGACTTCCCACACCAGCAAGAACCGGGTTTGAGTTAAGCCAGGCAGGGAGGACTATACAGATGTGCCAGTCAGTGTCCACATGAGCACTGACAGCTGGACACTGAGATGCCTCTAATGGTACCCAACCTCTTCCAACTGGCGCCCTGACCGCTTTCACACATATTAGTTCTATCTATATTTTATTTTCATTTTAGTCCATTTTACAATATAAAAGCATAACTCTGTGTCTAGTAAAATGGCTGATTCTTTACTTGCTATTCAAATAAGAAAATACATAAAGCAAGAGGATGATTCAGGTGTTTTATTAGAATTCCTATCATTTTTTGATACAGAATATTCTTGGATGAGAATACCAATTTTCTCAATTTACTAAAATTCAATATAAAATTTAAAAATCACTGGAAATTATAAGTAAAAGTCAGGAAATAAACAAATTATTAGAATTATTTTTCCTTGCAAACAATTCTAAGACCAACCTTTCCTGTCCCCAGCCTCCAGGAAACCCGCAGAACTTTGCTTGAGTTTTCTCCTGAATTTCCTTGAGGTTAGTCCTGTTCCTGTCAAAAGTCCATAGAGCTTCTGGCTACTTAATTAATTATATAACCTGTCCATCAAATATACAAATCAAAGCCATTCATGATTTTACTCAAAATGATTTTTCTTCCTTAATCTTATATATGTATGTACACATATATCCGATCCAGTCCAAAGTTATTCCTGCAAAGCACCCACTCCTGTCTTTATCCATCCAGAGTATCTTTCTCCCCCGGCCCGGAGGGAAGCACTCCTGTTGGCCTAATGTTCTTTCAAGACACTCTCTGCAGATGTTGTTTACTGATGCTTTGTTGTTTAGTAGCACTCACTGTTGCTGCTGCTTTGAATCAAGTCATTTCTAGTCTGTTTTCAAATGTATCACTTCCAGAGAGGTTATTTGTGTTGATCTTATTTCTAGTAAGGCTTCTAAACTGTTACTAGACATTTCACCAGTTCTTTTATAGAATATATATTTTATCACAAAAAAATGTCTTCCAAGTTTCCAGCCAGGTACAGAAGCTAGCTGGTCTGCTGACGCAGGAGAATCCATGGAGCCCTGGAGTTCAATTCTGGACAACTGACCAAGACCCAGTCTCTAAATAGATAAACAATACTAGCACTGAGCACTTACCTACTGTCGATTCATAGAGATACTATTCTGAGTGCTTTATACATATAAACATTCATATGTTACCTTACACATGAAGATATGATAGAAATCATGTATCTTACACATGATAGATGTGATACTATGCATTCTAGAAATAGTGGCTGCTGATACTGACACCATAGCCCCTTCTTCTCCCAAAGATCGGTGGCCATCTCTGTTTGTTGGAGTCCCACCCATCTACCTCTGACTCCTTAATACCCTGCACTTTTCTCTCAATAAGTGTTTCCAAGCCTGGCCTGCAAAAAGCACACCAATGTCCTCCAATACGTGATTGTACAATTTAGGGCTATTTTATTTTCAGACCTTACCCATGGAGAAACAAGCCCCACACAGCAGAAGCTGTGTTTCAAACACTGATCATGAGGGTCAGCCAGTGACACTCATAGTGCATGCTGTTGCTAAGCTGTGGTGTCCAGTAGGTTAGACATGTTAACAGTGTTTGACTTATAACATGTTCAGTTTCCCAGCAAGCTTCTCAGGATGTAACCCGTCATATCTGCAAGAGTGCTGTACTTATGTCCAAGCTGTATATTTATCCTAAGTAGGCAGGGTAGGTAATGCAGAAGAGAATTTCCCAGATGTCGACCACATACATCCACGGTATTTTTCTTTCCTGTAAACCCTTTCATGCACTACATGAAAATTACCAATGGTTCTGAGTTCAAAGCAGTCTCTGGGGTGAAAATGGGAAAGTCTCAGTGGCCTGCCTCATTTGCACCCATGTGAGACCGTGGCAAAGAATGAAAACAGAAGAGCTGTGTTGAAATATTTGGGAGAGGAAGAGAACCGCCCCTCTCAGAGGAGGCAGCCTGCCCTCCGTGGCACAAGGGGAGGCTGAATCATTTCCTCCCTACCCAGTCACCTTACATACACGGCTCTGTCCTTTCTCCGCCTCTGGCTAAGTCCTACCACCAATGCCACTGGTTAGTGAGTCACAGATGCATCATCAACCATCCAGGAAGAAAATCTGAACTCAAATAATAGAAAAACATGTTTTTATTTTTTATTAAATTATGGGGAAAATAAAAGGAAATTCACCACTTAGGAAGTTTCTACTACTAATAATAGATTTAATTGTGCAATAATCTTATTAAAGATTTTCTTAGCCATGTTATACATTTGAGATGAATCGGGAGACCAGGACTCTCCCATCAAGAGTCCCACCAGATGCAAGGTGCTGTTACAAAATGTGTTCACCAATGAGAAACTCTTCCTCAGGGTTTCCCTCAGCTTCCATGTGCACAGTATACCTGAACTTGACTGATCTAGATCCCCCTCCTTATTTTGCCAGCCAAGCATAGAAGCAACTAACACACACACACAGATCTCAGTGCCAAGTGCAAAACCCAATGCCTGGAGGCACTGGCAAGACATGGGTAGAAACCCAGAGACTAAAAACAGATGGCCTTGCCTTTTCACCCACTTATGTAAACACTATTCCTTGTGTCCCCTGAGACCAAGTCTGAGAAACCTGTCCCTCTGCTTGTATCCCCCCATGCACAAGCATAAAGCAATGCAGCTTCATTCAAATGGTATTTTCACATCTTTGTGATTTCTGTATTTGAGTAACAAAACCTGCAGCTGAGCTAGGAACATTAAGAGCTGGATGCGGTCCCGAGAGTCTACCCACGTTCCAGTACATGCCTCATACCATGCACATAAAGGCTGTCATAAATGGATTTGCTTGGGTTTTTGTTTGTCTGTTTGGGGTTTTGTGGGGTTGTGTGTGTGTGTGTGTGTTGTTTTATTTTTAAAGAACACATGAAGTTGAGCAGAAAAGTTGATGGGGGTGGGTGGGAAGAAATTGGAGGAACTGGAATGAGAGGTATATTTCATCAAAACACATTACATCCATGTATGAAAATTTCACACAATAAAAATGAGATGATAACACTAATATCTGGAAGGCTGGTGACAAATAGCATGCCTTCTCAAATCTTTCTGTTCGTATGAAGATGCATATCGTGTGTGTGTGTGTGTGTGTGTGTGTGTGTGTGTGTGTTGTTTTATTTTTAAAGAACACATGAAGTTGAGCAGAAAAGTTGATGGGGGTGGGTGGGAAGAAATTGGAGGAACTGGAATGAGAGGTATATTTCATCAAAAACACATACATCCATGTATGAAAATTTCACACAATAAAAATGAGATGATAACACTAATATCTGGAAGGCTGGTGACAAATAGCGTGCCTTCTCAAATCTTTCTGTTCGTATGAAGATGCATATCGTGTGTGTGTGGGTGTGTGTGCGCGCCCATGCAATTCCACCAAAGTCAAAGGACAAAATGCAGTCGGCAAACAGAATGCACACTCCTCCAGGTCATCAAGCACCATGTTCTCTCACAAGCACCATGTTCTCTCACAACTGTCACCCCCGTGACTTCCCACAACAGACTCTGCTGTGGATATCGCTCTATATAAATAAAGCACTGATTGGCCAGTGACCAGGCAGGAAGTATAGGTGGGACAAGGAGAGAGGAGAATTGAGGAAGGAGGAAGGGGAGACTGGCTGGAGCCACCGCCAAGACAAGGAAGATGTAAAGTACCGGTAAGCCACGAGCCACGTGGCAAAGTAAAGATTAATGGAAATGGGCTGAATATAAGAGTGAGAGCTAGACAATGATAGGCCTGAGCTAATGGCCAAGCAGTTTAAATAATGTAAGAGTCTGTGTGTTTATTTTATAAGTGGGCTCCGGGACTGGCGGGACTTGGTGGGAGCTGGAGAAAAATTTTCCAGCTACAAGACTCTTTTTCCCTTTTATGAATATGTCATCCACACCCAGGCCCCGCTGGTTTGTGGCTGCCTTCCTTCACACAGTACCTGTGAGATTCGTTCACCTGTGTGCAGCAGCATCTTGCACTTTCTGTCACACTGTATTTCCATTCTCGGGATTTTATCAACAAAACTTCCCCAGTGATTGAGGTACTATCAATACCCTCCATGTGAGACTCTGCTCTGATTTTCTCCTTTCTCCCTAGTTTACTTCCCCATTTCAGTCTGGCAGCATGGGTCCAGGAACCTGCCAAAGCCACCTGGGGCCCTGGCTTGCTCCAGCGTGGGTGCCTGGAAGTCTGTGAAGCTTGATATAGCTCTAATGCATACTTCTTCACCCTCCACAATTTGTCTGCAGCCGACCTCTCCAGACTCACTGCCTTTCAATTTCAAAATGTATTACCCTCCCACGTTCTGTAGTCAAAACACATAGCTCAGTGTTCTCCACACCTGCCCCCAAAACTTCAGTTTATGAGCATGCCAAATTCCTCTCTTTCTTACCAGTAATATTTTATTTTCTTACCAGTAATAATTAAGGTAAATATTTGAATTTTTAAAAATATTTGCCTTTGAATTTTTTTTTTTTTTTTGGTTTTTTCGAGACAGGGTTTCTCTGTGTAGCTTTGCGCCTTTCCTGGAACTCACTTGGTAGCCCAGGCTGGCCTCGAACTCACAGAGATCCACCTGGCTCTGCCTCCCAAGTGCTGGGATTAAAGGCGTGTGCCACCACCGCCTGGCTGCCTTTGAATATTTTAAAGATATCTTTTTGATATGATTTTATGACGAGGTTATAAAAAGTAGCATAAGGGACTTAATTGTAATTTTCCATTCAGTTCAGAAGAAGCTGAGAGAGTATACTGTGGGTGATTTTGAACACAAGTTACATTAGGGAAGCTAATTTGTGGATCTCTAACCTTAGGTAAAATATTTGAATTTTTAATTTAATTTAATTTAATTTTGTTCTGTTTTTGAGATAGGGTCTCACTATGTAACCCTAGCTAGGCTGGAGCTTGCTGTGTAGACCAGGTTGGCCAGGAAATCACAAAGACACCCCCCCCTCCATCTCTGCCTCCTGGAATTAAGGTGTGTGTCACTGCACCCGGAACATGTGCTTTTAAAAATCTTGATTTTCTCAGCTAAAAACAGAAGGAACCATCTTCCCCACAGGGTCATCACAAGACTAAATGAAATATTCAATGGCAGCCTCTTAGGACAATGCAGGCACAAAGAAAACATCCAATAAATGACACTTGTTACTGTGGCTAAAGAATACTAGAGGCTCAGGGTGAGAACTGAAGACCAAATCGCATGGATTTACCCTCCAGTCTCCCTATTTACCAGACCATACTGAAGCTTGATATGTCCAGATGAATCTCTCCCACCTGCGAATATTATTGTATGGGAAGGAAACTCTAAAATTGGTTTAGGGTTCAGACACATTTTAGTAGACATATCATTTTATCACAGGGCCTCATTCCCCTTGTGTTCCCAGTACAAGCCTTTCAGTGGCTAAATTAACCTATTTCCATTGTCTAGTGTGCCATAATCCACTCTGGGTGAGTAGATCCTAATTGTGTTTGATATAAAGGAACAATAGTGTCTGAGTAAGTTAAAACACACCCTGCTCAGTTACCGTTTCTTGTATATACACAGGCAACACAGAGCTGACCACTTTCTGTGTTGAACCACTCTTCCTGACAGTACCGAACTTAATGAAGCCGAAGAGCAATCTCCTGAGACCTACTATCTGCACACCGCACACTGGTAGAGTAAACACCCAAATCCAAATGATGTGCATTTCTTCCAGTTGAAACACTAAGGCTTGCTAATCTTTTCCCCCCCACAGGTATTGCTATGCTCCGTATGTCAAGCAAGAAATAGAATTCAGTATTTAACTCAGTCATCTCTCTTGTTTTTAATTTATATACCAAAAACAAACAAACAAACAAACAAAAACCCACTGGTGTGTAATCAGAGCTTATGTAGCAAGGAAAATAATTTAAGCTCCTTTTACAAGTGTGTTTTTATTTTACAGCAAAAGAAAATGTGTAGCTCCACTTCAAAACAGAGAGGTGAGCATGTGCTGGAGTGGACTGTTCACTCCTGGAGAGTGTTCTCCACCTCTTCATAACGTTCTGCTGAGCAGAGGCGTCAGGAAGTATAGACTGGACTATAAATGTCCTCCACAAACTGTGGCCATCTGCTTTTGATTTGTGTCTGGGTGCCTTATACATCAGACCGGAAGGCAAGCGTGGTTTTAAGAGGTTTGAACAGATGCCATAGAGTAAGTGTGGGTTCCAAGAGTTTGTTGTCCTTTTGGTTTATGAACTCCACCTACACACCAGCAAAGTAATCACCATGCCTCCGATGGGCCCTTCCAGTCCTGGGCTTTAGTGTTTTTTAAGAAAGAGCTGGAAGCCAGCCTTTTGCCTGCTGCGCCACACAGACAGGTTTAAGTTGATGATTGAGAAAATCTTTTCTGCATAACTTATGAAAATGATAATATTTATATATGTATTATTCATTTTTCTGTTGTAATAAAATACCATGAGCAAGGCAACACACACACACACAAAGAGTGTGTATTCAGGCTGTGGTTCCAGAGGGAAATCCACAGAGGCAGGGAAGGCATGAGAGCAAGTCAGGGAGCTGAGAGGTCTTCAACTGTGAGCAAAAGCAGAGAGCAAACTGGAAACAGTGTGGGCTCCGAACTCTCACAACTGGTCCCAGTGGACTTCCGTCTGCAAGCCTGCATCGCCGCCTCAGACACCACCGTGTAGAGGAACCACGTGCTCAGATACTCAAGCGTATGGGGAATGTTTTTTTCACTCAAGCTACCCCAATATATCCTTTTTAGCTTTGTTCCTGCCTTGCTTATATTGTATTCTACATCTTAGCCTGTTGGTTTGGGCATCACTAAAGACCTGTTAAGCAGATTAATGCACCCCTTAATAATTCTGTGAGCCAATATAATACCTTCATGGCTTCAGAAACATAGTAACTATGGTTGGATTTAAACTCTATGCAGAAATTATCAGGAAAATTGGGTCTGATGAGAAATGTGTATATCTCTATGACTTTTTTTCTCTTTAATTCTGCTTGGTGGATTTTCTCCCCACACTCACACAGGGAGGGTGTGTCATGTCAGAAGACCGAGCAGTTGAATTCGGAGCTCTGCTCCTTTGCTTGTTTTTTTTCCTCATGAGAAGATGAGATTTACAAATTGAACTCAAGGGCTCAAATCCTGTGATGTAAAACATTCGCGTTTGATCCTCTGCAGATACCAAATGTGTTGTTGAAAAGAGGTTATTGAGTCATCTGGGGAAAATATTTTCAAAAATAACTGTAACATTTTTTCTTATTTTTTTTATTTGTTTGTCTGTGTATATTCTGTGGCCTAGAATCTTTAGATCTCTCCCAGGAAACTGGCATTTTATGTCTTAAGCATTTATGTGTGTGTGTGTGTGTGTGTGTGTGTGTGTGTGTGTGTGTACATGAGAAGTCAAGGAACAACTTGCTGAAGTTTCTGTTCTTCTATCATGTGAGTCCTGGGATCAAACTTGGGTCATTAGACTTAGCAGTAAGCACCTTTGCCCACTGAGATACTTTACTGGCTCTTTATTAAATTTTTATTATAAAAGAACAGTCTCTTTATCCTTGACTTATGTGGTAATTCTTGTTAACTTGGTTAATTTAGTTAGTATTGGTGGAAGATTAATTACATATTGAGAACATTTAAATGGGCAGTGTATGCAACCACACATTAAAATTCAATCTTCGGTTTTAAACAACAGGGAAACTTCCTCGGGTTGAACTGTCATAGTCAGAAGGTTCTCTGGAGGCTGCTGGGAGAGAAATGACATGCACGGTTTTAACTAGTGATGGACCCGTGCTCTTACACCAAGACTACCCCCTGATATAATAGTGGCATGACTGTTATGGGGTAATCACCAACTTTCTGATTGTATTTGAGGACTATTTCACAGGAGAGAAATCATGTCTGGTACTGTAAACCAGGTCAAAATCCCATGGCTTGGGAGGTCCTAGGTCCTAGGGTGAAACTTATGATTTTTCTAAATGACAATGTAGTGAAACTGCCTCTAAATACTTATGTCCATACCAACCAACTTGAGCTGCCCTCAGACCTGGCCAGAGAAATGTCTTCTTGCAATGTACAGCAGTCAATCAATACAGATTCATGATCAATCAAAGTGTTGAGGAAAAGTCGCTGTGAGTGGACATCTCCATCAACTACCCTCTTCCATGCCAATCTCAGGGACCATCATGGCAGAGGAAGGGGTACTCATGAACTCACAGTGGCTGTAATTGCATGCACAGACCTACACAAAGCAAGCCATCCAAAACTTCAGAATGGGTGGGGAAGATCTCACAAGACTCCACCCCCATCTGAGGAACTACTCAGTATCTATAAGATGAATCTTAAAAGGTCTTATTAATAAAAAAAACCCAGAGCCAGATATTGCAGTGAAAACCGAGAGATGAGAGGAATAGGATAAGCCACAGCCAACCTCACCTTACCGACACCTCAGTCTCCAAAGAGACCTACTTCCTGTATATTCATGCCTAAATGCCTTTCTGTTGTGCATATCACTTTCTCTCTCCAGCCAGCTACATCACTTCCTGTCTGTCTGTACAGACCTCCAGACCTCTATGGTTAGCTAGTGTTGGAATTTAAGGTGTGTGCCACCATGCCTAGCTCTGCTCTCAGTGTGGCCTTGAACTCACAGAGATTTGGATGGATCTCTGCCTCCTGAATGCTAGGATTAAAGGTGTGTGCTACCATTGCCTGACTTCTATGTTTAATATAGTGGCTGGCTTTTTCCTCTGATCTTCAGATAAGCTTTATTGGGGTGCACAAATAAAATATCACATTTCCCCTTTTTTGTCTAAAATTTAAAAAAATGTTATAACTAATATAAGAAAAACTATATATAAGTACAATAACTATATATAATATATACAAGCAATAAATACATCAACAATGTCCAGTTCATTTGCATTTGACAAATCCAGAGAAAATATTCCATTATCTATCCTATTTTTGTGAATCCAAAGAATTGTATCTAATTTACCTTCTATCCTAATTATCATTACCAAAACTATCTATTGATGTCTTTCAAACTTATACACTTTACACTTTCAAACTTACACACTTTAGTGAGTTTCTGTTCTGAATTTATTAATAAGGAAAACTATAACTATCTAATCTTCAACTCTCTCAGAGACCCAAGAAGGAAATAATATTAACTGAGTAAGGAGGAAGTGCAAACAAGCAACTTCCAAAAAATGTGAGAAATGACAGAAACAGCTAGCTGCCTGGACAGTCACCCATGGTTCCTCTGCAACATTGGGGCATCATTTTGGCCTATAGGCCTATCATATCTGACAGACTCATTTGTGAAGCAGGATTTTCTAAAGAGCCTTCCTACCTTGTCTTGGCAAGGATCAACAGTCATTTTTTTGTGTCCTGCTTGTCCATTTTGGACAGCATACTGTCAGCAGTTGATGTAACATATTCACAGCATAAAGAAAGGCATCCCACAGCAAGTATCTGCTGGGAAGAGGGACTCATTCTTCTTTGTGGATGTGACAATGATTGATGGATGTACTCACATTCATGCACATATGAACAGTACTAATTTGGCTTAGTAGGTTATTAAGAAAAGAATAAACATGATGTGAAGTTGGGAAGGGAGAAGTGGAAGAGTAGATATAATTATATTTTATTGTATACATATATGAAATTCTCAAAGAATAACTTTTTAAAATGATAAAGGAAGACAAATTATACATTATTATAAAAGTAAAAAGTAAAACACATCTGTGTATCACACACACACACACACACACACACACACACATCCAGTCTTCAGGGAGCTTTCCCATATTGCAGTCATCTTCATATGGTTTGTGTTGCTACAACAAGATTTATGACACTGAGTAATATGTAAAGAAGTTTATTTTGCTTGTAGTTCTGGTGGCTAGGGTGCTCGACCATCATGGTGTGTGCAGGGGTCCTTTGGCTGTGTCACAACATGGCAGATGGCATATGGCGGGACTGGGTGTGAGAACAGTGGGCAAAGCAAATGGAAGCGCTGAGCTGTAGGAGAGTCTGAAGAGTGAGGCAGGATGAAGTCCTCATTTTCAAAATAAACTGCGGTTTCAGAAATGAACTTAGTGTTTTGAAAACAATGTCAGTCACCTGTGAACATGGAATTCCCACCATCTGATTCTTTCCTAAAAGCCTCACCTCTTCAACACCATGGCACTGGGGACCAAGCTTCCTTATGTCCTCCAACTTTATCCAAATAGCAGTGGTTGCTAGGAGAAAACTAATTACTGCGGCACAGTGATGCTTTAAGATAGAAATGATGTAAGAAAAAACTGTCTATAGGAGTTCAGTCAACATGCCTGTTAATGTGATCTGGGCTGGCTGCGACTACATGCATCCACACCAGACACCTCGGATGCTTCAGAGATTATGAAAGCCTCAGACAGGACCTAGCCTTAGAGACTATCCACGACATGAGGCATCTCCTTCTATGCTTTGGCAAGCTCATTAAGAGGAGATGCACAAACGTGCATGCACATTCCTGCTTTTCTGAGATGTGTCCTATTTGCCCAAACTACCTCGTCTACTCAGCTAGTAGGCCTGCAAGTGGAGGCTACTTTTAGATTACTAACTGGAGCACATTTTTCTAATGGTATTTTCAAGCTACCACGTCATCGCCCATAAACAAGAAGTATAATAACAAAGCAATGGGACTCTTATGAGTAATACACCAAAATGGGCAAAGCAAGTATTTTCTTTCCCAAAGAATCAGCACAGCCATGAATTATTCCATCTTTACTCCCCAAATGCTGACTCTGCCCAAAATATACCTTAAGTCAACATTGGAGTTATTTTACGAGAACACCAGAATATGTCATGTGACAGTTACACTCCATTTATTTTATTCGCTTTCGGTGACTTTTTAGCCATTTCAATGTCAAATTCATTCCCAGAATACGACAATATTCCATCAAAAATATAGTCATAGAATGAGAGAAACAGCTTTTAATTTTTTCAAAAGTGTTTCTGAATTCTTGATTTATTATTTTTTGAGACAGGTTCTCACTGTGGAGTTGAGGGAAACCTCAAACTCACCATCCATGTGCCTTATCACTCCAGTTGGGTGGTTACAGGCATGCAACTTCATGTCTGTTAAGTAACAGCCTTGAACAAAGTTGGGGTGAGATAACTGCTTAAATCTATTTTATTATTGTCGTTATTTTGGGTTTTAATGCTTTGCTTGCATGTATGTAAGTGCACCCCATGTGTCCCTGATGCATGTGGAGGTCAGAAGAGGCTGTCAGTTCTCACTGGACTGGAGTTACACATGATTGAAAGCCACCATGCGGGTGCTGGGAATCAAACCTGGGTCCTCTGCATGATTCCACCCTCTCTGAACATTCTATATAAGCAGTGGTAAAGCACACGGCACTTACCTTCTTAAAGTCCGTCTCTGGGGGAGAATGTTGACATGTGTTTTTGTTTGTTTGTGTCAATTACAAGAAACAGAGACAAAGAAACAAAGCCCTCCTCAGATATTCATAGCTATTGAAGCACACTTAGGGAACTCATAAGACACTCGTTGGAAGTTTTTACCTAAAGGATAAGCTGTGCTTGATAGCGCATTCAGTGTTGAATCACGTTGGTGGCAGAGTACAAACCCGCTCTCTGACTCCAAAGCTGAGATGTCCTTCAGGACTCTGCTTCTTAAGTATAACGAAGTGTCTGCTGATCCACAAGGTTTGGCTTACAATTATTTTTCCATAATGTCTCCCTTGAAGTGACATGGAACATGAGGGTTGGCCGAGACAGGGGATGGAGACGAGAACACTATGTCCAAAGAGTGAAAACAGTAAAATATGACTAATATTCTAATGGAAAGACCACATCACAGGTTCACAATTCCATTCTGAAGAATAAAACTAACTTAATTTCAAAGGAGTCAGACGGTATTTAAATATGACCTAATATTACCTTCAAGAAGAATTAGATTGATGGGGCTGGAATCATGGCTCAGTGGTTAGGAGAGAACTCTCCTTTTCCAGAGGATCCTAGCTCAGTTCCCAGCAGCCAGCAGGGACCTCACCACTGCCTGTAACTTTAGCTCCGTGGGATTTGTGACTGTCTTCTTCTGGCCTTTGCAAGCTTCTGAGTGCATAAGGAGTGCACACACACACATACACACACACACACACACACACACACACACACACACACACACTAAATTCTTTAAAAGAATTACACTTAATTGATGTCCATTTCTTGTGATGGAATAACAAGAAAAGATTTCTATAATTCCAGAACTCAAAGGTGGAGGTAAGAGCGTTTGAGGAAAATATGTATGAACTACAGAAGACAAAACCAAGAATAAAGAAAGGGAGAGTAGCAAGAGAATAACAGAAATAAGTTCAGCTCCTCTCTCTCTCTCTGGTCTTCTCTCATCTCTCTCTGTGCCTTCCTGTCTCTCTCTGTCTCTATCTCTGTCTCCCTCCCCCTCCCTCTCTCCTCTTTGGCACTCTTACTCTCCCCTACAGTGACAGGTGCCTTGTACATCCCTGGGACTGAGATACAGCCAGGAAACAGTCAGATATGGTCCTTGGCTTCAGGGCATCCTCAGTGTGGCAGGAAAGATAAACAGCTAGTTGCAAGTTTTAAGTATATAATTAAGTAGAATCCTAGATAAATTTATTTTCCCCACAAATAATCATCAGTAATCTTAATTTGTTATTGCGTTGCTGTCAACACATGTCACCGTTATCAGATGTGCTTTCCCAGCCAGAATGTTTCGTATGGTTGTAACTCAATGACATAGACACCACGGGCATGACTACAGTTTTGCTTAGAATAAAGTTGTCACTGTATTTGAATTTTTAAGTAGTCAAATCGATCCTTTCTCTGTCCTTAGCAGAAACATTTACACTTTGCTAACTTCCTTCAATGTTGCACTACTATTGTATACTTTTATTCTAAAATAGCTGATAAAATGTTCAGCAGGATGATGTGACAGTGTATATCGCATGACCCTTGCCCTAGTTTGCCAGACACGCCATTAAAAGGTCCCACAACCTGGATGGCAGCAGAATAATGGAAACTTATCCTGCCGCACACTTAGTGGTGATTTGCCCACAACCAGCATGTCTTCCCTCTCAAACCTGGAGCCCAGCAAGCCTTCCCGTGTTCTGTCTAGATGATGACCCTGACCATGCTCCATGGCCCTTGGCTTGAAGAGGCTTTACTCTAATCCCAAACTCTACGAGGCCATTCTCCTCTGATGTGTCACCCTTGTGTGAAAATTCCCACTTTTTATAGAGACCGTGAACTGGAGAGATGTCTTAGTGGTTAAGAGCACGTCCTACTCTTCCAGAAGAGTTTGGTTTCCAGCACCCACATGGACAGCACAGCTAACCTCTCACTCCTGCTCTAAGCATCTGTCACACATTTCAGGCCTTCTCAGGCACCTCCCCCTCCACACACATAAATAAAACAAACATTTTAAACATAAGAGAAGCCATCAATCAGATTAGAGCTCATTTAGTAACCAGATGTAAAAATGACTCTGTGTGTGTGTGTGTGTGTGTGTGTGTGTGTGTGTGTGTGTGTGTGTGTGTGTAAAGACTGTCTTTTCAAATGAGCCCTGATTCTATGGGCCTGGGGATTAGGACTCCAGATAACAGTTCATTCAAGAGACCCCAATGGAATATGGACAGCTATATAAAATAATGACTCACTGATTCATTCCCTGCTGAACTCTAAGTCATCGGCTGCTTTGTTTTGCTTCTGCTTTTGTTTTCTACAGCTCTACTTTTTCTCCATGAGAAAAACCATAAGCAGACCCCTGGGAAAACAAAAAAGAATCATTAATTTTTTTTTTTAACATGTGGAAAGTTCCACCACTTAAAAAAAAAAAAACCCAACGACAGTGGGAGATGCACCACAGATTCTTGGTATGTCGCTGAACTGGGTTTTTATTTTTATCCTGACCAAAGGTATGTCTTAGCTTTTATATCAAAATTACCTCAGCACCTAGATATGGTGAGAAAGGCACCAAGAAGTCCTTAGGAAATGGGAGGTCAGCTCTAGTATGAGGAAGAATAAAGCAAACAGTTGAGTTAACAAACATTTACCCCGTTCAGCTATGTGCAGACATCGTATGGTGGGTGGACAAGGGTGAGCAAAGTATATGGTCTTGTCTTCAAGAAGAAGTGAAGTAACTTTAAAAAAATCGATGACAGGATAATTTCAGAAAACAGGAAGAATAAATTGATTCCTCTGGAGAGAAAGAAAGAATGAAATAGAAACTTGAAATAGACGTGTACATACTTCTAATAATCAAAACCAGGACAGTGGCAATCGACATACCTTTTTGAAGTGGTCTAATGCTTGATGCCCTAAGGTGGACCTGGTGATCAGGCATGGCATTACAATTTTACATTGAACAAAGATGCCCTCATTTTAAAATATTTCACTCACCCATAGCTCTCAAAACGACAATAGACAAAGTGAACTTCTGCTTCAAGAGTGGGTTGTTGGTCATGCAAACACTGCTTAATATCAAACGAGAAAAGGAATGATTGTGCAGCTATTAATTAGAGCGAGCCTGTGACCAGAACCTGGCCGATTCTGTCCAAAGGCAAGGGCAGAAAGAGCTGTAACATTAGTGCAAGCAGGAGATTTTATTCTTCGAGTGTTTTAAAGATTTTGATTTCATCTTCATTTCTGTAGCCAAACAGTATCATGTTTTAATTATTCTTATAAACTGTTATACACTCAGGGTGAAGATCATGAGGGACTGGCCGAAAGCACACTGGAGCCTGACTGAGCAGTGACCAGGGACGTGAATGAAGGAAGGTCTTCCTCTTCCCTCACATTCTCCAAGAAGGGCCTGAGAACCCAGCTAACAAAAGGCAGATTGACAGGAGCCAAGGACCAGACTGAACATTTCCGTGTGTCCACAGGAAGCTTTGCAGGAAATACAAAGATCTGATTAGGACTGAGGATTTTTATACATCTTAAAATTGACAGTTGCACACACATTCTCGGTCTACCAGATTATATTTAATACATGTAAGCAATGTAGAATTATGTACCCTTTAGCAAAAGAATAGAAACTTTGAGGTTTAAAGGATTTTAAGCTGCTGAGACAGAAAAATGTGGAACAATGACTAGAAAATATCTTGAAGACAAAAGTGATTTCAACAGACCTGTTTGTGTGGGTTCTCCTCAGCATGGTTCCCCCATCCCCGGGAACCCCATCCCATACAGGGAGGCACCTCCACATGGGAAATTGTGTGTCTTGTTTTTTTGGTTAGAAACAGAGAGGTCAGAGAGTCCTTCCTGCACCTGTTGTTTCTCAAGTGCTATTAGCTCAAAATACTCAATATACCGAAGTACCCTATATTGGGGGTGGTATGCCCTGAACCCCACAAAGCCATGGAAGTATCATGAGCATCAGAGTAGCATGACCAACTAGAGCTTAAGGGATGGGACCATGAGAACAGATGAGCTCAGCAAGTAAAGGATGAAGGAGCCAATTAATGTTGCTTCTCTGGGACTTGGGGCTGATCTACAAGCAGTGATGATCTGTATATGAATGCTCAAGAAGCAGAAGAGACAGTGGGCAGCAAGAAAAGTCAACACTCAAGTGACCTCATCTGGGCTCCATTTGTACTTTCCAGTTCTCCAGATCTCAGATGAGAACCTCACTCTTTCAAAACAGTTTGTAAATTGCAATTCCAGACTGAATTCATATAAGTTTCACATGTACCTATTGCTTGATCTTCACTAGGTCAACCTACTGACCTACACACAGTCTCTGTGCCCATCTTCCCTTTAGTATCCCCATCTTCACCATGACAGCTCCATCTTCCACAGCATTCAAATGAGAAGTTCAACCTTTGCCCTTCCTCATTCAGGGGACACCAACTCTCGTAGAATGTACTGCCTATGAATTTCCAGAAAGTTCCCCGGCCTTCCATCTCCTTTCACAATCAAGATCCCCCTTTCCTGCCTAAACAAAATAATCATTCTAGATGGGCCCCTTGCTGCCCTGAACCTGCTTCCATTCCTTCCCATAACTGAAATACCTTCTGTAAAGTGTAAGTGCCAATGGTGTCACAGTCCTGCTTTAAGTGCTGTAGAAATGCTTGGTAGTCTTCAAATGGAAAAGAACTTGGGATCACAAGATCATCTATGGCCCAGTCTCTGCCTGTCTCTGGAGCCTCCTCTCCTGGTGTCTCATACATGTTTTGGGGCAGACAGACCTGCTCCACAGAGAATAGGAAACATGCCTTACTCTCTCTGTTACCTAGAATGTCCTTCTCTGCCTTCTCCCCTGTGTTAGTTTCCTACAGCTGCTGTAACAAGTTCCTGGGAACTTACCGAGTTAAAACAACACTTGTTTTTAACAGTCTAGAGGCCAGAAAAGCACGGTTCACAGAGCTAAGGCGAAGGTCAAGGCGTCACCTCAGCAGAGCTGAACTCTTTATGTAGAACCTAAGTCCTTCCTGCTCTGCTTTCACCACGGTGACCTCTTCGTTTTCATAGTGCCTTTTCTGTCTTCATCTTCCTCTGAAAAAAATCCCCTATGCTCACATATAGAGCCCACCCAGATACTTCATGATGCTCTACCCCAAGATCCTTGGTTTAATCACATCTGCAGAATGCCTTTGGCCACCACAGGTTCGGAGGTCGCAAAGACCAGAAGGTTCCTATCTTTGTGGCCATTGTTCAACCTACTCCTGCTTCGACCTACTCCAGCTTTTCCCGTATAAATCTAGTCTCTGCTCTGAGAAATTTCTTTCTGGGGACTTCACTAAAGCAACTAGTTGTCTGGATTTGCCTGGGACTCCAGGTACAAACAGAACTTTCATTGTTAAAACTAGAAATTTCCAGGCAAACCAGGACAAATTAGTTCCCTAAAGCGTTGCTCCTTGTTTTCATGTTATCCTCCATGGAACACTCATTTCCTGGTATATCAGTTTTAAATCCTGCCCCCCCCCCAGTCTTTCTGCTCTGCTGGACTGCAGGCAGGTATGCATTTCCCTGGTCCTGGTGCTGCTGCCTCAGTTTCCAGCGAAAAGCAGATGCTAATGTTTAGCTATCTGTGGAGTTTGTAGCACAGCCCTGAAATCACAGACAATCTAAGAAAAGTGAAACTTTTCCATCACCTGACAAAACAGAAATAGAAATGAGAACACTAAACACCACTACGATTTGCTATGCTCTCTGGGGTTCTCTTTCCCCATCTGCTTTGCAAATTTGAGTTAAATTAGACAGTGTTCTTTGTGAGAACCCAAATATCCATAGTTCTTGACGGAACACACTGTCTCAGAACAAATAGAGTCTCTACTGTGAATTGCTGACTGCTGCAGCACGTGTTTCTTTCTCAGTCCCTTACCATACACAAAGTAAACGGAAAAGAGACTTGAAATCTGATTTGAGGAGAGTCCTGGCATCCTTTTATTCTCTTAAATGATGGTAAAGTTGAACCACTCTTGGAATTTGCCTCCTGAATGCTGTGGCTGCTGGAGCATAAACATGTGACTCACTTTGATACCACTCTCCCTTGTGCCTGTTTCTCAACTCTGTTCACCTCTGGGAAAGTGTCCTTGGATGAAAATGCCTTGCAACTTCATCATAGTTAATGGGAAAGTAGCTGAGGTAAACATTAAAGAGAAAGATCTGGACAAAGACATCATTTAGCACGAGCCATTGGTTCTACAACCCCAGTTCTCAGAAAAGTCATTTCTAAGCATTTGTACCCTGAATCCAAGTGTGCTTATCATGCTCATGGACAAACATACTGATGGAGATTGTGAACAGTAAGGGAGTGAAAGAATTACGTCTACATCTTCCACCATCTACCTTTCAAACAGGAGAAGTGACAAATCAAAATCCATATTACATATGCCCCCAAACACAAGCTGAATAAGAAGGTAAAAAACTGCTAATGAATGAGAAAAGGATGCTTGTAGCTTTCAAATGAAGAACAACTATATTTTGCCAGTATTTATCTAGACCCACAAAATGACTGTGGCTTCATTCAGAAGTGTAGCACACTGATCAAAGTGAAGAATATAGCACAGGCATGGTCTGACATCACTAATTCATCACTGGGAAATACCTGGAAGACCACCAAAACTTGATGTTGCAAATAAAAGCAGATATTCATTAGTTTGGAAAAATAACTTAAATTCTACTTAAATCTTTTCAGCAATGCATAGTAAGGGAGAAGCTCTTATAGATTCTCCTTTGAAAATACAAGTACCCAAGCATATTGGTCTGAAATCTTCGTAAGTGAATCCTCTTAAGTATAATGACAGGACAATGTCTGATTACTGGAATGCAGCCGCCAAACCTGAGTTGACCCTGCGGTGACCAACTCTTGTTATGTACCTGTCATGAGCCTGCAAGTGAGGCAGAGTTTCACCTCCACATTTCCGCAAGAGTCACCTGCCCAGGTGCTGCTCGCTGTTGTTTTATTACTTACTAGTTTATGAGATAAATATTTAAAGCAGTGCTGTGGGGCAATTGGATTTTCAGAGTATTGTAGTTGTTGCACTGTCTAGATAGGACACAAAGCTGCTTGAGCTATAAAGAGAAAGAAAATCCCCCTGCCTCCCTCCACAGGCCTGGCTTTCTGGTTACCCCAATTCATTACAAATTAAAAATGAGACTAGAGAAATGCACTTGAATAAATAATGGCTTTTATCTAGCCTGAGACGAATGGCCGGGCCCAACTAAGGTCACGTTAAATATTAACTTCTGCCAGGAATCAAGGATGCAGGGTCAGTGGCAGAGCCAGGAGCTGCTTTGTGAGTCACTCCCTAACTGGTCCCGTTGAGCTGAGAGACTACCAGGCCCCAGGAATACCCAGTCCCACCTCTCTGAAAACACAGTAATTTCTTTGTGCTCACAGTATCTTTTCTTTCTTCCTTCTTTTGTTTTTGTTTTTGCCCTTGCGAGTCTTTGGGTCAATGATTTTCTTCTCTGAGACTCTTACACTTGGTTTTAGCATCAGAGGGCTGATCAGCTAAAACAGTGGCTCCAGGTGATATTTTTTTTAAAAAACTATAAGAATTGGCAAACATTCTCAAATTTTGGTAACTAAAAAAATGTTAACTCCATTTTTTTCCAGAACATGTTAAAAAGCAAGCCAAAACAAAACATCTCTGTGTCAGCCTCATTCGGAAAGAAAACAAATGGGGATAGATTAGGGGGAAGGTTGGGCAAAATGTACTGGAGGGGGAAAGTGGAGAGTGGAAAGAGGATGGATAATGGGCAAAGGGATGCGACATGGACCAGTGAGGGGCTCACTGGGAAAGGTGTTTAACTCCAGGACTGATGGCTCAAGTTTGATCCTGGACCTCACATAGCGGAAGGAAAAAAATGGACATTTATAAGTTGTCTTTTGACCTCTACAAGTATGCTGTGGCATATACATGTTCCCTGGCCCCACAGGCACACACACACACACACACACACACACACACACACACACACACATGCACAGGAGCACACTTACACATACAGGCATACATCCACACACAGGCACGTGCACAAGTAAATAAACAATAAAGAATTTAGTAGGGTACAATTGGACAGGAATAACCTCTAACTCCCTACAATACAGCAGGTAACTACAGCTGACAACAGTTAGTTCTGTACTTCAAAATAGACAGTAGAGGGGAGTTTAGTGTTTCCAACACAAAGAAAAGGTAGGTATCTCAGACAAAACCTATGCCAGTTACCTGAGCTGATAAAAATACACGTGTTTTAAAATATCACACAACACGTGATAAATATGTATAATGTCCATGTGTCAATACAAATGAAATAAATTAAAACATACATAAATTAGATATCTGAGAAACTGACTCAATTATGATGTTCACTATGATTAAGTAGAATTTCCTCCAAAATTAACACTGATCCAGATGGTAGTTTGGAAACCAATGATCTAATTCCATCCTCTAAACTTCACCTGAAAAAAAAAAGGTAAGGTCTGAAACTCTTAGCCAAGACAAATCCATTAAACTGTTTCACTGTAACTTATTTACTCTCTACATGCATCCAATGCACTGAGTAATAAACAGAATGACACCTCACCACAATTCACTTTCACAGAAGTATTTCCTGAAGGTTATCTGACCACAGAGATAATTGCATATCCGTGTTCCCTACGGTGCTGTCCATGATGGCTGAGTCATAGAACCAGCGTGTGTCCACCTACAGAGGAATGAGTAAAGAAAGTGTACTAGACACACACAATGGGAGTGTGATGGCTGTTTCAGCTCAAAGGATGAAATTATGTCATTTACAGAAAAATGAATACAACTGGTGATTATCATGTTGAAGTAATTAAATCAGATTCAGGAAGACAAATAACACGTTTCCTCTCATTTGTGGATCCCAAACTTACAGAGCTACATGAAGTCACATGTGTCTCTATGATGTGAAAAGTTGAAGCAAAGCTGTAGAGGACTGAAGGGGACGAACAGAAGGGGAGCATGGCAGGGGAAGGTGTGGTCAGAGCACATGATATATTTGTAAAATCAAGTGCTACATACAATGAATATACACCAATAAACCCAATCAACCAAAACTAAAATAATTATTAAAAGCATTACATAAAACATATAGGTATAATTCTCTCATAAATGAAAATAATGTTAAATTTATAGCTAGTTAAATAAACAATATCTCAACATAATAATGTGTGTATCTGATGGCAACCGTTTTCCCTTTTGAAAGTTTCTGTTGTTTTTAATGCTTTAAACAATATTCAATTTTCATCTTGTAATTGTGAGTCACTGCATCTAAGCCCAAACAAAATAAATATGCTCAATATTGTGTTTATGTTAGTAAGTTACACCAACGTGCTTGATTTCCCTTCCTCCCTCTCCCCTTCCCTTCTTTCTTTCTTCCCTCCCTCCCTCCCTCCCTTCCTTCTTCCCTTCTTCCCTTCATTCCTTCCTTCCTTCTTTCCTTCCTTCCTTCTTTCCTTCCTCCCTCCCTCTCTCTTTCCTTCCTTCCTTCCCTGCCTCCCCCTCATTCTCTCTCTCCTTCCCCTTCCTCCTTTCCTTCATTCTTTCTTTCATTCTGTTTTTCCTCTTTTTAAGCAAGGCAAATGCATTCCTTCAAATATGTCGAATTCTTAAATCTTACTTTCATCTTGGTTAACAGGTTTGATGAAAATCCACTGATTAAACTCTCTGGACACGACTATTCTACACATCGCACAGTCTGGCTTTGTGTGTCACAAACTTCAAAAAAAATCCACTCTTGTGAGGAGAGGACTGAAACCTCTCTACACCAACAGTTGTGTAAAATGCTTGTGCCAGAAAACACAATGAAAGGGAAACCAGGCCCTAAACATTTCTTTCAGAAAATTACCATCTGTATTCTAGAGACACCACCACGTGGAGGAGAGTGTCAGGCTGAGTGAATATATTCTTTTCTATTTTTACCACACAATGCAAGTAGATGATTTATAAAGTGTGTGTCATGGTATAGGCTTAATGCTTACATATGAAAGCTGGTGTCCAGCTTACCTAGAAGTTATGGACACTTTAGAGATCAGAAATAAATGTATATAGTTTATTACACTTCTCATAATTGAATGCATTTTGAAAAAATCTAAAACAACTAAAGAATTTAAGGGGAAGGAATGGAATGAACAGAATTGAACTCTCTGGCTTCTGATGTCACTCAGGCAAAAAGATAGAATGAACAGAATTGAACTGTCTGTCTTCTGATGTCTTACAGGGAACAGACATCTGACTCTTTTAATAGGATTTTGGATCGTCCTAGTAAACAGCTCTCAGGAGTGTTATTTGTTTTTAAAGATGTGTTATTTATTTTAACGTTTACCACAAAATAATTTAAAAGGCAAATATGGGGCATAAAAATGGGTAAGAGCACAGTGTTGTAACATTGGAATTATTTGAATGCAAGTTTAAATGGGTTAGAGAACAGAACAGACAGTTCTCACAGAGGAAATACAGATGGATAAGAAATATTTTTTTAAATGCTCACCATCCTTAGTCATCAGGGAAATGCAGATAAAAGCTTCTTTGAAACTTCATCTTACCCCAGTCAGAATGTCTAAGACTTTGATTCTCACAGCTCTGCCATGCTTCCAAAGTTCTTCTTAGTCTATTTCATTGCCTTTCCAGTATTTACCAAGTCTCCCTGGTAGAGTCCTGACATGCTGAACTCACCTCCATTTGTTTTCTTCTCTCAGTTCTTAGAATTTTTTAGCAAGGTTAGGGCTCTATGGTTATATATGTTCATATATATTACATATATTGTTATGGATGTCATTTATTCACTTATTCTTTTTTAAACAATGTGTGTGTGTGTGTGTGTGTGTGTGTGTGTGTGTGTGTGTGTGTTCTTCTAGTTATTCTCAATAGGAAGGCTGATTTAAGCTAACCATCCTTGCACGTCCAAAGATAGAAGGCCAGCAGATCACATGGTCAGATCATATGATCACACACACACACACACACACACACACACACACACACACACACACACCATTTACACATAATTAGATCTTTAATTGTAAGTTAAGTTGGTTCTTATTTGGGGATTCCCACCTCCTCCATTTTAGTATTAAAATCTGCTGAGCTCACTGATGACGAGGTAGGAAGTGTTGGTATATTTGGGAAGACAGTACAGTCTAGCAAAGGGTCATGTTTCATTTCTGGATCCTTATGGTGCTGGGGAGAGATGTGCATGAGAAGGCAGGAGTCTGGGAGGATTTAGGAAGTCACAGAACTAATGGGAAAGATTTGGATATCTTCACAGGAAACTTCCTTTTTCTTTAAGCATTCTTAAGAACTTTTTGGATTTTACTAGCATACACTATTTTTACAGTATAATGGGCTTCATTTATTCATTAATTATTCTTATTAAACAATAGTTTATTCCTTCTTTGATAATTTTATACAATGTGTTTTTATCACATTCACACCCTATCCCCTAACTCCTCCCAGATCCATCTTCACATTCCTACTCAACTCCATTGAATTTCCTGTTTTTTTCTTTTTGTTTTGTTCTTTATTTGACCAGTTTGTGTTGCCCAAATATTTGTAGGCATGGAGAATGGTTGATTTACCTACCAGATGCCAAACACTCAGAGAAAACCGTCTTTCTATTTCCCAGAAACCATCACTTGCCAATAGCTCCTCAGCGAAGAGTAGAACATCATGTTCACCTCCCTTAGGTGAGGCCAGTTCTCCTTAAATGCAAAGGCCATCGTGACCTCTCAGTGACATAGGAGTTGGAACACAGAACTCTGCCACTGTCATGTGAGCCATTTCTTTGCTTCTATTACAAAGTCTAAACTTTGTAATAATTGTGAAGTGTAGGGCCAAGAAGGTCAGAAAAGCAATGTAAAGTTGGAGGTGATGAGAACAGAGAAGCAGTCGTGCCTGAGTCTGCATTGGCCTATTTTAATGAGCTGGTTCAAGCATATAGTACGAACCTTTTCCTATAGCTTAGAAAACACTTTAATATTAAAACTCCTGAGGGAAAAATTATTCTTGTCACTCACATACATTATACCAAGAGGCACCGTCATACTCATTACAACATCTTTATTACTCAATCTTTATTATTCCTTGGGATCATTAAGGATTAAGTCATGTTACAGAGGGACACCTATAAAGGAGAGTACAGACTGTACCAGCAGCAATGAGACAAGTGACCATCACACTCTTTTAGACATTGTCTGGGTCAGAACAGAAGAAAGTGGTAATAGGCTTCCAAATATTCCAACACTTCCAGAATAGCCAGAGAGTCAGAAATAATATGTGGTTTGACTAGAGAAATAAAAAAAATTGGCAGACATAAACTTGACAAAAAGATTGACTTTCATAAGAACTGAATGGGCTACACATAAGAAGTTCAGAAGACACCTTTATAAATCACCCCCTCTTCCTTTTCTACAAACAATAACTCATCATTAAATCTGTGCAACAAAACACTCGGTCAACATGATGCCAATCGCTAGGACTTTATTTCAGAAAATGACACATTAGTAAGATCTAATAAGAGCATTTTCTATCTTACTAGTTTGGAAAGCTCTGTATAGTATCAATTTGTGTATGAAAAGCTCCAGGAACATTTATAATGAGAAGAGATGCTTCATCCAGCACTTAACATCATTTTGGCTGCTAATTTTTGGAATTTTACTATATTTTCTAACGTCTACTGTCTTAAATTGTTCAACAGCATACCTTTGGAGAAATGGAAATTCAGGATGAGAAAAAAGTTTTGTTTCCAGACCCAGAATGGCTCAGACAGAAGACCCGAGTCTGACAGGCACTGAGAAAGAGTGTGTGCTCCCTCTTTTTCATAGAATTGCAGCTCTCATCATTTTGACATTCGGGTATCAGATGGATAGAAGACACTGGCATAGGAACGTTCACTGTTGTGGTGCCAAACCTGATGTTTATGGTCATGAAACTTCAAGGACTTAAAAGGCCCCGAGTTCCAGTTACCTCAGTGAGGTAACGCTAACCGCTGTTCATTCATTTAACTACAACGTGTATTAGGAACCAGTTCCCAGACATTGTAGAAGGGAGAATGATGGTAGCAATCAAAAAGAGAGAGAGAGGGGGAGAGAGAGGAGGAGAGGGGGAGAGGAGGAGAGGGGGAGAGGGGGAGCGGGGGAGAGGGGGGGAGAAAGGAGAGAAACAGAGCAGGAAAGAGGATTCGTGACAGATGACAAGCAGATAATTGATAGCTAAATAGATTGCAGATGATAGGTAAAGAAATATTTGTAGATACAAGAAAATATCAGCAAGAGCCAAGCATTACAGGTGTGATTGGAGGGCGGAGTAGCAATGCTTGGAGACTCCTTTTATGGAAGAACCAGAGAAGGAGTGAGAAAAGGACGTTTAAACCGGGATCTGAATTACGGGCATGCAGATCATAGAGATGGAAATCTCTGGAGAAGGAGCTAATCTGAATTTTAAAGTAACTGAGTGTGGTGGGAAAATGGGAGGGCAATGTGAGGATGCTTTGGAGGAGGCAGAAACCAGAACAGCCATCTTGTTTAGGTTTTACTTCTAGTACACTGGAAATGAGCTGCAGTCTGTAATGTTATTGTTATCACAGAAGTAACAGGACCTGCCAAAACCATGTCATAGAGTGAACCTAAAGATCCAATGAAGTGGACATGTGAGCCAGAGTTCCAGCAGGAGACATTCACACGAGATAATCTGCAGAAGAGAAAAATTGTAAAGACTACTTACCATGCAGATTGTAGGGAGCAAATAAGAGATGCCTCACTGCTTGTAGTAATGAAATAGTCAATAATAATGGGTAGTCAAATACCCCTTAGCCTAAATGAGCAGGAAGGGATGGCCTTGCAAACTCAAAAGAGGTAGATGTATGGAGTGTAGTGATATTGTGTCCCCAATATATTGTGCACCCTAATAAACTTATCTGGGGTCAGAGAACAGAATAGCCACTAGATATAGAGGCCAGAAAATGATGGTGCACACACACCTTTAATCCTAGCATTCCAGAGGCAGAGATCCGTCTGGATCTCTGTGAGTTCAAAGCCACACTGGAAACAGCCAGGAATGGTGACACATGCTTTTAATCCCAGGAAGTGATGGCAGGAAGTAGAAAGGTATATAAGGCGTGAGGACCAGGAACTAGAGCCTGGTTAAGCTTTTAGGCTTTTGAGTGGCAGTTCAGCTGAGATCCATTCGGATGAGGACACAGAGGCTTCCAGTTTGAGGAAACAAAATCAGCTGAGGAATTGGTGAGATGAGGTGGCTGTGGCTGGTTCTGTTTCTCTGATCTTTCAGTGTTCACCCCAATACCTGGGGTTTGTTTTTATTAATAAGACCTTTTAAGATTCTTGCTACAATGGAGAAAGCAACTGAGCAGAGCAGCCACATCCAGGAGATGGAAATGACTGAAGGAAGCAGAGAAGGAGCCACAGCCTCACTCTGGGTGGTTTCTTGTTGGATGAACTCAACAGTGAATGGTGCCAGACAGGGGGTCAACTACTGATGATCCTCACAGATGAGGTTGAGGGAAGAGAGCTGGCAGATCCCATGAGCTACAGTTTCCTTTCTGGCCTCTTATGTCTAGATTACTCTACTCTGAGTCTTCAACAGCTACTGATGAGTAGCTACCAACATTCAGTTCAGTCCCAAGTTAGAACGTTAGCCACGAGCATTGTTGTTTGTGGGATTGGGAGGAAATATGAGGAAAAGAAATAATACAATAAAATATAAGTATTGAAATCTCTTGCACTGTGACTAGTCACTTGGTCTGAGTTCAACACTGTGGCTTTCTTTCAACATCATTCTGTGTTTTCCCTGCTCTCTTGAAGCGTCTTGCCTGGATATTGTCAAGAGCCTTCAGTAACAAAAGTCTAAAGAAGCAAGGAATTCCAGTGAAGCCCCACAAATAGTTTTCCTCACTTCTGATGCATATTGAAACTCAGTTTCCCTTAAAAATCAATTATCAGTCACTCCAACCAGTAGAATAACTCATTGTCTGTGTATCACTTCATTGGCCCACAACAAGCAAAGAAATATCTTGTTTTTTAATTCAATGGAATTATATTCCCTATAGAATGCATTCTTTCCTCTAGCATAGAAAGCCCCTGTAGATGATAATTACATGAACATGTAGAAAAATATCTGCCAAATATGTAACTAGAATACACACAGAAAGTCCATCCTGACTGTGCAGTATTGCTTGGCTCATGGATGTGCCTTCTAGTACTAGGAATAAGGGACTTTATATTGCCCATATGGCATATACCACATCTTACTGGGAGCCTCCTGTCCTCACAGGCTTTGTCCCCAGATGGTGGCCTCAAATAAGCCTTCAGATGCCATTCCACACTTCTAGGATGCTGGCCTAAACACCATGAAACTCATATCAAGGGCTTATCCATAGTGTCTGTACAGGTGGATTAAAAACTCAGAAATAGTGTACCTGGATAAGTCACATGATAGTGAGCCCAAACCGGTGAGCCCCACACTCCATTCCCACCTCCTTGTCTACTTTAAATGTCACCATCAACTAGCTATTGTATCACTAACGAAAGAGACTGACATCTCTAAGAGAGGTAATCTTGGCCATTGATTTAATTGAAGTCATTGACTCCTCACCTGATTATCCTTTATTAGATGTGTACACAGGACAGACACCCCCCCTACTCTGCCCTTTGTGAGAGGCTCACCCACACACTGCTCTCCCAGACCTTTACATCAAGCTTCTTATTTGTTCTCCTCACATCCTTAACTCTTTGTAAACAGTTTAGCTCTGCTTTTCTCTATTAAGTTGACAAAATAATACCCAGGGTTCTCCCTGATGGAAATGTTCTCTTGCCATGCCGTCTTTTCTAGTGTCACACTAAGGGACAGTGTCATCACTGAGGGAAGTCATGACAGGAACTCAGGGCAGGAGCCTACAGGCAGGAACTGAACCAGGAGCTGTGAGGAACACTGCTTACTGGCTTATTCTGCCTGGCTTGCTAAGCCTACTTTCTTACATGTCCCAGGACTACCAGATCAGGATTGGTACTACCCACAATAGTCTGGGCCCTTCCACATCAAGCGTTAATCAAGAAAATTCCAGACAGACTTCCTAGACAGACTTCCGTACAGGCCAGTCCTTTTTTAAAAAAGTTTTTTTCCCCCATTTTTTCATACCAACCACCATTCCTCTTCCCTCCCCTCCTCCCACTGACCTCCTCACCTTCCCACCACCCTGCCCCCTATCCACAACTCAGAGAGGGTAAGACTTCCCATGGGGAGTCAACAAAGTCTGGCATATTAATTGAGGCAGGACGAAGCCCCTATCCACTGTATCAAGGCTAAGTAAGGTATCCCATCATAGGGAACGGGCTCCAAAGAGCCAGTTCATGCACTAGGGACAGATCCTGGTTCCACTGCCAGTGGTCCCACAAACTGCCCAAGCCACACCCACATTCAAAGGACCTAGTTCAGACCCATGCAGGCTCCCCAGCTGTCAGTCCAGAGTCAGTGAGCTCCAATTAGCTCTGGTCAGCTGTCTCTGTGGGTTTCCCCATCATGATCTTGACCCCTCTTCTCACAGAATCCCTCTTCCCTCTCTTCGACTGGACTCTGGGAGCTCCACCCAATGCTTAGCTGTGGATCCAGTCTTATGCAGGTGTTTTCTCAATTGAGAATCCCTCTTCCCAGATGACCCTAGCTTGGTCAAGTTGACATAAAACTAGCCAGCACAGCCGCTGTCCTGGAAGCTGAAGCCACTTCCTTACCTTTTATCTGTGCCTCATGTCTTACACATACCAGTTGCATTTTATACTGTAGTGGCATGTTCATGTACAAATTAAATATCCCAAGGTCAGATGTTTAGTCTTTGCCACACCTAAGATCATGATAAAATATGTTTCTCAAGTTGAGACTGTATGACAGAGGACAGAGGAAGTCGAGTCATACTCCAAACATCTAAGACCCTGCAAGGCCGAGTTTCTCCATGGCCAGCTTGCCAGGAGCTCTGCATAATAGAGAAGCATTTAATACAAACTGGTATCCTAGCTAACAAGCCTGACCCAGACCTGATGAAAGGTCTTTCATTGCTTTTCTTGGTCTCTTCTAATGTAGATCTGCCAGCGTTGAAGGTTTTGAGCAAACGGTAGGAGTGGCTTTCTTCACGTGGCACAGGCAGCCTCCTAGCTCCAGGGGAACTCACACCACACAGTCTTCTTCCTTGCAGTGGGCCTATGCAAGGTATAGGATGGTAGATCCCACTTTAGGAAAAGCCACTGAAATGTTTAAGATTCCCAAAATACCTCTCTGAGTGACAGGTCCTTCGTACTAAATTGGTTCATCCTTGCTCCATAGTTGCCTTGTTAAAGTTGGGAAAGTGCCTCTCACATAATTTCTCCAAGGTAATGTACTAGTACAGCTTCCTGAAGGTTCCAAAATGACCAAGTCCCCTCCAAACCACATTATAATAAGATGAACTGAATGGATAGAAGCAAGTTAGCAATGTAACAGGTTGTCCCTACTACTTGAAAGCAAACTGCTTCCTGTGAAGTTAGCTGAAGAGATCCCACTGGCTGGATCCATAGCTACATACTACAGCAAGGACAGGGTTTTATTGCTATTCCAGTGAAGCTACAGAAGCCAGTACTTGAACAGCAACCAGTGTTGGCATCTTATGTCTCTGACAACCTGGTCATTAATAATTGCTCAAAAATTGGTATCTTGTGCAGGCAAGATAAATGTGATGTCATCAAGTCTCATGACCATAGTCAATCTTCTAGAATCCTCATGGTGGGAGGAGAGAATCACCCTCCACAGTGTCCTCTGACTTGTGCTAATGTGTCACGGCACACACACACATTAAATAAATAAACATTTAGAAAATGTTGATACCTTAATGAATTTTCCCAGCTGCTAAATGAGTGCATCAGCAGAAGGCTGTTTCTTCAAACAGACATAGTGTGGCTCTGTGTTCTGAATGCTGGCACACCGGCCCAGGGAAGCATTAACAGCTTCTAGGTTTCAGGACTAGAGTAGAAGTAAAGTTAAGTAGTCCTCTTAGTGGTTAGTGGCAGATTTGAAGTTCTGAGGTCAAAAGCAGACCTGGTCTTACTCCAAGAGGAGTTGGATTCCTTGAGTTTAGAGGGTGATTAGGTGGTAATTTCTAGGGAAACAGAGCTCCATGCTCTGCTTATAAATTGGCAAAATTCTGCTTGGAGTGTGCAATGGATCAGAACTAAAGCTGCTGAGAACCCTCAATCCATGCAGTGGTGGATTCCAGCAGTCCAGCTCAGCTCAGAGGAGCCAGGGCTATTTCCTCCTTAGTCCAGAAGAGCTGTGGGGGGTGGTGGTGGTGGTGGTGGTGGTTGACACTTTCATGGTAAACAGGATCCAGCAAAAGCAAAGGCTGGATGGCTAAGACCACAGAGAAGAAAGCAGGGCCCCTGAAAAATTACTGATATTCAATGTTCTGGCATGCAGGCAGCCTTCAGCTAAAACAAACTGCATTTATTTATTCAGTAAGATTCTAAATAGTACTTTTTTTCTGGAGTATTTATTAAAAGATGGCTATATTTCAATAATCATGTAGAATTGGTTATGTTTACATATTCAAAATCCTTATATAAAATAGATAAAATGACATAGTATTTGCATCTGTGCATATTCCCCCATATACTTTTAACTCTAAATTGCTTATAATACAATGTAAAGTCTAAGCCAGTACATGTCATACCAGGGAGGCAGGGTTAGGGAATAGTAACTAAAGTCTGTACACGTTCAACAGCGATGCATTTTCCCCATGTGTTTCCAGTCTGCTGGTGACTGAATGCAGAGTGGACGCAGAGTGCAGATTGCGTTTATGAATCACTTGAGCCCGAGGTAAGATAATGTACTGGGCAAGCAGCAGCCACCAGCCATGAGAGCCAGCCTGTGGAGCAGTGCAGAGGCCGGCAGAGAGGAGCCTGTAGCAAAGGCTGAGGCTTTGTTTCTCCTGAGAGCTCTAATTCTCTGAGAACTCAGCTTCAAGCTGCTCCCTGTAGTCTCCTCACAGCTTGTCACCACATTGCCCTTTAAGTACTTTTTAAAAACTGTCGCTTTGGAGAGACTGTACTGAAAGGAGAAATCAGTGCATGGTTCCTCCCACCCTTCTAAGAGAGGGGCGGTAGGATCTTATTTTAACAAAAATGAAGGCTAATTTCTTTCATATGTTTTCACAAGGAACATTGCTAAAATCACTGTGGCTGTAAAAATAGTTCTGCTCGCTCCATTACTTCTTAATTAAATACAGACTTCTCAACACAGTTAGAAAAGTAGAGTAATTGCCCAAGGGCTGTGGTTTTCCACATTATTCTCGCCCCAGCACAAAGAAAGCATTCTCTACCCTTCTCTTCCCAGTTGCATAATGACTGAAAAACCACCAGGAGATTTTTTTTCTTCAGGCAGAAATTGGAAGCCCTGTTTTATTGGATTTTACATCTTTTTGACAAATTCAATAGTCCTTCTCTAGTTAGCTAAACACACGCACCTTATTTAGCTCAGTGGAAGTTAGGTTTGGACGCTGCCTGCCTGCTACAGTCTCTTCTCAGAGACTGAAAAAACAAGAACCTCTAGAGAACTATTTAAACAAATTATCCTATACAACGTATTGTTAGGGGTTATCTCGGGGAGAGTGCAGAGCTCTGGTCTTGTGTCAGTCAGCCTAAGAAAGACAAGGAGGGGGGAGGAAAGAAGGGAAAATGGGGAGAAAATGAGGGGGGAGAGAAAGAATGAGAGAAAATATTGGGGCTTCTTTCAATATTTTATTATTTAATAAAGCTCAGGAGTCAAATATTAGGGAATAAACCTGATTGATCCATGGAATGATGAAGAAATGATTGTCCCACCCTCTTCTCTACCTTCCCCAATTGAGAAAGACTGCACATCTTTTAAGTCCCTCTTTATTATCTCTGTCCTTCTATCTTCCTCTGAGTAGGCCAGAAAACTCTATGGTCCACTCCATTGGTGGTCTTGGAGTGAAAACACAAACAAATCTCTCACAACACTTCCCTCTTTTTGTCTAAATAAAAAGGAAAGGTTTTAACACTAACATAGTAAAACTGTACACAAAAAGAACAATTATCAGGTATTGTCTAAATACAAAGGAAAAGTATTAACATTAACAAAATGAAATTATATACAATAAGAACAATTATCAAGTAAATACATTCACAATGTCCAGTCCATTAGTATTTTTCAATTTCAGAGAAGATACTCCATTATCTATTCTATCTTAGTGAGTCCAAGTTTTGTATCTAATTTACTTTCTATTATAACTAGGGAAAATTATAACTATAACTATTTAATCTTCAACTCCATCAGAGATCTGAGAAGGATATAATATTACCTGAGTAAACAGAAAGTGCAGAGCAAGCAACTTCCAAAACTATAGAAATGAAAGAGGTGTCTGGCTGCCTGGACAGTCACCCAAGGTTCCTCTGCAATGTTGAGGCATCCATCTCAACCTACAGGCCTAGAAAATCTGACAGACTTTTCTATGAAGCAGGAAATTTGAAGGACTGTCCTACCTTGTCTTGGCAAAATTTGGCAGTTGCCTTCTTTTGTGTCCTGCTTGTCCAATTAGGACAGCATACTGTCAGCAGTCGAGGAAAGGGCAGTTTCTTGCCCCCTGGCTAGCTTTGCCACACTTGAAAGCCAACTCCATACAGAGGTTCTTTGATGCCCATCACTCCTTTCTGAGGTTAACTGGTGCTTTCAGGAGCAGACGTGTCTCACTGTCATGAAAAATCCTACCCTATTAAAACACTTTAAATGCCATATTCTGTAGGTCCCTGAAGTGTTTGAAGACCATCTGTCTATTTAAAATATATCTATTTGACCTTGAAAACATATCTAATATGACTATAAGTTTGATTGTCATAGATGACTAACTAACTACTAACCTATATTTCTTTATTTTACTAAATAGCTTTAAGGACTAAAACTTTACATTACATTTTTAAATGAGATGCATAGATACAATACTTTAAACAGAAATAGAAACATATATACGGCCCAGCTAGCTTAGTCGGTTGAGCATGAAACTTTTAATATCAGGGCCGTGGGTTTGTGCCCAACGCTAGGTGTCAGATATTGTGGCTTCTTTTAATGTTTTATTATTCAGTTAAGCTCAAGGGACAAATATTAGGGAATAAACTTGATTGATCCACAGAGTGGTGGAGAAATGATCACCTCACCCTCTTCTCCACCTTCCCTGATTGAAACAGACCACACATCTTTTAGGCCTCTCCTTATTATCTCTATCTCTCTGTCTTCCTCTGGGTTGTCAGAAAACTCCATGATCCACTCCACTGGTGGTCTCAGTGTGAAAACACAAACAAATCTCCCACAACAAGAAAGTTTTATTTGTTACATCATCCTGCAATACTCTCACAGAAAACCAGTGTTTAACTCATGACCACAAAGTATTCAAGAGCTGTGCTAGTTATAAAAATGAGGGCTAGGCATCACAGCATTGCAGGGTACTTATTAGGGTGCTCAGCGTGGGTTGAAAGACAAATGAAAAGACTGGAAATGGCAAAAATGTCTCTGCAAACAGAGTTTGTATGATTTACTTCTGTTTATTTTCACTTTCCACCTGTGGGCTGATGACGTTCCTGCTGTGATGAAGGCCTTTCCACCAACAGGAGCTCCCACATCCCACAGCCGGGCTGAGTCCTTTCTAGGTCTCTGGTTTTCAGAAATTAAAATAATAAAAAATCTGATTTGGGGAGCATTATATTTTGATGGCTTCTATAGATTATAAATGTTATTGAAACTGGAAACAACATTCTCTGGCCTATGTTTGCAAGAAGGCCATAGTCCCAAGAAAGCTGTGGCTACCTCTAAGGATAAATATACATTTTTCAAGCAGTCAGTAGTTCAGGTTTGTCTTCTGGGGTCCCCAAACAGTACACATCAGGTCTACAGATTTTTATTCTCCTCACAATTCATTAAGTCGTTTTTCAAACATTCCTTGCCCTGAGCCAAGATCTGAAGAAGCTAGTTTGGCCAGAGCTTTGGAAGAAAATTAACCAGATATAGAACCATAGGAAATATCTGAAGCATTTGGGAAGCTGAGGCAGGAGAATAATCATGAGTTCAAGACCAGCCTGTGCTGTCTGGTAAGTTCTGGGCCAGCCTGGGTTACTAGTGAAACTCGGTCAAGAAAAGTGATAAATTCCACATATAATTTTGGAGGGGAGACAATTTAGCCCACAACAGGATTAAATGTGCTATTATCAAAGGATTTAGAATACCCAATGCTTGGTTGGTGCCATGAAATACCCTTTCAAATCTCACTCTGAAATAAAAATCTATGGCTCCACGTCACCCAGCAATGAATTCTCTAATGTAAAAGACTGAGCATTTTTTTAAGGTGCATTATTAAACTTTGTTCCCTATAGCAACAGTTTCCAGCAATCACAGAACGTATTTCATAAAGTGGCCCCAGACTCTCCAGCATGTCCTGCAGGAGGTAGGTGGCTCAAGACTGAGCATTTTAAAAAGGACTTTAAAGTAAACTATTACAACACAGCAAAGAGAAGAAAAAAGTTAAACAAATTATAATTTACACTACTGAAGGAAGAACCGTAGTTAATGGGACTAAGAAAAGACTGGAATAGAGCAATGGACAACATAGAAGAAGAGATATGAAGTGAAGATATCTGTTTACAGAGGTTTGAAAAAGTGCTCTTGACATGCACCTCTGTGAAAGAAAGAAACTTGGGAAGCAAGACAGATGGAGGAGATGAACCTCGGTGAGAATGACAAAGTCCTGCTGATCCAGAGAGAAGCTCCGGGTCCAAGGTGACAGTAAGGAAAAGCAGCTCTCCTCCATCATTTTAGGAACTCTGGATCCCATCAGATACTGCTGGAAGCCATGGAGACAGAATGGTTCCTCTCCAACAGTGCTGCATTGAGCTAGCAGGACCAGGTCTTTGTGACCTCAAACATACAGCAACTACTGTATGTAGGCGCCTCCAGAAGCACGCATGAGTTGGTTGAGCCACTCTGCCCAATCACCACTATCCCTGGAGGTGAGCTCTGGGAGAGCTGTCATCTGCCAACACTTTAACAGCTGAGGGAGAGCGTCCCTTTTGTAAGGGGACAGAAAAAAACAGGTGGAAAGGAATAAATATTCTGAAGGCGACACTAGTGCCCACTGCCAGGTTTGATCTTTTCTCTCCCTCGGGCTGTGCATTTCTCCATCACAGTTGTTACTGCTGTGCATCTTACTATGCTGCTGCTTTATTGTCTCGGGTCTGGAGAATAACAGCACTGGTTCACTGAAACTTTGACTCTGTGTGGACCATTTTCACTCGTAATTTGGAAATGTTGATTATGAGTTCATCTTCAACAGCTATCGATTAATCAGAAACAGAAGAACACGTCTAAAGAGAAAGTTTATGGTGTCTATTATTTGCCAATCTGTATCTGAGTTCTTCCTTGGTTTCCAGTGAACAGATTTTGTTTTCTGGTTTCATCTGTACCTCTGTTTTAACTGATGCCATGACTTGTCCAGAGTTTTTCCCCTTGGAGTCCAGGGATTGAATCTAGGACCTCCTGTGTGCTGAATGTGCTGTCTACAGAGCAACACCCTAACCCCATATCCGGTGTGTCTAGGAGCCTAGAAGTACGATGCTTCTTCTTGGTTCAGGCCATTGTATGGCATGAAGTTCTTCCAGAAGGGTACTTACAGCTAAGAACATAATTTTTAGGAAGTTAACTTTTTAAAGTCATAGCAGAAATTTCTCTGAATATAAATCAAGAATTTGCAACCATGGAAAAGAATACAGTATAATAAAAATTTGTTTAACACAATTTTTAAAAGTAACCGTGACATTACTGACTTATCAGGCAGATAGTGATATCATCCCACAACACTGCTGTAACATTTGTCCTGATGGTCCACACTATCATTGCATTACCTCCACATTTAGCAATTATGGCTTCAATTTTTTGTGATAAAAACAAACCTTGTAATTTCTTTCTTGATTTATTTTGTCAAACTCATATTGCCACATCCTTTTTTGTCTGAAGAAAATCTTGGGCACAGATTTCTTAATTTCATGAAATAAAATTTCAATTAAAAACTTTGCCAACTTGGTTATTAAGTACTCTTTCATGATATCAACCTTATTATAATCCATGACATCTTAACAGTTATTAAAGTTTTAAAAAAATCATATATTCGGCTTAAAGAGATGATTCAGTTAAGAGCAATTGCTCCTCTTCCAAAGGACCTAGATTCAATTCCCATCACCCACTAGAGGTTCACAAACGTCTCTAACTCCAGTTTCAGGGGGCTCTAACAGCCTCTTCTGACCTCTACAGGCACAAGTACTCACATAATATGCTTACATACACACAGAAAAAGCACACCCATAAATACAGTTTTTGAAATCATATATTGTCTATGTATGCATGCATGGCATATTCAGTATGCCATGAGTATTTTATTTCTCCTGTGGACTATGAGAGAACGTTTGTAAAACAATATATATAATACAGAGTTAGCTTATAAAATATGTAAGAAACTGCTTCAATTTAAGCCTGTCAGTAATCAATCTATCATAGATCGGGAGGGGCTCATGAGGAGCTTTGGGACTCTAATAGTTGCTGGAAGATGGGAGATTCCTCTTCCCTTGCTCAAGTGAGTAACACCACACATGTGCTTAGCAAGCAACCCTAATTAAACACAGTGGGACACACACGTGAAAGTAGGGAGAAGGCTTGCGAAGAAGAGATTCAGTGGGACTAAGTGAGGATAGAGAAAATATAATCAAAATTATATATATTTATATATGAAATTGTGGGAGAGTAAATTTTTATTAAAGTGAAAAATCAAATGACACAAGTTTAAAATGTTCTTAGTAGAACTGATAGCATGCAATGGTAATTCCAGTTACTCAAGAGTGTGAGGCAGAAACATTGCTTGGGTCCTGGAATTGAAAGCCATTTTGGCAACATAGCAAGGTCTTGTTCAATGAGTGAATGAAGACTTGAATAGATACGCACACATCCCACGAGGCCTACGAATGGCCAGCAAATATTTGGAAAGATGACTAGTGCCACTAAACACCATCAAACTGTGAATCAAATGGCAGCGAGGTGTCAGCTCACACTAGTCTGTGTGGCTCTTCCGTCTTTTTCAAGTTCTCTGCCTGGTTTTCAGATGTTCGTCTTGTGTGTCCTCACTTGGTAATGCTAGCTCATAAAGGTGGTCCATAAAAATTCCACATGTGGGACAGTTGTTATGAAGAAAATAAATTCTATAGAAACAGTCCACTTTCTCTCAGATGCCTTACTAGAAGGAAGCCCAAAATCTTAGAGCAGAGAAGAGAAGGCATACTTCTTAGATGGACACTAATGCTATGATAGGGGCCCCATTGTCACCACCTAGTGACTCTCACAACCCGCTCCATGCCGTTCATCCCCATTGGAAACTACAGTTTCAGTATTCTGAACTCGAGGAAATAAAAGCCTGCACTCCGTAACAGCAGTTACATCATGACAAGCAGTTGATGTCCAACAAGCCTTACCCATGTTCCCAGATCCTACAGCACTTTCTGCTCCTCATTTGTCTCTGTAAGGCTTCCGTACAACATGGATGATTTCCATTTCCCAAGCAGGAATGAGTTTCAAAGTAATTAAACTGATGTGTAGTAGAAAGTCTCTGTCAACTCTAACTATAATATGATTAAAATGTAATAAAAAACTAGTCTCCCCAATAACCTAATTAAGATTGATAAAATATAAGCTCCCCTTGCATTTAAAAAAATATAAGCAGTAAATGAATGTTTTATATATATATATATATATATATATATATATATATATATATATATATATATATTTTGTTCTGTTTCATTTTAGCAAACTCCATCCCAAGAGCAGCCTGATGAGTGACTTCAGTGCCTTTACTGGCCACAAACACAGACAGATGCAATGAGGTGTAATTAGGACTTTAATGACAGACACTTTCAATAAACCCTCAATTAGCTGGAACCCCGTGTTCCCAGGGCACTGAGATTGGCTGCAGTTTTTCCTTGGCTTCGTGTAGAATGGACATTTTTGTCACTTTTTATTCTCCATTATATAAACAAATGGAAAATGCAGAGAACTGGGCCTTCCGCACTAACTGACCAATGCTTTGGGAAGGAAATGAGTCTTACTTCCTCCATCGGTTGGGCTTCTCTTGTGAAAGCCCATGCTCAAGAATCAGGTCGTTGGAAAGGAAACTGAAGTACTGTTTCCAGCCCATGCTCAGACCTGGGATTACACACACAGGAAGAACCAGCCATGGAAAAGCCTTGTTCTAGAAAGCACCACTTCATCTCTCCAAACTGCCTGAGGTATAAAAATTGTCATGCAGATTTTGATGTGCTATTTGAATTATTGGTTCTTTCTATAACTATTAACATTTGTTTCTAAATAGATTTGCTGAGTTGTAATTCACTTATTACATAATTTATCTATTTAGAGAGGAAAGTCCAATAATTTTTAATATGATCACAATCATATAACCATTATTACTCTAGATTTTCCGGACATTATCGTCATATCAAAAATAAACTCTGGCCCCCGACCCCATCCCTGGGCACCAGCCACTCCGGGGAAGACCTGCCCAACTTGGCCCCAGGTTCTGGTCCCCGGGCAGGTGCCCTTCTACCACAACCGGGAAGGATCCCCTTCTCCAAGACCCTTGGCAGACCCTGCAGTCTCCACGCCCTGCCCCCACGCCCATCTGCCTGAGCCCCAAGCCTCTTCCTGAGACTTAGAGGCCGGCCCCCAGCTCCCATCTTCCCCCGGACTTCCCTTCTGAAGCACAGGTGAGTGCCCTAGCTTGCCCCCGACCCCATCCCTGGGCACCAGCCACTCCGGGGAAGACCTGCCCAACTTGGCCCCAGGTTCTGGTCCCCGGGCAGGTGCCCTTCTACCACAACCGGGAAGGATCCCCTTCTCCAAGACCCCTGGCAGACCCTGCAGTCTCCACGCCCTGCCCCCACGCCCATCCGCCTGAGCCCCAAGCCTCTTCCTGAGACTTAGAGGCCAGGCCCCCCAGCTCCCATCTTGCCCAGGACTTCCCTTCTGAAGCACAGGTGAGTGCCCTAGCTTGCCCCAGACCCCATCCCTGGGCACCAGCCACTCCGGGGAAGACCTGCCCAACTTGGCCCCAGGTTCTGGTCCCCGGGCAGGTGCCCTTCTACCACAACCGGGAAGGATCCCCTTCTCCAAGACCCTTGGCAGACCCTGCAGTCTCCACGCCCTGCCCCCACGCCCATCTGCCTGAGCCCCAAGCCTCTTCCTGAGACTTAGAGGCCGGCCCCCAGCTCCCATCTTGCCCAGGACTTCCCTTCTGAAGCACAGGTGAGTGCCCTAGCTTGCCCTGGACCCCATCCCTGGGCACCAGCAACTCCAGGGAAGACCTGCCCAACTTGGCCCCAGGTTCTGGTCCCTGGGCAGGTGCCCTTCTAGCCCCACCGGGAAGGATCTCCTTCTCCAAGACCCCTGGCAGACCCTGCAGTCTCCACGCCCTGCCCCCACGCCCATCCGCCTGAGCCCCAAGCCTCTTTTTGAGACTTAGAGGCTGGCCCCCAGCTCCCATCTTGCCGTGGATTTCCCATCTGGAGGAGAGAGAGAGAGAGAGAGAGAGAGAGAGAGAGAGAGAGAGAGAGAAGAGCACCCATCCTCCCCCGGACTTCCCTTCTGAACAAGAGCTTCCATCCTGTCCCGGACTTCCAATTTGGACAAGAGAGCTCCCATCTGGACAAGAGAGAGAGACTTCCTGAATCTGTCAGCTCTGAACCAAGTGTGCGAATAAGGCCAGGAACGAACCACAAGGAGATGGGCAGACGTCAAGGCAGAAACACATACAACAAAATGAATAGTAATACACCATCACCAGGCCCTAGCCCTCCTCCAACACCTAGACCTGAACATCAGAAATTGGAAGAAGCAGAAGAAAATAGCCTTATGAATGTCATCATGAAGAAGCTAGAGGCTCGTGTAGAGGAAAAGACAAAAAAATGTGAAGAACGCTGTAAACAACTAGAGGAAAGGGCAAACAAATTAGAAGAAATCAATAAAGTCCTGGAAGAGAACAATAAAATACTGAAAGAAAATCAAGAAAAATCAATGAAACAAATGAAGGAAACAGTCCAAGACCTGAAAAGGGAAATAGAAAAAATGAAGAAGACACAAACAGAGGGAATGCTGGAAATAGAAAATCTGAGAAAACGATTGGGAACTTCAGATGCAAGTATAATCAACAGAATGCAAGAGATGGAAGAGAGGATCTCTAGCGTTGAAGATACAATAGAAGAAATGGATTCATCAGTCAAAGAAAACACTAAAGTCAACAAAGTCATGAACCAAAATGTCCAAGAAATTTGGGACACCATGAAAAGACCAAACCTACGAATAATAGGGGTAGAAGAAGGAGAAGAATACCAACTCAAGGGCACAGAAAATATATTCAACAAGATCATAGAAGAAAACTTTCCCAACTTAAAGAAGGAAATGCCTATGAAGATACAGGAAGCCTATAGAACACCAAACAGACTAGACCCCCAAAAAAAGTCCCCTCGCCACATAATAATTAAACAATTAAACGTACAGAATAAAGAAAGAATATTAAGAGCAGCAAAGGAAAAAGGCCAAGTGACATATAAAGGCAAACCTATCAGAATAACACCCGATTTCTCAATGGAGACTTTGAAAGCCAGAAGGTCCTGGACAGATGTAATGCAGACATTAAGAGACCATGGATGTCAGCCTAGACTAATATACCCAGCAAAACTTTCAATCGTCATAGATGGAGTGAACAAGACATTCCATGACAAAGCCAGATTTAAACAATATTTATCCACAAACCCAGCCCTACAGAAAGCACTAGAAGGAAAATTCCAACCTAAGGAAGTCAGATACAACCTCGAAAACACAGGCAATAGATAAAGCCACAGCAGTAGACCCCAACGAAGAAAAGTACACACACATCACCACCAAAAAATAACAGGAATGAACAATCACTGGACATTAATATCCCTCAATATCAATGGACTTAATTCACCTATAAAAAGACATAGGCTTACAGAATGGATACGAAAGCAGGACCCATCTTTCTGCTGCATACAAGAAACACATCTCAAATTCAAAGATAGACACTACCTAAAAATAAAAGGCTGGGAAAAGACTTTCCAATCAAACGGTCTTAAGAAACAAGCGGGTGTAGCCATCCTGATATCCAGCAAAATAGACTTCAAACTAAAATCAATCAAAAGAGATCAAGAAGGGCATTACATACTCATCACAGGAAAGATCCACCAAGATGAAGTCTCAATTCTGAACATTTATGCCCCAAACACAAGGGCACCCACATATGTAAAAGAAACATTATTAAAGCTTAAATCACATATAAAACCCCACACATTAATAGTGGGAGACCTCAACACCCCACTTTCACCACTGGACAGATCCCCCAAATCGAAACTTAACAGAGAAATAAAGGACTTAATTGATGTCATGACTCAAATGGACTTAATCGACATCTACAGAACATTCCATCCTAACAAAAAAGAATATACCTTCTTCTCAGCACCCCATGGAACCTTCTCTAAAATCGACCACATACTTGGTCACAAAGCAAATCTAAACAGATACAAAACAATTAGAATAACCTCCTGTGTTCTATCAGACCACCATGGTCTAAAGTTGGATTTCAACAACAACAAAAACTACAGAAAACCTACAATCTCATGGAAACTGAACAATACCCACCTGAATCACCAATGGGTTAAGGAAGAAATAAAGAAAGAAATTAAAGACTTCCTAGAGATCAACGAAAATGAAGACACCACATATCCAAACCTATGGGACACTATGAAAGCAGTACTAAGAGGGAAATTCATAGCACTAAACGCCCACATAAATAAGCTGGAGAAATCTCACACTAGTGACTTAACAGCACACCTGAAAGTTCTAGAACAGGAAGAAGCAAAGTCTCCCAGGAAAAATAGATGCCAGGAAATTATCAAAGTGAGAGCTGAAATCAATAAAATAGAAACAAAGAGAACAATACAAAAAATTAATGAAACAAAGAGTTGGTTCTTTGAGAAAATCAACAAGATAGACAAGCCCTTATCCAAACTAACCAAAAGACAGAGAGAGAGCATCCAAATCAACAAAATCAGAAATGAAAAGGGGGACATAACAACAGACATTGAGGAAATCCAGAGAATCATCAGGTCATACTTCAAAAACCTCTATTCCACAAAACTGGAAAACCTAAAAGAAATGGATAATTTTCTGGATAGGTACCACATACCTAAATTAAATCAAGACCAGATAAACTATTTAAATAGTCCAATAACCCCTAACGAAATAGAAACAGTCATTAAAAGTCTCCCAACCAAAAAAAGCCCAGGACCAGATGGTTTCAGTGCAGAATTCTACCAGATCTTCAAAGAAGAGTTAATACCAATACTCTCTAAATTGTTCCATACAATAGAAACAGAAGGAACATTACCAAACTCCTTCTATGAGGCTACAATTACCCTGATTCCCAAACCAAACAAGGATACAACAAAGAAAGAGAACTACAGACCGATCTCCCTCATGAACATTGATGCAAAAATACTCAATAAAATACTGGCAAACAGACTCCAAGACCACATCAAAACAATTATCCACCATGATCAAGTAGGATTCATTCCAGGGATGCAAGGATGGTTCAACATACGAAAGTCTGTCAATGTGATACACCATATAAACAAACTCAAAGAAAAAAACCACATGATCATCTCACTAGATGCTGAAAAGGCATTTGACAAAATCCAACACCCCTTCATGATAAAGGTCTTGGAGCGATCAGGAATACAGGGAACATACCTAAACATAATAAAGGCAATTTACAGCAAGCCAACAGCCAACATCAAATTAAATGGAGAGAAACTCAAAGCAATTCCACTAAAATCAGGAACGAGGCAAGGCTGTCCGCTCTCCCCATACTTATTCAATATAGTACTTGAAGTTCTAGCCAGAGCAATAAGACAACATAAGGAGATTAAGGGGATACAAATTGGAAAGGAAGAAGTCAAGCTTTCCCTATTTGCAGATGACATGATAGTATACTTGAGCAACCCCAAAGATTCCACCAAGGAACTGATACAGCTTATAAACACCTTCAGCAACATAGCAGGATACAAGATCAACTCCAAAAAATCAGTAGCCCTCCTATATACAATGGACAAAAAAGCGGAGAAGGAAATCAGAGATACATCACCCTTTACTATAGCCACAAATGACATAAAATACCTTGGGGTAATACTAACCAAGCAAGTGAAGGACCTATATGACAAGAACTTTAAGTCCCTGAAAAAAGAAATTGAAGAAGATGTCAGAAAATGGAAAGATCTCCCATGCTCATGGATAGGCAGAACTAACATAGTAAAAATGGCAATCTTACCAAAAGCAATCTACAGATTCAATGCAATCCCCATCAAAATACCAACACAATTCTTCACAGACCTGGAAAGAATAATACTCAACTTCATATGGAAAAACAAAAAACCCAGGATAGCCAAAAGAATCCTGTACAATAAAACAACCTCTGGAGGCATCACGATCCCTGACTTCAAGCTGTACTATAGAGCTACAGTAATAAAAACAGCTTGGTACTGGCATAAAAACCGACATGTGGACCAATGGAATCGAATTGAAGACCCTGATATTAATCCGCACACCTATGAACAAATAATTTTTGACAAAGAAGCCAAAAGTGCACAATGGAAAAAAGAAAGCATCTTCAACAAATGGTGCTGGCAAAACTGGATATCAACATGTAGAAGGCTGCAAATAGATCCATATCTATCACCGTGCACAAAACTTAAGTCCAAGTGGATCAAGGACCTCAACATAAATCCAGCTACTCTGAACCTGCTAGAAGAGAAAGTAGGAAGTAGTCTTGAACACATTGGCATAGGAGACCACTTTCTAAATAGAACACCAGTAGCACAGACACTGAGAGAAACAATCAATCAATGGGACCTCTTGAAACTGAGAAGCTTTTGTAGGGCAAAGGATACGGTCAACAAAGCAAAGCGACAGCCTACAGAATGGGAAAAGATCTTCACCAATCCCACATCTGACAGAGGACTGATATCCAGAATATATAAGGAACTCAAGAAATTAGACATCAAAATGCCCAACAGTCCAATTAAGAAATGGGCTATAGAACTAAACAGAGAATTCTCAACAGAGGAAACTCAAATGGCTGAAAGACATTTAAGGAATTGCTCAACATCCCTAATCATCAGGGAAATGCAAATCAAAACAACTCTGAGATACCACCTTACGCCTGTCAGAATGGCTAAGATCAAAAACACTGAAGACACCTTATGCTGGAGAGGATGTGGAGCTAGGGGAACTCTCCTCCACTGCTGGTGGGAATGCAAGCTTGTACAACCACTTTGGAAATCAATATGGCGATTTCTTAGAAAATTGGGAATCCATCTCCCCCAAGATCCAGCTATACCACTCTTGGGCATATACCCAAGGAATGCTCAACCACACCACAAGAGCACTTGTTCAGCTATGTTCATATCAGCATTGTTTGTAATAGCCAGAACATGGAAACAACCTAGATGCCCTTCAACTGAAGAATGGATAAACAAAATGTGGTACATATACACAATGGAATACTACTCAGCAGAGAAAAACAATGACATCATGAGGTTTGCAGACAAATGGATGGATCTAGAAAAAATCATCCTGAGTGAGGTATCCCAGACTCAGAAAGACAAACATGGTATGTACTCACTCATAACAGGATACTAGATGTGGAACAAGGATGACTGGACTGCTACTCACAACACCAGGCAGGCTACCTGGAAAACAGGACCCCAAGAAAGACACAGGGATCGCCCAACGACAGAGAAATGGAATGAGATCTACATGAACAGCCTGGACAGGAGTGGGGGTAGTGAAGGGCGAGGGTCGAGGGAAAGAGAGCTTGGGTGAGTGGGAGATCCCAGCTGGATCAAAAACAGAGAGGGAGAACAAGGAATAGGAGACCATGGTAAATGAAGACCACATGAGAATAGGAAGAAACAAAGTGCTAGAGAGGCCCACAGAAATCCACAAAGATACCCCCACAACAGACTGCTGGCAATGGTCGAGAGACAATCCGAACTGACCTACTCTGGTGATGGGATGGCCAAACACCCTAATTGTCGTGCTAGAAACCTCATCCAACTACTGATGGATCTGGAGGCAGAGATCCATGACTAGGCCCCAGGTGGATCTCTGGGAGTCCAATTAGCGAGAATGAGGAGGGTTTATATGAGAGAGAATTGTTGAGACCAAGGTCGGATAAAGCACAGAGACAAATAGCCAAACAAACGGAAACACATGAAATATGAACCAATGACTGAGGGGTCACCAACTGGATCAGGCCCTCTGAGTGGGTGAGACAGTTGATTGGCCTGATCTGTTTGGGAGGCATCCAGGCAGTGGGACCGGGTCCTGTGCTCATTGCATGAGTTGGCTGTTTGAAACCTGGGGCCTATGCAGGGTCCCTTGGCTCAGCATGGGAGGAGGGGACTGGACCTACCTGGACTGAGTCCACCAGGTTGCTCTCAGTCTGTGGGGAAGGCTTTGCCCTGGAGGAGATTGGAATGGGGGGCGGGCTGGGGGGAAGGTGAGGGGGGCGGGAGGGGGGAGAACAAGGGAATCTGTGGCTGATATGTAGAACTGAATTGTATTGCAAAATAAAAATTAAAAAAAAAAAAGTGAAGGAAAAAAAAAAATAAACTCCATAACCAATCCTTATTTTCCTCCCTTCAATTCCAAGCCCCATAGAATCACTTTTACTCTCTATATGCACCAGTGTGTCTATATACATGCTCATTCTAGACACGATTGTAAAACATTTCCCCCTAAGTATATGTTTCACTAAAATCTTTTCATTATCTCCTCCCCATTTTAGTTCCTATAAAATTTTTAGCTCAAGCAATGAATCCTTATAGCATATAGACAGAATTTTTAAAGCATGAACTAGAATGGGACACCAAGTCCTTTAAGATGGGAATATCCTGAAGACAAGACTATAGTTAAGGGGGAATGTCAGTAAGAGTATTTGTTCATGTATTCCTTTAGACATCTAGGGAAGAGGAGCGGTGTCAGTGCTGAATTTAGATTATAGTCAGAGGTAATCTTTATATGGTCTCATATTGGGGGTAACCTCTAAAGAAGTAAAATGCATTATGATCTGCTCTTGCTGATCGCCTTGTAAGTAGAATTTGTGTGTTCATTTATTAACACTCTGTCATTGCTCTTCTGTCCTAACACATCAACTCAAATCCTTGCTGTGCCACCTACTCTTTTGTGGCCATAGGAAAGAACTTGGCATTTCTGTGCCATTGTGTTCTCTCTCTGTTCAATGACAATAATATAGTTGTCCACAGTGTTGTTAAAAACGTACTCAGATAACTAAACAGTGCTCACCTTAGGTGCCTGCAATTCAATCATATCTTATTATAAAAGGATAAATCCGAAACTGCCAGCCTCATTGACGTTTTAACTGGGCCTCAGTGACATGAATATAGGTTGGTATAAACACAAACATTTTTTTCCTGGATCAATCTTCTCCCTGTTTATTTCCTTTGACCCTTGGCCACACTCCTTTCTCTTGTTTCCTACTGGGTTTCTCACCTTGTTTTACTAATTGAAATAGTTCCTAGATTGTGAGTGTTCCACTGAACGAGTCCCTGGATTTCAGATGTTCCACTGAACTAGTCCCTATGTTGCAGATGTTCAATTGAACTAGTCCCTATGTTGCAGATATTAAATTGAACTAGTCCCTAGATTACAGATGTTCCATTGAACTAGTCCTTACATTGCAGATATTCTACTGAACTAGTCCCTATGTTGCAGATGCTCCACTGAACTAGTCCATGGACAGTAGATATTTTTCTGCTTTCCCAACACCCCTACTGGCTCCCTGCTTCCTGGAACAGTGTGCCAGCCATTTACTCTGTTGGCATTGACCCAGGTCTCTTTCCCTTCACTGCTTCCCCCCAATTGTCCAGCACCCCTGCTGCTGTTTACAACTCAGACTGGCATGAGTAACTTCTCTTTCTATCCAAAGCAGAAAGGGCTGGCCAAGAGATGGATAATATGTAAACCAAAGTCAAGGAGGCCAGTGAAAAGTGGAAAATTGTGAAGTCAAGGAAAATGCCAGTTCTTTAATTTTAAAACAGTGATGGAGAAAGACCACCAACACAGAAGCCCAATGCTCAAGGGAAGGAGTAAGATCACAAGAACTCTGGAGCTTCTGAAAGTTTCAAAGTGGAAATGCTGGAAATTTACTGCTTTTGGACAGTGAGCAGAGTAGAAATATAAGAACCTAGCAGATATGGGTCAAATGCAGATTTTGTCAATAAACACAATATGACTATGATCTTGAATTATAACCTATCTGTAAAATGTTTAATGATTATCTATCTTGTAGGAATGCCATAAAGATTAGAGATGATACAATGTGATTCATCAATAAAGATGAGTTGATGAGAGGGCCCTCGAATTGGAAAAAAATAAGAGTCCCTCAAATGGACACTAAAGGAGAGAGTTCCAAAGATGGGAGGGTTTAGGGATGGAGAGACTTAGAAAGTCAGATACACTTCTTCAGCTTATTGATGCAACTGAACAAAATTTTGCTTTTAACAAAAACATTGAAAGTGGTACGTGGTATTTCCTTTCACCACCAAGTTAGCAACATTGAAAATTCCTATTGTATTTCAAATAAGTAAAAAGAGAAAATACATGAGTTCATAGATGCAAAAATGAACCGTTTGCTCCTCTGTGGCTCTGTGGGAACTTCAGGACAGTGACCCCACAGTTGTCTCTCCTGTGAACATGGAGTGATGATGAAGTGAACCCTACTGTAAGACTTCATCTATATGTATGAAAAACTGTAATTGCAAGCTTTCACTGGAGCTGTGTTTATGTCTGAAGTCAGTATAGAGAAGTCATCGATGAGTAAGTGTTCTGCATGAGATGCTGAACTCAGATGAAGGATGTGAAGGGTAGAGCAAGAGAGGGGATGTGGAGATTGTCGTGGATGAAGGGTAGAGCAAGAGAGAGGGTGTGGGGATTGTCATGGGATGAATTCTGTCTCCCCAAAATGTACATGTTGAATCTTATCCCCTGTACTTCAGAATGAGACTGTTTTAGATAGGACCTGGAAAGAGGTAATTAAGGTGAAGTAAGGTCATGTAAGTGAAGCTGGTCATACTCCAATAACTCTGTTCTTACAGGAGAGGAGATTAGAACACAGAGTGAGACACTGGAAAGGAAGGTCATGTAAACACACAAACACAAGAAGGCAGCTGAAAAAGGAGAAACCATCCCTGTAACACTCCGACTGTGGCCTGCTAGCCTCCATGGTCATGAAAAAATAAATTTCAGTCATTTAAACCACTCTCTTGGTCCCGTTTTGGCATTACAAGATTGATTCAGGAGGCAACAGAATGAGCTAGCCGGACCATGACCACAGGCAGAGCCAGAGCCTGAGGACAGAGTAAGAAGAGTGAGTGGGTAGGCTGTTGAGACCACGGCAGGATCAGGATGACTCAATGAATTTTAACTTTTGGCTGGAAGTCAGCAGTTCTATAATTCTATTAAAAGTCCAAATCTTTGTTAATGGGGTGCTATCTACAACAACTTGTGTTTTTTTTTATATTTTGGTTGATGAAGGAACCAAGGCATTGAACAAGGGTAGCAAAGTGACTTAGAAAAATATTCTTACTAGCAAGAAACAAGAGAGAAGATAAAATGAAAACCTGGACTGGCAACAATATGGTGAGAGAGGAGCCATAAGCAGAGCAGCTTCTGGACCACGGTTGTGACTGCACAGTCCCGGATGAATGCCCTTGAGATGCTGGGCTTCTGTCTTTAAAGGCTCAAACAGATTTTGAAACAGCCCCTGAATCCTAAATAGATATGGACAAAGCACAGGGCTTAGTAGATAATTGTCACTGGAATACTATTTTACACTGGTTTTCATGCTCTTACATTTAACTAAAACAAATAGATGGGACACCCTGTCATCAAGCTTGGGTTTCTTCTGAAAAAAATTCAATAGAGGATTGTGAGATAGCTCAGCTTTTAAAATGTGTATATGAAGACCTGAATTCAATTTCCAGAACACACACACACACACACACACACACACACACACACACACACACACACACACACAAAACCAAGCCTAGTGTACCCTCGTGATTCCACAGCTGGGAAGGTAGAAATGGATGGGTCCCTGGAGCCTGCTGGTCAGCCAGTCTAGCCCACTTGGCAAATCCCAGGCCAGTGAGAGACACTGTCTCAACAAAGTAGACTACCCTATTGCAGAATGTCATGCAAGGTTTGACCTCTGCCTGCCACAGTCATGTGGACCCACACACATATACACCCACCCATATATAAACACACTTAGACACAATTTTTTTTGGAGATTAAAAAAAGTTTCCATGAAGTAATTAGTTTGGGCTGTATTGGCTTAATGTGAGCAGAAAATTGGAATTCAGATGCTGTGTATTGAATCAATTAATCTTCATTTAATAGGCAATCAAATTCGGCTAGAGTAGTGTCTGGGAGTTCATCTTTGTCTTGAGAACTATGTAATGATAAAAATCCTTGAGTGTTAATATAAAAGATGCTAAACAATGAAGATGGACTGTTAAAAACTCTTTCTTCAACAGTCTAGATACTTTAGTATCTTTAAAACACATGGTATTTTAATATGGAAAGCAACTTATTGTGATAGAGGGCTACTACTATTTTTTTTAAATATTGCACAATGCCCACCTCTCCATCTGTGGCTCTACTTTCTTCCATTAGTCAGTTATCCAAGGTCAAACACAGTCTAAAACTATCGGATGCAAAACTCTAGAAGCAACAATTCATAAATTGTGCATTGGGTGAGATGATGAAATCCCACTTCATTCTGCTCTACCCTGCCCAGGACACAAATGATGCCCTTGGTGGGCATGTCCAGGCTGCAGGCTATCCACATATTAATTATTTATCAGCCCTCAGTTGTCAGGTCAACTGCCACAATATTGAAATGCTAATATTCAGATGATCTTTCTTTATGTATGGATTCTGTAAAGTGGCAATTAAGGTATTCAAAACAGAAACCATAATATGTTTACTTTCAAAAGAGTGGGAAAAAATCAATGAGAAGAGAAAAATGTGTATGCTGAGGTTACTAAGATCTCTGCACATTATAATAATGTATTTTGAGAGGGCATATTAATAAAGTTTTGTGACAGCATGTTGTTATAAGTGCCCTGTTTACATTTAGCCCATTAACCATGCGTAAACAATAAATAAGTGTTACCATGGGCATGCACACAGGAAAAGGTAGGGAATGCAGGAACTCAGCTCTTTGTGGCTTCAGGTATCTCCTCGAAGCCTTTGAACAAAGCCCCCTTGAATAGGGGATGCTGCTGTATTCATCTTTCAGGGGCACAAAGCATTTTACTTTATGAAGATAAATTTTCATCTCATGACTAGATTTTTGAGTATTTTTTTTCAGTTTTGTCTTTAGTAATTACTATTCCAAGCAAAGACTTGAATACTGTCTTTTTTGTAAGTGTAGTTTTATTGGCTACAACTTAATTTTTCAGTTGTACAGTTCCCAACTTCTGAAACTGAGGTTTGAGCTGCACCATTTTTTCAGTTCAGCACAATGTGCCCATGTGCTGCGGTGAGCTATTGACTCGTTTTTCCCAGCTCTGCTTACCCGCAGGGGAAAGGTCTTCCTGGATGAACTGTCCTGGTAGACTTCTCACAAGGCTGACTCCACCTACAGAAAGACTGAATAAACCAGAACCATGTTGATATTTTATTCCTTTATTCCTTAGCTCCAAGTAACTTTCTTAAAACATAGCAAACTTCATAATGATTGAGAACTAAACTGGTTAGACAGAAATATTTTAGTCATTAACACCTTTTGTGAGTTAAGCTTTTCTATGGCTAACAATTAAAAATGAGTTTCTATATTGGACAACATACTAAAATGATAATGATAAATCTACTATGCCCAGTCTAGCAATACATTCCTGACAAAATGATATTTTTAAAACCATTTTGGGCCAGGGAGATGGATCGGCAAGTAAAAGTGCTAGCTGTCAATGTCTGATGATTCGACTTCAATCCTTGTGCCCACATGTAAAAAGCTAGCTGTGGAGGAGGTGGGCATACGTAATCCCAGCCTTCAAACAGTGAGAAGGGATGTGGAAACAGGAAAGTTATCTGGAAGTCCAAGAGATCATGGGTCAGCTAGCTTGAAGCAAGCTGCTCAGCAGAAACAAGGAAAGAGCTCCTGCCTCGACAGGGCAGAAAGTGAGAACAGACTCCCCAAAGTTGTTCCCTGACCTCCACAGATGTGTCATGGCATTCTTTCCTTCCTCCGTTCAAAAAATAAAAATTTTTAATAAAAATTATTAACCAATGAAATTAGACTTAGTAGCCAGGCTGTAATACTGCTATGGAACATTTCCTGGGTCCAGTCTGGCTGGACCTTTTCTTGGGACCTTTGTCCATGACTGTCATCACTCTCTAGAGTGTTTCCCCTTTATAGCCAATTCTGGTCCATTCTTTAGATTCCAACTGACACATCACCTCCTTCTAGAAGTCTTCTCTGGTTACACTGCCTAAAGAAGCAATTTGCAATGATTGAATGTTTTCACTTGGGTTTGTTTTTGTGTTATTATTTTTATTTCTTTCCCATCCCCATCCAGCTGACTGGGACAGTGTGTGAACAGAAGCATGCGGAGCATGGTGAGAGGATGAAGACAGTGTTTCTTTTGGAATATTCATGAAGGCTTTGCAAGAGAAGCACTGTTTGTCCCATGATGGAAGAGATAGCATTCCTTCTCATTCATGGTAGCTCATGCAGCCAGTGTGACCATTCGGAGAAAGGGTAACAGTTGGTCATTTGAGCCCAGGTTCCTCTCCTCTATTTGTCTTGTGCAGTTGTTGTCCATTAGCCAAACCCCGTGCTTTTCCTAGGTTGAATTTATTCCTCTTCTCTGATCATAAACTACTGAGATTACTAAAACGGTGGGACTAATCATATTTACTTAAGCTCCTCTTAGGTAGAGTGTTACATAGTGTCAGGGTTGGAGGATTCCAGGCAAGGGCAGCAATCTGCTGACCATAGAAGTCAAACCAGACAAACCTGGACTTTAGAGCCTCCATTCCCTCCCCAAACCCCTCTCACTTCGGACCCAGGCAGGTAGTAATGAGTCAGTCTCACTGCTTTTATGTTCAACCTTTTGTTCTTATTGCAGTCCTAATAGGTGCTATGAAGTCATCAATAGTAAACAATCTGTTGTATACAACACATGCATGAGCAGGTAGAGTCATTCAACCCATCAGAGACTGGTGTTGTCTCCAAATTCCAGGAAAAAAGAAATAGCATCAGAATATGGTGTCATAAAAAGCTGGAGATGTTGCTCAGTGCTAACGCAGCATGCAGGAAACCCTGCATTCCACCACCAGCACTCTGTGAACTGCTCTTAGTGGCACACACCTCTACTACCAGCACTCAAGGGAAAGAGATGGGAGGATCAAAGTTCAATGTCATCCTTAGATACATAACAAGTTCAAGGCTAGACTAGGCTACATGAGCCCCTACAAAAATAATAAAAATAAAGCATACATACATACACATATACACATGCATCACTGGACTCACTATGAAGTAGTCACAGGCAGTATGGGCTCAGTGCTCATCAGCTCCTGATCACAAAGCTGTCCTTTCTATCTGTCCCTAGAGTGATGCAGCCATCCCCACAGTAGCATGTCAACTTGTTGCTCCCACCAAGTGAGCCAGAGATGATAATGCCAATCTAGTTGAGCCAACAAATACTGATTTCGTTCTGGAGGAAGAAAGTATGATGATAACTTTTCTGAAAGTAAATACATCATTATTTTCACTTCCCTGGATGTGAACACATATATAAATAATACAGTTCAGCTATTCTCAACTGTTCTTTAGTTCAAGGGGTCTTGTGTGGGAAATCCTGCATAGATCCTAACACTCACCAACATCATCAGAACAGGATTTACAGCCTGCTGCAAAGCAAGAGCCCCAGCAATGAGATGTAACTGGTAGACATTGGAGCCCCATCCACTGGAGAGAGGGAGGAAGAGAGAGAGAGAGGGAGGGAGGGAAGGAAGGAGGAAGGGAGGGAGGGGAGAGAGAGAAAACAGCTTATATCAAGTGCTTTCTATCTAAACTATTTTTAAAAGCTTTATTTGTTCTTCTCATGGAAATGATGATGTTGCCCAATTAGGGCATGTGCTTATTGCCATAAACAGCTCATGATTTTCCATTTGTAAAGAGATGTCATATGACTTCAGTAAGCTAAAACCACTCTGGAAACAAAGGAAAATAAGCTGAGTATTAAGCATGGTTCCAGACCTAATATTTCTCAACAAACTGTTTATCTATATTTAATAATTCTGATTTACTACTCACAGCCCCTTATGCTACAGTATGCTCTCACAGGATACAGTTGCATTTCCCAACATGTAGGTATAGAATGTAACTGACAAATGGAGTTACTTTAAATACATTTATTGCTGCCTACTTATGTCTCCCAGTTGTCAATGATTTTGTTCTCTGCTCATACGATAAAGCCTGTTGTAAACCAACACAAATCTTTTCCTTTAATGTGTTCTATAGCTTTATATGTCTAAGTATTTTCTCCATAATTTGGACTTCATATATGCTCTGAATAATACATATCATTCATTATATATATGTGTATGTATGTATGTATATATATATATATATATATAAATATCATGAGGGGCTTGCATATGTGCTATAGCATGCACATAGAGGTCAGAGGACAACTTCATAGAGTCAGTTCTCTCCTTCCACCTTTACATGGGTTTCAGGGATCAAACTCAGGTTTGCACTGTAAGCAATCTCTTTGTCTCTCTGTCTCTCTGTCTATCTCTCTCTCTGTCTCTCTCATTAAGGCAGGGTCACATGTATCATTTATCTTCAGTTGGTTTGAAGTCTCCATGTAGCCAAATGGCTTTGAGTTTTCATCTTGCTGCCTCCAATTCCTGAGATTTGTTGGGATTAAAGGTGTGTATACACCACCATGTCCTGTTTATGTATTGCCAGGAATTGAACACTGGGTGTGTAACCACCATATCCCATTTATGTATTTATTACTGGGAATTGAACTCCTCCGGGTGTTGTACATGCTGGACCAACTGAAGCATATTTCAGCCCTTCTATACCTCAGTTTTGAGAGATAATAACCTGCATCTTTAACTGAGTGCTTACTGGGTCTCAGACATTTGGCTAAGCTATATGTACATGTCACTTAACTTTAATAACATTCTGAAGTTGGTGATATCTCTCTCTCTCTCTTTTAGTCCAAAGAAGCAAAAGGAAATTAACTCACATATATAAAGAGATAACTACAGCCTTTGGGCTGAGGCAGGCTGACTGCAGAGCTCTTGTTTCTAATAGCTGCTACACAGCCATGTCTTGGTATCTATAGGTATTGGTCCTATGACCCCTTCTAAATCTGTGGATGCCCTAAGTCTTTATGTAAAGTAATGTAGCATTCACATATCACCAAACATAACTCATAATGCCTAATAGAAGGTAAATGTTATGTACCTAGTTATTATATTGGATTGTTTAATTTATATACATAGTTATTATACTGGATTATTTAAAGGTGACTGGCAAAGATTTTCACATGAGTTTGCTGGAACTCATGGGTGTGGAATTATAGTACTGATTTTGGCCAATGTGTGTCATAGCAGCAATGTCTTGGGACATTGAAGAAAGGCCTTGCCTTCTTCACAGTTGATGTCAGAAGCAGTGACCTCTGGGAATTCCAACTCAAAGATTAACTTTGCCTAACCAGCCAGCTAACAAGTCCCCTGGGGGTGAAAATGTATGACACTTTACAGCACAGTAGCTCTGGGTCATGTGGCAGCCCCCTCCCTTATAGGAAATTTGTTCATTTATGGGCCATTTACCCCACTCTGTGCTTTCACTGTGAAATGGTTCATCTCTCTTGTGGTCAAAGAGTTCACTGTAGGTTGTGATTATTTGTATTTTCAAACACTGTCTTCCATATTTTTAAAGGTTTGTGATTTTATGCAAATCTCTATAGTAATGAACTTTAATGTTACGAAGAAGTCTAAAAATTAATGTTTTTCTGATATAAGGTCTCACTCTGCAATTCAAGCTGGCCTGAATCTTACTATATAGCCCAAACTGGCTTTGAACTCACAGAAATCCTCTTGCCTCAGTCTCCCAAGTGCTAAGATTACAAGTGTGAGCCACTGAGTATCCCTTAACCACAGCTGCTGCTCTTCTCAAAGAACATGGTTTATTATGTGAATCTGCATTATCTTCCTGTGTTCTTTCCCCTATTATTCCACTCCTTTCCCCCATTTCTTGTATTTTCTTTATTCTCTATTCCATTTCATATTGGTTTTTAAAAATTGTTGATATCGAAATGATAACATTAGAAAGCAAACTGTCTGTGCTCACTGGGTAAACAGAGGAAACTGTGGTGCTTTAGGATCTCATTCTACCCGCTATTATCCCTGGGAACATGGAAGCAGCTACCAGGTTCCTGTCATATAGCAGGCATGAGGGCTTAAGGAACAGTTGCTGGCTTGTTTATTTGAAATTTCATGAAGAAAATGTCAAAGAGGTGAGTGTGATTACTTGATTTCTTAATATTCTTCTAAAAATTCCTGTGCTTCCTATGTCAAAGTCTAAGAAGCTAGAAATTATTGTAAATAAATAGGACAGAAAGAACTCAGCATAGGATATTGTTACATGAAAGATTAGGGAAGCCACATAGGCTCGGTGAGACAACATCAGCAAAATGCTGCAGCTGCTGCATCAGACAGAAACAGGTCATCCAAGGAATGCTGGAACCATGAGGAGGGCAAAGCCCTGGTCAGAGACGCTGGTTGACACACAGGAAGGAACGAGAAGCCTGGCCTCCCTGCTTCTTGCAGCCCTCCTTCCTTCCAGTGTCATTTATTGACTGAAACCAGCCAAAGGCAGGGTGGCATGGAGGCTGAGAATGTAACCTACCCCTGTCCTTCCCTCAGATCCAGAGCAAGAAGGACCGGAGGGCTGGATCTGGGAGACATTGGGCAATGCTCACATCATGCCCAGAAAGCATCTATATACAGCTCACCTCTTTATCCTCTGGCTCGTTCATTCTTTCTGCCCCCTCTTTCAGGGTATTCCCCAAGGCTTGGAGAGGGTGGTGTGAATGGCCCATTGGGACCAAACACTCCACTTTCCTTATTCTGGGCACTTCAGTCAGTTATGAGTCCATAATTCTATTGTTGAGGAAGGGGGAATGGAGACAAGGGGTTCAGGTCCCCACTCCTGTGTTGGGGTAGGGAATCTGAACTCTGGTCTTCATGCTTATCTGGAAAGCTGCCTTATCATTTGCACCATCTCCCCAGGCCTTGTCAAGCCCATTTGCAGGGGAATCTGTAAGCATTCAGAAGCCAAACTCCTCATAACACAATCATCTCCTAAAAACCACACTTCAGTTGCATTGGAAATGAAGTTTTGACACTAATTTCGAGGGGGACAAAAGCATTCAAAACACAGCATCTACAATAGGATCAAATCAAATTGATGCTTGTTGTAACTAAGAATTTGTTTCATAACCAGACATAATTAGATAGACTTGATTACACAATAACTAGGAATAAGTAGAGAAAATTATAAACACCCTCATAAATAATCTTTTTAAACTTCTAATTATTTGAGTAAAACCATTTAGTTTAGAAATAAATGAAGAATTCAGTGGATAAATAGGGCAGAAAAACTTGGATGTTGAAGCAATTATGTTCTGAGTTTAATTCCTGCTATTATGTAATTATGCCATTGGAAGATACTTTGTCTTCTACAACCTTGTAATTATTTTCTTATAATGTTGAAAGAAAACAGAGCTAGACTGGGCTGTGGAAGCCCTTCTATATCCACTCCTCTCCGGTTCTCCACAAATGAAACCGCTGCCCATCATGCAATTGTGGTATGTCATTTCCTCCAGTCTACATACACTTCCTATGTGTACATGCATGTATACATGTTCCTTTTTATTTACAAAAGCTGTGTCATGTCACCTCTCACAAAATACACTAAGATTTTACACTTTGATTTAAAAAGTCTTGATCTCTAAAATCTCTTCTAGTTATTTAACTAACAAATATGTAATACATATACTTTTTAATGCTCTGACTCTAAGACACCCTTTATGATCGTTGGATCCTCTTTGTCCCCTTGTGTGGTCCCCTCCCTCGAACACAGTGGGAAAGCCAAGCAACCACACTCTGGAATAGAACGCAGTAGTGCCGATAGAACGCTGCTTCTTCCACAACTGGGTTACATAAAAACTTCACTTCTCACTCACTGCAGCTTCCACTGTTGACTCCTTAGCTTTTATACTGTAGTAAAAGCTGTTCTGTTAGAGAAGGGCCTTCCAGACAAAAAGGAACTGGGGTCCTCAGCCCAACAGCCCACAGGAAGTGAATCCTGCTGATGGCCATGCAGACTTGGAAAAAGATACTTCCATGACCAAGCATTCCCTCTTGGATGACACTTCAACAGCTCCATAGAAACTCTAGGACAGGTGTCCCAGGCCCACATTCCTGACCCACAGAGACTCTGGAGTGGATGTACATGCTATTTTAAGCTACTGATATTGCGATAGTTCGATGCTCAGTAGCACATACCTAATGCATATGTGTTATAAAACTTAAACACTAAAAAATCTCTGTCGCATCTCTCCCTGTAGTTAGCCAGAGCAAGAATTGCTATGAGTATTAATCTAGAGAATCTTACAGTACTTAAAACTTTTAAAGGCAATCTGCAATAAGTATATTTGATAATGTCATTTTTATCAAAATTCTCTGATTCACAAATTATGTCCAGATCTTAGAGTCAGGTTATAGAGATGGCTCAGTAGGTAAAGCCCTTACCACAGGAAACTGAGGATCAAAATCAGATACTTAGCATCATAAATTCTGTGTGGTAACTGCCTTTAACTCCAGCACTTGTGGAAACATGTGGTTCCTGGAGCAAGTTTGCTAGCTAGACTAAACAAATAGCAAGCTCTAGATTCAAGTGAGAGACCCTGCAGATATATAAGGTAGTGAAAGCTTAAGAGACACATAGCTTACACATCCATGCAAACCCACACATATGTGTGAACACATACATATGAATACCCATATATACCACACACATACATACATGCACCCAAAGAAAGGTATCTAGGTTAGACAAAAGTAATACAGAATTACCTCATGAGTACCTGGAAAGAAAAGCCAGTCAAAGTTATACATGAGTTTTGGTTGAATTGTGTCCAGTATCTAGTGCTATTTACAACTTCCAGAAATTCAAGCACCTTAATATTAATAAGATTTTGTATTGTGAGACCTATTGTTTATAACAAAAAATGGACCTGAAGATCATCACATGTGCATCCCTAGTATCTTTGACATAGCCAATGCAGATTGCAATGCGAGGCACTCATTACCAGAAAGAACAGAAACAAAATAGAAAGCATTGTGTTGTGTGATTCAAAACCAAGTCCATGCATCCACCCTACACATAAAATACTGTTCCTTACCCCTCAAAAATAACCTCATGTGACTGGAAATAACAGGGTCAAAACTAGTGGGAAGGACTGACTCACATTTGAGAGGAAGAATGGAGTAGGGATAGGAAGATGGCTAAGTGTGCAAAGCACTTTCTGTTCAGGCATGAGGACAGAGTTCAGATACCAGAACTCATAGAAAGGTTGGGCTGGCATGTAATTTCAGAACTCAGAGGGAAAGCTGGCCAGCTAGAGTAGCCACAGGGAGAGACTCAGCTCTGTAAGTCAAGTGGGGAGTGATGGAAGAAGATTCCCAACTCCAACATCTGACCTGTAGACACAGCACACACACACACACACACACACACACACACACACACACACGTGTACCTTTCACACATGTTAACCTACTTCTACATATCCATGCATGCCATACATACACACATGAAAATGAAAACAAAACACAGATAAATAAAAAAGAAAGTGTATATTTCACTCAGAACAAAAGGATGCAATCTTTTTCTGAAAAGGGCCAGGCCCTAAATATTTATGGCTTTGTAAACCATGAGAGATCTCTCATGATAATTCAGTCCCACTGTTACAGCTGATATATAATTGGAGGATGTAGCCATCTTCTAATAAAAGGGTACTTTTAGTCACACATGTCTTGTCCATCAAGGATGAATATGTTGAAGGTTTTGTCCCCGCTGTGGTAGTGTTGAGATGGTAGATCTATTTAAAGTGGGATGTGTGTAGGCCATTGAGGATGTGACCTTAAAAGGAATTATGAGACCCCAGTTTGTCTCTGGCTTACTGGTTCAAGATATAACTTATTGCTGTCACACACACTTTCTTCATTGCCGTGTCCCACACTATGACACCATCGATTTATTGTCATCTATCATACTTCACCATCATAGAAAGATCTCTGTGTCACAATTATGCTGATATAGGCATTATGCCCTTGACCCACCCCCAAAACTATGAGTCTTGTGAGCTTTTTATTTAAAGGTTGGGGTTTACTCAGTTATTCTTCATAGTAACAACAATAACAATGACAAACCTGCTGAACACACATTTTATTTACAAAATTGCTGTGTAGACAGATTGTCCCAAGGCCTGGCTGACTCTACTTGCACAACAGAATCACCATAATTTGGTAAAGACAAAGGGATTATGAAGCTGAAGTCTTTCAACCTGACACCCAATTAAAAGTATGCGCAGATTAGAAAACATCCAGCGGCCGAGAAGAACCTCCTCTTACAGTACCATTCCACCGTGGCTTCCTGAATCTGCTGAGTTGACCCTGCTGAGGACAGTCTTTCATCTTTGAATCACAATTTTTACCTGTGTCTACATTCATGATTTTTGTACCTCTAGAATTTGAGTTGTAGAGCTAAAACAGAGCCAGCCATGTGTTCCCTCATTCTTTGGGTAGTGGAATCAGAGCTTGGTCTTGTCTTCTGCCTATGAGGATGACACTCATGATAGAGGTCAGGGCCATAAGAAACACAGCTGCCTCAAGTTATAAAAGCACTGTGAAAATAGTATGTTTTAGAAAAACAGGTGTACTGTATAGAATTTTTATTGTTTTCAAAACTGGAAAAGCAAAATGCTTTTCATTTATTTACATGACAGCCAAAACCTACAGGGGTTGAGTGAGCTTTACCTTTCTCCTTCTAACTCCTTCTAAAGATGCTAGATCTTTAAGGTATAAAGTGGATTCCTAAGAGGCAGAACTTGAAACAAGACATGTTTGAAATCCTCTTGGAGATTAAAGAGCCACAGCCAGTTCCTGTAAGCAAAAAAATAAAGATGAAACCCAAGTCTAAGGAGCTGCAGAAATGGCTAAAAGCAGAAAAAACAAAGCCACTTTCTGGCCCAGCCTCCACCTCCTCCACAACCCAGACAAGTGGGTGGAGCAGCTCTGCCCATGAGGCACACAGATCTTCAGAGCCTGTGCTGAGAACTCTGGCTAACCCCTTGGCCAACTTCTGATCCACAGACCAAAATCCCCCAAGGGTTGGAGGATATCGATGAAACACACAGGAAAGGGTCAAACGCTAGCTCCCAACCGTAACAGTTTCTGGCCTGGCCTACTGTTTCCTCTAATTATGGTTATCCCCACATTAGGGTGGGAGAATGTTCTAAAATACTTCTTCAGGTTTCCTAGAATTTACCACCCACACAATATTTGATCTGGTAACCAGATTCTAGTTAGCATATTAGTAACATTGCATAGGTTTTAGAAATTAGGAAGCAAAAAAACAAAAAACAACAACGACCAAAAAAAACCAGTGGTAATTATGAAAGTATGACATTTTGGTCACATGACTTAGTCCCATGATTCTAGTGACACAGGATTCAAACCCAAATCTATAGATGAGTACTATTACATCCCAGGATTGCATTCTGCCCAGTAGATGTCAGATCCTCAAGGCAAGAGAAACATGGATCTCAGTCATGTGATACCCAAACCAAGGTCCACGGCCAGCCAACAACCTAAGACAGGTCCTTGCCACTGGGCTCCCTAAAAATGCTTCCAAATTCTCCCATTTGGACAAACTATGAGGAATATAAGGAAGACAATTAAAGGTGCTTCTTTTTGAGAGTAAACCCATCCCATGGCCAAGAACTAATCACATCTAGATGCCAGGAAGGCTGGAAAGCATGGCCTCAGATTGATAGGGTCACATTCTACCCACGACCTTGAAGACAATGCAGCTTTGATACAACAGCTGCTCCTGCTACTGTCACTGTGTTAGATACTAGAAGGGGTTCAGATGTAGTAATGCAAGGTTGACTACAGAATGTGTGTTTCTCTATGGCACCTGTTAAAATATAAACCATTCACTTGTAGTTTGCAGGGCCAAGAAAAGTATTTGAGATCATCGCCCTATGCATTCAGCATGAAGCTAATATCAGCCCACGATGTGTGAGAAATAGTACGCTTCAAATTGGTTATTCCCAGCATGTGTACAAGGACATTCTCTCATGCTGTGTGGTTCATGACCCTCGCATGTCATGAGCTTCCTATGTGATGTGTGGAAAAACCAACAAGTTTTTCATTTGCATTAGATACGAGCTTGTCAGACAAAACTATTCACTCTCTTTATGAGATTCTCTCATCAACACACATATAATGCAATATGTACATGTGTGGTAGTGTACACATGTGTTAGTATGCACACATGTAGAGGCCAAAGGACAACTTCAAGCTTTATTATTTTGTCTATGTATGTATGTGTGTATTTTTTAATTTTAATTTTTTTTGAGACAGGGTCTCTCACTGGCCTGAAACTCACCAAGCAGGCTAGGCTAACTAGTGAATCCTGAAAATACAAATATTTCTATCTCCCGAGGGCTGGAAGTACAAGCCTATGCAAGTGCACCTGGTTGGCTTTGTTTTTGTCTCTTTTTCTCTTTATTATTTCTTTGTTCATCTCTCTTTCCAGGGAGGGTTCTGTGGATCCAGCTTGGATCTTTGTGCTTTAAAGGCAATTAACTGAGCCATCTGCCGTATCCTGCGATGTATTTTCAAGAAGTGAGTAATTCGATAAATAGACATGATGGGCATAGAACGTGGCTTCTAGTATAAGAATTTGAAAAACGTTCAAGTTATAAATGCCAGAATAAGATAGCTGTTAGCAATATTTGACATAATGTGCACTTAAAAAATTCTGTACAATAGATGAGTCCCATAAAACACGTGAACTTGTCAGTATTGTAATTATTATTTTGATTACCTCAGTTTTGAACAAGCAGAAGTGGGTTTGGGGTTGCTCTCTCTTACCCCAGAGAGAAGTAAATGCTGCGATCCCCATGATTATGGGGAAATATTTATAGAAAGAAAAGCATTAGAAAGGGTTTTAAGGGCGGCCTGGGTAGAAAGAGCATAGCATTTGGTCACAAAAATTCATTCTGCATAACTCTTCAACAATTTCATTGGATGCAAAGACAAATTAAAAGGTTGTCTGAACATCACATCCACGATGCTTGGAAATGAAGAGGATGTGAGTGTGGAAAACAAAGATCTAAAAACAACTCAGATTATGGTCAGGCTTGATAGGCCTGATCTGTTTGGCAATAAAACTGCCCCCAAAGCCACACACAGACTCCCTTTTCCAGGAAAGAAACAAGCCAGTCTCTTTGGTTTCAATCTCCTACTCATGGTGTGACTGAATCTGACCCACATTAAGAAAATGCCTCTAGAAAATCTATATTGTGGAGGTTAGGAGAGTCGTTCCCAGCACATGAGAAGATGGCAGTGAAGTCGTTTGTTGAGTGAGTTCATGCTTCTAAAAATACGGTTTAGGGGCCTGCAAGATGGCTAAGTGAGTAAAGGTAGATGGCTCGGGAAGAGTAACACCCAAGGTTGACCTCTGACCTCCACATGTACAGCACACACACACACACACACACACACACACACACACACACACACACACACCACAACACATAATGTGTGTTAAATGAAATAAAAACATAGCTTGATTTTTACTAGTATAATAATGTTCATTTATTTTTATCTTCATTTAAAGTACAGGAAAGCATGCATGATATTTTACTGCAGATAAATATCTCAGCTTTTCGGCCTCCTGCTGGCTCCTGTTCTGTTAGTGACTCAAAGGTCTGTGTCTATTGACTACTGTCTACTTCAGTGGCCTGATTGCTCTTCCTGTTGTAATGTTAATATTGTATTTTCCAGGAACTAAAGAAACACAAATCATAGAAGTTTAGAGCTGAAACTGACCGTAAAATAACGTATATCAAGTCTATCAGAGAACAGAATCCTGTGGGAAACGGGGGGAGGGGGGGGATGTGAGAGTTACGTTTAGTGGGATCTGGAGGAGATGTTTAAGATGAGACTTTATGAAAGCAACAGAAAAACATCTGGAGCCATTTAACCTGCCTAAGAATAACATACTTTTATGGTAGAAGATGAATTTATTCCTTCACTGAATAAATATTGACATATAAGCTGCAGAAACATATCATGGAACTTGTATTTTATTAAAGATTCAAACACTAAAGAAGACATCAAACCTGTGTTGCAGATTACCCGTGTCACGTATGTGTCCGGGAGAGGGACATTAATGCCAGTATTCTTCAACAGTGAAAGTAGGCAAAGGGCTCTAGCAAAGTGGAGTTTGAAAATATTCGCCTTAGCCTCTTTCCCAGGGTCCAGCTTTTTTCTCTTGCTCTTAGTTTTCTTTTTCTCTTCTACACTGAAATCGACACATTTTTATATTAACATATCATGGATTATCTACCCAAAATTAAACATCAGATTTTAACAAGTATTCTCATAAGTTGATTTCATAGAACATTTCTCTCCTTTCATACATTCTACAAAACATCTGTCATTGTTGCTTATTGTTACAATTAGATTTCTGCACAAATGAGGGCCTGTGGCTGCCAGATGTTTATCTTATTGTCTGAAGCAGCAACTTCCCTCTTCAGAATATCTGTTATTATCAGTCCCTGCATCATTATTGCTATAGGTATAGATTTGTTTGCTCCTATGACGGATGCTGGATGAGAAAGGAGACTTCTTGTTTGAGTCCAATCCCACAGGGCTCTTTGTTTTAGCCTCTCTGTCCACATCCTGGAATTCCTTTCTTAACTACACCCCCTAACCCCAGTGACTGCACAGTTTCAAATATCTTAGTTTATTTTCATAAGTAACCAGCTCCATCAGGATAAGTATGATGTCATCTGAGAACAAAATTATTTAAATCTACTTAAAGGGCCCACCGCTTAAAAAAACATTTAAGTATCCCCAGTGTGAATAATGACACATTAATAAATAAATATTAGGAGCTGAAACTGTAGCTCAGTGGTAGAGCGTGTGACTATTTCAGTGTAGAATAGGAAGCAAGTCAGGCTGATTGGCTCTGGTTCTTTGGGTTTCAATCCTAAGCACCCTTAGGAAGAAGGATGAGGAGAAGGCAGGAGTGAGGGGAGGAAGAGGAGGAGAGAGTGAGGAGGAGGAGGAAGAGGAAGAGGAGGAGGAAGAGAGAGAGAGAGGGAGAGAGAGAGAGAGAGAGAGAGAGAGAGAGAGAGAGAGAGAGAGAGAGAGAGAGAGAGAATGAAAGGCCCTTTGCAGAACTGCACTGGTCAGGAGGAGTGGAGGAGCAGTGCTGGGAAAATCCTGTTCCCCTGCCCCCAGCACTCAAGCGGAACCGCCTACTGGAAGGTCCTTTTAAATAGATTCCTGCTGGAAGGTCCTTTTAAATAGATTTCTGCTGAGTCATCAGCAAGGTAGCTCTAGAGGTGAACCAGGTTCCTCCCTCGCTGGGCACCTCATTCCAGGAACCCAGAACAAGTACCTGGGAAAGACATTCTGAGATCTGGCTGTAGAATACTTCTAAATAGAGGGGGAAATCTGAGTCAAAACTGTAGTGTTCCCTGAGCTTGATGAGCCATAGGCTGGAGTGGACCACTGGGTGTCCTCACTTCACCCTGTGAGAGCCCACACAAGCAGGACCAGCACCCTATCCTGCCCTCGCTGTAAGAATACACACAATACTTGCCCCCACTCCAAGGGGCCGCACACTGGGCGCTACTTACAGAGTCCAAGAAACTAAAAATCATAAAACCACACAAGTCAGTCAACAAATAAAACAATGAAGTAGAGGGTTCTCAAAAGGTCGAATGCAAATGGCCAATAAACATATAAAAATGTTTAGCATCCTTAGCATGCAGGAAAATGCAAATTAAAACTACCCTGAGACTCCATCTCACTCTGATTAGAACAGCTCAGAGAGAAGTCAAGTAACAACAGTGCTGACGGACGTGGGGGAGAGGGCGCCTTTATACACAGCTGGAGGAATGTACATTAGCATAACCATTTCACCATAGAAATCGGCATAGGGCATTCTAAAAAGGAAAACAAACAAACAACAAAAACAACCAGCAGGTCACGTGACACCTTTAATCTCAGCACTTGGGAGGCAGAGGCAGGCTGATCTCTTTGAGTTCCAGGCCAGCCTGGTCTACAGAGTAAGTTCCAGGACAGCCAGGGATGTTACACAGAGAAACCTTGTCCCGAAAAACAAAACAAACAAAAACTGAAAACAGAAAGACCATACAATACAGCTATGCTACTTCTAGCTCTGTGGCCAACTTTACACAACACAGAGGTACCTAAAACCTATGTTTACTGCAGCACTGATCAGAGTGGTAAAGTTATGGGCTTAGTCCACCTATCTGTCAACAGATGAATGGTTAAAGAAAATGTGTTGTGTATATAGAATGGTCTTTTACCAATAAAGAATGAAATTATGTAGTTTGCTGCAAAGTGGATACAAGTGGAGATAATTATCTTAATCAAAATAAACCAGACTCATATGTGGATCATTGTTTTTTTTTTATAGATACCCAATCCATAAATATAATAAAGATTCCAAATTAATATACCACAAAGACATTTGCATATCCAAGTACCTTGCTGCACTGTTCACAAAGGCCAGAGTATAGAGCCAACCTACGTGTCTATCAATAGATAGATGAACAGAGAAAATGTGGCATAAATTCGCAATGGGATTTTACTCAGTTATAAAGAATGAGATTATGATAGTCATAGAAAAATAGATGGGAGTAGAGACCATTTATGTTAAAAGAAAAAAACACTCAAATATAGATTTAAATTTGTATGTGAGAGTGTGTATGTGTGTGTGTATGTATGTGAGTATATGTAAGAGTGTGTGTGAGTGTGTTTGTATGTGTTCAAGTGTGTTTGTGTATGTTGGAGTGTGTGAGTGAATGTGTGTGTGTGTGTGTGTGTGTGTGTGTGTGTGTGTGTTTGTGTGTCGGATATGAAAGTAGAAAGGGAAACATGAGAGAAGAGGAAGGAGTCTAAAAGAAACAGTGAGATAAGATGAAGGGAGTGTGATAGAATTTACTCTACTTATTATGAAACCAAACAGAAGGACTCTGAGAACCAACAAGAGGGGCCAAGAGAATGAGAGAGGGAAATGGAGAAGAGAAAGAATCAGAACAAAGTCAAACGATATATGTGCAGGAATATCTCACAGTTAAACCTGTTTGCGTTCTAATAAAACATGGAAATTAAAGTAATTGAGTCAGTGAGTATTTTTCTTTAAACTCTGTAACATTTCTTGAGCTTGAAGGTAAAACTTTTTCATTTGTCTTAATTCAAAACTAATGCTTACCCTTATAAGACCACTTTTTCAGGAGGTGAATTTTGTTGTCTATGTTATTAAACAATGGGATTTATACTATTTCTTAATGGTGTTTGTAAACCAACCTAATTTCAGGTCTAAACCTAAAAATCTCACCCTCTGATTAATAATGTCCTCTTTCCATAGAATGGGCGTCTGACAGATCAGTCATGCCATCAAGACAATTCCAAGACGTCAGGACCTTTTCTTAGGGACAAAATGCACAGCTGTAGAGCTGAGAAAGCTATGGACCAGGTAGAATCTAATTAGCAGCCTCCAAATAAGATGGATGTCAATATAATAAAATGTCATTTCAATGTAGGTGACATTTAGCACCTAACTTTTCCAGTGATGTGGGAATTTTCATGTAAACAAGAGAATAATTATATTCTTTATGTGTTTCTATTTAACTTCTTAGGGTGTTTACATTTTAAGATCACAAATCACTCTTTGCAACAAAACTTCTTTATTTTCATTGGCAAGATTTACAGGGAATTTGAGTATTTTAAACTCTTGGTCCTGTCAACCAAAAGTCATCTAAGAACGAGATGTGGATATACAAGAGATACTACTCGCGGGTTTATATTGTTTAATGTGTGAATTCTAACAACTGGAAAATCCCACTTGGAAAATGTCAGCAGCATATTTGAGTTCAGAAGGCAAAGGCACGTGCCTCCTCCAGTCAGAAGGGCACGTTGTCCTTCCCTGCTGTGCTGAATTGTTCCTGCACAAACCGCCTCATCTTCCCAACGCAAGGGGCACAGACATTCTTGAACCTTGAATTCACAAAGCTGGACTCGGGGCATGAGTATAGGAAGAGGGAAGCAGAGGAGTGTGTCAACCTGGGATTGCTGGAGGCATCAACAGAACAAAACAGGGGTGCTTTGGTTCTCAGGGTCCCTGGCCCTGGTTGTGAACTGGTCACTGTTGGGAAATACTTCCTTATTTGGCGTTCCGGGAAGTCGGTGTATTCAGTTGGCCTCTGAGGACGTTCTCCCCTGCTGCTTTCAGAAAATGTTTGAAGCCTTTGCCGGCTGTCACCTTTCCAGAAATGCTGCCATCGTGTGGCACTTGGGAGTTACAAAGAGAAGAGTCCTGGGAAGGGTCATATGGTTCAGCTCGAGGTGGCGCGGCTCCAGCAAAATCTATTCCTATACCTCCCTAATTCGTGTTGAATCATTCCTGTGGGCACAGGGTAAACTGCAGTGAACTCTGTGGACATCTTGTTGCTTTTAGGATTTGTGGAATTTCCCTTCACTACCCTGAGAACATGACAGACTCATGCGGGTGTTGTGCTTAAAGGGGAAAAAGGGTTTTAAAAGCAGAAATAAGAAGCTTATAAGAAATAAGAAGCCTAAAGTTCTTTTTATGACTTTATAACTTGTGTGATTTATATTTTATAGTCATAGGTAACCCCTTAATAAAGCATGTGCTAATGACCTTCAAATTAACACTATCAATCCATTTAGAATACATCCATCAAGAGATAACCCAAATGCTCAAAACAGCCTTGCACTTCTTATTCTAACCGTGTGGATTATGTAATCTAGATTCATATCAGAAGCAATAATTGGCAGGTAGGGCTGACAACTAATGCAGTTATGGTCTGACCTACCTTTTAGTCTCAGTTACTGTGGAGCCCTTACAACGGACGTGTAACATAATAAGCGGTATGTTCTCTGTTTCAGGTAAGGGAAGAAAGGAAGTAACTGCAGGAGAATATTAATATTTAAAGCAGTTCTGCTTCACCCAGAATTTTATCTGCTTTTAACTCCTCAGTAAAGTCTTGTTAATACAGATAATAAAATTTGCTTTTCTTATTAAGTTGCCAACTTTATACACGTTGGAAAATAAAACTCAAAAAGGACAATCCACAAATAGAAGTTCTGTCTTTAGAGATATCTAGACTACCCTTTAATGTGCACAGCTTAAAGATCTCTTACATCAGCCATCATCCCAATGTACAGACGTTACAAGTCATGGCTGCTCGCCTTTGCTGCAGATTTCAGCAATAGTTAGTGTATACAATCTTTAAAATGGGGGGGGGGGCGCGTTGCAACACCTCAGGTACTGTTAACTGTCCGTGAACAAATCCATTGTTCTGTAGAAAGGCTGAGTGACTCGTTCAAGGTCACACAGGGCATTGGTGACAGACTGGCAGCCCAGGTCTGGCTCCTGCAGCTTCCCGGCCCAGCAGCCATGCCGCCCTCACCCATAGGGGCTTGCTTAGGCAGCCTCTGCCTGGAGTAACTCACCCTCTTGTGTTTTCCACGGTTACGCAGTTTACAGGGTTATCAGAACCATCACCTCCCAGCTGCTCTGACAGCGCCACAGAGACTCACATCTCTGAAAGGTCACCAGAGGCATGACTTCACAGGCATGAGTGGAATTTCAAGGTCACTGTGTGCTTTGTCTAAATGGCATGCTTCTGCATATTTGAAGTGTCAAAACTGAGCTGTGTGTCTTGTTTTGTCTTCGTTTTATCTTTGTTGTTGTTGTCTGTTCTATTTTATTTATTTATTTATTTTTGTGAGAGGGTCTCAATCTGTAGCCCAAGCTGGTCTAGAACATGGTATGTAGCTCAGGCTAGCCTGGAACTCATAATGGTCCACCTGAGTGCTGGGATTCCAAGCCTGAGCCCCTGTACCCCAGGCAACCTGAGCAATCGAAATCAAAGGCAAGGGGTGGGGTGGGGGTCTCAAAACTCCGCCTGCAGGAACAGCAGCTTTCCAGTCTTCAGAAGTCCAAAAGAGACAAGTGGCATATCCATGTGGCCTTTACCTGTAACTTAGGTCCAAAGCAAGAGACTCCATCCCGGTCCCTTTCATCCCCATTATGTTTTCCCACTAATCCAGCAACTATAAATGAAATCTCTGTGAGAAGGATTTGCTCTTCCCTTCCTTGTGGACCTGAGTGCTCTTCCAGGATTCTAAATGCATCCCATAAATGAAAAGGGTAGCTAATGACATTGTATGTAAGTAATGTTTTGTGTGTTTCCTTTTCCTCCTTTTTTTTTTTTTTTTTTCAACCACAAAACCAGAGGGGGAAGTGTGGGAGCAGGTGGGCCGGGCAGTGGCGAAAACCTCATGACACATCACTCCGCCTCCTGGGTTGGTGGAGACTGTCTGGAGCAGCATTTAAATCCTGGGAGGTCTGAGCTGTCGGCAGCAGGACAGAGGAGCTGGGCATCAGCATCCTAGGCTTTGCAGTCCCTTGCGGCGTTCTCGGAGGAAAGCAGCCAAGGTAAGCTGGCGGGTGAGGCTGCACATTCTCCTGCTGAACTCTGTGGGTGAGTCCAAAGAATGTACTTTTAACTGTAGCACTTGCCAGTCAGACTTGTACTGTTCTAGGCTTTTGAATAACCAGGTAAGATATATTGCAGGCTTCCAGGTATCTTCAAAGTCAGTGGAATGTGAAGTTAAAAATAAATTGAATCGGTTCTCTAAAGGGCAGAGAAAACTGCTACCTCTCTCTCTCTCTCTCTCTCTCTCTCTCTCTCTCTCTCTCTCTCTCTCTCTCTCTCTCTCTCATACACACACACACACACACACACACATTGCAAAGTTCTTTCTCTTTGGAACAAATATCTATATCATTTTAAAGTTGCTGGATGACTGTGGAGACAATTAAAGTAGGATACTGTTATTTTTTAATAAACTAACTCATCTGGGACAGGAATTCTCAATGTCTAGCTTCTACACTTGGCTTTTCAATTTTTAACTAAGATGCTCATGTGATAACATGTGGACTCGTTATCATGCGCAGAAAAGTCATTGACTTCTCAATGCTTTCCATTGCAAATGGAATATCTTACTCAATTTCAAAGATAGCTTTATTTTATCTTTGTATCCCTTTCTCTTTTTTAAGTTAAAAAAAATCACATTTGAAATACAAATTGGAAAAATGGAAAGGCAACTTTTTTTTTTGTTATTATTCTGTTTTCTTTTTGGTTTTCTTCCTCGGAAAGAGTACTCCCACCATAGTTCACTGTTTTAATTACCAGAGCACTGTGAAACTGATCTTAGGTGTGGAGAGCTGGAGACATCCAATAGTGGTAACATAAGCTCTGAGACTCCAGATGTAAAGTTTGGATAAACAGAAGCTGTGAAATTGCCCCCACCCACCCATCCCTACCCCTTGCTAATGGTGAGAGATGAGAGAAAGAAAAGGCACAGGAACGTTGACTCAAAAGCTTACACACCGACATGACATTTCCATAATTTATTAGTGGCCTGGCTGTGGTGTGGAGCGCGGAGAGGTGTGTTTGAACCTGTCCGGGTGTCACACTTCCTCACAATCTGTTGCAGGACCACCAGCCATGAGATTTGCCGTGGTTTGCTTCTGCCTCTTTGGCGTTGCCTGTTCTCTCCCGGTGAGTACAACTGAAGCCCAGAGAAAATTCTCGAAAGTAAATGAGCTTGGGCACACTCTCATGCATGTTTTCCCCTTCACTTTCCTGTCTTAAAGGTGAAAGTGGCTGATTCTGGCAGCTCCGAAAAGAAGCTGGTAAGCAACTTGGGGTTGATCATTTAACTGAAGAATGTAGGCCAGCGTTGCAGAGGTCGCTAGCAACAGTGTTTTATCTGATGCCATTTTATTGATCTTCATAATCATGTTCATTTCAAAGTCCTCACTGACTCCCTCTTCTAGACAGAGGCAGCACCAAACAGGGCACTGTTTACAGATTCCCTTATGATTAGATTTTTAATATAACAAAAGCACGTTCCAGGCTATTGCAGCTTATATAAAATAGGTCCTAGCACCCTGAGTGACTTTCTTTCCTTGAGTCAACATGCTTTCCTAGAAGCAGAAAATCACAGAGGCTGATTTTAGAACTTCACTCAGATGTTGGCCAGAGCTGTTCGTATGACCATAATATTTACAATACCACCCAAGACACTTGTGAAGAAGCCCGCCATGAAGAGAAAGTATGTGTGTGCTGTTTGAATCTGCTGTGCTGGTCAATGGACTTTAGATCACATTTTCCTAAACAAGAAAGAACACCAAACCCACATCTGTACTTATTACAGTTCTTTGACCAGTAGCGTTGGTTACCTGTCCCTCCACAATAGGTGAATGAACATGTGCCAGCCAAACACAAACGGGCCTTGTTCCAGGGAGTTTGGAGAAAAAGGCACACAGAGTTCAGTTCCAGATGAGCAGAGTAAAGGCCAGGGTAGAGCTGCCTGGGGGGTCACTGCAGCTTCGATGCTTAATGACGACAGTCAGGGAGGTGTTTGTAAGTGGGGTGTGTAAGATGGTGTGAGTAGGCCTGTCTGTTTTCCAACAGACTGGAGAACGTAGGTGTGGAATCACAATTTAACAAAATGGGAAAATTAGCATTTCCATGCAAGAGAGAGGCAATAATTGCTACTTTAAAAACAGAATAAAATAAAATAAGTATTTTAAAATACAGGAATGCATTTTTTAAAGACATAACAGTATAGGTCATCAAATGGTATTTAGGATATAGTTGAAAAGCTCAAAAGTCAGTTTTCTAGAATCTCACAAACATAGAAGCAGAATAAAATATGCAAAAGTCTTTAAGAATAGACCCCTAAAGATGAACACTAGTTATTTATGTTAAGATTATTGAATATTTTTGAGCCTATTCATTTTGCTTACATATATACTTTTCATATTACATTCTTTACCTTATAAATTTAACTTACGCCATGTGACAAATGTCATCTACTTATGCGTATATGAGAACAGTAGTGACCCCACCCAGCAGCCTTTGCATCTGGGTGCAGAGGCAGCCCCTTCCTTCAGCGAGCCTCTCTAACAACCCAACGTAGCAGTCCTGTGCAGAGCTGTCTGTGAGAAAACTGCAGAATAGCTCAGTTCCCCACTCACCCCCGCTCAGGAGACTGTGCAAGGGATGAGTGGAGTCCCCAGGGTGCTTGTTCTCAGTAACATGTCTGTGAAGTGACAGCCGACCATGGGACACTTATGCAGGACAATATGCACTTCCCGAATTAGCATAATCATTTTCCCGATAGATTGCCTTCCCCAAGGGACAGCCTATTCTGTTTCTACCACTGGCAGCCTGGCACAATAGGATTTTTGAGCAATGGCTTTAACATTGTATTTATGGCTATCCGCTAACCACCAGACTGAAGTGGTTGTTGACTAATCAGACTGTGGCTAGCTAGTTCAATGGAGAGACTGAGTTTTTTGCTTTTTATCTTAATTTATATTGAAATTAACTACATTCAATTTAATCTTAACTTACAACTTAAACAGCTGCCTGGGGCTAAGGACACCATCTTAGGAAGTACTGCCTTAGAGAATTCCTCTTTGTCCCTAGAGAAAACAGTGGGATCAATAGTAATCAAGTGTGTTAACCTGAGAAAAAACTTCATCCAGCAAAGGTAGACTAGGGAAGCAAATCATTGGCGGGTGCTGACGGCCAGTGTGCCGGGGTTTGAACACCGGCTCCGCCACTTCTTACTGCCTAGCCACATGGTGGTTGGGCTTCTTTGGTATTATCAGGGAAATACTGATGTGTACCTCATAAGGGGCTGAAAGGACTGAACCAATATTTATAAATCACTTTGAAAGAAGGCTTGCCCCATAGTAAATGCTACTTAGAGTGCCATTAAATGAATCAATAATAAAAAATATAACTTATTTTTATAATCTCTGAAGTTTTGCATGAAAGTATGAGTATATACCATGCTTTTTCTTAAGGAGTAGGAAACATAGCCGTTTTATAAGCTTATGGCATACAGATCCCTGTGTTTATTTTTTAATAATGACAAATGCACACTTTTTTTTAAAAAAAAATAGCTTTACAGCAAACACTCAGATGCTGTAGCCACATGGCTGGAGCCCGACCCATCTCAGAAGCAAAACCTCCTAGCCCCACAGGTATTGTTTTTCAATTTCTTAAAACTGAACAACAGGGCTGGTGTAGCTAGAGTTTTCCTGCCTGGCCCACAGTCAGGGCAAATCTCTCTCACCCGCCAGTCCCACAGCCACTCAGACCTGACCAAGTAAACACAGAGACTTATATTGGTTACAAACTGTATGGCCGTGGCAGGCTTCTTGTTAACTGTTCTTACAGCTTAAATTAATCCATTTCTATTAATCTATACTTTGCCACATGGCTCGTGGCTTACCGGCATCTTCACATGTGGCTTGTCATGGTGGCGGCTGGCAGTGTCTCCCCCACCCAGCTTCCTGTTCTCTCAATTCTCCTCTCTGTTAGTCCCGCCTATACTTCCTGCCTGGTCACTGGCCAATCAGTGATTTATTTATTGACCAATCAGCAACACATTTGACATACAGACCATCCCACAGCAGGCTGGAGCGATGGCACAGCCATTAAGGGCACTGACTGCTCTTGCAGAGGACCTAGGTTCAGTTCCTGCATCCAGATGTCAGCACTCAACCTTCTGCAACTCTAGTTCCAGGGGATCTGCTGCCCCCTTCTGATCTCCTGGGGTACTGCATGCACACAGTACACTAATAATGCAAGCAAAACACTTAACACACAAAACAAATAAAAGATAAAATAACAACAACAAAACAAACAAAACCACTAAACAATGATGATCGACAGCTACTAATCAAGCCATACAGGCTAGTTAATGGGATCTCCCTACTTATAGGCAAATGAGTGTCTAGAGGACCAGTGCACACATCATGGTGGTCTGTCCCACTGTAAACCCTCAGTCAGGCTGAAAAATGTGACCTGCTCTAGACTGAGCAGAATAACTTTGAATAAAGCATCTTAAAATGTATGGTGTGTGCTAATATGTGGCCTTCCTTCTTCAGAATGTCGTGTCCTCTGAAGAAACGGATGCCTTGAAACAAGACGTAAGTTCTCATATTCACTGAGACCCACTGTTAGAGATCTGGAGGAAGCCTTTCAGACTGTCAGTCCACTAGCAAGAGTCCCAATGAATCTCTACTCAAAAGCTTGCTAAGAAAGGAAGTGCATTCATTCATCATCAAAATACATAGGTTCTTCAGATAAGTCTAGTGTTACAGGAAGTGTCTACTCGTGCCTGTTCTTTGAAACTTTAAGCTTCTTGGAAGGTATGGAAGGTAGTTTGAAAGGTAGTTTAAAGATGTTTTAACTAATATTCAGTAAGCAGATCATCAGAGTTTAACAAAGCCAAGATGTTTTACTTTAAAATATTTCTGTTGTTAATATTAAAGATTATTTGATAAGTACTCTTTCCTATTTGCTGAGCAAATAGATAAATTTTCCCTTAAGATTCAATTTAAATATACAGATAATCTCTGATAAGGAAAGTTAGATAAAAAGTGCTATAGATTTGTAAATTTGTTTAATAGTAGTTTAATAGACTTTAATCTTTAGTTAGCTATATGGATTTGGGCTACAGCTTGTGTACCCATGCTTTACAGAGTCATCTCTTAACTATCCTTGATAATAGGGAGGAGATTACAGATTTTAATCTCTTTATTAAGGTACAGATGATCTGATATCTTAGGAAATTATATTTCAGATAAAAAGTCAATCCAGCATTTATGCTTATTACCTCATTGAATTTGGTAAATTAATAATGTATGCTATTTATGAGGGAAAATGTGTTATCAATATGAACATTATAAGTTTGACTTGAAAATATCTAAGAAAATAACATTTAATTAAAAAGCCAAAGAAGTGCCTCAGAATGTTATTTCATTTATTCTTGTGTTAAAAAGCAAGTAAGAGTCCCACTTCATCACCTTAAAGTCATGGAATGTACTGTAAATGTACAGATCTTGAAATTAAAATATTTCAACAAAACTAGCACAGTATAAAATCCAAGCAGTAATTTACTGAGCCATCTTGATTTTGATGTAGACTCTCCCAAGCAACTCCAATGAAAGCCATGACCACATGGATGACGATGATGATGATGATGACAGAGACCATGCAGGCAGCCAGGATTCTGTGGACTCTGATGAATCTGATGAAGATGACCATCCTGATGATTCTCACCATTCTGATGAGTCCGATGAGTCCTTTGACGCTACCACACAAATGGAAGTTTTCACTCCAGTTGTCCCTACAGTAGACATCCCTGATGGCCGAGGTGACAGTTTGGCTTATGGACTGCTGTCAAAGTCCAGGAAGTTCCACATTTCTGATGACCAGGTAAATCCCTTGTCAGATACATGGAATGGCTGTGGCTTGAGCTCACTTCTAGGAAACCAAGTCTACAAATTCACTTGCTGTTCACCAGGCACTGTGCATTTATTTATAGTCTGCCTTATGGCCTTTGAATACAGAGCTTTTTCCTGCTTTGGCGGTCTTGTTTAAAGTGTGTCTTTTTAATTTTATCTATCACACACAATTCCATCTTTCTAAATTCAGCCTCTAAGCAATATTTAACAGCCATTTATGTTAGTTCAATAACTACTGCAGGGAGTTATCTGTGAAATACAATGGTCATATTTGGAAGCTAAGTATGTGAGAAGAATTCTAAAAATCACAAGTATAATGAGCTTAATCAGAGGGTCTGAATTAGACTCAGCCTTGTTATTCACTATTCATTTGACAATTTAACTTTCAATGTCTTTTCATGTAAGTCAGAGATAAGGAGACTATGAGAATACCCTACAGGTTTTTGTCACTGACATAAATGATATAGATACTAAACTAGAAATGGCTGACATCATGGTGACTGGGAAAGTACAAAGTAAATGCTAGTGCATTTTCTTCTTCAGTCAAATTTTAAAAATATTTAGTACAGTTTGACCTAAAAGCTATAGATAACACATTACAATGCTCTTATTCCCAGCTGTTTGTATAACTCTTCAATCTGCTCTGGTTTAGTATCCTGATGCTACAGATGAGGACTTCACCTCCCACATGAAGAGCAAGGAGTTGGATGATGCTCTCAAGGTCATCCCTGTTGCCCATCGTCTGAACGTGCCCTCTGGCAAGACCAGTCATGAATCAAGTCAGCTGGATGAACCAAGTGTGGAAACGCACAGCCATGAGCAATCCCAGGAGGATAAACAGAAGGCTAGTCATGAAAGCACTGAGCTGTCTGACGTGATTGACAGCAAGGAGAGTTCCAAAGCCAGCCAGGAACATCAGAGCCATGAGTTTCACAGCCAGGAAGACAAGCTAGTTCCAGTCTCTAAGAGTAAGGAAGACATTAACAACCTGAAAATTTACATTTCTCATGAAATAGAGAGTTCATCTTCTGAGGTCAATTAAAAATGAGGCAAAACCACAGTTCCTTACTTTGCTTTTAGTAAAAAGAAAAGAAGAAAAAAATATTAGCGAGGGCTAAGCAAGAATGTTAGCTGCTTATTTCTCAGTTTAGTGGGTATATGCATGTGGAGAAGGAGACAGATAATATTTTGAGCCATTAGCTTAGTTTGTTGCTTCATGAAAACACCTTGTAGCCTAAAAGCTTCAGCACTTTGCCTCTGTTCTTTCTGTAGAAGAAAAGCAAACCTCCACTGCATCTTAATGATTGTTATTCTTTTATGAATAAAATGTATGTAGACACAAGCAAAATGCCTTCACATGCTTAAAAGAGAAACTATAACAGTCTATGTCACTACAATCTTTTGTTTTTATAATTAGTGTACATTTTGTTGTGATTATTTTTGTTGCTGTGAATAAATCTTATATCCTGAATGTAGAAAGTCTGATGGTGTCAATTATTCCTTATTGGTTTCTCACAATTGCTTTGCAATTTCTAAAATGTAATCATTTTAATGAACTTGCCCAATGTAGTTAAAGCCATTTAGGGTTTTAGTGATCAGTGGAACAAGGACAACCTGAAAATTGATAGCAGGTAGAACCACAAGGCTCTCCTATGGAATATTCTCACCTAATTATAACATTCACTAGCTAATATAAAAGCTAGCAAAAGCCTGGATGCAATCAAAAGTCAATTTTTATGTTTTCTATAATTACCTATTAATTTGCTCAGTAAACATGTGGCTTTCCTGACCTTAAGTAGGTCTTCTAGCTATCCTGGTCATTCTTAGGTAAGAATATAATATATATATATATATATATATATATATATATATATATATATATATATAGTTTAATGGTGTTTCAGCTGAAAATTAATTTCTTCTCAATTTCATTCAAATGTGAAATTTCAGAAGGACTAAAGTGGCACACAAGCCTTTAGCCTTTAAAACTAGATATTCCTTCTAGAAATCATGGAAACAACCTAAATACCCTTCAACTGATACATGAATACTATTCAGCTTTAAAGAAAAATTCAGTCGTGGAATTTGCAGGTAAATGGGTGGAACTAGAAAAGGTCACACTGAGGGGGTCATCCAGACCAAGAAAAACAAACACTATATGTTTCCTACCTGTGGTTCCTCACTCCAAATCTTCAGATGTGAATATAGCCTGGAGTGACTACAGAAACAGGATAGTGAAAAGGTACAGTGGGGGTGCAGGGGAGCAGCGAGATGAGAATAGCAGGGTACCGTGATGTGAAGAGGAAAATGGGTGGGCTTTGATTAGGGAGGGGGCGAGACAAATACGGAAGAAGGAAGTAAAATAACAATGAGATACCTGAAAAGGTCATAGAAGTCATATTATCATCTACCTACCTAAAATTACATGTACTACATATATGTCTATGCATACATATACAAATCGAGTTTAAATGAAAGATTCCCATCTGGGCTGACAATGCTCCCCACAAGAGCTATAGACAGTCAATCAAAAGCCACAAATCCAATCATGAGACACCTGCTTTTGAGCTGTTGGTCAGGGCTGTGCAAGAGACCACCAAAACTTTGTAGGCTATTGTTGTTGTCCTTAGTTGCCTTCCAGAGGTTGAAGATAAAAGTCCCTATGGTTGAAGATACCATGTACTTCAGGCACAAGACCCAGAGGGTTGGAACTGGATCTGACCTGAAAACCTCCTTCCTGAGGACTAGCTTTCAAGGCCAGAAGGTGCCATGCAAGCTTCCAAGGGAGGGAAGCAACCAATAGCCACACCCAGCTGTGATGCCTATGAACTGAAGCAGCAATCAACATGACATAATATCAACTAGGGCGCAATAGTGGCATGGGTATCTTGGCAGCAACCAATAGCTCTCTCCTTGGGCTTCAGACCCATTCAACAAGAAGGAAAGCATGCCTAGTGCTAGAAATTCAGCCAATTTACCAGGGATAGTGAAACCATGGATCTTGTAGGAGCACCTACAACTACTGCTTTACTAAACCAACATAATTCCTAACTACATTCTAAATATTTGTCCTTATACCCACAGATGATTATAAATTGCACTTCTCATCAAAGGAACATCTTCTTGGTACAAATGAAGACCTTACGGAAATCCACAAATGATCAAAACACAAAAAATAAGTGACTGTGTGGTACCCAGCGCTAACTGATACATCTATAACATAACTCCTGCACTCAAGGCTCAGGGATCACAGAAGAAGAGAAGGTGGAAAATGACAAGAAGCAGAGGACCAGGAAATCTGCTCTGAGAATGTGTGTCCCAGAAATGTCAGAAGCTACACCCATGAAGCCTCATCAGCATGGCTGCCTACACAAGACCTGAGCAAGGACAGCACTAATAGACGTGCTAACATGGAAGGGGGAACTTTCATGGTGCCTAAACTCTAAACAAAGAGCTACAGGCAACTAAGGAATACAGAAAGCAAGAGAATCATCTTCCCCAGGAAGGAGCCTCTAAATTAGTTATCCAATTATTAAGTGGTCAGCCTTGAAACATGTACATACAAGTAACATTATAGGGATTGAGCAGGTTGTACTTATATATTTAGGAATACACACACACACACACACACACACACACACACACACCACTCATGTGTAGCAACAATGCAAGGAGTAGAGGCCATGAATTTGAGAGAGAGAGAATAAGGGGATGGTATAAGGGAAAAGTTGGAGGGAGGAAAGGGGAAGGGAAAATGATAAAATTCTATTTTAATTTCAAAATTAAAATATCTTGAAACTAGAAAAGCATTTGAACAAAAGGATAGGTAGGGTTTATTTTTATAGGACTTTTAATCCTCATAAATATGTTGATTCTCAGAGTAATATAAAAATATAATACAATTTTCATAAAAAGTAAAGCTAGGGGCCAGGTAGCTCACAGCCACCTGTGACTGCCCCTTCTTGGCCTCTGAAAATACTGCACACCTATGGTACACATAAACACATGCAACCACACATGCATGCACACATGCACACAATATAAATAAAAAATAATGATTCCTAAAAATAAATAATAAATAAATAAAACGAAACTTTTCCCCTAGAGCTATTCAGGCTAACTTTTAAGTTGATACAGAAATTAACATATAAGAATATAATGAACAAATTCTAAAAAGAGATAACAGCAATAAGGAAGGATTTGTCCTAGTTACCCCACACACACACATACACACACACACACACACACACACACCCCAGAAGCACTGCAGTACTGGCATATAAACATCCAGGAAAGAAGACAGTAAGGTCAGGCATAAGCCCAAATGCATATGGAAAATTACTGTAGAGATGATGTCCGATACCCCATATCACTGTCCTTGCAGACATCAGTCGTCAATTGAAGTGACTCAGCTTCCTGGTGTACTTGCCTCCCTCGGCACACCATCACAATCAACCCCAATAGTCACAAGTTAGTTGTGTCATCCCCACATGCTGTGGAATTCAAGCAGCCTCTTTCCTGTCAGCACACGCTGAAATCCAAGGGCATCTGCAGCTTAAACCCCAAATCGCATCTTTGAGTTCTGGTACAATTCAAAGACCATTCTGCTTCTCTGTTAGATGGGGTTTACGCAGCGGGCAGAAATCTCACCACTAATCCGAACAGAGAGACTATGATACTAAAAAATTAATTACCAGAAATAAGGTGTTAATAGAAGACAAAAGACAATTTTAATGATAACGATAGGGATGGGAGTACCCATATAAGGGACAGTTCGCACAGAAGGGGCTCCTCCCTAAAATTCTTCACTACAAAGGTGGTAGGTGCACTCCAGCAGAGGAGCAGACGAGCTTGCTGGGTGACCACCGGTCGGGGTTGGTGACGCCTGGTCGGGGTTGGTTGGCAGCTGGTAGGCTGAAACTGCCTAACAGTGTGCTTTCAGAAGACCTCCAACATACCGAGGCCGGCAGGGCGGCTGAGGGAGAAAGACGCTGGCAGCCTTGCTTTAAGAGCAAGGACAAGGACACCAGGGACAGCCAGAGTGAGCCAGTTCTGCAGTGTCCCTCCGGTGCCCTCTACTGACAAAGTGCCATTGTGCCAGCTGGCAAAGCAAGTGGGCTGCCGGGCCCATCTCCAGGATCACCGATCAAAGGCAAAGGATGCGGAGAAAGGACGCTGAGCCGACAGCTGAGCAGGATCACCGGGAAAAGGCTAACTCAAGGATCTGACGCCGCCTTTTCTGATAAACTAAAAACAAGCACCTAAAGACGAGATGAGGTCACGTGCAAGGAACCGAAGAGCAGACTTGAAGGGTCTCCATCGGGCCAACAGCAAAGCAAGAAAGTGGCTGTGGCCATAATGGGTTCTGGCAAGCTGTATGTGATTAAGACAAGTTGTATCAAATCTTATTAGATCTAGCAACACTGTTTCAAATGAGGATTTGAGTCCCATAGGCACCTACTTAAGTATTCAGGTTCTTGTGTCCCTGGGCAAAGAACTGGACCAGAGACACATGGTTAGAAATATAAATGGACATTTTAGTAAGAAGGAAGAAACATTCTCAAGAATGGGAGTGGGCTAGTAAGCTGAGAAACACATGCTCCAAAAGCACTGGGGGACAAATTTCATGATCCTCTTACGGACTATTTACTCAGTTCCTGCCTCTCGCATCTTTGAAAACAACAGGATTTTTTGGGGCATTTTTTTTTTTTTTTTGTCTCTACTCTCTTGCCACAGTACTGAAAGATGGACAGAATAAAACAAAGACTCTTCTTAATAGGCAAACACTCAACTAACAAAACATGAAGACAGAATGATAAAATTAGAAAAAAATTTCATAAATCACACTGTAAAAACTGACTCAGGAAATGATCACTAATGAATGTGAGGCTCACTGCACAAGAAGTGATTTGTCTGAATACGACACAACTGTTCTGAAGGGAAGAGTTAACTGAAAAATGTGACAGTCTTCATTTTTGCCTATCATTCACATTCAGCCTCACTAACCCACTCCTCCTACTGTGAGGAAATACCCGTATGCAGTTGTTCTCCTACCCAGCATAAGCAAGGTCATAGGTTTGCTCTTCAGACCGTCCCCCTCCACACACACACACATTCATGTATACATAGGAACTTACAGATAAACTGACCCTAAATGCTGAGGTGGCTGAATCTACTGACTTGTCTCACAGAGAAGAATGCAGGGCAGGTCTAAAGGGACAGGCCTGAGTGTAAGATCCTAATGGTGCGGCGTTACCAGAATCACACATGTCAAGGTACACTTTGAAGTTATTATCTGGATATCGCTGAGTAAAACTCCCAAAGTTTTGCATGAAGACGATGCATCCACATTCTGCCGAGTGAGGACAAGAGGGGCATTACCCTAAATACAGGCTCTGACGCTTGACTTTCACCATGCATTGCCTTGTCTTGGACTGAGGGAAAGATGGCGATAAAGCATGGATGTCATACAGGAGACAGCCAGATTCAGAACCGCACTATCTCCCTCCGGGGTAAAACAATGATCCGAGTCTCAACCCCAAGAAACTAGAAGCAAACCCACTGTGGGCAGAAGAAACAGTAGACAAGAGCAGACGGACAAAACAGGCAATCATGTGACATAATAAAACGTGTTGCTTCTTCTAAACTGTTAGTTACCTGGGGCTATAGCACAGAGGTAGAGTGCTTGCCCTGGATACACTGGGCCCTGGGGTACAATACCAGTCCTGCCACAAATTAATTTAAAATGTTCTAGCAAGACAAGCACAGATAAAAACTGAGAAGATCCGATTCATTACTATCAGGAAATAAACAGGGGCAGTCACACAGGCCCTGCTGCTACTTAAAAGTACTGGGGGAAAGCCAGTGTGATGAGATGAATCTTCCACAAAGAATGATGTATTGGAATCCTGATGTCCAACATCTCAGGTGCAAAGTCCTGAAGATGTAATTGGTTTCACTAAAATGAAGTCACAGTGAAGTAGAGTGAATTCCTAACCCAGAGCAGCTGGTGACCTTATAAAAAGAGGGGGTATGAAGATGGAGGCAGTGAATGATGCTCCTGAGTCCTGGGAGAAGAAAAGGATTCACCTCTACAGATTTCCGTGGAAATATGCCCCCACTGACACCATGCTGATATTAGACTCCTGGCTTTCAGAACTTGATACAGAACATTTTTGTAGCTCTACACCACTCAGTGTGTGGAACTCTCTTACAGCCCCCTGGAAAATAAATGCAATTCTAAACAACTTTGTGCTCATAAGTTCATCAACCTAGAAGAAACCAAACAGTTCCCCAAGGCTATTAACTCTCAAAAATTCAGTCAGGATGACAGGGGTCAGGATTACAGGGGGTGGCCTTAACAACCACTTAAGACACTGAACTTGTAACTCAAAACTCCTGAAGAAGAAACTCCTGATCCAGATAATTGTACTGGAAATTTTTACCAAACATTCCAAGAATTAGCACACATTTTTCATCGTCACCTACAGAAAGCACAAGAGGAGGGGGAATTCTGTCCAGCTCATTCATAAGACAAGTGTTACTCCAGCACTAAATGCAGACAAGGCAACTCACACGTACACAAGGATACTGAAACCCATAACTCTCATAAACATGGGCACAAAGGTCCTAGGCAAAATGTTAGAAAATCAAATCCAACAACATACAAAAAAGTACCCCTTAACCAGGTACGATCCAGGACAGATATGCACGGTTTGTTCAGTGTTTGAAAACCAAGCAATGTGTCCCATTCTATCAGTAAGTTAGAGAAGAAAAGTCACACGATGGCATTGGTGATGTAAAGAATCTAATAAATACAGTAGCAGTTTTTTTAAAAAAAGAACACAGCTGGGCAGTGGTGGTACATGCCTTTAATCTCAGCCCTCGGGAGGCAGAGGCAGGTGGATCTCTGAGAGTTTGAGGCCAGCCTGTTTTACAGAGTGAGTTCCAGGACAGCCAGGACTGTTATATAGAGAAACCTTGTCTTGGAAAAAACAAAAAACAAACAAACAAACAAAAAAAGAACACATGGGGAAGCCTAGTGCCTGATGCATAAACGTGAGGGCCTGTGTTTGGATCTCCACACCCACTTACAAAGAGCCAGGTGTGGATGAACACAATTGTAACTTTAGCTTGGGAAGGGTGGAGTATGGAAGATTCCCTGAACTCACTGGCCAACTAGTCTGGTCGGGTGATCAGTGGGTTCAGTGAAAGATAAAGTGGGGAGCACCTGGGGCAGATACCCGACATCACCCTCTGGCCTACTTGAGCATCTGCACACACATGCACATACACAAAGAACAGAGTATATCCTCAGCCTCAGAGAGCATCTCTGAAAATACATTGCTGTGGTGATACATTGTGTCCCCCAATATATTGTGCACCCTAATAAAACTTGTCTGGGTCAGAGAACAGAACATCCACTAGATTAGACATAGAGGCCAGAAAATAGTGGCACACACACACACACACACACACACACCTTTAATCCTATCACTTGGGAGGCAGAGATCCCTCTGGATCTCTGTGAGTTCAAGGCCACACTGGGAACATAGCCAGGTGTGGTGGTTCACATCTTTAATCCCAGCACTTGAGATCTTATGTCTTTGCTTGGGAAGCACACACGCCTTTAATCCCAGGAAGTGATGGCAGGAAGCAGAAAGGTATACAAGGCATGAGGACCAGGAACTAGAGGCTTAATTTAGCAGCAGTTCACTGAGATCCATTCAGGTGAGGACTCAAAGCTTTCAGTCTGAGGAAACAAGATCAGCTGAGGAGATGGTGAGGTGAGATTAGTTGTGGCTTGTCCTGTCTCTCTGGTCTTTCAGCTTTCACCCCAATATCTGGCTCTGGATTTTTTTTTTTATTAATAAGACTGTTTAGCAATCCATCTTACACATCACTAATTTTATTAAGGATAAATACTTCAGGATGAGTGCAACAAGGAAGAATGTCTATTTCTTCATTCTTAACATAGAACCAGAAGTTGTATTCTCTGCAACAAGGTAAAAGAAATGCAAAGCATGCAGCCTAGAAAAAATGAAATAGAAATGTTTCCATTTTCAGATGATACTGTTGTCTGTGTAGAAAACATTTAGGAAATGTTGACCATTGTGGTAGAAACTCTTAGTCCCAGCACTCTGGAGGCTAAGACAGGAGGATTGGGAGTGCAAAGCCAGGCTGGCTGAGTTGTGAGACCTTACAGGGGTGAGGCAGAGTACAGGAAGGGATAGATAGTCTTAGTTACTGTTCTGTTGCTGAGAAGAAACACCATGACCAAGGCAAGTCTGATAAAAGAAAGCATTTAATTGAGGGTTTACTTACAGTTTCAGAGGGTGAGTCCATGGTCATCATGGCCAGGAGCATGGTGGCAGGCAGGTTTGGGGCTGAGAGCTTACACTCTTATTGGCAGGCAGAGAGAGACAGACTGGGCCTGCCATGGGCTTTTGAAACCTCAAAGCCCACCCCCAGTGACAAACCTCCTCCAAGAAGGCCACATCTCCCAATCCTCCGCAAATAGAACTGAGAGACCAAGTATGCAGAGGTGTGGGCACATGGAGGCCATTCTCTCTCACATTACCTCTTCCCACTCCCTGGCCCCCATAGGCTTGCAACCACATCATAATTCAAAATGCATTCAGTCCAACTTCAAAAGTCTTCATAGCCTTTTACAATCTCAGCACCATTTTAAAGTCCAAAGTCCATGTCTCTTCTGGCCCCACTCATGGCAGGCTGGGCCCTCCCACATCAATCACTAATTAAGAAAATGACCTACATGCTTGCCTACAGCCCAATCTTACAGAAACATTTTCTCAATTGAGGCTCCCTCTTCTCAGATGGTTTCAGCTTGTGTCAAGTTGACATAAAACCAGCCAGCATCAGTATCTATATAAACACATCTAGAACCAGCTTTTAAAATCATAGGACCCATGATCAACTCAGTTGAATTCCTGTATTCTGACAACGAACAGATGGAGACAAAATAAAAAATGAATGCCATTTGACAATACAATTGCTCCAAAAAAGTCAATATTTAGGTATCTGTGGTGGTATTGTGTTCCCCAAAATATTGTGCACCTTAATAAACTTATCTGGGGTCAGAGAACAGAACAGCCACTAGATATAGAGGCTAGAAAATGGTGGCACTCACACCTTTAATCATAGCATTCCAGAGGCAGAGATCTACCTGGATCTCTATGTGTTCAAGGATACAGCCAAGCATGGTTACTCACACCTTTAATCCAAGAAAGTGAGCATTTAATCCCAGGGAGTGATGGCAGAAAGCAGAAATGTATACAAGGCATGAAGACCAGGAACTAGAAGCTTTTAGCTACTTATGCTTTTAGGCTTTTGAGCAGCAGTTCAGCTGAGACCTATCTGGATGAGGACTCGAGGCTTCCAGTCTGAGGAAACAGGATGAGCTGAGAAGTTGGCCAGGTGAGGAAGCTGTGGCCTCTTCTATCTCTCTGATCTTCCAGCATTCACCCCAATACCTGGCTCCGGGTTTGCTCTTATTAATAAGACCGTTTAAGATTCATGCTACAGGTATCATCACTCCAATGAAGCATGTGCAGACACTTAATGATGAATGTTGTAAGATCTAGTGAAGAAAACCAGAGAGATATGAAGATTCAATATCTTCATATCAGGCCAATTCTCCCCAAATTTATCTGAAAGTTAACACAATTCATATCAAAACTCAGCCAAAATTTTTGGATATACAGTGAAATATATTCTAAAATTCACATGAGAACATAAAAACCTCAAGAATCTCTACTATAAATAATAAGTAAATATAATATTATAATCTTACATAACAGAAATATAATATTGTAAATAATAGCATTTTATTTTGGCTTGCTACATACTCAATAGCATAGCTCCTCATGGTATTAAGCTTGCTACACAACTACAACAATCAAGGCTGTATGGTGTTGGCAGAAGGACAGAGGAGCAGGTCATGTAGCAAACTGGAGGCTGCAGAAGTAGGTCTTGATAGATGACGCAGTTATTTTTGACAAAGGAGTAAGGTCATTCCAATGCAGAAGCAATGGTCTTTGTAGCACTGTTGGAGCAACTGAACATTCATAGGACAGAAAAAAAAAAGGAACGATAACATGAAAGACCATATCCTAAGTCTCACACTTCAAACAAAACATAAAGCAAGCAAGTAAACCAACAAGCAAAAAACCCCCAAGCCAAACAACAACAAAAAAACCAAAAATCTCAAAGTGGATTATGGAATATAAACTATAAGATTATTAAAAAAAACTCCCATAAAATAAATTAGGAGAAAATATTCAGACCTCAAACTAAGCAGATACCTTAGAATCAATGCCATAAGAAGAAAGAATAACTAAGTCGGGCATCTTCAAAATTTAAAATTTTGTCTTGATGAAAGGATGAAGACAAACTGCAGGCAGGGAGAAAGCCTGTCCACTGAACACCCTACAAAGGGATCTAGACCACAAACACCTAGTCCTTAGGCTGTGCAGTAGCCAGTCCTTAGGCTGTGCAGTAGCCATGCCATCAACCACTTCTCATACTAACTACCCTGCGGTACTGCACATCCCACAGGTACGGACTCAGTACCACAGGACTGCACTTGTTTCACTCACCATGCTTAAGGTCTAAGTCTCTATATCCTGTCCAACTTCATTACAAATTCAGGGATTACCGTTGCCACCATAGTCATACCCAATAGTTCAATAAATAACTTACAGAACTCAAGAAAATATCTGTTTACTGATTTGCTGTTAAAAACACAACTCAAATGCTGTGGAACAATCTCCGCACACTGTGAATATGTATTGCTCTCATTGTTAATAAAAAGCTGATTGGCCGATGGGTAGGCAGGATTTTTTGGGCAGAGAGAATGCTGGGAAGAAGGAGGGCAGAGCCAGAGGAGTCGCCAAGTAGATGGAAAGGAAGCAGGACATGCAGGAGTGGTAAAAGCCACAAGCCTGGAGGCAGCACATGGATAAATAGGAATGGGTTAATTTAAGTTGTAAGAGCTAGTTAGTCATAAGCCTGAGCTACTGGCCAAACATTTATAATTAATAATAAGTCTCTGGGTGGTTATTTGGGAAGTGGCTGGTGGAACAGAGCTGATCTTGGTCCAGATGAAAAACTCTGCCTACACTCAGAGACAGCTAAATGGCATGGACACAAGGGGAAGTGTGTGGAGGGTGGGGTATGCAAAGTGCCCTTGGAACACACACTCTGTGGTTTCTAAAAAGTGTCTTATTGTATAGTCAGAATTGAGTCAATTATTCATCAATGCCGTCTGAACTCTCTCCAGCACTCCTGCCCTCCTTAGAGGCAAAGTAGCACAGCCGAGAGTTCTGACCCCTCATCATGGCTGGCTCCTCTAGCAGCCAGCCCCATCTCTAATCTATGCAGGAACCCCAGATAAGCATCATCTCACCAGCGTTCAGGCAACACTCCTTGTCCTAGTTAGGGTTACTACTGCGGTGATGAAACACCATAACCAAAAGCAACTAAAGAATGAAAAAGTTTATTTCACTCACAGTTCCACATCGTTGTTCATCATTGAAGGAAGTCAGGACAGGAACCTGAAGGCAGGAGCTGATGCAGAGGCCATGGAGTGGTGCTGCTTACTGGCTTGCTCCCCATGGCTTGCTCAGCCTGCTTTCTTAAAGAATTTAGGACTACCTGCCCAGGGATGGCACCACCCACCACGGCCTGCCCCCCTCCCCCCACAATCTCTTATTGAGAAAATGTCTACAGGCTTGCTTACACCCTGATCTTTATAGAGACGTTTTCTCAGTTGAGGTTCCCTCCTCTCAGATGACTCTAGCTTGTGTCAGTCAAGTCAAAGCCAGCTCACTCCCATCACTGAGAAGAGCAGAAGTGTTTTAGAAGCTGTGTTTCATGAATCACAGGCCAGAACTGACTTTTCATTATTAATATACTGTAGTAAAGAACTCTAAAGAGTTAAAATTTTAAACAAATCAAACAGTGCAATCAGAAAATAGACAAAAGATATGCCCAACAATTCACCAAAGGGGATACACAGATGGTAAACACATAAAGATGTTTGATGTTATTTGCAAATGCCCAGAGGCCCAGCATTTATGTGAAGAACACATGCAAGGCCCTAGGTTCAATCTCCAGTGCTGCCAAGAACACAAATAAAACAATATTCAACCATGAAACACCTATAAGAATGACAAATATAATATTACATATAATGATGTCCGGTACTGTGAAGGATGTGGAGACAGTGATCATGCACAGCTGATGGGAATGTAAGACTGTACTTACCCTCAAAAGTAGTTTGGTAATTCGTTCCTTTGATGCTTATGTGCACTTTACACATGATCAAGAAAGAACACTTGGGCAGCCGGGTGGTGGTTGTGCACATTTTTAATCCCAGCACTTGGGGAGGCAGATTAAGGCAGATCTCTGTGATTTCGAGGCTAGCCTGGTCTACAGAGTGAGCTCCAGGACCGCCAGGACTGTTACACAGAGAAACCCTTTCTTGAAAGAAAAAAAAAAGGAAAGCTGTAGAAAGCTATAGCTTTAATAAGTGCTGACTTGGGGGCTCAAATGGCATCGAAACACGCTCTTTCTCAGTGTTTCACTCTGCTTTCTTATCATGCAGACTTCTGTGACCTATCAAAGACAGAGTGAATCAGAAATCCTCAGAGTTAGACTCTAGAATCTATTTTAAAACACGATTTCCTGGCAGAATGTCATACACTTTAAATGTTGGTTAAATGTTTCACTCCTGTAGCAACTTAATAGCAAACTTACTGCTGGCAGGGACAGCCCTTCTGACTCATTCACAGCTACAATTGTAATAGATGGACATGAAAAAAGCACTGTGCAAAGTCTGGTAGGTCTTGGAACGCTGAGATCCTTGTTTCTATTGGGGTCAAGAGGTATTTGAAAAATGATTCCATACCCGTTGGGAAAGTATAGTTCAAAGTCTTTTAGCAACCATGCCCAGAGAGTGTTCATAAATTATTAATAAATGGGGCTGGAGAGATGGCTCAGCAGTTAAGAGCATTGACTGCTCTTCCAGAGGTCCCGGGTTCGATTCACAGCACCCACATGGTAGCTAACAACTGTCTGTAACACCAAGATCTGACACCCTCACATAGACATAAATGCAGACAAAACACCAATGCAAGTAAAATAAAAACAAATAATTAAGAAAAAAAAGGAACACAAGCTGAAAAAGCCATGGCAAGCAAACCAGGAAATTGTGTTCTCCAGTGGCCTCTGCTTCATTTAAAATGATTAATAAATGATTATATATTATAGTTAGTTAAGATGAAAGTCTTATACAGTAGTTCAAATAGCTCTGTTCTTAGTCCCACCTTGAACAATGATGATAAATATATCTGCACTTGACAAAACAAGGAGACAGCACAAGACGAAATATGTTTTAAGGCTGGATATGGTGCGAGTTTGGGAGAGTGCTGGAATTAAGGGTATGGTGGCACACACCTGTAATTCCAGCATTCAGGAGGTCGGGGGCAGGAATATCAGAAGTTCAAGCTACACACTGAGTTTGAGGCCAGCCTGGGTTACATGAAATAAGATGTGTGTGTGTGTGTGTGTGTGTGTGTGTGTGTGTGTGCGCGCGCGCGCGCGCGCGCGCGCGCGCGCGTATTGCACGATAACGTGTATGATAACGTGGCCACCCTAACATTAATTTGATTTTGTTTTGCTTCTGGTCCTCACATTCTGTTTGAAGCACTTTTTGTATATGAGCTCTTGGCTCCATTCTCCCTGAGTGTCAACACTTTGGCTGCCAGTTTGTCTGGACTTAGAACTATAACACAAATCCAGCAGGCAAAAAAATGGTTCATTTTTAATACTTGGTGAAAAATAACCCACATTCTGGCTTGAGTAACACTAATCAAACTTGGCCACTGTACCCATTCGTAAATAAATCACAGGGCTAAAAGGACTAGACACTCTGACTGGCCATGTTGGAGACCTGATTCACTTTTTGGAGCTAAAGGTAGTGCCAGCCACCTCTGAGTCACATCTAGACTCAGAATAGGAGAGAATCATTGCTGCCCAGAAAGTCTGGTTACCACCATCACTCAAAAAGAGACAGGCTGCTGAGCTACAGACACCAGTGAAGTCAGCCATGGCTCCCACTTACCCTGGGCATACATTTGACTCAGGAAGGTGACAGACAGGGGTACAAACGACACAAAAATTTACATGGAAGACCAGCAAGTCAATGGAGACCAGGGTAGTAGGTAAGGAAGATGCCAGAAGTTGGTAACTGAGTGTCTGAGTCTAGAAAGGCCCGCAAGTTTCTGTGAAGTAAAAAAGGAGGGGACGAGAGCTATTTGAAGGTGTGTGCAGGTGGTCTCTTTACACAATTTGCTTCCCTTGAAAACAGAACTTATTTTTGTGTCCCTAGAGTCCAATATGGCACTTGATGTCTTGTGAGCATTCACTGAAAGTTTGGTGAATTTGTTAATATTCCTTCATTAGCATTCAATCTGAATTCCAAAGAAGATCTGGAAATGGATATTACACTTCATTATTCTGAATGGGAAACTAAGAGAGAGGGGTTAGGTCACTACCACCACAGTGCCAGCTAATGATGATGCCAAGTTCACCCCTTACAGAAATAGGCAGGCCAAGCTAAACCCAAGCCAGACCTAAGAATGCCACAGATCTGTGCCTTGCCTTATGAGAAATGAAATGAGACATGAACTGAAGTTTACAAAAAAAGTTAGCATTTCTTCTTATAATGGCCCAAATGTCAGATTTTCTGCTAATGATTTCAGATGCTGAGTGGTAAAAATTTATCTTGGAGTATTATTAAATAAATAAGTCCTTGGGGGAAAATGAGGGAAAACAATGTCTGTTTGGTGAGTTGCTAAGCAACACCACACATGCCAGGAACTCCTTTTGGACTTCCTATTGAAGGTGGAGACGTCCAGACCAACGGGTACTTTGCTTGTTTCTGTCTCACTAGTTTTCACTGGAAAATTAAAGTGAACCAGTAAACAAACCTCCAAAATTAACAGCGCTGGCATTGGATGGATGGACACTGCTGTGTGTTAAATTTAACTGGACTCTTCCTAAGGATGCTGTTTACAAGTTTCTCTGATGTCTACAGCAGAACTCAGACTAAATGTGGAATCTGTACAGTGTGTCCCCAGAAAAGCCTACCACAACGATGAAAAAAAACCAAACAGCATCTATTCCCCACAGTATTAGATTACTGAAATCCATAATACAATAGGATTGTGGTAGCCAGGTGAAGAAAAATATAATTCTGTGACTCCCACTTTAAATAAGGGAAAAATCTATGAGAAGTAGGTGCTTGACTATTCAAAGGAAGTCATTCCATCCACAGGGAGAAAGACTGACAGCCTCAGGCCTTGCTTGAGCAAAGGCCAGTTGCTCTGTAAAGGAAAAACACATTAAAGTAAAACCAGAAAGGGATCATTAGCAAACAGACAAGAATGAAGAGCAGGAAACATGTTCACTGAGGGGTCCTGGGCTCATGAAAGTTAAGACTAAAGTTAAGTCAGATTCAGTACAAAAGGGACCAGGTGCTACTTGAGTTATTGTGCATTAAAACTGCAGAGAGTCTCTTAAAATTACTTTTCTTGTAAGTACAATTGAGGTAAACACACACCCAACTCTAAATTACTTGTTTAGATACATTTTCAACCAATCTAAATTACTTTTAATGGTAAGGATGTCATTTTAGTAAGAATGTCTCACACTTTAAGTATTGACACTGTAAAAACACACAGACTTATTACTATGTTTATTAACTTTGTGACTTGTTTATCAGAGTCACATCTGAGACCTTCCGTCCCGTGGTCCTACTGCTTTCCCTACCCACTTCAGCCCAGGGAGTCTCTCTTACGAATCCCCTCTTGACTTGGAAACTTCCACTTTTAGCTAGATACTAAATAAGTCCCCCTTTGGCTGTTATTTAGACTCAGGATGAAGATCTCTCCAGTGAGATTATAACTCCATGAAGGATCTGCCTGTTCCATCCTAACTAAAATCATACATTTGTTGTACAGGTAAAAACACAGAATTCGACATTCAAGGTAAATATAAAGTAATTGAAAGGATTGGTTTCTTTATTCTTCCTTGACTAAGTCACTTTTCCACCCATGCGCTCCTGCTTAAACCAATGGACTCCAAGTGTACTAGCAAGAAATGCTGAGGACAGATGAGAAAAGCACATCTCGGCAGTGACCTGCTGTCTTCTGGTGGGAAAAACATCCCAAAGGCAAGCAAACAGCAAAACCCTTCTGAAGGGTCAGGAGACCCCAGCCTTAACCAAAGCTCCAGCTCTGTGACTAGAGATTCCTAAGCTTCAGCATTTGCTCAACTCATGACCTCTTCCCCACGAGGACTAGGTTTCTCAGAGATCGTCTCCTGCTCCTAGCAATGTGTCTCATGCACGCTGGACTCTCAGGAAGTATTTGCTCTACCATCTTGAGTTTGCCATGGATCCCCTGCTCTCAACAAATACATAGTCTAGCTGGCGCAAAGATGACCAACAAGCAGTTATAGTGGGTCAAAAATAAATATTATAATTAAGACGTAAAAGCAAATACAGCTTTAACTGTACACGGCATTACCATGTGTACGGCAATGTTCCATACACCTTACTGATGGAATCTGAGTGTTGATGCTTCCCAAATTCATAGGCTGAAATCTTGAAGTGTCACAGAGATGATAGAAAGAGGTGGAATCTTTATAGGGAGTCATGGAGACGGATGTCTTATGAGGCCAAAGAAGTTTGTGTGGGTTAATTTTCCATGGCTGTGACAAAATGCCTGAGATAAGTCAGAAGGGTGAAAAGATTGCTCGGTCATGGTTCCAGAAGGTTCAGATCATGGTTTATTAGCTCTGTTTGTTTAGACATTTAGACTTCTGAGTGAGAATACCATTGTAGGTTACACACACACACACACACACACACACACACACACACACCCCAGTGGAACAATGCTACTCATGACCAGAAGATAGGGTAGAAGAGGAGAGGACAGGAGGAGAGATGGGAAGAAAGACCTGGGTCCACATGCCCTTCAAGAACGAGTATGTCCCTGATGACCTAATGTCACTGGCTCCCACCTCACAGAGTTTACCACTTTCCAACAGGATCACGATCTGGTGACTGAACCTTTAACAGACAAACCTTGAAGGACATTTAAGATCCAAATCCCAACACAGGCTTTGTGTCCCTTTCACCACATGAAGATACATCTAAGAGGTGCCTTATGACTCGGAAAGGACTTTCCACACATACCAACTCTGCCAGCACCATGCATTGAAACGTCCCTTCTAGAACTGTGAGAAGTAAATGTTTCTAAGCCATGCGGTAATGGTAATTTTGTTACAGCAGCAGAAATGGATGGTCTTAGACACATGTGTCAATTCACCTGGTCACTACAAACCTAGGAGGCAGGGGTTACCATTATTTCTATTTTCAGAGGCACACGTGAAGTAACTTCCCCCCAGGTCCTGCAGTTGTCTGCTTCTATGGTGCTGATAATGAATTAGTGTGGTATAAACACAGACAAAGACTGGAGCATCGCTGAAATTCTAGAAAAGTATGACTGAATTTTGTGTACCCCCAAATTCATACGTTGAATTCCTAAGCTCTAGTTTGTCAGTATATGACTATACTTGGTCACTGGGTCTTTCTCAAAGCAACTAAATTTAAATCATACAATTATAGTTGTCTGTAACCATTATGATGCTGCGGAGGAGGAAGAGGAGGAGGAGGAGGAGGAGGAGGAGGAGGAGGAGGAGGAGGAGGAGAAAATATCCAAGGGAGGACAGTGGGAAGACACAGGCAAAATGAGCCATCTGCAATCTAAGAGCAACCTCAGGGGAGGCCAACCAACCTATTCTGAGAAAATATATTTGTATTATTGAACACAGCATGAGGTAGGTTGTTTTAACAAGCCTAGCACACTAACATCGGATCAGATCATGCACATTTGCTAAACTACAGAAATTAAATGCTGTCACTTATGCTAGAATTCCATAGACTCCTTTATGCATCAACATGGCCGATCCTATAATCTGGCAAGAGTTGGGACGGGGAGAACACAGGCGTCGTAGCACTCCTGAAGGCTTCTAGTCCAGTCTTTTCCCCCCCGAAGCTAAAGAAGGTGGTGAGGCTGGTTTAGTCCTGGAATGACAGAAGAGAGGCGGAACTGGCAGAAATCATTCACTCCAGTGTGAGATGACCACGCTAGCAGCGGGAATTAAAAGCAGAGAGTTCATCAGGGAGACCAGTGAGGGTAGAAATGACAGGGAGACGCGTGGGGGACCTGAAGAGGAGGAGGAGGATGAGAATATCCTAAGAGAAGCCTTAGAAGTGAAGCGAGAGAGGCACAAGTCTCAACCAGGGATATGGGATTTCAAAGAGATGGGGACACCATAGAAAATTGAGCTTGGAATAGGCTCAGCATGAACCAGCAGAGCGTTAATTTGGATGTGCCAGCTGGGGCGGAGGGAGGAATAGACATCTAGACCTAAGGCCTGAGGCAGGATTCCGTTCCTCAGAGCCCAGTGCTGAGCAGAAGCGGAAATGAGATAATGGTGGAGGCATCAGCGATCCGAGTCCCAAAACCCAGTCCTTGGCATCCTCAGGATGTCTGGAGAGAGGAGACAGGGGAAATCACCTAATCAACAGGAGAATCGGGGATGAGGGCCACCAAGTGCAAGGCAGGACAGGCTTAATGATCTGTTCTGTTTTTTAAATGAAGGATAGATTTCTTTGCCTTCCTGGAGACTTCAGTTCAAGCTAGATTTCACCAGTTCACACTATGCAACAAGAGGATCACAGTCTTTACTCTTCTCTTTGGGCCTTGGTAAACCTAGGCAGGGGATGGACATGGCCTAAGCATTATCTCGAGGTCCTGCAGGCATGGACAAACCCAGGACTCCTTTTCCAGAGGAGCTGGCCGGCCAAGCACTCCCTCCTTTCGCGAGCCACCCCATAGGAACGTGGGCGCCGCTCGGAACGCTGGCCCGGGAGTCGCGGGACACGCGCTGGCCGCCAGGGCCACTTCCCCCCCCCCCGCCTGAGGCCAGCCGAGGCGAAGCCTGGCCCCGGGAGGCGGGCCGAGGGGGCGGGCGGGGGCGGGGAGCAGGCGGCGGACCCCGGGAAGAAAAGAACATGGCTCCTGCAGCAGAGGGCAGCGCCGCTCCGGGGCGCGCGGGGCGCCAGTGACCGCGATGGTGAACTCCAACCGCGTGCAGCCTCAGCCGCCCGGGGATGCCAAGCGCTCGCCCGCACCGCGAGCTCCCGGGTCAGGCCGGCTGGCTGCAGGAGGCGCGGCTGGGGGCGCCGGCCTGGCCGTCCCGGGAGGCCTCCGGGAGCAGCGGGGCCTGGAGATCGAGATGGAGCGCATCCGGCAGGCGGCTGCGCGGGACCCCCCGGCCGGAGCCTCGGCCTCCCCTTCTCCTCCGCTCTCGTCGTGCTCCAGGCAGGCGTGGAGCCGCGATAACCCGGGCTTCGAGGCCGAGGAGGACGACGACGACGACGAGGTGGAAGGGGAGGAAGGAGGGATGGTGGTGGAGATGGACGTGGAGTGGCGCCCTGGCAGCCGCAGGTCGGCCTCCTCCTCGGCTGTGAGCTCGGCGGGCGCCCGCGGTCGGGCGCTGGGGAGTTACCGGGGCGCCGGGCACCCGAGCGGGAGGAGGCGCCGGCTAGAGGACCAGGGCGCGCCGTGTCCCAGCCCCGCAGGCGGCGGGGACCCGCTGCATCGCCACCTCCCCCTGGACGGGCAGCCGCCCCGAGTGGCCTGGGCCGAGAGGCTGGTGCGCGGGCTGCGAGGTAAGAACGGGACCCGCGGTGTCCGGTGCACGCGTGAGAACTGCCTGCCTGCGGGCCCGAACCCTCGTCCTCCGCGTTCCCGCCTCCTTCCCGAGCTCCCTCCCCACCTCCGCTCACTTTGCGCGATTTCCGGTACCCAGCGCGGAATTCCACTGCGCCCTTGTTGGTGCGAATTCCTCGGGCACCTCCCTCTCCCTTTAGGATGCTAGCACACTTGGGAAAATAGGAGAAAGCCGTTTTCAGGAGTATCTGGAGCTTGTAGAGGACGAAGAGAGACTATTCTAGTACAACTGATGATAGTTGGTATTGTGTGTTTGCTAAATGTCACAAAATGAGGATCAAGTTTATTCCAGCTCCCATGCTTTTCATTTGGCGGCCATGCGCCATGTCCCTTCAGCTAATCTAGGAGGGGACCTACAGCGTTACCCATGTTTTGAGAGTGATGCCTTTAGATGGGCAGGACTGGTGGAGAGGAGAGTCGTTGACGACATGAATACAGTAACGCTCGTAGAAACGCAGTTTTGACCATTTCTCATTCTAGATGTATTTCTTAAACAGTTGCAAAGAAAACATTACCCCTACCCGGTGTGTGTTTAAAGACTGGAAGTCTGTTTTAAAATAATGTTTTCGGCCATTCCAACAAGATGATTGCTTCTCCAGATACCAGCTGGTTCGTGTGTCAGCCTTCCGTGCACACAACTCTCCACAAGGCTGGAGAGGACACAGATTTTCCAACAACAGATTGAATCCCGTGTTCTCAAACTTTTGCCACCAGAGGCATCTGTGGAAAAGGGTTTCGCTAACTCCCATCCACCTAGTTATCTCACTCCCCACCTTTAAGAGTTTCATCCCGATATTTCTTGTTGTCCCCCGCCTCCTCTGTCTGCAATTCCCAGTCCAGCACAGAAACTATCCAGATGTTGAAGCAATGTGGTTTAGACAGGCCTACATTTAAATTCTGGTTCTCCTACTGTTTGACCTTGAACATGTTATTTAACTGCTCTGACTCTTAAGTTTTCTTTTAGAAAAGAAATGGGCAGTACATAAATCTCGATGTATTGAAATAATCAAATGAGAAGGTGTCTAAAATGGGCAGCAAATCTTTGCTGTGTTGTGTTCCACGATTATTAAAGATGATGAAAGTGCCTTTTTACACAACTTTTACATGTGTGTGGTAGTTAATGTGATTCGGGGCATTGTGAAAAACAAAGCATCCTTTTGAGGTAACATTAATAGAATAGTAATAGAATAGGAAAACACTACTGCTTTCTTAATGCCTGGAACCGTATGAAACAGATTCTTACTTTAAACTATGTAAGAAGTGCTTTTAAAAAGCATTCACCAACGTGAGATAAAAGTTTCTTATAAGCTAATAGATAATGGAAAGTCACATGATTTTAAATCAGCTTGAGCAGTTGGTCATATACTTAACTTTGAACTCAATAATGAGAGGCAATGAAATAAAATGTATACTTTTATATTTAGACATATATGTATATGTATATATATATATACATATATGTTTACTTTTTTAAAGAAGAATTTCAGTAAACTCACAATGAGACAGACAGGCTTGATCGGTGGGAACCTTGTAGAGGTTCTGAGAGGAGGGGGGGCACTGGAGAGGCCATGGTAGCTGTGAGTTCCTTTCCAGGGTCCTGCCCTGTGCGCCTCTGCATCTGTTCCCTCGGTCATATCTAATAAACTTTAATAGTAATAATAATATAATGGGATGTTGCATCCATCGAAGGTGTAACTCACTGGAGAGCAGACTTGGGAAACTGTTAATTATAGAAAATTTGGGACGTTTTATTTCTGTTATGAAGAAGTGTAGTTGGCATTCTTGTGACTTATTAAGCCACATGTATTAAATGTTTAGCATGAGATGGTGTACTGCTAGCAGCTGTAAAAGAAACTAAGCTACAGTAGCCTATCACTATTTTCCCAAGGACAGGGACCAGAAATGTAAAATAACTGACAGTGAATGGACTTATCCTCTTAGCAGTGAGTAGTCGGGGTTGCAGGGCTGTCTGAAGCCTCGTTCTGGGTTACCCTGCATCTAACTGGGCCATGAAAATGTATCTCTGAACAGTAAGAAGCAGTTGGAGGCTTCTCAGCCGCAGCAGAGCATGCTGGAGGAATGGGACTCAGCAGCTTGACATCCTGGATGGTTCCCAGAGGTCGATAGCCGGGCAGGGAGACAGCAGCCAGGCAGGTGTGGCAGGGGGGCCACCAGTGAAGAGGTGTTAGAAGCCTGGGCCAGAGGAGGCAAGGACAACTGAGTGATTTGATGACAGTGCCCCAGGCATCATCTTGGAAACGACACTCATGACTGTGACTCCTGCTGCACTGGCAAATTCTTAATCCACAAAAATAATGATCGTGTCAGGATGGCTGAAAAATATAATGTAGCTAGGTATTCAGCAGGGGAGAAATGGGTTTTTGTCCACAGTTAGCAGTCTCTGTCACTTACTGCTCGGGCCCAAATGAACGTGAGGATTACTCTTGGTTTTCCTGAAATAAGCAGAACTTGGCACTGGTGTGCACTGTTTAATAAGTGCCCATCACTGTTTTGTTTCGTATTTACCTTGCATTTCCCCTGCCTTCCCTTTTGAGGTCTACAGAGGAGCGTATTCAGTTATTGGAAAGATTATGGAGGTCTATAAAGGTCTGAAGTTGGCTGTACGAAATAGTTCCACACCAAAGTGGTAACCAATACGGCTCTCCATTCCTAGCTGCAGCTCATGATCCTTGTGTTCAGTGGCTGATCAATTTGGCTTGTTTTAAATCTCTAGAATCCATTTGTCCTTCATCACCAGCCAAGCGTTATCCTAGATAGGAAGTTTTCAAGTGTGCGTAGGGGAATTTTTGCCCCTTCAGGAATATTTGGAAGTATCTGAATGTGTTGGGGGCTGTGACAACCCCAGGATGGGAGGAGGGATGCACCTGATGGGTAGAAGGCAAGAGTGGTACTGACGGCCGGGCGGTGGTGGCGCACGCCTTTAATCCCAGCACTCGGGAGGCAGAGCCAGGCGGATTTCTGTGAGTTCGAGGCCAGCCTGGGCTACCAAGTGAGTTCCAGGAGAGGCGCAAAGCTACACAGAGAAACCCTGTCTCGAAAAACCAAAAAAAAAAAAAAAAAAAGAGTGGTACTGACATCTTACAGAGCACAGGGCGGCCTCTTACTCCACTACAGCACACCATCCCACCCAGCACGTCAGGGGTAGAGAGGCCGAGACACCGTGCCCTAACCTGTGAAGTGGCAATGAATTACCCATTGTACTCAGTGCTCTTGACACCTTTTTTTATGGTCATAGTTTGGTCCATAGGGTGTCCCCTGTATTGTAGAAGCTATCCTCACACCATCTTCCTGATGAGGGAACCAAGGCTTTTATATCTTAAATGACTTCCCTAAGGTCACAACTATTAAATATTGGAACTAGGATTTAATTATAGGCACTGGAGCCCGAAGCTGTTCTTGCTATGACAGACACCTGCCGTGCTGATACCTAACTTTAGTCAGCCATTTTTCATATTTTCCTACTTTTTGAACGTTGATTCTTCAGGACACTTAGAGTTAACCATATCATCGACTCTGTGTATCCTAATTCCTAGTTTATCTAAAGGGGAAGAACCTACTTTCTTTTTTTAATTGTGCCAAAGTTCGTGCAGCATCACATCTACCATTTTAGCCAGAGCTCATTGGGCATTAGATATATTTCTAACAGTGTGGTTTAATTAACTGTTTTTTCCCCAGACTTTTTCATAATCATGTACAAATCCACTGCCAGTGAAATCAGAACTTTCCTTGCTGTGTCTGGCTTATGTGTAGCCTGGTTTTAAGCTCCTGCCTGCAGCAGTGTGCACCCGAACTTCGTTCCTAGCGATGACTGACTCCTGGTTTGTTGTGTATGTGAATTACATTTTGTTTATCCATTACTTAGTTGAGGGACATTTTTTTATTTAAATTTAGTATTTTTATTATATTTGAGAGTTCCTTTCATGCATACAGTGTATTTTTATTGTATTCACTCATACACACCCCATTTCCATAACTTCTCCCTGATAATGGACATGTTTTGGGTTTTTTTAAAAATTTTGGGTTTTTGAGACAGGGTCTCAGAGTACAAGCTGGCCTGGGACTTTCCATCCCCTGCTTCATCCCTCCATGAGTTGACTACTAGGATTACAGTTAAAATAATACCCTACTCGGCTCCCTGGAACTTTCTTGAGATCTTTGGAGCTTTTCCAAAGTATTGACATATCAGGTTTTTGTTTGTTTGGTTTTTTGTTTGTTTGTTTGTTTGTTGTTTTGTTTTGTTTTCTTTTGAGACAGGGTTTCTCTGTGTAGTTTTGGTGCCTGTCCTGGATATCACTCTGTAGACCAGGCTGGCCTTGAACTCACAGAGATCCGCCTGGCTCTGCCTCCCGAGTGCTGGGATTAAAGGCGTGTGCCACCGCCGACCAGCGACTTATCAGTTTTTGAAGGCGGCACCTCAGTATAGAAATGTTTCAGAGGCGGGTCCTAGGCTAGACCTTGTGGGTAACTGGGGGCCGTCTCTCAGACTTGATGCTTACAGCCAGTGTGGAGTCTGGTCTCCTCACCAAGGGGTCAGTGGCACCCAATCTTGAGCATTTGCTCTCAACTCTTCCTCGCTACCCATTCCTCAGCCATCATGTGTGAAATACTGCTGAGAGATGTGGCTGAGCTGATGGGCAGGCTGCCCTCCCAGGTGACTAGTCTCCTATGATCCTTTCTAGTGTTCTGTCTTCCTGCTATCTCAGTTACCACTCCAGATACTTCCTTCCTGGAACCTCCCTAAGGACAGAGCCATGGTTTCGCCAAAAATATAGGGGAGTGCTCAACCCCTTCACTCACAGGCATCACTGTGGCCCGTGTCCTCGTGGGTGGTGGACATACTTTATGCCTGTGGTGGCCACGTAGATCAGGAGTAACTCTCCAGAGCCTGATGGTACCAACGGGTAGCCAGAGCCTTCCTCCTCATGACTGCTACAGAAGGTCCTGGCCTGATTCTGCTCAATCTGCCTGGTAGAGGCCGAGGGACACCCAGCTTCTAGTCATGACCGAGGCAGGAAACAAGGATACCTGAGGGCTGATCTTGGCCTTCAGCCCCAGCTGATGAGTAGAAGGACCCCCGCAACCCAATGGGAGGAGGGGCTTATTCGTTAGTTTTTTCTTTTCTTTTCTTTTCTTTTTTCCCTTCACATTTGGCTACTGGAACTTTCCCTTGGGCTAGGGAGATAGCAACATCCTAAGTTTGATCCCCAGGACCGATATTTAAAAAGTTGAGTGTGTGGTGGTGACATGTGCTTCCAATCCCACCAGCGGGGAAGCCAAGACAGGGCTGTCTAGCTCACTTGGCAACTTCCTGGCCGGCAAGGTGGTGGTGGGGCGGGGGGAGGCCTCTGTCTCAAAACCAAGGTGGACAGTGTACTGGATGGTTTTGTGTCAGCTTGACACAAGCTAGAGTCATCAGAGGAAGGAGTCTCAGTTAAGGAAATGCCTCCATAAGATCCAGTTGTAAGTCATTTTCTTAATTAGTGATTGATGGGGGAAGGCCCAGCCCATGGTGGGTGGGGCCATCCTTAGGCTGGTGGTCTTGGGTTCTATAAGAAGGTGGGCTGAGCAAGCCATGGGAACCAAGCCAGTAAGCAGCACCCTTCCATGGCCTCTGCATCAGCTCCTGCCTCCAGATTCCTGCCCTGTTTGAGCGCCTGTCCTGACTTCCTTCAGTGATGAACAGCAGTGCTGAAATGTAAGCCTAATAAATCCTTTCCTCCCCAACTTCCTCTTTGGTCTTGGTGTTTCCACTGCAGCAGTGGAGACCCTCACTAAGACAGTGACTGAGGAGAGGCTCCTGAGGTTGTCCTCTGGCCTCTGTGTGTACCTGTGCACCCCACATGTGGACACAGAGACTTTCACTTTAGCTGTAATCCACACCCTCCATCATCTCTTCCGTTTCCTTCTTTAATTTGCACCAAACTTTTGTACAAACAGTTTCCATTTTCATTGCTGTCTTTGCCCTCTAGGGTGTGATGAAGTCGCACTAGTAACGTGATCATGTAGTTAATAAACTTGTGGAGAATTGCTGCTGTGATAATAGATCCTAGGCGTGCGTGGATGAATAATACACGGCCCCAAATCTCAAGCTGCTCAGATTCCAAGTCTAGCAGGGGAAATGGCTGCAAATCAGTAGTTAGAGTGCCGAGCGCTGGGTATGGGAGGAACTCAAGGAAGAGGTAATCTATCTCACCCGAGGAGGTCAGTGAAGGTCCTCACAGTGATCCAAAGTGAGCCACACTTGAAGGAGGAATGGATTCTGGCAGGGAACAGTAGCAGGAACAAGGCTGAGCAGACCTGAATGTTGCATTAGGGAGCTGGTACACTCTTTCCTGTAGGCATTTGGAGTAATGGAGACTTCAGTCAGGACTAGTATAACCATATGCCAGACTGAAGAATGTAGAGGATACAGTGAGTGGATGGATGGTCAGGAGAGAGCTGACACATAAAGAAGTGACCAGAATTGCAAGTCAGCATACAGGCTGTGATGCTATAGGCCTAGATTAAAGACAGAAGCCGTCAGAGTTACAGATTCAGGCTTGATGTGGTGGTGCATGTCTGCATTCCCAGCACTCAGGAGGCAGAGGCAGGAGAAGCATTACAAAGTTCAGGTCAGACTATGCTACAGAATGAGACCCTGTCTCAACGCATAAAATAAAATAATTACAGAACCAACTCCATGTGAAGAAGAACAAGAGGAGAGCTGCCTTTGAGATGGACCTCAGATTTGATGCCGTTTGCTCAAATAGGAAGAAGTTTCTAGAGGGGGAAAAAAGAAGAGCATTCATTTGGGGCATGTGAATCCGAGCCGCCATGTAATATGCACCTTAAACCACTCCTGCCTGTCAGCCTAACTGGGGAAGTCGTCTGCAACAGGACACTGATGCAGGGGGGTCTCTGAAAATCTCCTAAGACCTTTATATATACCCAGTGGGGGGGGGGACGATTAAAGATTGTTAATATTTAGGAGGTAGGTAGGGTAATTTAGAAAAAGTAAATACATGATAGCATATAGAGATAAGAAAAGGGGAGATGTTTCTTTTCATTTCCTTTTAAGGGCTTGAATTAAATTGCCATAATTCATTGTAAATTTGGCTAGAGAAAAATCTGACATCGTTTTTGTCTGTTTCTATTTAAAGGTCAGAGAATACCATTTGTATGAAATTATGTCTATTTCTTACTGCATGGCTGTCTATAAACCATTGGAAGGAATAAAATCACTGACCACGTAGCAGTAAAGATGCTAAAGAGACTATCAGTCACCACGTGTATACATACTGTAGGCCTGGCCTCCAGAAGAACTCTGCCCAGAGACAGCAGAACGGTTGTACCCGGGGCTGCCGAGCCTCGTCCTTGGCTGCAGTGTTAGCCTGACTTGTAATTTTCCATGTCATCTACATTTGTAAAAACCCTCGAATATGATAGAGTTTCAATGAATAAACATTCCGCTTGCTGCATTTCTTCTGCATGAGCAATTCCCTGACAAATACCAGCTCTTGGCAGCAGCAGACCTGGTCATAAACTGTGCTCAGCTCTCAGAGTGGTGAAACCTGAGATGAGTAACATGGTGTCCTTGAAATTTAGATGCTAATTTTTTTAAAGGAAGAAAAGTAAAATGGAATATCTAAATTTAATAGAGTAGAGCTCTTGTGTTGTTATGTTGTTATAAAAAAGTCTGTCAAGCTTAATGATGACCTCATTTCCTCGATGTGAAAAACCTTACAGTGTTCCCCTGTAAGTTTAGCCTGTGGCTTGTTGCTGGCTCAAATGTGGTCTGAATTTGGGTTAATGAAGGGGGTAAGGTCTAGAGAGAATGACAGGTGACATATGGGAACCAGGTTTGTGTTTGTTCATAGCCTAGCTGGAAGGATTGAGAAGTTAGTGTTTTAGGGAAGATATTAAGGCTCTCTCAAGGATCTGGCATTGTGACTTGACCACACTGTTTATTAACAGGGGCTTGGACAGTCACCATACTGCCTGCTGGCTGAATCCCAAACCTGTCATTCTCTCCAGTAACCTCTCCGACGGTTACATCATCTTTACTTCGCCAGCCTGACACTTTCCATCTGCTAAAACACAGAACATGGCTGCTGATCGTAGTTTTTCCCAAACGAAAGACAGAGGAGCCGCATGAACTGTTGCTGTTAGTTTAAAACCATAGTAATTGGCCCTTTACAAACCTGTTAAGCTTAAACAGGCCAAGTGTGGTGGTCAGTTGCCATTGTGTTTCTTACAGGACAAAGAGGAGCCCAGAGCAGCCTTCCTGCCGCCATGCTAGAAGCTCAGTAGGTGTTTCCAAATTGAAATGATGCAACAACTCGGATTTTGTACTGTGGCGACCTCAGCGTGGTTTACCCTGTGGTCACACCGTCTACTTAGCTGAGTTTAGCAGGGGGGACACCAGGTGTATCCTGTCCCAAGCAGGAGAAAGAGCTATGTGACACAAATTGCTAAATCTTTTAAATTGCCTTCCTTTTCCATCCTAAACTTTTAAAGATATTCGCTAATGGTCCTAGAAGTTATAAAAATGACTGGGTTGACTTGGATTTTGTACTTTTGAGGGAGGTGGAGCATGGTGTACACTAAATGAAGTGACTTCTGAGTCACATGCAGTACTCTTATGTATTCATATTTCCATATGAGAACTGGTTTACTATTAATTTAATTTTTCCTTTGCCACTTGTGAAATTTCTTAAGGAAGATGACCTTGTTTTGTTTGTTTTTCATTATTTTAAAGGTCTCTGGGGAACAAGACTCATGGAAGAGAGCAACACCAACCGAGAGAAATATCTTAAAAGTGTGTTGCGGGAACTGGTCACGTACCTCCTTTTCCTCATAGTCTTGTGCATCTGTGAGTACATGGTTTCCCTCTCTAATGGAAATGTTTTGAAGGTGTTTAGCTTGTCATAATCATAATTGAGAAGTATGTGAGCAACAGGAGGGTCAAGCTAACAATTTTCTTCTCAGTGTGGTTTCTGGTTCAGGTTGGAATTTGGGGACGTTCTCTGCTGGCCAGTTCGTTGTTAGCTGTGACCGACTTCACTGTGAGATGCACGAGAAAAATCTGCTGTATACAAAAATCCCAGCCAAAGGGTTTGGATGTTAGCTTTCATAACAGTGACTATCACACTTCCACGTTTACTCTCAGGAGACAGTGCTCCCCAAAATGGCTCCTGTTGGCACATGGCTTCCGAAGTCCCCTTTCTGATCCTGACAGTTTGTGTCACTGCTTTCCTTAAAGTGCATTGCTTCTTCCAAGTCCTCAGCCATCACCAGGCTTCAAGGGAAACGTAGCTGACCTAGTTTGTATCCCTCCTCTCTTACTTCTGTGTGTTCATGTGTTCTCTGCGGCGGGAGGGGAGGGAAGCCATAGCTCAAAACCCATCTCAGGAACTGTTGGCTTTCGAGTCCAGAAAAGTTACAGGCAAATCATGTCTCCTGAATCAAAGCATGTTGAAGTATGGGTTTTTAGTGTGTGTGTGTGTGTGTGTGTGTGTGTGTGTGTGTGTGTGTGTGTTTGCATGCATGCATGCATGTGCACACCAGTGTTCTTGTGGAGGTCAGAGACAACTTTGTAAAGTCATTTCTCTCCTTTTGAACGGGTTCCAGCGTGAACTTGGGCCGCTAGGCCTGCTCCTCAGGTGCCTTAACTGCTGTCCATCTTGCTGGCCCTGAAGCACAGAACTCTGTTACGTCTTCTCCGAGGCCTTTTATGGGGACAAGGAAGCCAGTTTGTGCCATCCCCATCCCCAGGCTTTTTACAAAGCTCCTAAGAATGAAACCTACCTCTTCCAGTGTAGATTGAGGGATGCTTAGCAGTTGACGGCCACACAGAAAAGAGTCCGTCTTTTTCGTACGTGGAGAGAATCAGAGTTTAATCAGTCATTTAATAACATTCTTTGGTGAGAGACTAGAGAGGTGGCTCCAGTTAAGAGCAGCTTCCCCGTGTGTATACCTTCACCCATCTCCCTCATTTACACTCCCTATAATAAGCTGGTAGATTGAAAAAAAAGTGAAAATATTCTCAAGAGTGTAATTCACAGGAGAGCAGACCCAGGAATGTTTGCTGAGAGAAAAAAAAATCTAAATTAAGTTTCATGTTATTACTTTCTGTTTTAATGACCTATCGTTTATTCCTGGTGCTTGGTAGATGTGCCACAATTATTAAATAGTTAGTTCAATAGCTACCATGAAGATAATGGTCTGACTGCAGCTCTGAAATGTAATCATCTTGGATAGCAAAGCACACTCTGCCAACAGAGAAAATCCAGAAATTTAAAATGAATAACCATAAACAAGCTTTAAAATGACGTTAGTTTGTTTTTCTTTTTCCTTTGGAAGAAGAAAGCTTTATTTAGGGAACAACTTGAATGAGATGTAACGTATGCTTTACGATCCATCCACTCAAGCATCTGAGTCATTTATTTTTCTAATGTACAGAGGTTTAACCACCACAGTCCAGGTTTAGAGCATTTTTATCATCTGAAAATTCGCCCTGATTATTTCAGTTGTGGGCTGAAGCCGGCCTCTTTCCCATCATCATCTCTCAGGTTTTACATCGTGGGGTTCTGCTGACTTGGAGGGTTGTGTCTTTTGACTATCACCTGCCTTCCTTCCCAGCCCTGGCAGTCACCATCCTACTTGTGTGAGCTCAGCGTATTGCATTCCTTATATTCACGATGTGACCTTTTTAAAGACATGCCTTCTAACACCAAAATGCTAAAGCTAGAAGTCATGTGCATATTACACTGAAATTCAGGGAGCGGGAGATGGAATGTTTCAGACTCTCATGTTCTTAGCCCTTCGAGCACAGAACACTGAGATTGGGCTTGTTCCCAACACAGAGATGGTGCTTAAATATTAAACCACATTGGCTTTCACATTAACATGTCCATTAGAATTACTCAGCATTTTCAAACAGCACATATGTAAGCATATTTCCAATGCAAAGTAAGTCTAGAATTTGAGTAATTAACCAGTTGCCAAAAGAACTTAAGAAAAAAATTATAGCTGTACCGGATCAACTAAAGCAGAGCTTCTTCAATATGAGGAAAAGTAAGTTTTCAGATGGAGTAAGTTTGCGAACTGAGGCCAAAGACATAAACCCAAGATGGAGCGCTTGAGAACCTGACTGAAGTTACACAACCAGTCGGGTTTTCTCGTTCATTTTAGAAATCTCTGGGTTGGTTTTTTTCTTACTGGTCCCCTGCATCTGTCATGCTGGGAGGGAAGGAAGGAGAGGGGGTGGGGGTGGGGTGGGGGGCTGGGGTTTGGGGGTTGGGGGGTGAATGCTGTCCTGTGCACCTCGGTAAAGAGGGACTTTGTTTTTGGGCTGCCAGCTCACACACCAGAGATTTATTATTAATTATGAAAGCTCAGCCTTAGCTTAGGCTTGTTTCTAACTAGCTCTTATAACTTAAACTAACTGTTTTTTAAAAATCTACTTTTTTCCACGCTGGTTACCTCATCATCTCCATTATGCTCATCCTGCTTTTTCCCACGTCTGGCTGGCAACTCTGCCCTTCCTCTTCCCAGAGCTCTCTCTTGTCCAGAAGTCCCTCCAGTACCTCCTGCCTAGCTATTGGCCATTTAGCTTTTTATTACACCAATCACAGCGACGCATCTTCACACAATGTAGAGGAATATCCGCAACTCCGCGGTGCTGTGTGCAGAGCTGCTCTCACTGTTGGCACGTTACTCGCTTCGGTTCCCCCTCTTCCTGCTCGTTTCACTAATTCAGAGAACTTCCTACTCGTTTTCTCATTCACTAGTTCAGAGACCTTCCTGCGAGTTGATGGCAGCTCCACCAGTTCAAACGTAGTAACTCTTTGATGTATGCTTAGCACTGTGCACTTATAGACAGAGTCCCTTCAAGTAAAGTTTCATATTGTATCCCAGGAGAACATATGGTGTGAGACAAAGATATAAAAAAAAAATTCAGTTTCCTGTGCAGCAGTAGATTCTGGGACTTGAGGCATCTTGATTCTACTGTCTTTGCACCTGGTGTAGTTACCTTCTGTGACAGTTATGATTTTCTAAGCAGTTTTTAAAATTGCTAAATGATTTAATTTAATATTCACATATCTTCCTTTTTGTTAGCTAGTTTTCAGAGTTTATTATGTAAAGGTTTTATCTGCTTAAGCTTGTTATCTTTGTTTTAGGAGGTTTTACTCTGTGTTTTCGCTTAAACAGAAGTCTGTCATTTTAGAGTTTCCCATGTGATTTTGCTTATTTTTATACTACATGTATCGTTTCATGCGTCTTGATAATGTGTTATTTAACACCTAAGAATTTACGAGGGTGACGTCATGGTTGATGGCGTCGAACAGTGTAGACTAATCTTCTCTTAGGAGCCAGTGCTCACATTCTGATCTCCCTTGTCAGACAACTGCTGTCACTTTCTGTTGCTGTGTTTTTTTTTTTACCACAAAGCAACCTGGGGAGAAGAGGGTTGATTTCCTATCACAGCTTTCAGTCCATCATCAAGGGGACCCAGGGCAGGAGCTGGAGGCAGGAACTGAAGCAGAGACTACGGAGGGCAGTGCTTACTGACGTGCTTCCTCTGACTTGTTCAGCAGCCTCCCATATACCTGCCTGGGGTTGGCACCACCCACAGGGGGATGGACCCTCCCACATCAGTCCCTTACAGATACCCACGGGACAGTCTGGTGGAGGGAATCCCTTGCTTGGGTTTGCCTCTTCCTAGGTGACTCTAATTTGTGCCAAGTTGACAAAAACCAAGTTAGCAGCAAACTTACTCTTTTTGGAAGATATTTATTATTGTGTGCACGATGTGATGCACCGGTGTTAGCTGTGGCTGCATACAGGGATCAGAGGACAGCTTTATAGAGTTGGTTCTCTTTCCAGTGTCACATGAGACCAAGATTGAACTAAAGGTCTCTAAGCTTTTGTAGCAAACGTGAAGTCTCCCTCCATTTTTTAACTTTATATGAAGTAGGTTTCTTACAAAAAATCCATAAGTTGCCGTGTGGTGGTGGCGCATGCCTTTAATCCCAGCACTTAGGAGGCAGAGGCAGGTGGGTCTTTGTGAGTTTGAGGCCAGCCTGGTCTACAAGTGAGATCCAGGAAAGGCACAAAGCTACACAGAGAAACCCTGTCTCAAAAACAAAACAAAACAAAACAAAATCCACAAGTTGCCTTTTTTTTAAAAATTTTAAAGCCTTTTTCTTCTAGTAAGAGGTTAACACATTCAGATTTCATGTTTTTGCCAGATTCCCATTGTTTTCCTTTGTTTATGCTTTCCTGTCAACTTTGCGTTTCTCTTTTTCTCTCATGAAATCAGAACTTTTTTCTTTTGCTTCTAGCCATTGAAATAAATGCAGTAGATGGAGCTCTGTGCTGTATGGCATTTGTATTTTAATGTTGAAGCCTCTAGTTTCTCAGCGATGAATGAAGTAGTACCCTTGGCTGCTGTGAACTGACCCATCATTGCTTTCAAGGCAGCTTCTCTTAGTTTACATGCTGCATGTTTGGGTCCTCCTCACCCCCCACTCGTGTTTGGTCTGTCCTAGGTCTCTGGGCTGTCCAGCCTCTAGGTCCCGGCCCTCCAGGCAGTGTCGGGGTGGGCTTCTTGTGGCATGGGTCTCTGGCTGGGCCAGTCATTGGTTGGCCACTCCCACAATTTCTGCATCACCTAAACTATCACATCTTGTAGGCAGGATAAATTGTAGGTCGGAGGTTTTGTGACTGGGCTGGTGTCCCAGTTCCTCCACTGGAAATCTGGCCTGGTTACAGGAGATGGATGGTTCAGGTTCCGATTCTCTCATTACTAGAAGTCCCAGCTAGGGTCACCCTCGTGGATTCCTGGAAGTTTCCATTGCACTAGGTTTCTAGCTTATCCTCAAGATGCCCCCAATTCCAGTTGTCTCTTTCAGTACTCTCTCCCTCCATCCTCCCCCAACCTGATTCCTCCTGTTCCCATCCCCCCACCTCCACCTGTGATATCTATTTTATTTCCCCTTCCCAGGGAGATTCAGTAGTCCTTCCTTGAGCCCCCCTCTGACTTAGCTTCTCTGGCTCTATGGATTATATCTTGGTTATCCTTTACTTTGCATATAATATACACTTATAAGTGAGTACATACCATGTTTACCTTTCTGGGTCTGGGTTGCCTCACTCATAATGATTTTTTTCTAGTTATATCCATTTACCTGCAAATTTCATGGTGTATTTTTTTTAACAGCTGAGTAATACTGCATGGTGTAAATGTACCACATTTTCTTTATCTATTCTTTGGTTGAGGGACATCTAGGTTGTTTCCAGTTTCTGGGTATTATGAATAAAGCTGCTATGAACATAGTTGAACAAGTGTCCTTGTGGTATGATTGAGCATCCTTTGGGTATATGCCCAAGATAGGTAAACCTGTGTTATGAGGTAGATTGATTCCCAATTTTCGGAGAAACCACCATATTGATTTCCATAGTGGCTATACAAGTTTGCACTCCCACCAGCAATGGAGGAGTGTTCCCCTTGCTCTACATCCTCTCCAGCATAAGCTGTCACTTGTATTTTTGATCTTAGCCATTGTCACAGGTGTAAGATGGTATCTCAGAGTCATTTTTATTTGCATTTTCCTGGTGGCTAAGGATGTTGAGCATTTCATTAAGTCTACTGGCCATTTGAGATTCCTGTATTGAGAATTATCTGTTTAGATCTGTGCCCCATTTTTTAAATTGGTTTATTTTATTTTTTTGTGATGTCTACTTTCTTAAGTTCTTTATATATTTTGTAAATCAGTTCCCTGTCAGATGTGGCATTGGTGAAGATCTTTTTCCATTTTGTAGGCTGCCTTTTTGTGTTATTGACAGTGTTCTTTGACTTACAGAAGCTTTTCAATTCCATGAAATTTATTTTATTCAGTTCCATTTGTTAATTGTCAATCTTAGTGCCTGGGCTACTGGTATTCTGTTCAGGAAGTTTTCTCCTATGCCAGTGTGTCCAAGGGTAGCCTGTGTATTAATGTGTTTTTTCTGACTTCTTTTGGAAAAATGGAAAATGAGGGGTGAAGAGAAGAAATGGCAGGTGGAATATGTGTACATGGTGTACTCTTTCTCTCTCCCATATGTGTACATGGTATTCTCTCTCTCTCTCTCTCTCTCTCTCTCTCTCTCTCTCTCTCTCTCTCTCTCTCACACACACACACACACACACACACACACACACACACACAGGCGCGCACGCATGTTCCTACATATCCATTACCTGGTATCATATAAATGTATGTTTATCTTCCTTTCCAGTCTCCATTTAAGTTTATATATTTCACACAGTGGTGTTCTCATCCCAGTTCATTTAGAGTGTGATTATGCTCATTTTCAAGTTCACACCCGGAAGGTTAGTTATAACTATTCAAGATCTGGGGGCACCAGCACCCTCTGTTGTGAGCCCAGAGGCAGATACTCTGTGGAGCCTGCCTATGATTCTCACCTAGGCTGTCTGATGTTGAGCTGAGCTCCCACTGACATGTACTCACACTGTTCCTGCTCTGGGCATATGTGGAAATGTTGCACCCAGATACCTGAGTCAGCCATATCTTGACACAGTTCAGAAATAGTTCATGGTGGCTGGACAGTTTTAGTCCTTCAGTGCTAGAAGCATCATTTTCTGATGTCCAGCAGGGGGTGCGACACAAATAGTGGAATTTTGCTTCCCTCTAAGTGAAGCCGTGAAAGCTAATACTGATCCTGAGAATTTCAGCAGCAAACCCAGTATTTGGTCTGAAGGCTAATGGGAGGCAAAGGGGACACCTTTCAAGGTGGTGTCTATACCAGGTGATATCTATAATTTCAACCCATCAACAAATCATTTCCAACAGTGACCAGTAGGTAAAACACCCCCAGAATGTCCTGTATTAACCAGTACCCGCAAAGTACACCTAATTTCACACTAATTGAAAGTAACCAACCTAATCAGTTATTTGACTGTGAGGCTCTTCCACAATCACTTTTTGTATCTCCTTTGTCCCTCGTATTGACAAGTTCACAGGCATTGATGCCCAGGGTGTTGTGCCTCTATCCATCCCTCTGTGGGAGGTGAGGTGGCCAGGCAGCACACTGTCTGAGGACATATGAGTCCCTTGTTTGGAGGGAGAGGTCACTTCTTGTTAGTACTCATGTCTAATAACTGTCCCATTGAATGGATTAGAGTTTCAAATGCTGAACTAGGATCAGTCTGGTGTTGGAGCGGGAAGTTGGTCAGATATCATGTGAAGAATGTTGTTCATATTCTAAATACATTAGATCATAGAAGGGCGGGTTGAGGGACTAGAAGTTATTTAATATACTTTGTATACAAGTGCACAGACTGTGGGTTTCTGTTAATTTTTTGCTTAAGTGATTACTTGAGATGAACTCTCAAACACACTCATGTTGGATTATTATCACTACATTTCTTTTTTAATAATCTTAATTTGATATGCTGCTTGATAATAGAAGGGAAAGGGTGTTGACAGGTTTACCAATCATTTAAGAAAAATTAGTTTAATACAAGTTATTACAGAATCAGGAAATAATCTGTGTGTTCATCACTGTGGCCAAAAGATAGAGAAAATACATTTCTTCTTCTTGAAGCTTTTTGTCTTTAGCAAAGCGTAGGAATTATAGCACATTACACCTGTGGTCATAATAATTCCAGCATAAAACGGTACTTGCTAAAGTGTTAAAAGCTTTCATTTTCACATGTATGTGTGGTGTGTGTATGGAAGCAGGCATGCCTTGGTGTACATGTGGAGGCCAAAGGACCCCCGTTTTCTCCTCTCACCTTTACATGGGTTTCAGAAATTAAACTCGGGTTGCCAGGAATGTGTGATAAGTGCCTTTACTTACTGAGCCACCTAGCTGGCTCGGAAGTCCCGGGTTTCTAATAGCTGCTTTGTAGCACACCAGTTAGAAAGGAAAAGTCAGCATGACTGGACATTTCGTGACTGTTATCCTTGTACTAAGTAGGTTTGAGCCATTTTTATAAAGCACCCATAAATCCTATAGGGTAGCTAATTATCACACCTTACAACAGAACAGGAATGAAGCTGTTCTCGTTCTGTAGCTCGTACAGTAAAAACAGCTACTCAGAAAGTAAGAAACATGACCAACAATGAGACTCTACTCCTTTGAGCCATCATCCTGCCTCCTCCGTGGTCCATCCATTGTGATCCATGGGTGCTAACAGTGGGGCCGTAACCTGGATTGCAGTGTTCCATCCAGAATTTGAGTGACATGTGGAAGGCTGATAGCAATCCAAAGTAGTAATTAAAGCAAGTTAAACGAAGGGGCTGTTTGTAAGGACATGACAGGCTAAGGGACCAGCGGAGGAGGAGAGCCCCTTGGAAAAGGTTACCAACTGTAGGCATAGGTGACCACGGAATAGGGAGCAATATGGTTGTCGGTAAGGAGTCTCCCCACAGCTGGGGCCAAGGCTAGAGGATCCTCTGCCAGCTTGCATCAAGATGAGATGAGCGTAGGGCTCCAGCGGCAAAATAGGTTTGTGTCCCCTGATGCACAAAGGAACAGAGGTCTCCCGTGTTTAAGTGAGTGGAGGTTAGTCTCAGAGCTGTGAGAGAACAGGGAGGAAGAATTGATCTGGGAGAGCTAAGAAGGAGTCAGGGGTGTAGGGGAGTAGACAGACAAATGCAGACTCAGGAGATGCCAAGGCTTGTGTTGGCTTCTGAACACAGAAGTCTCAACGGCTTCAGGGGCTGATCCAGGGAACAGTAAGAGGCCAAACAATACACCCATGGGAAGTCAGTTCAGTACTCAGTATTGGGCCTGTTTTGTCTCACATAGGCCAGTATTGAGGCTGCATGTTTCTTAGGTAAGTGGAGAGATCGCGGGAGAGGAAGGGCAGAGGTGAGAGATGACCTTATGTGAACACTGATCTATCCAAAAAGTCTACCTGTCAGGAACAGTCCCTTCATGGAAGCTGCTGGCTGTGCAAATGTGTGTGTAGGGTCCCTCTTGATGCTCACTCGATTCTTTCTGTGTTCTAGTGACCTATGGCATGATGAGTTCCAATGTGTACTACTACACGCGGACATTGTCACAGCTTTTCATAGACACCCCAGTGTCTAAAACAGAGAAGACTAACTTTAAAACTCTTTCTTCGATGGAGGACTTCTGGAAGGTATTTACAAATGACTAAAAGTACTTCCTTGTCTCTGAAAATTGCTCATTTGGTGTCATAAGTTCAACTCATGAGCATCTTCAGGAGTCATGAGTTATATTAAGTCCTGTAGAGTTCCTGTTCCTTTTGGTATTTATTGAGGACATTGAAAGCACTTTGCACAGAATTAAATGTTTTACATCTTTATTTAATTCCTTTAGTGATCTTATCAGGTACATACTAATATGCATGCCCCAGTTTATAAACGAGGTAAGTGAAATTCAGGGTGCTTACCTGTGTCTGGTCACATGGCTGGAGAAGAAAAGACCTGGATTTTTTTTTCTTTTTTTTTTTTAGTATGATTGCTGCTTCATTATAGCTTATTGTTCACTTGGTCATGCATGATTCTGTAAATGATGACTGAGAATGTCCTGTGACACAAGTCCCAAGTAGGCAGTTTGAGTGTCAAACACTGCTCTACTTTCTGTGATTTGTGTCTTTGTTGACAGTGGCATGTGCCCTCAGCTCCAAGAATGTGTCCAACTCCTAATATGACACATTTCAAAGGTCGCTGCTGTAAAATTCAACCTAGCCTTCTCCTCAGTTCTAAGCTCCAGCTAGCAGACAATAAGCACTGAGTAACGTAGGACAGTGATTAAGCCAGTCCAGATGGTGTGCTGCTCAGAACCTTGGAAATTGGAGAGGAAATTTAAAAGGAAATTATTGTTTCTCCCAGGAGAAATAATGTGGGAAATTCTTATTAATCCCTGAAGTCAGAGCTCTTGGTTTCAGGCATAGAGAAAACTGGGCCACTGCAACCTTTTAATATGTAAGAACCCTTGTTGTTAAAACCCACAGTTGTGCAATACCGACCGTGGTCCTGCTCAGTGTGGTAGGTCTTTGTGGATGCCCTGGTAATGCACGGAGAAATGACTACCTCTGTTCTCCGTTGAGGAAGAGCCTTTTGTCCAAACATAAAACTTCTCACATGTACCTTTCCATAATAATAAACACCAAGCCACAAAGAGGAGGGGTAGGGTTGAAGGACTCCACGTGTAGCAAAATAATCCAGGTAGACAAAGATCCAGTAAAAAGGTAATTGACACTCTTACCTTTTCATTCCAGAGTTATGGTTATGTGGGATTATAGGTTTATGGCTTACGTTTTTTCTAAGGGAAAGCAAAGTTAATGGTCTTTGTGTATTTATGAAACATGCTTCTCTCAGTCATTAGTCCCAGCAGAGAAGTCAGAGTACACTGATATTGTACCAGGTGTCCTGACCAAAAAAAGATGAATTTCCCAAATGTGGGAACCCAACTTAGGGAATCCTATGCAAGGCCCCACACCTAGCAAATGACAGCAAGATCCAGACCCAGATTTTTCTGACAACGTGGCGTGTGCTTATCGCTCTCCTTACTCAAAGCCTTGGTGACGTTTGGGTTATACATATGCTCCAAGCAGAAGCCAGCCAGCCTCTGAGTTTGGAACTTATCCAGAATCCTTTGTTTCAGTTCACAGAAGGCGCTTTCCTGGATGGGCTGTACTGGAAGGCACAGACGGGCAACCACACGCAAGCAGACAACCGAAGCTTCATTTTCTATGAGAACCTGCTGCTGGGAGTGGCTCGTTTACGCCAACTCAGAGTCAGAAACGGATCCTGCTCCATTCCTCAGGACTTGAGAGATGAAATTAAAGAGTGCTATGATGTCTACTCTGTTAGCAGTGAGGACAGGGCTCCATTTGGACCACGAAACGGAACTGCGTGAGTGTCTGTGTCGTGTGTCCAGTGGGTGGCATTCATTCTTTTATCCTTCTCAGACAGAAAGATTTCTCTTATGGGCCTGGGTCAAGTTGTCCTTTGTCTCTGACCTTCTCTTCCTTGTTTAGTTCCTATATGCATATTTCAAAAAGACTGTCTTGTCAATCATATAACCCAAGAAAATGAAGTGATCCGAGCCTTTAGAGGTTGTAAGATGCTTTGGTATTATCTTTTTAGGACAAACAAGATTATCCAATAATTCATTTTAGTAGTTCTTACAAATCTGTTTTTTGTTTAGAATGTAATTATTTAAAGTGCAGACTTAGGGGTACTGAAGAAATGGTTCAGTGGTTAAGAGCACAGACTGTTCTTGCAGAGGACACAGGTTTGGATCCCAGCATTCTTCCCAGGAGGCTCACAACCACCTGCACCTCCAGTTGAAGGGGATGACCTCATGCCCTCTTTTGGCCTCTGTGGGACCTGAGTGCTGCCATACAGATTCATAATTCCTTTTCTGGGCTGTTCCTTTGTCCCACACCGTTGGTAAGAGACATTGGTACAGCTACTCTGTGCCAGGCCCTGTTCGTAATATATCTCATCCCTACCTTACAGAACACGTCTAAGACAGGTGTCCTCTCATGTCATAGGAAGCAAGAAGAGACAGTGGGTGACTTTGTGCCCATGTCCCTCTTGTCTGCAGTTTTCACTGGAGCCTTTGAGGGATGTAAACCTCAAATCAGGCATCAGAAAAGGTACAGTAGGACGTGGTAGCATAGGCCCTGTGGACAGATGGGTCTAGTGTGGGTTCTATACTCTTAAGCTCAAACACATCGGGAATAAATCAAAGTTATGAAGCCTCAGGGCCCTCCTTGCCAAACTGAGACCAAACAGTAGCCGTGAGGATTCACTAGGAAAAGAAAGAGAAACGTTTTTCCAAGCACACTGTTTTTACATATACGTTATCCCAGCAGGCAGCAACTGTCTTCCAGGCTGTGACAAGTCTTTCCCTAATTTGACCTGTTGTTTTTATTTTAATTAGGTGGGTCTACACCAGTGAAAAGGACTTGAATGGGAGCAGCCACTGGGGGATCATTGCCACGTACAGTGGAGCGGGCTATTACTTGGATCTTTCCAGAACCAGGGAGGAAACAGCTGCTCAGATTGCTGGCCTCAGGAGAAACTTCTGGCTGGACCGGGGGACCCGGGCGACTTTCATTGACTTTTCAGTGTACAACGCGAACATCAACCTGTTCTGCGTGGTCAGGTGTGTGCCGTGGGCTCGTAGCCATCCTCTGTCTGGGTAGTGACCTGCACAGCCATTTCTGGAGATGTGCTGGAGAGACCCTTCTTGCAGCTGGCTAAGGGAGGGTACCAAGAATCAGGGCTGAGACCAAGGGAGGGTTGGCAACTCAGTAAAACGGATATTTGCCGAAGGGATTTAAGATCCTAGAATGTTATGACTTGGAAAGAACCTTAAATCTGGTCAAGTTTATCCCATTTCCAGATCCTGTCCAGGCAAAGCACTGTAGGTAGGTTTCTGTTGTTGTTTTGCTTGTTTTTTTGTTTTTTTTTTTGTTTTTTGTTTTTACCATTATCTTCGGCTATTATAAGGATGGCCACCCTGTCATCAAGTCCTCTGGCCACCCAGCCTCGGCTCCTCTCCCTGAGTGTCCCCACTTTTGTGGGACACCCTGAGTTCCAGGCGTAGGCTGTGCTGCTGCTGCCCTGGCCACTGTTGGAAACTGTGACAAAGGTCCTGTTGCCTGGCCTTACTCTGCCTTTTGTCAGCTGCTCTTGGACGTATGGGTGCTGGTTATTATTTTCGGCTATTTGAGTATGTCGGAGAATAAAACAAAGATCCCTGCACTTGGAAAGCTTGTATTCAGCGAAGATAAACAGAAGAAAAAAAGTTATGTAGTATTGTAAATAGTGAGTGCTATTTAAAATAAAATAATAGAGCAAGGTAAGAGTTGTCAGTGTTTGCCAGGCGGTGGTGGTGCACGCCTTTAATCCCAGCACTTGGGAGGCAGAGCCAGGTGGATCTCTGTGAGTTCAAGGCCAGCCTGGGCTACAGAGTAAGTTCCAGGAAAGGCACAAAGCTACACAGAGAAACCCTGTCTCGAAAAACCAAAATAAAAAAAAAAAAGAGTTGTCAGTGTTTACCCAACATGCCACATCAGCAAAACCCCCAGATCACTCACGTTGGTCATCTGCACGTAGATTTCCACGGGAAGTCAGGATATATTCTCATAATATTAGGATTTTGTTATAATTTTCACATTAAATTCAACTCTGATTTAACAGGCAGTTAGACTTTGCCGGTATTTATATTTATCAGCTTTTGCCGAACATAAACATAACCTCTTTAGACCAAGTAGATCTTCTTATTAGAAATGAATGAGAATTGACTATAATTGCCATTAAGCTTTTCGTAATGATCTCAGTGTTGATTTGAAGAGGATTCTAATAGGCAGGCAACTCTGGCAGACTAGAAAGTGTTTAATTTCAGGATGTCTTCAGCGTGTTGTTTTTTGCTTTTTTTTAAATTTTTTTTTTCTCCTGCATCATCCCTAGAATTCAAAGATGGCCTCATCAGGGCAATTACTCCAATTTCTTTCTAAGTTCCTAGGTGGTTAAGAAGCTCAGAGCCAACTTGCCTTGTTCACACTAAGGCTGAAAGGAGACCCGTTGCATTTAGAATTATTCTGTCTGTCCCTGGTGCTTGACATCAAATAGGGAAATTGACAGGGAATTGACAAGAATTTCCACTTTCCAGAGTCCTGGGTTTGACCTGGTCACTGCTGGAGCCTCTGTGTGTCTTAGAAGCTTGGGTTCTAGTTTGGTCACTGTCCTGTAGTGGAGGGCATTGTGATACCAGCCATGTGACTGGGGGCTCTTGAAACTACATTCTAGTTATGTGGAAGGTGGTTCTTGTAGTTGAAATTTTCCTGTGCTCACCCGGCACCAAGGTCTCACAGCCACTTATAAAATTCCTGTGTCCCGCCTGGTCCGTTCAGACCCAAGGAAACACACAGAGGCTTATATTAATTAAAACTGCTCGACCATTAGCTCGGGCCTACCACTAACTACCTCTTACACTTAAACTCAGCCTATTGTCGTTAATCTATATGTTGCCACGTGTTCTGTGGCTTTACCTGTGTGCCATTACATGCTGCTCCCTGGATGGCGGGCTGGCATCTCCTGACTCAGCCTTCCAGCCTTCCCACAAGTTCTGTTTATTGGATTACTGAACTTTCACACCATGAACCTGCACAGTTCAGTTAGGAATGTAGTAAAAACCAGTGCTGTGTTAATATAAAAGAGGGACTGTCTATTCCATGCAGCAGGTGGGTATTGAGTGTCTTGGATATACAGTCTTCAAGGAAAGGGAACTAGCAAACTGAAGACTGATTAGATGTTACTTAGTAACTGAATAAATGAAGTAGCCCAGTGTTTTATAGTTGTAAAATGCATGCCCTGTTTCCACCCAGATCATACATGTTTCCCAGCTTGAGGTAACTTGTAGTGGCAGTGGTTTTCAGCTCATAGTGCAGAACAGATGTACTTCCTTTCCTAGGTCTAGCATACATTGTGGTGTTAATTGTTCTTTTTGCAATGCAGGTTATTGGTTGAATTCCCAGCCACAGGCGGCGTGGTGCCCTCTTGGCAGTTCCAGCCTGTAAAACTGATCCGCTATGTCACAGCTTTTGATTTCTTCCTGGCAGCCTGTGAGATTATCTTCTGTTTCTTCATCCTTTACTATGTGGTGGAAGAGATACTGGAGATTCGGATTCACAGACTGCACTATTTCAGGAGTTTCTGGAATTGTCTGGATGTTGTGATTGTTGTGGTAGGTTGGAGAGAAATGCCCGCACCCCTGCGGTGTCTCCCTCATTTCCTGTCTGTATTCTAAAGCGTGTTCATTTGCTACCTTCAGTTTGAGTGTTGGTAATCCCCTAAGCTTTTATATTAACGTCTGTGTTATAATTTTTTAGTTCTTACTTTGTATGAGAAATCTTCCTGATTATAATGTGGTTGTTTTTGTTGAACTCTGACTTAATCACATAAATTTAATTTAGCAATTAAATTTGCCTTTGGTATGTCATATAAGATTTGTAGACTAAAACTATGGGGGGTGTTTTTTTTTTTTAATACTTTTTTGCTAGTGAAAATTAGTTTTTTTGCAAGTATCAAATTATGACAAGAAGAAACAGCCTGGAAGTTTTTGTGTAATGCAGAAAACATCCTGTTGTTTGGAAGTCCTGTCACACAGGCAGAGGGAACAGAATCTAAACCGTATCCATCAGTCACATCCATCGCCTCCTTCCAGAGCCCTAGCTGTAAAAATTTGTTTTTCTGAGCTTTTCCTTTTTCAGCAGCTTAGACGCTTTTGTCTTCTTGTATTTTGAAGTGTGTAACAGTGTGCCTAATTGTCATATGTTTAAGCCGTCTTTGGGCACAGCTGTGCCCCCGGGTCCTTGCTTCCCAGTCTCACCATTCCAGATGGCGCTCAAGAGGGCTGCACTAACCAATGAGCATTCTCCTGTCAGCCCTCTCCCTGACAGTAGTCTTTCCTCACTCCAAGTTAAAATTACTAGGCCTTTGTGAACCATGTATTGAATCTTTATCAAGTATTACCCATTAGAATTTGTGATAAAATACAGAACATGCTGTTCATGTGTGAAGGAATAAATACTTAAGACAGGAGGAAGAACCGTATGGACATGTACTGTATGGCAGCAGAGGTATTAGCACCATTGATAATAATAATAGGAAAATAGCTTAGACCTTAAGACCAATGTGTGTGTGTTTGGCACGTTCCCAAGTACTTCTCATGGAGAAATGCTTGTTAAATCCTTAGATTGGCTCTCTCATTTACTCCACCCCCTCCTAACTGAGTCATGTACATGTGTACTTCAGAAAGTGCTTCCACTTGAAATAAACGTGCTTTCAAAATACAGCCTGAGACCCAGCGGATGCTGGCACCTACCCCTTCATGGTGACCCACCAGATGCTGGCGCCTCCCCCTTCATGGTAACCCATCAGATGCTGGTGCCTCCCCCTTTATGGTGACCCATCAGATGCGGGCACCTCCCCCTTCATGGTGACCCATCAGATGCTGGTGCCTCCCCCTTTATGGTGACCCACCAGATGCTGGCGCCTCCCCCTTCATGGTGACCCAGTGGATGCTGGCGCCTCCCCGTTCATGGTGACCTACTGGATGCTGGCGCCTCCCCCTTCATGGTGACCCAGCGGATGCTGGCGCCTCCCCCTTCATGGTGACCCAGTGGATGCTGGCGCCTCCCCCTTCATGGTGACCCAGTGGATGCTGGCGCCTCCCCCTTCATGGTGACCCACCAGATGCCGGCACCTCCCCACTTCACAGTGTTCTTGTAACATCACACGGTTACATATGACAAGGCAGCTACTTAGGCCACACATTACTAAAGTATTAATACTGAGCAATGTTACAAAAAAAAATTAGTACTAAGGAAAGCAAGAGAGACAAGTGTGGAAATTATGTTTCAGAATATTTCTGTATTGGTGATGGCAGAGTCCTGACCATATAAATTCAGATTGTTCTAGGAAACAATGTTTGGAACTTTAAGGTACAAAGTTGCTTTTTAGCTTATATATAATTATATTCAGGTTGATGGGAATAGAACTGTAAAAAAGCAAGTGCTATATAGTAATCAATTACAGACTTTTTTTTTAGCCAAGTAGTTTCCATATTACCCAAACTAGTCAACATTGAACATTTTAAATCTCAAATGCCGATCAGTGAAAAAGTTAACTGTGTACTCTAATTTACTGAATGTGTTCAGTTGTGGTGTGTGTATAGGTATAACAGGTATAGCCATGGAAACAAAGACCTGTATAGAATTAAAAAGATACAAATTAATAGAATTCTAGCTTTTAACATTTGGCTATATTTCTACTTACTCTATCAACTGTAAACATGTGTGTACATGTTACAAAAATGTTTTTAAAGTCTATCAAGAAAAATGTACAGTATTATAGTTCAGTGGTCCATATTCATATTTCATATCAAACTGGCTTGCTTATTCACCTCTTCAAACCACTAATACACTTTCTAACTACCTACCCACCCATAGATCATGTCAGGCTTTCTCCTCCCACAACAGGGAACTGCATCACACACACACACACACACACACACACACACACACACACACACACACTTTGGGGACCCCTGGGTGTAGCTGGAGTTTTCCTGCCTGGCCCAAAGTCAGGGCAAATCTCTTTCACCTGCCAGTCCCACAGCCTCTCAGACCCGACCAAGTAAACACAGAGACTTATGTTGCTTTCAAACTGTATGGCCGTGGCAGGCTTCTTGCTAACTCTTCTTACAGCTTAAATTAATCCATTTCCTTTAATCTATACCTTGCCACATGGCTCGTGGCTTACCGGCATCTTCACAAGCTGTTTCTCATCGTGGCGGCTGGCAGTGTCTCTCTGACTCAGCCTTCCACTTCCCAGCTTTATTCTCCTCCTTGCCCCGCCTACACTTCCTGCCTAGCCAACGGCCAATCAGTGTTTTATTGATTAATTAGCAACACATTTGCCATACATCCCACAGCACCTGGGCTATTAGTTTCTGAAGAAGTCAAAGGTGGCTCCCTTCCCTGCAGCCATAGCATTGTGCAAGCATCTCTTTGAAGGTTTATTTCCTCCAGCTTTGTTTTTTTTTTTTTTTTTTTTTTTTTTTTTTTTTGAGACAGGGTTTCTCTGTGTAGTTTTGGTGCCTGTCCTGGATCTCACTCTGTAGACCAGGCTGGCCTTGAACTCACAGAGATCCACCTGGCTCTGCTTCCCAAGTGCAGGGATTAAAGGCGTGCACCACCACCGCCGCTGCCACTGCTGCTGCCGCTGCTGCTGCTGCCGCCACCACCCGGCCCCTTCCTCCAGCTTTTAATTCTACTTGAACCTAAGTGCTTCCAGGACTGGATTCAGACGCTTGGGCTTCTGTGTCTCCTTTGAAGGGAAGAGCATCCCTGCTGGTGCAGCTTGCTTCCCTGGGTCAGGAAAGCTCTGCAAGAGTGCCAGGGCTTGTGTTTTATCCAGCTGAAAATTAAGGCCACCTGAAAAAAAACCCAACATCTCAAAATCCCGTGGAGATTGTTCCCTGTGTTTTGTTTCTCCAGCAAATACACGGAAGCCTCCAGGCTGCTGCCAGTCAGCTAGCTGTGGGTCCTAGCCAATTATCTTTCAGAATTACTGAAAAAAAAAATACTTTAGAAGTCTAAATTCAAATAATGTCGATGGCTTAGCTTCACTGAGTGAAACGAGTCATTTATTTAACAAGATAACCTACCAGGTCCTGAGCTGTGTTCCAGCTCTTAGAGATGCAGGGATATACAAGACAGCCTAAAGGTCATGTTCTGGTTTGGGAGAAAAGTTTTTTTGTTGTTGTTGTTTTTGTTTTTGTAGCTAGAAATGAGAATTTTGAAGGAAAAAAAAATGTGATTTAACAAGCATACTCACAAAAAAAGATCTCTTTTCCTTTTCTCATTCTCTAGTTTGAAAGAAAACTCAAAGAATGTCAGTGTGTGAATGTGATACTGGTTTTCTTTATATTAAAGACATCTTGGCTAGATGATAAATTGTCTGAGATTTAAATAAAAGATTATTGGATTTGCTCAAACAACAAAAGGGTCCTTCACCCTTTTCAGCTGACATTTTTAGAGCATGCAAGAGCAAAGAAAATATGAACACCAGCAGGAGAAGGTATAGGGCTCAGTAGGAAGCCCTTCTGCCTGAGAAACAGGATTGTGAGTCTAGTCCTTTAGCTGCGATGGGCAGCTGGGCAGAAGGCCTTCCCTTTTGCATTTGAGTTTGTTATTTTATGGTTTCCTCTGTGTACATCCATGTACACACCTGCACATGTTTTCAGTTGATTTCTGTCCCTAAGGGGATGTAGGCTGTATGTTGTTTTCATGTTTTAGCTGATGCCTTTGATGAGTGCTATTGGGTGAGGAATATGGGCAGTCCTCCAATCCATACATCAGTGGTGAAAGCTAGTCATTTTAGAGTGGATTATCTATTTCTAAAGTGATGGAAGGAATATAAATCTTTTGTCTTCCAGTTATCCGTAGTAGCTGTGGTAGTTAACATTTACCGAATGTCAAATGGAGAGGGTCTGCTGCAGTTTCTCGAAGATCAAAGTTCTTTCCCCAACTTCGAGCATGTGGCATACTGGCAAATACAGTTCAACAATATAGCTGCTGTCATGGTGTTTTTGGTCTGGATCAAGGTAATTTATGTCATATTCTTTATTTTACTATATATATATATAAACATGAGTCACACAGGCCATTGGAAGACATGGATTTGCCTTACTGGCCAGGTTGACATGGCCAGCCAAGGTTGTTGCATAGTTTACATCATGTAGATGGCGGCTCCTGTGAACCTTCCTGTAACTGCAAATGAGACGATGTGACTGCCTGGATCCTTCTCAGGTCTGAGGAAGCTCTGCTCAGCTGAGGCTGCATCAGAGGCTCTTCTGAACAGTTACTTTCCCACTCATTCTCTGTGTAAACGACAGGGCATCTCATGAACAGTGAGCCTGAATTCTGGAGATGCAGAAAATTTCAGCCATTTTGAGGCAGCTACCGACTTGCCACCTGCCCAAGTTCTGGGACTATGCTGTGCTCCTGATCACATGGAGAGTGTGCACTTAATTTGAAGTTTTTAATATAATTGAAACTTCAGTTCCTCCGTCCCAGTAGTCACATTTTTTTAAAAATTTTTATTTTGCAATATAATTCAGTTCTACATATCAGCTACAGATTCCCTTGTTCTCCCCCCTCCCGCCCCCCTCACCTTCCCCCCAGCCCGCCCCCATTCCCATCTCCTCCAGGGCAAAGCCTTCCCCACAGACTGAGTCTACCAGGTTGATCTCAGTCAGTAGTCACATTTTTATCCACACGTTGCTAATGGCGACTGTTTTAGGACCATCACAGCAAGTTCTCCGAAGCAGCTTCCAGAGAGGGTACCTTCCAACAGCAGCCCTGACACTGTAAGGCCTGGGGCTAACCAAAAACGTGGACCTCACATTGAGTTTCTCATGTTGTCATTCATTGATTGCTCATTCAGGAGAGACCATCTCCAACACACCACATTTTGTCATAAAATTAGTAGGAACTGGAGTTGGTGGAGTTGCTCAGTGGCAGAGGCCTTGGCTGGAACATGGGAGGCCCTGGGTTCCAACCCAGCACTAAAGAATGAGTGAATAAAAAGTAGGAATTTCATTAATAATTAATATTGATGATAACAGCCTATGGAGATTTTTATTGTGTCCAGAAGCTGTTTATAAAAGACCATTAAGTGAAACTCTAGAGATTTCTCTCTTAATGTGCATTTCCAGTTGCTGTCTTATTTATTGCATTGCTTCTTAAACATGACCATTGGATTCTTCCAGGCAGGAACAGTGACTCCTAACGCTCACTCCCATGTGCTCCCTACACAGCCTTCTACTGTGAGCTGCATGCATCTTAGCATGTCTGGTCCTGCCTCCTGAGCTCCAGTCTTCGTGGCTGCACTCAGATCCTTTGGCACTTGCTCACTGGGCTTCTCAATCGGGCTTGGCTCGCTCCCAGTGGCTCCCAGTGGGTCTGGTGTCTAGGGATAAAAATACCAGTATTTATGTCACTGAAGATAAGGCAATTACCCAAAGTTACCCCTATATCATGGTACTTGATACATGACAATGATGCACAAAACTATTTTCTGGTTTAGTCCTTTGGGGGACGTTATTACTTATTCATTGATCATACTTAGACTTGTTTTTACTATATTGTAACTGTGATTTAAGATGTGAGCAACATGAGGCAGGAGCTTTGTTCTGCTCACTGTTCCATTCCCAGCTCTGAGGACAGGGCCTAGCATGGGCTAGGTACTCAACAAGTACTTTACACTGTTCCATTCCCAGCCCTGAGGACAGGACCTAGCATGGGCTAGGTACTCAACAAGTACTTTACACTGTTACATTCCCAGCCCTGAGGACAGGACCTAGCATGAGCTAGGTACTCAACAAGTACTTTACACTGTTACATTCCCAGCCCTGAGGACAGGACCTAGCATGAGCTAACAAACACTTTTTTGAATGGCAAGATAAATATTCCTAGACTTGAAAGAGACAAAAAGTGAATAATTTCTCACCTATTTTTCTTTACTATGATAAACAAAATTACACAGTATCATTTTCACCATTTTATATGCATACTTCAGAAGTATGAAATATACACAGCACAGTGTTGTATCTATCACTACTCTACATTACCATTTTTGTAATCCCAACAGGAAATACTATATCCCAGCAGATCAACTTTCCATTGTATTTCTTTTTTTCTTTTTGATTTTTTTTGAGACAGGGTTTCTCTATGTAGTTTTGGTGCCTGTCCTGGATCTCGCTCTGTAGACCAGGCTGGCCTCGAACTCACAGAGATCTGCCTGGCTCTTCCTCCCGAGTGCTGGGATTAAAGGCATGTGCCACCACCACCAAGCTTTCCATTGTATTTCTTATCCCAGTGAATTTGACTATTCAGAGTGCCTCACAGATGGAGGCATACAACATTTGAGGTTTTGTATCTGCCTTATTTCATTTAGCATGCTTTCAAAGTACATGTCATAGCCAGTAGCAAATTCCATTCCCTCTTATGATAGAATAGTTCCATTGTATGTGAAGAGCACACTGTATCATCCACTCATCTAATGTCGATGTCCTGCTTTTACAGCTCTTCAAATTCATCAACTTTAACAGGACCATGAGCCAGCTCTCCACAACCATGTCTAGATGTGCCAAAGACCTCTTTGGTTTCACCATTATGTTCTTCATTATTTTCTTGGCATATGCTCAGCTGGCATACCTTGTCTTTGGCACTCAAGTTGATGACTTCAGTACTTTCCAGGAATGTATGTAAGTATCTATGAGATGAAACAAAAGGGTTTTTTTTCTATAAATGTATGAAATTGTGAAATAATATTTTAAAAATTTATGAAGTTTAATTAGTTCACAGCATTCCTAACAGCAAAATATTATTCTTGTCACTATTTGACTAGCAAATGTTAAAAATAAAGACAGATTGAATTCCTGTTCTACAAACATTGTCCGACCAAAGAAAACATGGTGTTTGGAAATGTTGGTTCTTAGGGAAGCAGTCTTCAAGTAGTGAGATAGAGTGGAACCACCATAGAAAGACAGCACTATTCCAAAGACCAAGATCTCCACACCCAGCAGAGGTGGGAGTTTTAAATGGCCATTTGCAGGGGAGGTACACATGGGTGGCATGCTTAGCCCTGGGCTCCATCCAAGGGCTCGGTCCTCCTTCCTGCTCTCCGCACATAAGGGGCCATTGGCCTGCATTTTAGTTCCTCTTGCAAATCGTTGCCTTGTGTCTTAAGTTCCAACTTCCAAGAGATAAAATATATTTATAATATTGTAGAAGAAACTAAAACCAGTTCACAAATCTTCAGTCTTTTTCTAGTGTTCCCAAATATACCAGAAAAAAATTAAATCAAGACAAAAAGATCCCACAATATTCTGAATTACAGTTATGTGCCATTCACAAAGTTACTTGGTAACTAGGGAAAGAGTAGATCATGAAACTGGGGATCCCTAGTTAATCTTGTTGTTGAGGAAAGCCAAGAAAGGAAATGATGTCACTGATAATGTCTAGCTGCTGTGACCTCACTTTGAGTGACTGTGAGAAAACTGGATCTTTGAACTCTACAATTTTGGCCATTTTTCAATATGTGTTTTGTCATCGTTTTTTTTTAAAGATATTTTAACTTCAGACCAAGTGTGACTATTATAAAGATTTGAGTTACCAGGTTTTACCCAGATTATATATTCTTACTCTATAAATCATCTAGTAATCAGGTTTGATATGAAGTAGAAATGACATATACCATATGAAACCCTGTTACTAAAAGGCATCATCAGTTGACAATTCAAGTAACAAGACTTTCCCGAAGAGGCCGACAGTTTTCGGGTTCTTGGCAGCTCTCTCGAACTTCCCAGACTGTCCCGGCACATGAAATCATCTTTAATACGTGTACGTCCGCAGCTGGACACTGTTTGGTTTTGTCTTGTGTTCTGTTTTGTTTTCCTAGCTTCACTCAGTTCCGCATCATTTTGGGTGATATCAACTTCGCAGAGATTGAGGAAGCTAACCGAGTTTTGGGACCACTTTATTTCACTACATTTGTGTTCTTTATGTTCTTCATTCTTTTGGTATGTATATGTATATTTTTTTTTATAGTGAGGTGATTTAAACTTTGTGCTCATAAATCACCACCTTCCCTTTTCTCTCATGCTTGATCACCCATCATTTCAAATAAACATGTGGAAAACAAAAAAAAAAAATGTTGATTCTAGAAAACTTATTTTTTTCATTGATTTATAGTTTTCAGACAATAATTTGTCCCATGGTCTTTTGATCATCTATAAATGTGTATTTAACTACTATAAAAATAATTACAAGTGCAGATTTATCAATTTCCTAAATGGTGGTTTGCCTGAGCAGTAGGACGTACTTACCTGCTTACGCAGCACGGTGTCACCCCTGCCGCTTAGTCACTTGCTAGTGTGACTTTTCATTCCTGCCTTTTCTTTGAGAAAATAGGAACTTACAAAGCCACTTAGAAATAGGACATCAAGAGTCATAGCTGGGTGAATTATCACATGTCAAGGCTAAGATAATATTTCAACCTTCTCATAGCCCACAGGCCTCTACACTGCCTACAAAGAATCCGCATCTATTAAACTTAAAAGTAAATCTAACAGTAATTAGGAATTGCTCCCAAAATACATTTTAAAATACCTTTGAGTCTCTTGATTTATAACAACTTTTACCATTTACTTTAAGATTTTTTTTAAGGTGTTTTGTGGTTTTCTTAACATTTCTACATTCTACTTGTCTGGTGAAAAAGTATTAAGTGAAGTTAGCTTAACTGAGGGAGAAGGTATATTTCATCCAAACACTATCATCTTTCAGATTTTCCTTTCTGGAGGTTTGAATGATTAAATTTCACTAACTCGGTGTTTCATCTCTGCAGTCTCCCCAGGTATCCTGTTTCGGCAGATGGTGCTCATTAAGTCTTAGATAACCCACTCATGGGACAAAAGGGACAGCATGGTCCCTCGAAGTCCATTCCTTCATACCCTGCCCTTTTGAACTGACCTCTTCCTGCTACAGATTAAGGAAAAAGTAGGGATTGACAAGGCTTTGTTTCCCTCTAGCGTGGGTAGTCCTTTGTGTTCTGGGGCTCCGGGCTCTCTGCTAAGACCTTTCTAAGCATGAGGTACATCCTGCGGCAGACCTTCAGCTGTCCTCTGCCTCCTGTAGGACACAGTGAGACTGAAGTGCTCAAAGGAGAACTTGGTCATTGTGCCGCACTAGATGCTGCGACCTACAATCTGGGAGCTGTCGTCCTCTCGTAAAATCAAACCCCAGGCCGGGCGGTGGTGGCGCACGCCTTTAATCCCAGTACTCGGGAGGCAGAGCCAGGTGGATCTCTGTGAGTTCGAGGCCAGCCTGGGCTACCAAGTGAGTCCCAGGAAAGGCGCAAAGCTACACAGAGAAACCCTGTCTCGAAACACCAAAAAAAAAAAAAAAATCAAACCCCAGAACATGAAAGAATTCTCATTGCTTCTCAGACTGCCTCACAAAAACCTTCACTAGCCACCACCTATGTCTACTGGTTGGAAATCTCACAGAACCCACACTTTAATTCACTTTGACTAAGATATATGCAGCCATCATTTAAGCATTTGCAAGCAAAAAATAGAATGTTAGATATCTGGGTTAGGAGAGTAAAAATCAAAGCCTTATTTTAACTGAAATTACCTGTGCTCAGAATGGAGCACACACCCATGGGTTTATGTATAATTTATGTTCTGTTTTAATTTCTGGTGTCCAATATTAATCAGTAGTCTTCCTTAATTGATAGAGATGTGTAGTTCTCCACTGAAACAAGAGTCTTAATTTTCGTTCATCAGTCACTGGATAAATACTGCCTGAGCCACTATATTCTTATACAGATAGTCTGGGTCATATAAACTATAGTGTTTGTGCATTCGGTGATGTGTTATACAGCCGAGGGAGCCGTGAAAAGGAAAATAGAGCTTGGACTTCCTCTGATTCTGTGGATTTGTGAGGAAAGCAGACATAGTTAAATATACCTCTGCAGCTATAAACCAGTTGCCAGATACAAACAAACAGCGTGCAGGAGATGGATCTGCTTTACTAGGTGCTTTGAGAAAGTGTGTGGCAAACTCACGGAAATACTCATTACCACCGGGGAGGGAAAATGTTAGGAAAAGTAAGTAGACATTGGTGAGTGACAGCAGCTGTAATGATTAGCACTTAGAACTGTCACTGTTAGGACCTATCCTGAGCACTGCGTAGATTATCTTACTAACCAACACAAGCAGTTTTTAAGGGAGGTATTGTTACTTTTTCCATTTTATAAATGCAAAACAAGGAGCTAGGGAGATGGCTGGGTGTGTAAAGTGCTTTCTGCTCAAGCCTAAGGATTCGAGTCCAGATCCCCAGCCCCTACATGAGTGTGGTTCAGACATGGCAGCCAGCATAGAATCCCAGAGCTCAAAGAGATGGAGACAGGATCCCTTGAACAAATGGCTAGATAGACTAGCCAAATGAGGGAGCTCTCGTTCAAGGGAAAGACCCTGTGTGGATACATCAGATGGAGTAAGAAGTGAGTGGGAAGGCATCCTTGTGGCTGCCACACACACCTGTACGGGTGAGCACACCTGGGCTGCCTCCCAACACATACATAAAGAGAAAAGAAATGCAGGACAAATTCTTAAAACAAGTGGGCCAAATCATCCTAGCACCCAGGAGATAGTGGCAGGCAGATATTTGTGAGTTTGAGACCAGCCTGGTACACAGGTAAGGGAGGTGCTGTTAAAAAAAAAAAAAGCAAAACAATAAACAACCAAACACTTGTATTATAATCTCAAACAGTAAAGAGATGATTATATTTTAAGGAAGTCAGACACGGTCTTGGGAGATGGCTGATTGGGTAAGAATGATTGCTCTGAGAACATGAGAACCTGAATTTGCATCTCTAGCAGTCAAGTAAAATGCCAGAAAAGGCTGCCTGTGCCCGCACAACACCCTCCACCTTCTGGGCACCAGGATTCCTGCAGTTTGCTGTTCAGCCAATGTAGCCAATGAGTGAGCTTCAGGCTAGTGAGAGATCCTGTCTCAAGATAATAAGACGGAGACAATAGAAAGACACTTGCTCTGGTCTTTGCTTGTGCACTTATTGGTGCACACATACACACACACACACACACACATTCATCACAACACGTACACACAGGTCACACAACATGTGTGGGCCATGCCATGTTTGCTGGAGGTGGAAGCTGGATTAGACTGCCCTTTCTTCCTGGTTCATGTCTCTGTCAAGGAAGAGTTACAAGTGAGGGACGGTGTAGAAGTTTACTACAGAAAGTTTCCACTTGAAGAGTGAGCTCGGGTTTCCTGAGAGAGTACCAGATCACAAGTTTTCCTTCCTGGGTTTTAGATGATTCCGGGGCTCGCGATTCCAGGTTGCCCACACACGAGGTTCAGCTGACTGGGCCAGGGTGCTTCCTTTCGTTGTGTGAGGGTTTGGGTTGGAGGTCTGACATGGTGGCTGCCCTGGAAGTTGTTGTAACACTGGCCCGGTTGGCTGTTGTGGAGCCCAGCTGTGCTACACAGTGGGAGGTAAACGGTGGGGTTTGTTTGTCTTCTGCGTTCCTTCCTGGGCGCTGTTGTTGTTTGTTCTCTCCTTTGATCTCTTCCAATTTCCTGGTAGTTCCCGTGATCTCTTCCCAGTCACACCAAGACAAGAACCATCAAAACAAGAGTTTGGGCTCTGAAGTCTTCATCTTTTCACAAAGATTTCCTTGGTCTTCATACGGGGTCTACTCTGTGCCTGTCACTGAAGTCATTTCAATTCTTAAAATATGTTCCGTGTACCTCACCTGAGTGTACAACAAAACTTGGAAAAAGTTTAATTAATTCGATTGTTAAAACTTGAAGAGCTCTTTAGAATTCTACACAGTAACCTCAGTGTTTTAAAAGTAGAAAACAATAATAATTCTACCATCTGTACATAAATACATTAATACTTTGTAGCTTTTTATTGTCTCTTTGCAAGATATGTCAAAAAATGTGTTCTAACTTCTGTTATAAAACATTTTGACCAAGAGCAGCATGAGGAGGAAAAGGTTTACTTGCCTTAATGCTACAGTTAGTGCAGGAGATCAAGGCCGGAACCCGAGGCAGGAATTGACTGAACCAGAGACTACACTGCATGCTGGCTTGTTCCCATGGCTACTTCAGCTTGCTTGCTTATGCAGCCCAGGACCACTGACCCATAGCTAGTGCTGGCCACTGCCCTCTCACACAAATCACCAGTCAAGAAAATGCTCACAAACTCCCCTACAGGCCAATTTTTCAGTTGAGGTTCCTCTTCCCAAGAGACTCTAGTTTGTGTTGAGCTGACCACAGCCAACCAGCACAGCGTGGTTTTATAAGTGAGACTTCCTTTGGCGTGACTTAGTGGAGAAATACTGCTTCAAAGAGTATGAGAGTAAAACTTATCAGTGACTTTATGATTATTCAGCTTTGGTAAAAAGGTGAACGAAAAGGCATGTGTCAATGTTTAGACTGCTTTCAAATTATATTTGAGTTTCATCCTCTGTTTTACAAACAGAACATGTTTTTGGCCATCATCAATGATACTTACTCAGAAGTGAAGTCGGATCTGGCCCAGCAGAAGGCGGAAATGGAACTCTCAGACCTCATCAGAAAGGTAGGCTATTCCCACAACTTTTTTCCTACATAAAAGGAACATTATTTTAATCAGCTTACCAAATCAACACTGATTCGCTGAAATTATTTGAAGTGAAGGGTAGATCTCTTTATTTCAGAAATAACTTAAATGTTTCCTTTGGTGAGAGGCTTAATAGATAGGCTAGGACTTAAATTCTGAGGATTCTTTTATGGTCTAAATTCAATTTTAAAATAATCATTTTGGTTCTTAATCACTCAGTGCCCCAGAGTCCTGAGGTCACAAAAGACTGAAGGGGGGGGGCACGGGGGCACACGCATCTGATTCCACCCTTGTCTCTGTTACCACTTGAACTGAGACAGAGGGAGGGCAGTGACTCTCCTTTCACCTCTAGCCTTTCTGTGTAGAGAACTGGAAGAAAAGATTCCCGATCAGGCCACAGCTTGGGGGCTGAGGACTTCCTTCACACCTTCTCAACAAGCATGTAATCGTTAATTAGAAGGGAATGGTAGGGAAGTGCTTTGTTCTTCTCACTGTGGCTTCATTAGGCTTAAAGACTAAAACTTACATAAAAATAAATAAGAGCAGACAATGCTCTCCCATCGTGGTAGGGTGGAATCACCGCTTTACTGCTTTCTGTTCAAGCTTAAGCCCCCTTGTGTGTGAATTCTGCTTTAAGGGAAAACTTCAGTTACATAAAATCCCTTGGACAGAACCTAAGTGCCCGGTGTCTTGGGTTCTACCCCACAGTTGATGGCGTTTTACTACTTTTTTAAAAGTGGAGCACGTAAGCACTCCACATTGCAGAGTTTTGATATTTATGAAATTCAGTTACCACATTGTTATGTAACATCAGGACTTCAACAACAGGATTCAAATTTGTTTTGTCGCAAAATATTGTGGGAGACAGCACAAAGTACGATCTGTTAGCCATTTAGTTTACAGATGACCACCTAAGTAACATGTGTATCTTCCTCAGTGGCCAGGTTATGACCCTTCCTTCTGCTGCTGACCGGCCACTGCACAGCTCTGCTTTAGTTCACACACCACAAAGCAGGTAGTGTTGCTCTCCTGTCCCCCTGTATGTTTTAATGCAAAGGAGAGCAGAAGAAGTGCCTCAGTGGTTAGGAGCACTTGCTGCTCTTTCAGAGGATTGGCGTTTGGCTCCCAGCACCCTCGTGGAAGCTCACAACTGACCGTAACTCCAGTTTGGGGATCTTGACACCTTCTGGCCTCTGTGAGAACCCACAGGCACTTGTGCATAAATACACACATGTATGCACACACATAAATAAAAAAAAAACATATTTTTTAAAAGTTAAAAAGCCTGGCTGAGAAAAAGAGAATGGGCTAACAAAGATAAAAACACAGCAGAGAAACAATGGCATAAAGAAACATGGTTGGTAGAAGAAATACTTTACAGTGGGAAAGTAGTCACAGCCTCTGTGTGAAGGATCCAGGCAGACAGCTAAAGTAATTTAGCTGAGATCAGTTTATCAACAAATAAATAATACACAGTATAATGAAAATATGTTGATGCTTGCAAATAACGTCACGTTAAAGTAACTCTTAGCAGAGTGTCTTAGTCACTGTTCTGTCTCAGTGAAGAGACAGCATAACCAAGGCAACTTATCAGAAAAGCCTTTAATTGGGGCTTACTTAGAGTTCCTGAGGCTGAGCCCATGATTGTGATTGTGGGGAGCACGGCATCAGGCAGATCTGGTACTGGAGCAGTAGCTGAGCGTTCGCATCTTATCTGTGAGTTGGAGGCAGAGAGAGACTGGGAATGGTATGAGCTTTTGAAACCTCAAAGCCCACCCACCCCCAGTGATGTTCCAACAAGGCCACACCCAATTCTTTCCAAATAGTTTCACCAACTGTGGACCAAGCATTTAAATATATGATATGATGGGAGCCATTATCATTCAAATAGAGAATTTTTTTTCAATAATACATGAGAAAAATAAAAAATATTAGGAGCTGATCTATCTGTAGAGAGGGTGTGGTAATTCACCAACATAGCAAGTGTGTTCAGCTTATATTTAAGGGAGGTGACAGCATCATAGAAGACAAGCCCTGTGCAGAATCCTGGATATGTTTACAAAGAAGTTAAAGACTTTTGTTTTCAGAGCTCTTAATAGTTTAAGTTTCCTTACACTCAGTAAATATTGGACTTGGTTTTATGTTTCTATAAATACTCAACTGAATATAGAATTATAAATAAATTCATACCAAGGTAATTTTTTAGTTTTAATAAATAAATTAAAGCTCGTAAAACAATTAATTTTATTCTCGATTGCTCAGTCCACTTTGCACGATTTCAGCTCTATCAACCCTGCTCAATTTCAGCTCTATCACCCTGCTCACCATACAGAGCAAATCTCTCTCTGCTTCACTTCTGCAGTCCTGGTATGAACCTGGGACTTACAAATGACTGGCAGATACTTGATCACTAGAGCGCTTCTTTAGCATTGCCTCTAGTTCCTTGAAAATCCTCAGGTTTGTTTCACTGGCTTTAAAAAAATATTTTTACCTATAAGAAAATTCCTTACTATTATATGAAAAATAAACAGCCCATGGCTGCTTCATTTCCTGTATGCCAGGGAGCAAACAGCTATGGAATTCATAGTGGTGTACGTTTGAAATATAAACATACATAATTAACTTTATATTTCAAATGTAAACACACACACACACACACACACACACACACACACACACACACGCGGAAAAGGTCCTTAGACTTATTGAAAGATACTGAGTTTTCTACAAGTTTTATAGAAAACTGAGATTACATTCATTACTCATTCACAGACACATTTTTCTTGAATTGCCGTCTTCTACCAAGTGCTGAACTTTCGTTTCACTGTAACTGAAAGACAAAAGGAGAATGAAAAACAAAATCATGTCTTTTTTTCTTTTCTTTTCAATAGGGCTACCAAAAAGCACTGGTCAAACTAAAACTTAAAAGAAATACTGTAGATGACATTTCAGAGAGTCTGCGGCAAGGTGGGGGCAAGTTGAACTTTGATGAGCTTCGACAGGACCTGAAAGGGTGAGGGCCGCACTGCTAGCCCCTGGGAGTGCCTATTATACATGTTAATCCGTGGCTGATGAGATGTTTCTTCCCCACGTACTGGTAGAGAAATATTTTTCATTTGGGGAAGCAAACGAAACAGCATGTTTCTGGAACATGCTGTATGTCTCCCTTCCCCCTGCGTTCTGATGTTTCAGTGGTCGGGCTGGACCATGTACTGAAGAAATTCACCTCAATCCTCTCAAAACTTTCAGGAAAGGCCATACGGATGCAGAAATTGAGGCCATATTCACTAAGTATGACCAGGATGGTGATCAGGAACTGACAGAACGTGAGCATCAACAGATGAGAGATGACTTGGAGAAAGAGAGGGTGAGCACTTTAGGGGATGACTGAACTCGTCGTCCCCATATACTAATTACTGTTTTCTCTTCCTTTTCCTCTCTCCCTACACCCTCAGCCTACACATTGGTAGCTTGCCTATTCACTTTGTTTATTCCTGCGTTAAAATGTCAGTCCATGAAATCACTGTAGAAAATCAGTCTGGAGGACAATCCATTTTCTCCTGGCCCAAGTACTTGGTAAAGTTTTTTGTGAAGTCTTGGTATGTTGGTCCCTCACTGGAAGACTCCATATTCTTTAGGAGGACCTGGACTTGGAACATAGCTCTTTACCACGTCCCATGAGCAGCAGAAGTTTCCCAAGAAGCCTGGATGACTCTGAGGAGGAGGATGACGAAGACAGCGGGCATAGCTCCAGGAGAAGGGGCAGCATCTCCAGCGGGGTTTCCTATGAAGAGTTCCAGGTGTAAGTACAAACGTTTTCCCAGCTTTGTTGACCAGGGTCAAAACGAGATGACGCAACTTCTCATGGAGTTAGATGTTTACTTCTCTTCGTGACTAATATCATTTCTTTCAAATAAGTTTTAGAGTATTTTTCTTTTCATAAAAGATCTTCATTATCAGAAATTAGGGAAGCAGAGAAAACATTAATATCCTCTGTGTTCCTTCCAACCAAAATATCTTAGCAAATTTTAGAGTCTGTGTTTCCTTTTACATGTGTGTGGCAGTGTTTTACACATCTTACGGCCTAACACAGGGTCTGTCCTTGAGGAGAATGTTCATTCTGCTGCTCCTCAGGGTTCAAGATGCCTGTCAGTTGCTGTCTCCTGTTTCCTGTTGATGCTCTGCATGTTTACTTCTATCTGCTTTTGAAAGTGAGGTAATCACCTCTCTGTCATTATTATTCACGTATCCCTGTAATTCAAGAAGGTTCCGCTCAGTGTAGTTTGAAGCTGTTAGGTGCATACATGTTCGTAACAAGTAAGTCTCAGTAGATCAGGCCTCCTTTCGCTATGTCTTTATCTTCAGTGAGATGCGCTGTGTCCCTCCTGAGAATGCAGATCAGAGAAATTCTTTGTGCATTGTAAACCAGCTTTTTTCTTGGTGCTTTCATTCTTTCTTTGCTTTTATCTTTCTGTACCTTCACTGTGGGTGTCTAGATGTGCAGCTCTGATCCTACTTGTCATTTTAAGTGTCTCGAATTTGCAGTGTTTCTCATCAAATCTGGGGAAAGTATTATTTGAAGATATGTTAGTCATGCATTTTTAAATGCCACAAGCTCTCACTTTTCTGTATTTGCCTTTTTGATAAATGATTTTCATTTGTCTTATATTCATAGGATTTCTAGACCTTTAAGAGGATTGAGTTTTTAAAAATAATTTTCAACAGCTATCCTTGTTATTATTCTTTTGTTTTGTTTTGTTTTGTTTTTTGAGACAGGGATTCTCTGTGTAGTCTTGGTGTCTGTCCTGGATCTCACTATGTAGACCAGGTTGGCTTCGAACTCACAGAGATCTGCCTGGCTCTGCCTCCCAAGTGCTGGGATTAAAGGCGTGCATCACCACCGCCCTGCTAGTATTCTTAAACTAGCATTTGAGAGGTTGTCCCCAGGTCATACGGTCAGTGGTTGTATACTGACTTGGTATGTGAGACACTCTTCAGTCACTAATCACAAGGAGAGGGGCCAGGGCGGGAGAATTCAAATTGTTGCCATTTGACATGTTTTAAGGCATTTAAATATTTTCATTCAAAATAACAAGATGTTGAAAGAGCATCCTATTTTCTAACAGTTTTATTAACTTGTAATTCTCTTTCAGGAAACATGACACAGTACAATTTCTGGTGTCACCTTAGACACCTATTATTGTATAGATGAATTGTACTTTATTTACATGATCTCCTACTGGTTGTTTAGCATAGCCACTATTCAGTGCTATGCTATGAAAAGCAACTCTGTATATGTGAATGAATTCATAACACAAAATGACATATATTAAATTTCATTTAGACACAATTTTATTGGCAAGAGGATGGAGGTTATCATTCCTACAAGCAGCTTATACCAGTTTGTCTCTAAGTCTTGCGAACACTTAGAAAGTGTTTCCTGTTTCACACTGTCTTGGCATTTCTATTGGAAGAGTCAGGTGGGCTGAAGGACGGACGAGGAGACGTGACCCGCTGTGTCCGATGTCGCCCCCTGCAGCCTGGTGAGACGCGTGGACCGCATGGAGCACTCCATAGGCAGCATAGTGTCCAAGATTGATGCTGTCATCGTCAAGCTTGAGATCATGGAGCGGGCCAAGCTGAAGAGGCGAGAGGTGTTAGGACGGCTGCTGGACGGGGTGGCTGAGGTAAGTTGTCGTGAGCCTCAGCTCACTAGTGGCACAGGTATTCATTGATAGAGATGGGCACCCATGACACTTTTCATTTGGAAATATTGAAGAAGAATAAAAACTATTTAAAGTTACATTTACATAATTCACAAATATTGTTTCTGTTCACTTTTATTTTCAGATTTTTTTCCCCTTAAACAGAAACATTCTTTAATTTTGTAGAGCATAAAGGTAGTCATCACATTTCATAACTCTTAACCTGATGCTTGTCCTCCTCCTTATGTAACCTTAGATCAAATAATAATCTGGAGGCACGACTCTTCATAATTCACCTTCTGAGAGTGCTACCAGCAGGGGATACAATTAAGTGAAGAATTATTCCTCTGACTCTCAGAACTGTTATTGAATACTGTCTCTATCTGCAGTCTTACATAACTACAGCTTATTTCACCTAAAATTCCTAACTCAGTTTCTGTGTAGATTATGTGACATACAGCATGCAGTGCCCTGGTTTCTGCCATGTCTTTGATTTCCTTGTTAGGATGAGAGGCTGGGTCGTGACAGTGAGATCCACAGGGAGCAGATGGAGCGCCTGGTACGGGAAGAGTTGGAGCGCTGGGAATCGGACGATGCAGCATCCCAGATGGGTCATGGTCTAGGCACACAAATGGGACTCAACGGTCAGCCTCACCCCAGAAGTTCCCGGCCTCCTTCCTCCCAGTCTGCAGAGGGCCTGGAAGGTGGAGGTGGAAATGGAAGTGCCAATACCCACGTGTAATAGTCCACGAGTGTTTGTATGTGTGTTCCCGAGACCTCAAGAGGTGGGTGTCAAGTAGGACAATGGCAGTTACGATATTTATACACCCTGCTACGTGATGATGCCGGTCTTTGTGACCAATTGTTATAATTTTCTGCACTTTTAATTTATTTTATGTAAACTTTACCCATGATTCAAGGAAGATTGCTTTACTTTTTCTCATATGAGAAGTCTAGATGTAAATACTGAGTTCAGAAGACAAAAAAAAAATTGAAAGTACACCCAGTTGCTGCCCTACCCAAGTCTTCAGGAGACAGTGAAGTAGCCTTTAAAAGCTGCTCTGAGTTCATGTCCAGCCCCTGCAATCAGCAGTGGCAGGCCTGTACCGTGTGTTAAGGAAAACCAGACATTTCTTTCCACTCAGAAGTAACTTGGGAGCTTACTGCAAACTTCCTTCTAAGAGAGGAGTCTTATTTCACCAACCTTTCTGGGGTGAACTTTTCTCAAAAATGAAGTAGGAGAGAACTCCAAAGCAAAGTATGGATGTGTAGCCATTGTTAAAATGTGTATGAACAGTTGAGATAGATGTTAAGTGCTGTCCCTTTTTGCTATTATATTCTGAGTTTGTGGGACTAACCATATCGTTTATTTTTTTATTATTTAGCTTTTGTTAGAAATTTGGTAAAAAAAAGCCAAAAAGATAAATTATAGGATAAAATGTAGGAGAATTGGAAAGAGCCTTAATCTGTCACTAAACTTGACTTTTCAATTCTTTGTTAGCATAGAAATTTCTCCGTTTTTCTTTCCCATGTGTCTCACTTATAACTGAATCTAATATCAAAATAACTAATGAATAAGACAAACTTACTGAATATTTTAGTATGCAATGGAAGTTTTAATTCAGCAAATATGTACATGTGAAGCAGTATTTTAAGGAAGTTTTAAAATGCATAAAAGCTCTGTAAAAGTAAAGGTTTGACTTATGTTGTATCTAGAATGTAGTTCTCAAGTATCCTTAATCTTATATTTCAGAATGTAAATGTATAATGCAAATTTAGTTCAGTTTCATGTAAGGGGCCTCTAGTATTAAGGGGTTATCCATTATTAGAAGGGATCAGCTAAAAGTTGCATATCAGCAATGATTATCATAAAGTGAGGGTCTTACTAAATTTATGGGAGAAATCTTAATATATGTTGTTGTTGTTAAAGATGGTCTCACTGTACAGCCCTGGCTGTCCTGGAACTAACTTTGTAAACTAGGCTGGCCTCAGACTCACAGAGATCCACCTGCTCTCTGCCTCTTACATGCTGGTATTAAGGGCATGTGTAACCACGCCAGGCTAAAACAACTGTTTTTAGAAAGTGCTGAATAACCTGGCCTTTTGAGAGCCATCAGGTAGAGAAGAGGTAGAAGAGAGTCCTGGGCTTTAGTGCTGTTCTTTAAATTCTCAAGCATTTATTTACTTCATAGGATAATCAAACCTCCAACAAACTGCTGAGCAGACAGGCCTTTCTAGCAGCTTCTACAGACACGAAGCATGTTGTGTTCCCTTAACGCCGGTGGCTCCATGTCGATCTTACTCTCTTTTAGATATGCTACGCTAATTTTTTTCTTCCAAGGTATTGAAGTTTGCATTCCAGGGTTATTGTGTGTATGTATTTATGTATGTGTACCATGTTGTTACAAGTAAACAAACTTCAATTTGAAGTGCATTCATTATGTGGTATCCATGTGTATCGACCGTGTGCCATATATCTATTATGGTCACTAGAACATCTTTTTATGATGCTTATTATTATACTGTTTTTCATTTAACTTGTAAAATTTTACAGAATTCATTTTCTTTTTTTCCCTTTCACATATAAGTTCATATATTTTTCTACTTTGGTCCTGGGAAGGCTAATCCTAATCTCTTTTCTATTATTCTCATTTCTGTAATGGGCATAATTTAAGATATTATATATCCAAAGTTCTCAGACAATCAAGAATTTCTTAACTGTAATAATGTGTATATTACTTAATAAAGACTTGACATGGTAAGAAAGAGTTGCCTTTTATCATGGCATAGACCCTGGAAAAGTGCCTTCCTTTCTGTGTCCAGTAAGAACACAAGTAACACATTTATATGCTTTTTACACTAAACATACATTTTTAGACTCTCAGAAAACCCATCATGCACAGTCTTTTTTTCCTTTTCGTCACAGAAGTATAATCCAGGACATACTCCAGGCAGGTAGACATTTGGGACATATAGGTAATAGGAATGGCAGAGTGAGAAAGACGGAAGAGGGAAAATGTCAGAAAGGGTATGTTGGTACACTGTTAATATTATTGGCTGCTAGAACACTGAGAAATAGTGTGCCATGCTCAATTCACAATTCCACCCCCCAATAATGGTAGTAATTCTCTTGTACTAATGGTAAACAAAGCAACCCTTCTTGAGTTCTGGGTAAGGAAAAGCTTGTAGACCTGATAGCTGGTACTTAGTGGGCACACTCTACAGGGATATGCCACAAAGGATTTGCCTGCATGATGTCCTAGGCATAATCATGCATGGTTCAGTTCCATGGGTTTTTATTCTCCTAAGATACAATGCAGACAATGAGTGGAGTTGTTTCATATGGCTTTTATCCATCACCCATACAGTGGGATAACAGAGAAAATAACACTTACCTTAGTTACTTTCTATTGTTGTGCTAGGATAGATACCTTGACCAAGGCAACTTACAGAGAAAAGAGTTTATTGGGGCTTACAGAGGGTGAGTCCATGACCATGAGGGTGGGGAGTATGGCAGCAGGTCGGCAAGCATGGCACTGGAGCAGTAATTCAGAGCTTACATCTGGTTAATAAACATGATGCGGAGAGCGCTAACTGGGAACAGTGTGACTGTGTGTGCTGTTGAAACCTCAGAAGCCCCTCCTTGCCCCTCAGTGAAATAAGGTAAGACTTCCTAATTCTTGCCATATAGTTCTACCAACTGGGGACCATATGCAAGAAAGCAAGCACGGCCAATATTGCTCAAAAAGCTACTATATGAACTAGCTCCACTCCTCTGCGTATGGCCAGAGGACTTGACATTGTTCTGCACAGATGCTTGCTCAGCAATGTCCATTGCTGCTCTAGTCACAATAGCTAATAAATGGAAACAACCTAAATAACTGACAGATGAATAATACAAATGTGGTGCATGTATACAATGGAATAACATTCAGCTGCAAGGAAAAATACAGTCATGAAATTTTCAGGTAAGTATAGCTCTCACCAAGCTGTCGGCATTAAAGGGTTGCTGGAAGTAAATAATCTCCCACCCATGGCAGTGGGCCACACAAAAAAGACATAAAAGTCAGGGACGGAACAGGTGAAGAAGGGGGAAGAGAATGAAAGAGGGTAATGGGGGAGACAATGGTCAAAGAACATATTTGTATGAAATTATGGAAGAACCAATTTTAAAAATAAAGAATAAGGAAAGCTGAGATTTTTGAGTGGTATTTTTCTGGGAGAAGTAACATTTCCCCTAAAAAAAAAAGTGCTCAGTTTTTTTCATAGTCTGGAAAGGTATCTAAATAGAAACAACTGCCTAGGGAATGGCCATGCCATTTATAAAGTACCTATTGTTATGTGCAAAGCAATGTTAGAGCCTGGTGATGGTAGATAAAAAAAAAAAAAGTATGTCCCTATCTGTCCAGAGCTTACTATTGAGACAAACAAACAAACTTAGTTGCTGTGGGATGTCTTTCTGTAGGCTGTGAATATGTGTTGCTCTGATTGGTTGATAAACGAAGCTGTTTGGCCAATGGTGAGACAGAATAAGGTTAGGTGGGACATTTGAACTGGAAAGAAAGGAGGAGGAGAGTGGAGCAGATACTGCCAGCTGTTGCCAAAAGAAGCAAGATATGAAAGTACCAGTAAGCCATGAAGCCACGTGGCAATGCATAGATTAATAGAAATGGGCTGAGTTAAGTTGTAAGAGCTAGCTAACGAGAAGGCCAAGCCATTAGGCCATACAGTTTGTAAGTAACTCTGTGTGTTTACTTGGGTCCGAGCAGCTGCCAGACCAGGCAGGACACAGGAAAACTTTCAATTACACTTAGTGTCAGGAAAAAAATGCATATCTTACTTGATTTTATGTATTATTGCCTGTTGTTTTATGACATAGCAGTTGTATATATACATATATGAACAATGATTTTATATGCAGATTGCAATGGAAATGGTAATTTTCAGAGATAATTTCAAAATGAGTTCAAATCTTAATGTGTGTTTAAAACCTAATGTCTTTTTACATTAAAAATAATTTTTTTGGTTTTTGTTGTTGTTGTTGTTGTTTTTTCGAGACAGGGTTTCTCTGTGTAGTTTTGGTGCCTGTCCTGGATCTTGCTCTGTAGACCAGGCTGGCCTTGAACTCACAGAGATCTGCCTGGCTCTGCCTCAGAGTACTGGGATTAAAGGCGTGTGCCATTACCTCCTGGCCTTAAAAATAATTTTAATCTAAAGAAAAAAAAGTATAGCCCTCACCTTTCATCAAAGCTTCTGCTTTTCATAGCTGATGGAGACCATGACAGAAAACCACAACTAGTCAATATCCTCATAACCCCAGTATAATTTCCAATAGCTTTATAAAATATTTCCATGTTTCTGTCAAGATGCATGCATCCTTCAGATTAAAAAAAAAAAGTTTTAGTTTTAGCCAGGCAGTGGTGGCGGCACATTCCTTTAATCCTAGCACTCAGGAGGCAGAGCCAGGTGGATCTCTGTGAGTTCGAGGCCAGCCTGGTCTACAGAGCGAGCTCCAGGACAGGCATCAAAACTACACAGAGAAACCCTGTCTTGAAAAAACAAAAAAAAAATTTTATAAATAGCTTTAAGAGTTTGGTTGGGAACAAGTCTTTATAGCAGTTGTGTGCACTGAACAATTTTAGTCATGCTTCCCTAGCTTGTGGCCTTTTTTGTAGTTTGGAGACTCATTAGCATACTTGGAGAAGTAAACTGAATTCTCCCTTTAACACACTTCCTGATCTTCCATCAGTTAAATCACCGCATGGTTTTCCCGAAATTTCACGGAACTGTTTGAATTGAGCATTCCCTTTCAAATGAAACAGCGAGCGACCACAAAGTCAGCATCAGGGAGGTGTTTTCTAAGAGGAAAGCTCTCAGGGCCAGGTGACCTAGGTTACCCCAGCTCAGTTCCCCGCTTAACCGCGGTCCAGCCGCGCATGCGCAGAGCGCACGCGGAGGAACCGCTGTCGCTCGGCAGTGACGTCAGCCAGGTGCCAGGGAGCTGCTGCCCGGCTCTCCACGAGCGTCGCTCCGTCGGGCCGGCTGGGTCTGGTTGGGTCTCCGTCGAGCTGGGTCTGGTGGACGCTGAGCGGCGAAGCCCCTTCCCGAGCCGCGGCCTCGAGGCGGTTCCCGGCGGCCGGGGCCGGAAGGCGCGGGTCCGACACGGCCGCGGACGGCGACGTGGGCCGGGCGCGAGGAGGTGAGTTCGGAGCGCGGGCGGACGGGCGGGCGGGCGTGGGCAGCGGCCTCCATCCCGCTGGGCCGCGACTGGACGCCCACCCGTCCGGAAACACGCCGGGAAGAGCCGGGACTCCGAGGCTTTCCCGGGCTTTCTCGGAGGGGGCGGAGGCCATCAACTTCGGTGTCATCAGGCGCTTCCTAAGCCTGGGCTTTTGGTGGCTCCTGTTGGCATCACTCAGTACACAGAATGCCCACCTGACGGGCAATAGGTGGTGTCTGGACAGTGAGCTTCGGAGAGTTAAACTGTGTCCCAGGTGCAGTAAAATCAGGAACGGGAGCAAAAGGGGCGAAGAGATTGAAAAGTATTACTGGGAACGGTTTCAGTGTTCTTCTCACTGTTGTTAGAAGTACTTTTCTGTAATATTCTGAGGTTGTAGAAATGCTGGGAACGGGGGTGGCGGGGCGCGGGGGGGGGGGGACGATTAGATTAGTTTAGGTTCAAGAAAAGGACGGAGTACCAGGCGTTTAGGAGTGTGTATCGTTGTCTCTGGGTTTGCCTGATGCATTGACCCTCAGAAATTTAGCACCTGTAGGACCTATTTTCAGGATCACATTTATAAACAAAATCAGAATATCAGCTGTGTTAAATTAACACTGGGAGTTATTGTTAATTCTTCACGCAGTGCAATAAACGTAGCCAAGATGTTCAGACAAGAACACTGATTGTTTAAAGTGCTGAAAATACTACACTGTATGCTTTTAACAAACGTTAGGTATGTCTCCATGATATGCTCTAACATTTGGCAGGAGGTTATTCTTTTGGATGCCTTTTAAAAGACGTCTTTTTTTTTTTTTTTTTTTTTTTTTTTCGGTTTTTTGAGACAGGGTTTCTCTGTGTAGCTTTGCGCCTTTCCTGGAACTCACTTGGTAGTCCAAGCTGGCCTCGAACTCACAGAGATCCGCCTGGCTCTGCCTCCCGAGTGCTGGGATTAAAGGCGTGCGCCACCACCGCCCGGCCCTTTTAAAAGACGTCTTAATCTTGAAAAACTCATTCAAGTACACACATGCTTCATCTACTCTTAACAATAATTTTGATACCAACAAGCTCCGTAGTTCCAAGAGAGGACATAGAGATCAGTGGTTCTTAACCTATGGGTCACCACCCCTTCAGGGGTCAAACCACCCTTTGAACAGGAGTCACCTAAGACCGTCAGAAAACACAGATGTTTACATTATGATTGATAACAGTAGGCAAAATTACAGTTATGAAGTAGCAACGAAAATAATTTTATGCTTGAGGAACATGAGGAACTGTATTAAAGGGTTTCAGCATTAGGAAGGTTGAAAACCACTGACAGGTAAAAAAAAAAAAAAACAGAAGAAATTAAAAGAAAGCACATAACAAAACAGACCAGGACAGTGATTTGAATGAAAGATTCTGGCATTATGAAAATAAACCATGTAGGTCGATTTTAATTCACACTATTGCTAATATAGAGAGGTGTGTGTGTAAAACATACCAAATACCTATATATCAGAACCAGCTGGATGGAAATAAGGAAAATGTTAATTGGCTAATAGTATAAGGTTTCCCTTCTTCCTTTTTTTCCCCTCTCACTCAAAATAGGTCTAAAACCAGTAGACCAAACCATAACAAAGAAGTTTTTGCCATATTGTTGCTCAAAATTTTAAGACATTTTAGTTTGTCATTTTTCATATTGAGAGATTCGTTTATTTCCTGAATTAATTCCTTAATGTGACCCAAATACTTTTCAAGTTAATCATAATACTGTCACCTTTTATTGGACAAGTTCAGAAAGAGCCCATATTTCATAAATACACTCCATGGCAAAGAAACTAATCATTTTAAATTAATAATTTCTCGTTGTATTGGAAGCTGTTTTTTAAATTGGTGTATTTTATTGTATGAGTGTTCTGCTTGTGTGTATGTACACCATATGTGTGCCTGTTGCCCATGGAAATCAAAAGAGGGCATGAAGTCCCCTGGCACTGGAGTTACAAATGGGTGTGAATCACTGTGTAAGTTCTGGGAATTGAATCCCCATCCTCTGCAAGACGAGCCAGTGTTCTTAACCACTGTGCCATCTCTCCAACCCCTGAAGCTAATTTTATAATATTAATTTGGTGAGTGTGTGATATATGTATGCATGTATTTGCAAGTGTGCTCACCCACATGTTCCTTGCCAAGGCCGGGGTCAACATGAGGTGTCTATCACTTTCCACCTTTTTGTTTGTTTGTTTTTTATTTTTGAGATGGGGTCTCTTAATAACCGTTTAGGCTAGGCTAGGCTGGCTGGCTGACTGGTGAACTTCCTAGGTGTGCCTGTTTGTACCTATCTCCATCCTCCAAATGTGGGGTTACAGATGTGTGCTCCCAGTTTTTATGTGGGTTCTGGGGATCCAAACTCAGGACCTCATGCCTGAGCAGCATGTCTCCCAAGTCCAAAAGTCATTTTTGAAAGCCAGATTTTACTTTCAGTGCTTCAGTATTTCATCCACAAATTGGAAAAGTAGTGCCTTTTTTCAACCTGAGTTTCTTGATACATTCCCACAGAAGATCACTGATGTCTTATCTCGCCGTTTGTATAGTTACTCATCCTAGAACCGGGTGGTTGTTTTGAAGAACACCTAATTTGACACCATAAGACATAATTATTAAAAAACTTCTAGTCATTTCTTGGACAGTGAAGTTATTAGAAAGGTACCTGGTTTGGGTACCACAAGGCGACTGTTTTATACTATCCAGCTAATTGCTCTTAAGCTTTTTTTTTCTTTAAATTTTGTGTTTGAGTGTTTGCTTACATTTATGTATGGGCACCACATACATGCCTAGTGCCCTCAGAGGCCAGAAGAGGGTGTCAGATGTGGTGATATGTTGTGTCCCCAATAAATTGTGTACCCTAATAAAACTTATCTGAGGATCAGAGAACAGAACAGCTACTAGATTAGACATAGAGGCCAGAAAATGGTGGCATACACACCTTTAATCCTAGCATTCCAGAGACAGAGATCCATGCAGATCTCTGTGAGTTCAAGGCCACAGTGAAAACACCCAGGCATGGTGACACATACCTTTAATCCCAGGAATTGGTGGCAGGAAGCATGAGGACCAGGAACTAGAGGCTTTTAAGCTTTTAGGTTTTTAGCAGCAGTTCAGCTGAGATCCATTCGAGTGAGGACTCAGAAGCTTTCAGTCTGAAGATTCGTGGAAACAGGATCAGATGAGGAGTTGTTAAGGTGAGGTTGGTTGTGCTTGTTCTGCTTCTCTGATCTTTCAGCATTCACCCCAATACTGGGATCCAGGTTTTTAAATTAATAAGACCGTTTAGAAATTCGCACTGCAGTCAGATTCCCTGGAACTGGAGTTACAGGTGGCTGTGAGTCTCCATGTTGGGAATCAAAGCCAGACTCTCTGCAAGAGCAACAAGTGCTCTTAACTACTGAGCAGACTCTCCAGTACTGCCCCAAATCATTTTTAATAAAGTGATTCTCCTGTGCTTGCTTATGCACTGGTAAAATTGGGCTGTTGTATAGACTAAGAAGGTGGGTAGGGTTATGTTTAAGAAAGGTTGGCAATAGAGTTTGATTATCTTACCAGTTATGTTCTTTCAGTAGGTACTATCTCAAGTCTGGAGTTTTCAACTCAGTACAAAGTTTACCATGCATAAGCACCACTTCATTTGTCTGTCCTCACTTCCTTTCTGCCCAGATGGCACAATGTAAGGTTTCTTCTGAGAGCTCTCTGCTCAAGCCTATACAGACCGTTCTGTGGTGCTTGCTCTTACCAGTTGGGTGAAGATCGTTAGATCTGTTGACTTTTACATAGCAGTTTTCTTTTGCTCCAACAACTTTGATGTTTCCTTTATGTTCCCCATTTTGGCTATTCATATGTTTTTCTGAAAACGATATTAATCAACCATAGTAAAGTTAAGAAATCTGTCCTTGTTACTGGCCTGATCTGTTTCCACCTTGGAGGAAGAATGAATGACAGTGTCCAAATTCTCATAGTATATTTGAGCCACAAAGGGGAGGTTTTGTTATATTTGTCCTTTTTTCTTTTGAGACAGTATTTTGTTATATATTATTTTACCTTTCATTTTTGTACAGACCAACGTGGTATAGAAGGAACTGTTCTCAAAGGGGATTTACTTGAAGTCTGTTGTTGCATTCAATTTTATCTGCCTCTAGGGCAGGGGTTCTCAATCTATGGGTTGTGACCCCTTTGGAGTTAAACAACCGTTTCACTGGGGTCACCTAAGACTGTCAGAAAACACATATTTACATTATGACTCATAACAGTAGCAAAATTATAGTTACAAAGTAGCAATGAAAATAATTTTATGATTAGGAGTCACCATGACATGAGGAACTGTATTAAAGGGTCACAGCATTAGGAAGGTTGAGAACCACTGCTCTAGGGGAAGGATATTATCTCAGACTAGGTGTACATTACTTTGTTAGGTACCTATTGTACTACTGAAAAAAGGAGAAATATAAAATAAACCAACAAGTGCCAAACAAATTTAGTTTGTATACTCAATTTGAAGCACAAAACAATTATTTTTACAGTCATACTAACACAAAAACAGTGCAAGAAAAATTAATTTGTAAATAAGTTTTATTAGAAACCTTCAATTTAAACATAGTTGTTAACATGTTTTTTATGAATCTAATTGTTCATATTTTAGAGAAGAAACAAAACTGATGAGAAGGCTTAGAATAGCCGTGGTTAGAATTGTAATGAGTTCAGTAGTTAAGACAGTTTAATATTTTCATTGTATATAGAATTTTAAGATAACAATTTTGGCTGACAGTGTTACCATCACCAGGAGGCATTCATAAATTTTATATAACCATGGGGCTGGATAGATGACTCAACAGTTAAGAGCACTTGTTGATCTTGCAGAGGACCTGGAGTCCTCTCCTCAGCACCCATGTGGCAGGGTCACACCCACCTGTAACTCCAATTTTGCAGGATCTGACACTCTGTTCTGGCCTCCTCAGGTACCCAGACATACATTAAGGCAAAACCTATGCACCTAAAATAATAATACTTTAAAAGTAAATTTTATATATTTTTTTAGTGTTTACATTAACATAATATTGAATCATTTATTTAACCAGAGTTATAAAACAGATTTCACAGAGCAATAATCACTTAAAAGACTTTAAAAATAAATGTTTTAAAAATCTTAACTTTTTTAAAGTGCAGTTTTCTCTAACCAATCAAAACCTTAAGTCAGTAGAAAATACAACATACAATCATTGTTTCCTATGTCATTTCTTGCAAATTTTATTAAGAGCAGATCTGTTTTAAGAAAGCTAATTTTAAGCATAGAGAATCAAATTCTGGTTGTATATTAGTTCATCAAAATTTTATCTCTTTAGAAAAACAAGTACATTTCTAATTATAGCCAACTAAATTATACATATATTTCTTTTTGTAAAACAGTAGGTGAGGACTGAAGAGATGGTTTAGTGGTTAAGAGCACTGGCTGCTCTGCTTTTCTAGAGGTCCTGAGTTCAATTTTCAACAACCACTTGGTGGCTTACAGTCATAAATCATAGGATCCTCTTTCTTCTTGTGCATAGAATGCAGACAAAGTATTCATACATAAAATAAACATTCATATGTAAACTTTTAAACATTTTGTGTAATCCTTCTGTTGTATGTTCAACTTTTTTTTTATTTTTTTAAAGTAGATTCCTCTTTATGAGTATTTATTTTTCTTTCTGCCTTTGTTCTTAGTTCTCCCCAAATAGGTTTCTCTGAGGACACAGTAAGAAATCCTAATTGAAAAGGTATAACAATAGATTTGTTTGAGCAAAGCAACTCCTGGGCGGGTTCTCCAGTCCCAGAGATTGAGGTTGGAGAAGCTGCATGCCTGAACTAAAGTAGGGAGATTATATAGGTTGTAGGTGAGGGGTGATGACAAGTCCACCACAAGCTAGGCTTGTGCCCAAGTATGGTAAAAGCTGAATGCTTTAGGTGGGGACTTGGGCAGCTGGCAGTTTCAGGGGAGGAAGCAGCTGGAACTGGGCTTTTTGGTGCCTTTCCTTTCGAGATTCTCTGAGTGGGCGGAGTTTGGAGAGACAGGAATGGGGCTTCTTAGACAGTGCAGGAGCAAGCAGGAGGTTCCAACTGAACAGTTCTGTCTTTAAATTTACATTTTGAAGCAATGCTTACAACATTTTGTTCATTTAGACACAATTACATTTTTTTGTCACCAAAATAATTCACTTTATATCTTTTGCTAGATTTTTCCTTGAAGTGCAGCTTTCTTTGTATTGTCCTTGCCATTAAATTGAATGTTAATTAGATTCTTTAACTGTCACTTTTTAGTAAGGACCTGTGAAAAAAGCTATTTAAAACATTATCCTCATACCAATAATTTATGAAAGCTCATTTATTAATAGAAACAGTTATTTTCCTTTCATAGAAATTAAGGAGCCAAGAATACTTAAATATGTAATACTCAAATTGATATTTGAGTATTTCAACTTAGAGCTGACTCAGATATTTTATCTCTATCACTTTTTTTCCCCAGATAAAGCAGTTCTTTTAGCATCATGATTTTTTAAATGATCCTTTTTTATTCCCCCAACCCCCTTCTTCTTTCCCTTGTTCTCAAGTTCAGTATTTACATTCTACTTAGGTCTACCTGAAATAGCAAACTCCAGTTGACCTTAAATAACAAAGTTATCTTAATAACCAGAGTCAGCAGAAGAAAAATAAAAGCTCTTTTACATGATAACTCTACTAATTGTAGTTTAATATCTTAGAGGTGTTCACAAGAAAAAATGTAAATTGGACATACTGGTCAAACAGAAAACTAAATTCGATGATGGAGACAAGAGTGTCAAACTACCACACACTTCAGCCTCATCAATCTCATGATTCTCAAAAGGCTTCCGGATAAAATGTTCTCTCCATTTCAGTGTGAGTCCTCTGTTAAAGTGTGTTAAACAGTATCCGCTGAAAGCACTGTAGACTTTTTTTAAGACTGTTGTCTAGGAGCCATATCAGTAGGGTCTGCAGTGAAGAGAGGGTGGGTAGGCTCCACTCCAGTTTGGGATGGGCAAGAGGGAATTTATAGCTAAGAATTAGAGTTGGGGGGTCAGTGAATAGAAAATGCCTCAGGGAGATTCTGTCTAAACTGACTTCTAAAAATCCTTACTGAAAACATCCCAGAGTAGTTAGACATCACTTGGGGAATAGTGGAAGATAAGGAATCTGCCCTTACTGTGGTTGTGATCAAATACGAAGAATGAGTTCCAGGGTTCTTATTAAACTGATTCATAGAGTTTTTTGCTGAAGGTGAATTTAAAAAGGAAGGTTATATGTGACCTAGGAGGAAAAAGTTTGGTGTCTAACTCCTGGCCAGACAAAAATCATCATCCTTATCCATCAGGATCCACACTGGAGTCAGATCTGGGACTGAAGCAGCCCTTCAGCTGTGCTGCTGTTCTCCACCCACTCACACAGACATCCTCACGCTGCTTTGCCAAGTGGCTTCATGTATCTGTCATCCTCACAGGAAGGGAAGGGGTGCTGACATATGTCACAATTGTGGCTTACAGAGCTTCTCACTTACTGTGGCCACCGTTGCCTATTTCTATTCTCCCTGCTCAGCAGTGTTCTTACCTGCTCATACACAGATCTTGTGAAAGTTGATGACATCTAAACCTACCGAGCCTAGCAGTTACTTGACTTAATGCATGAACTTTCTGAGCTATATGCTATATTTAGTCCATAGAGTGCTTTCAAATATGTGTCCTTATTGTATCTCTCCCACATTTCTGTGGAATATGGTACAACACAAAGCTGCTAAAGAAATTTGATTTTCTGTGCAGTGACAGCTTCATTTCTTGAAATGAGATCTACACTCTGAGATGAAGTTATGTTGGAGCTATTGTTTTTGCAGATTTTTATGGCATTTGAGTTTTTCTCTTTGGACCATGGATATTTATGAAAACATACATATGTGCTTGATTATCCTTTTGAGAACATACAGCATTTGCATATTGTCTTCCATTGTTTTGTTTGTATTTGAGAAGTTCATTTGCTTTGTGTTTTGGGTTATCAGGAATTGTGTGTGAGTTCTGGGGGCTAGGTGTCCAAATTAAGGTGCCAGCAGGGCTCTGCTGCCTCCTAAGCTTAGAGGGGAATCTTTTCTGGCCTCTTCCTAGCATCTGGTATTGGGTCAATCCTTGGTGTCCTTGACGTGTAGCTTCATTTCTCCAGTCTTCTGTTTTCCATGTGTCTGTTTCTTAGGACCATTCTCTTATAAAAGTGTCTACCCTGTTGATTTTCAACCTAGGGATTTCCTGGTGTTCCCATTGTGACCTAACGTATGACCAGTTTTTGTAAATCTTCCACAAATACTTGAAGAAAGATATGAGTGATTTTTTTTTTTTTTTTGGTATGGTACAGAATGAATATCCCTCATCTGTAGTACTTAGAACCAGAAGTACTGGATATTTGTGGAGTTTCCCCAGATTTTAATATATTTGCATATATTTGATATATCTTACAGATTGGACCCAAGTTTGTATATGCCTTTATATACAGTATATAATGTAACATATAATAACATTTTAGCAATGTTGTAATGTTTTTGTGAATGAAATAGAGTTTTGTGTTGTGTAATTTTTTTCATCCGTGGTGTCTGTTGATCAGACAAAACTTTTCAGACTTTGTATCAAATTCACATCTCTTACTTTGGGGTTAGGGATCCTTAGCATGTATGAAGTTTGATATATTTTTTTGAATCTGTCTTGATGCTTTGTTCAATATATTAAGAATTTATGATAGTCAAATCACTGTTATATGATAACAAAATAATTTTATATATATATATATATATATATACATATATATCTTATTACTTTTTACATGGATCTGAGTCTCTGTGTGGTGTGTGTGGAGGAGGCCAGAAGAGCATGTCAGATTCTCAAGAGCTTGAGTTACATGTAGTTGTAATATAGGTATGGATATGGGTGCTGAGAACCTGACTGAGGTCCTCTTCAATAGGAGCCAGCATTCTTAACTACTGAACCATCTCTCCAGCCCTAATATCAAATAATTTTTATTAAACTTAATACTTCATTAAGTAGGTCATTTTCTTTATGATGTAGGTCGTTTTCTTTATCTGATGAATATAAAGAAAACTTGTTTAAAAATTTTTTTGTCCTTACTGTTTTTTAAAGATTGCTTTATTTTTTACATAAATGTCCATTTTAAATGCTGTTACAAAAATTCTAGAGATGCCTTTTACATTTTTAACCAGTTATTGGAACTTGGTCATCTTACAAGCATTTAATCCATTCACATTCCATGCATTGTAATCATTAATCTCTTATTATTATTTGCCATTTTATATTAGATATAATTTTATACTATCTTGTATATTGTTAAATATTTGTACATATATTCTCTCTGTAATAGTAACAAGATAGTCTACACTAGCTATTTTGAAGTGATTGACTGTGTTTGTGTTTGAAAGTAGCTTCCATTAGTTCCCATGCTGGTTGTAATGACCTGTGTTTTGGTGTGTATTATTTTGGATTTTGTTGTGGAAAGAAGAAAATTCAACTGTTAAAACAAGAGTTAAATAAAGAAAAAAAAAGTAATGTTGTATGTGATGCTTGTGTCTGTTATCTGACTTTTTATTATTATTCTTTTTGGTCCTCATTTAAAGTTATTTCATGCTCTCACTTTGTTCTTCACAATACATTTTGTTTAGAGTGTGTGGGATTTTTTCCATCCAGAATGAAAGAAGTGAACTGATACTTTTCCATTGCAATTGACACTATACAAATAAATTCACATACATTTCTGTGTTTAGGCTTCATAAAAGCTCTTGATCTTATTCTCACTTTCTAGATAACAAAAGTTAACCTCAGGAGTTATAACAGCTGTTAAAGACCTCTGGATACCAACACATTGAGTTATTAGCCCAGAGACAGATAGATAGATATTCAAGATGGAGCACTGCTGGTGTAGAAATTGTTTGATGCAAATCCAGCACTCACAGAACTGTTGTCTACTGTAGACTTGTGGTCTAGCTGTTCCTGACTTGTGTAGAACTGTCAGTCATAGATATCTGGGACTTGCCAGAACCTGGCTCAAGACAGGGTCTAAGGTCACTTAGGGTGATCATAGGTCTATTAGTCATCCTTCAAAGCTAGAGGCTTCTCTGGCTGTGCAGCAGAGGGTGTTGCACACCAAGCAGATTTGTGCTTCCCTCTGAAAGCTATGAAAGGCCCTATAGAGCCTGAGAATTTCAGCAACAGATGCCAATCTAAGTATGATAAGAAAATAAAACATTTTAAAATCACTGCACAAAATGCATATATTTGTGTATTTGCATATACCTATCAAATTTAGAAGTAAAAAAATTTTTATTTTAAAAACCATTTTCTCACAGGAAACCCCAGTATCACCTGTTATCATTTTACATTAATTGGAAGTAATCTTAATCATTTAGTTGTCATTGAGGATTCATTGGGTCTTACTCCTTCAAGTCCTCTTCACTCTTTTATTGACTTCAGAGCAGTGGTTTTCAATCTTCCAATGCTGTGACCCTCTAATACAGGTCCTCATGTTGTGTTGACCCCCAACAATAAAATTACTTTGTTGCTACTTCATAACTGTAATTTTGTTACTGTTATGAATCATAATGTAAATATCTGATATACTTATCTGTTGGGTTACCTACTATGTGACCCGCGGGTTGGTAACTGCTATTCTACATCTACAAAATGCTTCTGCAGAGGACACAGTGTCCATTCCTTTATGGGAGCTGGATGGGCAAGATACCTGGAACTACTAGGAGCTCTTCTGGAGGGACAGATTAACTCTAGATTATCTATGTGTCTTCCTGCCTCCTCCTTGGTTCACTCAGTATGAACTGAATATTTGTGGCTTAGGTTAGAGATTTCCACCCAGGATTTGATTAGCAGACAGGAGACAAATGGGTATTTGTCAGCCTCCAAACGGAAAATGATGATGAACCAAAGTGGTAATTGTAGCAAGTTGAAGAAAAACACTTTGTGTAGAGATGTGGTAGAGTTAAGGGAACCAGCAGGGAAGGAGAGGCACTTGGGGAAGTTACCTCCTACAGGTTTAGGGGGACCAGAAAGAATAGCATGGCGGGATGCAGGGAAAAGATTTTCCAGCAGCCGTGGCCAACACTAGAAGCATGGTTGAACAAACTGTAGAAGGGGGAAAACTCAACCTCAGCCTCCTATAACCCACAGAAATCAAAGGATCCCAAGTGGTAGTCACCAAAGGGTCATTTCTCAAAGCCAGAACCAAGAGGAGTGGAGATTCCACCTGGCGGAACTGAGAAGGGTCCCCTAGCAGAGTAAGCAGATCAAGCACAGGTTCAGCACGAGGAGATACCAAGGCTTAGGTGGGATTCTAAAGACAGTCGCAGGGTCTGCTGACTAGCCTCTCGGAGTCAGCTGTTTCACATAAGCCAATATGAATAAGCCAATGAGATTGTGATACCTAGAAAAATGAAGCAGAAAGAAGGTAAGGCTGAGAGAAAACCTGGGTCGGTACTCAGTCCTTCACTAAGGACAGCTCCCGGATGGAGTTATTTGGCGCAGGGAACTTAGGAGCCGTGCCTTTGGAAGTTTATTTGGCTCTTTCTTCGTTGCAGTGACCTACAGTGTGTGTGCCAGCGGGCACAAAGTCACCCGGAGAGCAGACTGTGACACTGCGCATCCAGCACTCCCAGCTTCCAGTCCCTGAATCAGAAAAGTAATTCAACTGTAAAACCCTTTCTTCAGAACGCTCAGCTTCCAGCATTCTCTGTTGGCAGAGCTCTCCTTAGACCTTCAGCAAGTGTGAGTGCAGACTGCACATCCGGGGCTCTGTTACTAGGGAAGAGAAGATGGCGATGGCCTCAGCAACTGTGGTGGTTCCCGCAGAGTGGATCAAGAACTGGGAGAAATCTGGGAGAGGCGAGTTTTTGCGTTTATGCCGGATTCTCAGTGAAAGCAAAAGCCGTGATACTTTGGCTTGTAGAGATTTCCAACAAGCTCTCTATGAATTGTCAGACCATGTCATTAAAGGAACTTTAAAGCCTGAACAGGCATCAAATGTTCTTAGTGACATCAGTGAATTTCGTGAAGATATCCCGCTTATTCTTGCTGATATATTCTGCATATTAGACATTGAGACGAATTGTTTAGAAGAAAAAAGCAAGAGAGATCACTTTACACAATTGGTATTAGCATGTTTAT